>NW_028262369.1:61111434-61736434 GCF_047370975.1 Nipponia nippon
ACACACAGGCTGTGGCCTTCAACCAAGAGGTTCCTGCGCCCAATCCACTACAGTGGTTTGTACTAAAACTTATCTTTTAGGAAGGTACACTATACATATTTTAAAACCTTAAATGCAAGAAAAGCCACCATTTGCTCTGCTATATTGTTGGAATAGTTAATTATCCTCTTTTTATTTTTGCAGAACTTCAGTTTAAAATCAGGCCAGCTTCACTCTTCAGCTGCATATTATACTCTGTTTACTATATCAGAGAGAGAATACCCATAGAAAAGATCAACTTATAGAATTATAGACTTACTGACTGTATTAACTTACAGACAGCATTAACTTTGGTTTAAAAGTCCTGAAATGTTTTGTGAAACTTAAACAAAGTAATGCTGTTTTGGGAGACTCAAGTCATATTTTTAGTTTGCAGTTCCTGGCTCTGCTATGGAATTATGTACAATCAGTTGCAGAAGAATATTACCCTACTGGGCAAAGCTAAGCCCTTTAAGACCATGTAATTTCTAGAATATTTGCTATGCGATATTTTGAATATTTGGCAAATTCTCCCCTCTGCCTCCCCCCCCCCCCCCCCAATTTGCTGTCCATAGGCATTACAGGGAGCAAAGCAGAAAGCAAAGCTCTTCAATACTGGAAAACAACCTTAGAGAGACCCACATCCACATTTCTTTATGAAAACCAGAAATAGGTCTCAGTATTTCCTTCAACTTTCAGCATGTGCAGCGAAAAAGAACTTGGGATAGAAGAAGTATGAGACTTCTTCATTCTGCTTTCCCACCCTTCTCAGACAAATCCCATTTATACTATTATCATCTTAATATTATAGCAATGAACGCAACATTGACATTTGGAAAAAAACCTGCTAATATTTCATGTAATGAACATTGACCGCACGCAGAATAATAATCTTCATGGTCAAATCTCTGGATTGCCACATATTTCTCTACATCCTCCTAGACCCAAAAACTGTAACATACCAGACCCTGTAAATTCTTCAGTAAAGTGTTTCTAGCCTTTGTAAAGTATAAAGAGCTTGATATCATGTAAACATATACATATTAAAAATTATTGCTGGTAAGCATGAGTCTGATATATATGGGAGCCTTATAGTCAAGTTGCAGGAGTTATCTGAAAGGAATTATCTGGAAGTTGTCTTCACGTTGCTAAAAATGTGACGCTTTTCAAGAGTTACCAATACCTACAGAACAAATGTCTGAAGACTCAGAGTTGTGCAAGATACAAATTTTCAATTCAAAGCATATTCAGAATAAAATGCCTTTTCACAAGTCACATCCACATGAAAATGATGGGATTCCAGATTTCAGTTTCTCACCTTTCTTAGCATTCTCACCATCGGCTACCATTTACAGACCCCAGCTGTCTGTTCAGAAGTGGTTCTAAATCTTACGACAGCCCCAACAACCTAAATCTTCTGCTGTGCCATGGAATGAGCCTATAAACTAGCTTGCTGCCATTAACCTCCTTGAACCCAGTGTCATACAGTATCAAGACAACTTTCTATCCCTCCACATAACCCTTTTGTTAGCTGTTGCTGTCTGTGGTAAACATCCAAAAGCCAGGCTCCTGCAAAGACAGTTCTTAGGTAAACTGTGCTGGAAGGGTAAAAACCTACGCGCAACTAAAACAATGGTTTATTTGCAACAACTGCAAATTTACAGCAATATTAACCTCAAGGGTCGGCATTTATCCTGCTTCCAAATGACTTTTGATTCACTTCAAACTGGGCTATAATGAAGGATAAAGATCAGTCTCAAAAGATGACTGCTGCTTTCTTCAGTGCTCATTAATGAGAAGTAATGAATATGTATTTTTAAAGTACACTACACAGTCCTGCTTCTGGAGCAGGAAGAAGAGGGAGAGAGTTGCCGGTCGTAGTGCTGTGAGACTCTATCATCACTCCAATGGAAAGAAACATAGAGTCCATTTGTAGAAAGACGTATGGTTTTCTAAGCGTTTGGCATTCTATGTCTGAGTCTTAAAAGAGCTAAAAACATCTCAGTTTCATTTTGCTGCCACCATTTTGTGTCCTGCAGCATGTGCATCACATACCTGTTTATGAAAGAGAAAAAAAAAAAACAACAGATTCCTAAACTTTGGTTTGCAGACCAATACTAGCCTGCAGAGAGCTAAGGACCTCTGAGAATCTGACCAAATGCTACAAAAAAAAAAAAAAAAAAAACAATAGCACTTTTTCTAAAGTTGTTTTTTACACATGTAAATATTAGTGTATCATTAAGGTGCCAGAGGACTATGAATGAGGAGAGGAGTTTCTGCTTATTTTTGACATGAGAGACTAGACTTACAGGAAATGTTATTATTATGCAATCTATACTGTAAAAAACTAATGATGTCTTTAAGAAAGAGACGATGAACTAGGGCACCGCATCTTGCACAAGTCATTCAGAAAATCTAACGTAGTCGCAAGATTTGCTTCTGATGAAGCAAAGATATGAAGCACAGCCTCAAAGAATAGCTTCCTTTTGAGGGTAAGCATATCTGCACCGCTGCATATTTTTACCGAGACATTGGCTATTTAGCAAACAGAATCTGGCATGCTACATGTGAAAGGCTGCCAACAGCTGCTTTAGAGAATCCTTCTGGATGAAATGTTAGGACACTCATCGATTGCCCATTCAGTCATTGATGAGTCTGTATATTTTTCAGCAATACCTAGCAGTACCTAGAGGCGTGACATCTGTATTGTATCTCCAGAAAGACCAGGCAAGGGGTTTTTTTTTGAAGTACAAACACTAGTTCCTCTAAACTCAAAATATCAGAGTATTTTATACCACTAAAAATAATCCCTTTGTACTAACTAAAAACCAGCAAACTAAAAGCTAATTCTTGATCAGCTTTACAAAAATAGCCAATCAAGTATAGTATGTATTAGCTCTATCGCACATTCTAATTTTAACATCTGTATAATACCATTTACATTTGATCAATATATCCTGCAGACTGACCCCGCATCATGCTTACTGCAAGCTCAGTATTACTGTAAATTTAAGAACTGCTAGGAAGTAGGGAGTGCAACAGAACTCTATAGTCTATTTATCATAGAAAAAAATCACCAATACGGTAATTGTAGAAGTGCAAAATGCAGTTTAAAGACCAATGCTGGCCATTTTTTTTATTCCATGTTGTATGAAAACTAATGAGGCACATCTTAGATTAGTTTAGTGTAATCCTAAAAGCACTAAATAATGCTTCCTATGTAAGTATTTTAAAGTAGATCGCTTAAAGTAAAAACACAAAAGATTCTGCTCTAATGTTACAAATGCAGAAACAGAAGAGTTTAAATCACCATTAAATCAGAAATTACATGGACAATTTTTATTACCATTAATTACTCCAATTTGGCAGAATACTTCACATCACATTAACTTCAATTTTAATATTGTTTCATTTTCTAATTAAAAAACATCTAACTTAAAAAAAAAAAAAACACACCACAAACAAATAATAATATCCACTAGACAGAAACATCAAAAAATCAAACAACAGATTTTAGGGGAGCCACTCTATATAAAGCTGTACTCATCTAAAAGGAGCCTCATCAGCTCCCCTACCGTGCAGAGTAAAAAAGGAAGCAATCTGAGCATGAATAGCTTAAATGCTCTCTCTTAAAATGGCAACTGTACAGACAAAAATCTCTTACAATAGCTACACAGAGCTGGAAGTAGAGTCTCAGTCAGTAAATGAGCTACACCAGTGCTCAAGTTCAGCTTATCAGGTAAAGGTGACAGGCACACTGCTCTCTCCCACATGGCCTTTCACTATCGTATTATCCAGAGCAGAGCAGTTTGTTATGTGTAGTGGAAGTTCATCGTGCCAGCAATGGAGATGTTGAACTCCTTTTTTCCCCAGTCCACGCCAAAAATATCCAAAGGAACATCCACAGTAACTCCAGGGCCCGGTTTTGCAAAATTCCTTATGTGGCTTTAAAAAAGAAGCTGTTGTGCTGCGTACCACAGAGCCATACCTGTAATACGCAGCATCTGCCCTGAAATGGGGTCTTTTCCAGGTCTGTTCTAACAAATTCATTTTTATCCATCAGTCTTGTTACAGCTTGTAAGCGGTCAGCAAGAGGTATGCCTTCAAAGCGGTGTTTGGGGCTATAGCCACAGGAATCTCTTTAACATCAAGAGATTTCTTTACATACCAAAATAGTCTTTTCCTTTGCATGTAACGGGGATAGAGTTTTACAGTGTTCATGCTTGAATCCCTGCAGCCAGATGCTAAAACTAACGTAATCAGTAGAAATCCTTTATTCATTTAATGGGACTTGTACAGAGAATTGCTTACAAGAAAAAAAAAAACAACATTAAAGTTCATAGGAATTTGGACTTAGTATTTCAGCATATAGCACTGTGCAAACAATTGCTTAATGTGCTTGATTCTCCCTCTGTAAATGCCACCGATCAGCTGTGTGCACTGAGCAGCAGTGCAAAAGGAAACAATACTCTATGTCCTATTCCGTGAAATAACTGCACTTACAGTAACAAAATAGGGATTTATAGAAACATCTACTTTAAACTGTTTTTAAAGCTTCTGAAATGTATTTGGTCTAGTTTATTTTACCCCTGCAAACCTGTACAAATAAATGTACTCAGGTCATTAAGGCTTTACAAGTCAGAAAATGCAGAAGGTAGCCGTACCAAAATATTTCGGTCTGTTAAACCATACCTAAAATCTCTCTTAAAAATAATAAATAAATCAGATGTTATGCGTGTACATGGCTATATAATAGCGGAGCTTTATAATGCTCTATTTAAGACCTACTCCTGCACATATAACGAGCTGAATAGAGGAATTTGGGCTCTTTGTACAAATTCAAGTGTTCCAAATGAGCAGATTTGGAAGAACAAGGCTAATTGAGGGTGATACAGAAACGGAGTGTCACTATGATATTTCAAAACATTATCCCATATTGTGCTTTAAGTTCCGATTGTAATGAAGCCAAACAGTTAAGTTACATGCATAACTTTATGCCCACAATTAGCTCCACAAAGCAGAGCTGAACAACAAACTACAGCAATTTGTTTTGGTGTCAGTAGGATTAATTACATCCTTAAACTTGACTACTGCCCTGTGTACTTACATCACTTGTGCAGAAGAGCAGTTGGTATCAACACAGCACTATGCGCTTACGAGACCCTATTCCCAGCTCCCTCATATCCAGTGAGAAGGTATTCCAGTTCTTGTCTGAGTTGTACAGTGAAAAAAAAAAAACAAAACCAAAACATTTTATGAACCTGAAAAATAATACATCTTGCCCTTGTTCTTGTGTGTATATATATATTACCAGAGCTTGCTATTGCAGCTGGCCTTCATATTTGTATATAATACAGTAGAATATTGAGAACAAGTATCCATGTAATTAGCACATCAATCATGTTCTTTAATATAAATGAAGTATTAATTCAGTTCTCCATAAACTCCCTCACCATAACTAATGCAAATTACTAATTAGCTAACCACAAGCAAAAGAAATGCAGAAACCCACTGGAAGTACACAAACTTCAGCAGCCATAGCTCAGGCAACATCCACTGTATTCACCTGCCATCCCACCAGCCATGGCTGTGTACAGAGGCACGGAGCACCCTGCACACAGAAGTTTGCTGGCTTCAGCATCAAGCTGGGCATCTTCGTTACCTGCCGGTGCGCAGGTTGCTGTGAGCTGTGGTCCTCTCTGCTAAACTACTGCTACAGCTCCCATCTTTCTTATTACTATATGTTGTTACTGAGAGCCAAATATTCCTTTTCCAAGAAAGGTTTAAGACATGTCTTTAACATTTTTTATGAGAGCCCTGTGATAGTGCCCTGCAGGAATACGATACAACTATCTTCCTAAAAGGCTTTCTGAAGTTCTTCCGAAGCCGCTGCTGCAGAGCGTTGGGCTTTTCCTCAGATAATACCATGACTGCACAAGGCACGATTCAGGTAGAAGGTTAAAGCGAAACCACACGAGGAAGAGCAAGACTGGCACGGACACAGCACCAGTGACACATGCACTGCCATGTTCCACTGATCCCATGCTTAAATACAATCAGTTCACTCTGCTTAATGACTTGTAAAGCTTATTTATGTAGCTGCAGGTATTATCTGCTTCCTTCCTTTCTTCTTATTCAAACTCAAAAAATTATTCTAAGAACTAAGCTAATGCCTTCACATTAAATGCACACCAACCCATGAAGCAAGCCTCTCCAAAATCAGAAAGGAACAAAATGCAGAAAGTTGTTATGGTGGTAGCGTCTGTCACTGTAGTGTAGCTACTCATTGCTCTCCCAGATAACAGCCTTCTCGCTCTGCTTTTACAGATACCGGTATACATGTCTAAAAACATCAACATACTGAACCCCATTTTTCTGTTTCTTCTGGTGCATGTTTCTCCCCACACACAATGTTTTTTCACACTGCCTGTGACAGGGAATTTGCCTAGCATTTTTCAGTGCCACACTACCTGAGAATTCAAATCTCTTTCTCTATATCTACAATGCCCACACGTACTTAATACTATGTATTTTTCACTAAGACTCATAGCCAGAGAGAGCAATATAAGACCATCCTTCCGTTTTTTCCCCAAACTATGTCTTGACCTTGTTTAGAGGTCCTGAGAACCTCAAGAGAATTATTATACTACTGAAAACTGGATACCACGGTGAGACATATCCCTCTAAACAATACAGTACAGATATCTTTTCCCTTAGGGACACAACAATTTTAAATGTCATTTTCTTACTTTTGTTTGCAAGAAAAACCATTTTCCTCTTTCTGTATGCATTAGCAGCAAATAAAAAATTTAATTTCAAGAGATGTTTTGAAAAGCTAGCTCATAAGAAACAGTGCAACTTTCCCCATTGGATGAGAGTATGATCAACCCATCAAATTTCACTGGCATGTGGTGGTGTGGTTGCATAGCACATCCTACAGGTTTCAAACAACATGTGGGCAAGTCTGTCATCCCGTCCCCCCACATATTTTTGAAACAGCTTTCTTTTAAACTTTTAAGAAAGTACTTTTTTTTTTTATCTTGCTAAGGTTTTTAGCTCTTACAAAATGTTATGACTACATTTGACTCAAAAGACATAATGGAAATGTTTTTTCTTCTATACTTGCATCCCTACCAGCTACCACCCACTGAAGATCGGCAGTGCACTGGTCATTAAGTAAAGGAGCCATAATTTTATTTATTTATTTTTAAATCAAAAAGGCTTTGAGGAAGAACATTGTCTGTTAATCACTACTGTAGATTATGGCAAACAAGGTTAAAGAGTTCTTTTTGAAAACCATTATGTTTATCCCAAGAAATAAATGTTGATCATCCTAGCACTCTCAGATAACTGTTGCTAAAGTCATTGGACACCGATAACTGCTGAAGAGCTCCAGTGCCATCCAGTCAGCTGTACAGGGTCACCTGTTACAGAAAAAAAAAAAAAAAGGAAAAATTCAGTTTACTAAGAAAGGCAATGGCATAAACACTCTATTGAGAGAAGGAAGGTGAAATTGTTTCTATTGATTTGTCCAGCTGTCCTTTCATCATGATTTAGCCAAATATTCTTCCAAAACTTATTTACACTAGGAAGACGACAAATCGTAAATTTCTTCCCCTCAAGGAACACTTCTCTAAAACAGCTATTAAACCCCTGTGGCTTTGAGCATACAGGTACAGGATTGTTTGAGCACCTTGCCTGAAATCCCTTCCTTCACCTACTATCTGCCATGGCAGAGCCCTGAAGCTGGCTGTGGCCCACGAGACGCGTACGTAAATTTGTACCTGGAGGCCTTTTCTAAACACAGACACCTGATTTGGTACACCCCACATGGGAAAGACATGATCGTTTTTGCCATTTTCTTCCACCGCCCTTGACGCTTAATTAAACAACTGTTTCTCTGCCTGATAGATGAAAAAGTTGTCCTGAGGTTAGAGAAATGCTATTTCGACTTGCCTGAGCTTCCTCCTCCTTGCATCGTTCCCAAAAAGCAAACAAAACAAATGAGCGCAGCTGAGTGCACCGAGCACATCCAGGGGCACTGGAGAAATCAGCCAGCACTGTGCTATCACTCTGTGCTCAACTCCGGCTTCTACAGCTTCTACGCAGCACGCAGATACCTGCTGCAGAGAGGACAGGATTAGGCAAGAAGGACAAGGAATGCTGTTGCAGAAGCAGTGGTAAAAGGCTGGTTGGCTTAAGAGATCCTTACCCACTGTTGTAAAGGAAAAATTAATACCAGTTTTGATGCTGTGCATTCATCAGGAATCCTATGCTGTACCAAATAGTCTTGCCAACTGGAAGCAAGGTATAGTGTAGTTCCCATGCTAGCCCAGTCCAACGAAGCTGGCTGAGAGGAAGAGGAGACAACAGCAGCAGCACAGCAGGAGGGACGCTGGCAGCACAAAGGCACCAGCAGTGGCATTCGAGTGGGCAACAGGGGAAAGAAATAACGTATGTGTAGAAAGAAAGAGGAACTGGGGAGGGAAAGGGAAAGGTAGAGGTAGCAAGTTTTAGCTAAAACAAGGCTACAAGGCTGTCAGCCACTGTGCTGCAGTTTACAAACATCATAACTATATGCTGGAAGCAAAGAATCAGTTGTAACGGACTGGTAAGGCTCATCCAGAGGCACCTCGCCGTCTTTGCGGGTGTTGAGACTGCTTGACACGAGGTGGCTCCACTGGCTCTGTCCAAAATCAAAACATTAAGTGCAGTATAATACACAAAGGTGGTCCTATCACTAGAAAAAAGGAGGAGAAGTAAGGAGACAGTAGGAAATTCCCTTTCAAAGGGCCAAATTGCATCAAAGCAATAACCCCACACATACATCAGCAATCACCAGATGGCAGAATTTACTTACTAAACTGAACACTATTCCCACACCTTTCAAAAGCAGTAAGGGAGCAGACAGGCACACAAGTTGCTCACCTACCACACTTACTAGCTAGGGACGGAGGAGAGGCTAGAAAGGAACTAATTAGAGATGCAGCAGTGCTGTTCAGATCTGAACTCATTCTGTTCTTTGAAATCCTGTTGAAACACCTATAGTGCAGTAACTTTTTTTTTATTGACATTCTTTTTTTTAACTCCCTGATGGATTCTAGATCATGTTTCCACAGAAAATGTGAGGCAGAAATATAACACAAACCAACTTTCAAACTTTTTTTTTTTTTTCACTTCTCAGATGTGCAAAGAAAGAAATCAGTAGTAAAGTACCTAACATTTTTACCTTAGATTGGTTGCAAGAGATTCCGAAAAAAATGCTAATCCAGTTTTGCAAGTCAGGTTTCTTCTGCTGTCTGCCTTCAAATAATCAAAAGATAAATGATCAAATGATGGGGGTCTTGATTGTTTAGTTGTTTTAGAATTCCCTTTGAAGTGAAAAAGTCTCAGCCTAAAGAATTCTATGAATAAACAAATACTGCCATTTCCATCTGTCATTTTACTTTATGGATCACATGTTTTTCACATTTTCCCAAGTCCTAATGGTCGAGTGTGGAAGAAATGCTGGATACACATTTAGACAATTTTTTGTACCGTATCGCAAAGTGTGAGAACAAGAGTTGTAAAACATCCTTTTCCCAGTGCTTCTCTGATGCAGAAGTAGCAGCTACAACATATACATAGGGGGAGAGGGAGAAGACAAAGTACATTTCAAATACAGAATGGAATCTATGTGTAATCAATGCATAAAGGACACACTGACAGATACTTGAGCAGAAAGTCTCTGTAAGATAAGGAATGTGAAAAGGGCATCTTTTCAAATAAACAAAACTGTGGCAGCTTTTTTTACAAGAAAGAATTGAGGAAAAGGTAGGCCGAACAGAATAAAATTGGAAAGATGGAATCGTGTTTCACAGCAATTGACACAGGCGATAAATGATCACAGGAGGAAAAAAACCTCAGAGTAAGAGATACAACAGAGTTCTCTCTCCTGTACTCTGACACAGCTGTAACAGCTAATTACTCTGATAAAATATTATGTTATTTATATACATATACACACACACAGATATACACACAAGAAACAATCTATTTTCTAGCAGCCTTGCGTGAATTCAAGCAAACCACTACCAAAGCACAGCAGCACAGTTCAGTTTAATCCACCAACACCAGACTAAGCAACCCCAAAGACTTCCTTTCCTGTTAGCTCTATACTTGATTTTACATGTCCTACAGAGGAAAAAAAAAAAAAGATTAGTTTTGCATATAATCTATAGGGCAGCTTGTTAGAGTCGCATCATTCTAAACAAAGGAATACTCTTAAAATTGAAGTCTTTGTGTCAGAAAGAAATGTAAAGTTTTGGATTCTGGGAGCTATGGTTTTTTCAGCAAGGTGCATATACATATACGGGTTGTTTCTAGCCCTTAAAAGGCCTCTTGGCATTTTTTCCCCATCATTTATTGCTACCTGATCACTGACATACTTATGCCAGTGCTTGACAAAGGTGCCACAGAGAGATCCTGACATGCAAACTCACTTATACTGCTTGGAGGAAACAGTTTGACTACACATGACATGTTGGGAGAGTATTCCCTGCAGGCTGCAGATGAGGAAGATGATGGCCTAACTCTTGTGGGATGCAGAAGGCTTTGGAACCACGCAGCACAGAGGCAGCAGAACTCTGCAGGGCAAGAAAACTGATATGTCACACTAAATATGGTATACTAGAGAGGTATGACTAGAGAGCATCCTCATATTTCACACACATTAGAATCGGTTTCTTCTGGCCAATGCTTAGATGTTTCTAGTGTCAAGCTTCTTGCAATTGTCTATGGCAGGAGAGAACAGACAGTATTATCAATTTCTTGCTAATTTGTAAACTCTTAAAAAAATTCAGTTGCAAGTTACACAGGAGACAGTTAACATACAGAAATGTGTGTTTTCTAACTATTCCACCATGCCTAGAGCTGTGGGCTGGTGTCCTAAATATTAAATAAATATATAAAACACTCAAAATGCTTCATTTCCAGAAAACTTATTTCTGAGCTTAACACAGTAAATTTTCATTAATTTCTTCCCCTAGGTTAATAAGAAACAAATTACATTTCAGAAAATGTTAATGGAATTTCCCTACAGTTTCTCTCTTATGTACTTGCACCTGTAAATGCTTAAATATTATAAAAATATATAAGTAGGGCGAGACAATGGACAATTTATTCTACTGTAAGCACAGTACTGCGTAGGATGGATTGAAAACATGAAAACAAATCACATCTCTTAAGCTACCCAGAAGGTCTAGCAGGCTTGCTGCCACAGTTTGTTCTGTCCTTGAAAGAATCATTACAGTAATGAAGGCATTAGATGGTGTCTTGCAGCATTAGAGCAGAAATGGGTGGGGACACAAGGTTCAGTAGAGAGCAACAAATGGTAACAGGTACAGATATAAGATCAGGAAGACAAGAGAAATAAGGTTTGGGGTGGTTCATCTATAGTAGAATAGGCAGAGAATATCACTGACAGCAAATCGAGAGGCGTAACAGTACATGATTTCATGTTACGTTTAAACAGGATATAGTTCTGTTCTTCCAAACCTTAAGATAAACCCACTACTGAGTCAATACATCACCCTTCAAAATGAGTTATATATGTTGTGATAATACTGTTATATATTTTTTACTTTTTCTGTTTTGACATACCCATCCACAATGAGAATAATTTCATAGGATCATCATAGAATCATGGAATGGTTTGGGTTGGAAGGGACATTAAAGATCATCTAGTTCCAACCCCCTGCCATGGGCAGGGACACCTTCCACTAGACCACATTGCTCAAAGCCCCATCCAACCTGGCCTTGCACACCTCCAGGGATGGGGCATCCACAGCTTCTCTGGGCAACCTGTTCCAGTGGCTCACCACCCTCAGAGTGAAGAACTTCTTCCTTACATCTAATCTAAATCTACCCTCGTTCGGTTTATAGCCATTACCCCTTGTCCTATCACTACGTGCCCTTGTAAAAAGTCCCTCTCCACCTTTCTTGTAGGCCCCTTCAGGTACTGGAAGGCTGCTATACGGTCTCCCCAGAGCCTCTTCTCTCAGCCTGTCTTCATAGGAGAGGTGCTCCAGCCCTCTGATCATCTTTGTGGCCCTCTTTGTGGACTCGCTCCAGCAGGTCCATGTCCTTCTTATGCTGGGGGCCCCAGAGCTGGATGCAGTACTCCAGGTGGGATCTCACGAGAGCAGAGTAGAGGGGGAGAATCGCCTCCCTTGACCTGCTGGTCACACTTCTTTTGATGCAGCTCAGGATACAGCTGGCTTTCTGGGCTGCAAGCGCATATTGCCGGGTCATACTGAGCTTCTCATCAACCAGCACCCCCAAGTCCTTCTCCTCAGGGCTGCTCTCAATCCATTCTCTGCCCAGCCTGTATTTGTGCTTGGGATTGCCCTGACCCGTGTGCAGGACCTTGCACTTGGCCTTGTTGAACTTCATGAGGTTTGCACGGGCCCACCTCTCAAGGTCCCTCTGGACGGCATCCCTACCCTCCAGTGTGTCGACCACACCACACAGCTTGCTGTCATTAGTAAACTTGCTGAGGGTGCACTCAATCCTAATTTCTAATAGATGGCTAAAACTAATAGTAAAGCAAGTACTTTCAAATGTATTTTGTGTTCTTTTTTGACACTCTCTCTAAAATTTTAAAGCTCTTCTTCTGCACAAATGACAGTCAGAAGCAGAGCTATTTCAACTGGCTCACCCAATTCATTTTTCAAGTGCAAAACTGAAGATGAAATTTTGCCAGTCTACACACTAGTGTTAGGCTTACAAAAGGATGCTTCCCTGCAATGGATCGATGGCAGAGTTCCCAGCAGCACTTCATGTGGGAGTGTCCTGCTAACTGGTCAAGTCTCCAATAAACATATGGAATTTTGTTTTAAATGGCACCTATTTGCAGCAGCCCCTACTTTTTCCCCAGTGCTCCAAGAGGTAGAATTTCCTGTAAGGATCCCTAAGGGGCAGCACAGCTCCACAGAAGTGCAACCCTGTATTCCAGTAACAATCACAACCTGCATTTCACAGGGATCACATACCTTTAATTCTGAATCTTCAAGAACCAGGCAATTCCTAGAAAGATGCTGTTACGGTTCCTATAGACATGGCACAGAACCCCCACCGTACACGCAAACACGCCCTGCTGTTTCTAGCCCGCACTCCACACTTGTTACAATGCACTTTGCAGGCAGCTTTCTGCATATCCCCATAGCTTGCAGGGGCAGAAACCTCCCTTTATGTAAAGCAAGGCTTGAGGGCTTCCACATGTTTTAACACTCTTCAAGATGGAGGAGTTATTTTATAAGTTCAGTATTAACCCAGTCTTTTACAGTAAGGGACAATCGGTTATTCCATCTGAGCCTCTACAGGTCAGGGGCAAACCTCCCATATTCTTCATATAGCCAGAAGTGTGAGATATGGTCTATAATGAAGGGTAGAAAGTTGGTCCACCAAGCTCAAGGGGCGTGATCAGCAGTATGAAGTCCAGCTGGCATTGAGTAAGAAGTGACATTCCTCTAGGGCTAGTAAGGGGGCTGATACTATTTACCATCGTTATTCATGACCAGGATGATGGACGTGAACAAGTCCTCAGCAAGTCTGAAGCCAAACTGGGGTGAGCAGTCAATATGCTGGTGGGTAGGGCTGCTGTTTAGAGGGAGCTTGGCAGACTGGAAATATGGGCTGACAGAAACCTCATGAAATTTAATCAAAGCACGTGCAAATTCTTGCATTTAGGATGCAAATTCTCTATAAAACATTGCAGGATAGGTGTTGGACTGGCTAGCGAGCAGCTCTGCAGCAAAGGACTGGGATGAAGTCAGGAGGAGGTTGTGGTGGACACAAGTTGAACATGAGACAAAAGCTTGCCCTTGTAGAAAAGAAGCCAAACACATACTGTGCTGTATTAGCAGCAAGGTTGTAGCCAACAGGTTGAGGCAGTGATAATTCCCCTCCGCCCAGCCCTTGTGAGAACATAACTGGGGTACTGTGTCCAGTTTTGGACACTGACAGATGTCCCCAGATGGACACTGACAAGCTGGATTGAACCCAGTGGAGGGCTGCCAACATGACTGGAAGCTTGATGGAGCACATGCTATACTGGAGAGGCTGCAATGTACTCAGACCCATAAAAGTCCTATTATCAGTCTTCATTCTCACCTTACGTCTAACAATTCCACTTTCTTTGCATGCTATCTAAAAATAGTAATAAACTTACTATCATTTCGGAAAGATAATCAAGTAGGGTGAATATTTTATCTTGAAAAATGGTACTAACAGAGTAAAACAGAACTTTTTTTTAAGTTTTCCACTAATTAAAATGAGAATTCTCAGAGTCCAATTCTCATTTCACTGCAAACCAAAAGCAACTTCAATGAATTCAGAAATATTCTGATGCCAGATTAGTACTCATGAGATTAAAGAAAGCTCCATCAATTCAAGAGTTACTACTTTCCAGAAATACAAAGCTCTTAATAGCTTCTTCGGGATGTATACAATCATGTAGACTGAAGTGCTTTTTTGATAGCCAAACTATAGTCTCCCTTATGAGACAATTCAGAGCATTTCTTCATACTGACTTAGAGCAACATATAGTACGGGACACGTACAGTACAGCTCTTAATTTTCATCTGACGTTCTGCATGCCTTCATGTTAGTCCGTATATTGTTAATGACTCAGGCAAAGGAACTACAGCTTATTGCCTGTGTTCAAACGGCATTTCTCTCTCACTTAGAAACCAGCCTGTTACTCTAAAACATGGATTTCATCTTGGTTCATGGTTGCTTGACAGATGGTTTGTCTTAAAACAGAGGGAACGGAACAAATTACATCGCTCCTCCTGCTCCCATTTCACTTAGAGTAGACCTTTACTGGTCTCCCAGCCTTCACAGACGGAGGGTTTCACACTGTCAAGTGATGCACAAGATGCAAAAACTACTCAAGGATGTGTGTGTATCTATTCATCGATATTTGCACACACAGACACACACACACACTTTTTTTTTTTTTTTCCCAAAAACAGGACTGGGTCCTGTACACATGCAACAAAACAAAACAAAAATCAGAAAGCAGAATTCTCTCTGGAGATTTATTTTCAAGGAATCTCAGTTCTGATATTCTAGTTTCCCCTACAAGCACCCACATTTCAATAGCAAATTTAACAAAGGCAGAACGCACTACACAGTTCAAAGAGATGGGTCTGGAACCTTGTTTCTATTTCAAAGAAAAAAGTCACAATTAAATTGGTTGTAACAGAAAATCGTTTCTACTGATGTAGAAAACAAACCTATTTTAATTTGTATTTCCTTTCTGTATGGTCCATAAAGAGAATCCATAGAAAAGAAAGGTATTTTAAGACAGAATGAATTAACGTAGTTTACAAAGGCCAATGAAACTATTGAAGAAACAGCCAGCATGCCACATTTTAAGGAAATTGCATCAATTCAGTAAGAGAAAACTACTGACTTACTTATAGTTAAATTCACTTCCCTTTATGCTAGGGTATTTTCTGTCTTTCATAATACTGATACATAAATGACATGCTATTTTTTTTTTCCCCAATCTAAAATAACAAGGTACTGGACTGTGCAACTAATGTAAAAAAAATGCACTTTTGTATGGCTGAAAATAAAACCACATATCCGGAAGTTTCACATCTACAAATGTTAACATTTCTTACACCAACCTCTTGAAATAAAATTATGGATTACAAATTTTAAACTCTTTTATTAATATTAAAGTTCAGCTAAATTCTTCAGGCTTTCTGAGGTATGCTAAAATTGCAAATAAAAAAATTATTAAAAGGTCATCATACCCCATCACAAAGGAGATAACTTGCAAGATTATAATTATAAAGTACAAATTCCAGGAAAAGAAGAACGTACGGAGTATGGAAAACGTACCTGTTGTGTATAACGCAAAATTCACGGCAAACAAGGAACTAACAGGCTTCCATTAAAACTTGCACATCAGTGCTTAGGTTTAAAAAGGCATTCCATTGCTTTCAACCATCACCCTTACAACAGTGTAGCTGAGCCTTGGCTAAATCTAAATAAAAATCTTTGGACAGAAATCTGTGAGTCTTCTCAAATCACTAAAAAGAAATGGAGGGTGTGAAATTCTGCCCCAGCTGACAACCACAGCAACACCTCCCACTGACTTCACTGGAATCGGAATTTCACTCCAATTGCTTCTGGTTAGGGACTGGGTAGTTCTAATTTTTTAAAACTTTGAATTAAAATCTAATCCTTTAAGAACCTGATCCATACAGGTGATGATTTTGTTCTTACAAATATTTATTAGCACGAATCTTCCTGCTCACACGGATAATCCTATCGGGTTCAAAACCAGAAACAAATATTATGCTGCACTAAGGTTTTTACAGAGGAAAAGAAAGGTGGTCACAGATACCAACAGATGCAATGAAAACAGAGCAGAGGTTGGAGAAAACAAAAGAACACGAGGCTAAAGTGGTGAAGGAAAGAGATGAAAGCCTGTAATCACTGAAGAATGGGTGACATAGCCCCAGAGAGTGGGAGAAAAGGGCAATTCTGTCAGCAATGTTTTCTTTAGACAACAAATTGGGAGGGTATGAATGAGATGAAGGGAAGCCAGGATGGCGGTGTTTTTAATTTGTGCAAATCTGAGTACTGAAGATCCTTAAGCATTGACAAACATCAGGAAACCTTGTTCAATAATGAGGAAACAGGACAGTCTTAATGGAAAAGAATAAGGAATACAAGATACCAAGGCTGGAAATAAGTGTGGAAGAGTAACGCAGGATTTATAAAGAAAAAAGCCAAACACAAGCTTATATTTAATATAATGAAAAAACCTGATCATTTTCTGATAGCTACACGCTCTTTATCTGGGTCTATGACAACTAAAACAATGCACTCCAAAATGCCAGTACTGATAGGAGAAATCTTGAACTGGTGTGAGCAAAGGCATATAATGTAATTTCTGCC
Source organism: Nipponia nippon (assembly GCF_047370975.1). Lineage (NCBI taxonomy): Eukaryota > Metazoa > Chordata > Aves > Pelecaniformes > Threskiornithidae > Nipponia > Nipponia nippon. Next base: position 61,128,412 of record NW_028262369.1, read on the forward strand.
TCAAATTTCTCTATTTTCTAACATGGTTATTAAACCCCCTGAAATACTAGGAAGGTTCTGGCAATGTGTATGACAAAGCACAGGAGAAAAATGTATATGAATCCTGTTCCAAGGTCCTGCATTTCCATGAGGCAGGCAGCAAAAAGACATACACGGAAGACTATAGGTTTAAGCTGATTAAAGTATGTCCTATGGATAATACTTCAGAGGGAATCTCGGTAACATAAAATAAAATAAATAAATAAAAAGGCGACAGGGCTCAGCGAGATTCAGAATATTTGATTACCAAGAGAAATGGTAATCATGGTTGTATGTTCAATACCCGTAAGGGAAAAGGTGAAAATTACCAAAAGGCAACTAAACGCTACAGCAGAGACTATCTATATTTAAATCCTAGTCTAATATAGATTAAAGACAACAAGGAAAGTAAGAATTTTCAGTCAATGTTTAAGCATTGCAGTCAATCAGGTTAAAATTGGAGTCTTGTTTCATTTCCCTGTGTTTCCTAAGTATCTTGTTAGATGCAATTATCAGCTAGTTAATAACAGCAGTTTAAGTGGATGACAAAATGTGAGTTTTTTTTTTTAAACATTCTCAAATAGAATGAAAAATGCAAGCATTTTCATTATACTATGTACAAGCACCATCACACACAAGTGTAACAAGAGAGAGGAAAAGCTGAAGTAAGATCCTGAGCCCTCTCGATGATCAGGATGATCAGATGCTGATCAAGCTCAGGATGATCAGATGCTGATCAAGCTCTGGATGATCGGATCAATTCTACACCTGCTCCCTGCCAGCAGCATGATGCACCTGGGACAAATCGGTGCCTGCAGGTATACACAAGTTAGCAGTCACTGAACCCATTATTCTATAATGAAACAAGTTGATACTTGTGTGTTCAGTCATATAGAAGTGAGCGTTGTAAAAGAACAATAATATTGGCAGTTTCAGCAAAGTGAAATATCTTCAAAATGGTATTTCCAGAACAAAATTCCAAGCAAACTGGAAGAGTGGGGTAAGAGGTGTTCACGATCTCTGCCCATCCTGCCCTGTTCTACGCCATTTCTGGTGCTGTCAGTCAGGCATCTTCCAATGAGCACCACATGCAGAAATCTGATAAATGCACATTTATTTTGCTGAGTGCACCAGGAATTAAAAAGGACAAACGTGTCTTCTAGAAGAAGTGCCAAGGCAAGGAAAGATCCAGCAAAATACAGCCATCATGGAATGTGCCTGACTGCGGTGGGCATTGCTGTCCATATGGCTGTTCTGGTGAGAAGTACACAATTGGCAGGACAGCTTTCCACAGTCCTGCAGGAATAACCTTGGAAAACCACTTGATAGGTGAAAAGCCATTAAGTCTCTGCATCCAAAGCATTCTTAAAGTGACTTGGGACTAGACTGGCCACTCCTTTGTAAGGCACAATGTTCTTCCCTTTCATTGCAGTACAGTTGCAGTCACAGAGCTCTAAGTGGCAAAGGGTGAGAACGAGGAGCAGCAGGATGGGAAGGAGTGATGGGAACTGGTTGCTTAAAAAGCACAAAGTAGGTCTCAAAGCAGGAGCTGCCCATCTCCCTTGCGACACCTCAGGTTATTCAGTGAAGGGTTGCAGAGTTAGTGCTGAGGCATGCAACTTCTACAGCGTGACTGCTAATCAGATCCCGTCAGCTCCAGCTTCTCCACCTGGAAAATGGTATTCGTAACTGTTCAGCGAGATCTGGACCTCAACCATGTTGTCCTGAAATATATATATGTATTAAATCCTACAGTGTTTGTACCTCCTCAGAGTGTAAACTTATTGAAATCTTGTTATTCCAAATTGATTTTGCAAGTACACAATTTAACAGACAATTCTTCCTTGTATATCCACAGGGCACAAGACATAATCTCAAAGCAAAACCTTTGAAGGAGGTTTATTAAGATTTTATGTATTCTGACTACTAATAAGCTAATGAGAGAGGAAAAAAAAAGATTATTTAAGGAAATTCTTTTGTATAGTAGAAATTAGCGATACAAACACCCAAAGAAATCAACATTACATTCATCACGATGCAACAACAGCCATACACTGGGATGAATATGGCTTGGAGGCTCAAGCATTTGTAAGGTTGCGTGTCAATTCAGAAAGGACTTCTGAATGTAATCTCCTTCCCACAACATAGGCAGAGTTATAGTTTTGCTTAGAGCCAAACTGTCATAAAATAGTTCATCCTAACACACAACCATTTGGCAACAGAATTATGGTATGTTGCATACTGCAGAATAACAAAAGAGTATAATCTTCTCACCAGGAGACTGCTGAATCAATTTTAAATTTTACACCTGAACTGTCTGGATTTAATTAGAGTGTTGCAGTATCTCACTGTTGCTACTAATAACAATATCACCAGTAAACAGACACTGATATTAGAGGACCTGGAAAAACCCTACTATTTACTGCTTCTAACTAATCACAATGCAGACATATGCGTGCTATTTAATCAGCATGTAAGAGGTAACAATTTTCACTAACTTGGAGGCAACAGTTACTGCTTATTCATACACGGAATATCTCAGCCCTGAGTTTGTTCCCAACTTTTTATTGCTCTTCTCTGAAGAGTTGAAATAAATTTGTGCTTTTCATAAAATTATCATCACCTCCTCATAAAATAATTACCTTCTTTGTTATCTCTTTGGTGTTTTCAGCAACATTTACTTTCCGAAATGCCCATTTTTAAAGGTGACTGGTACTGAGGGGCAACATTTCCAAAGCAGCTATCCTGACATACCTTCAACAGTTTGATTTGCAAAATCACAACTTTGAAATCTTCTCCCAACTGTCACTACTTCAAACCTAATACTAATCATCAGCTTTAAAAAGAAAACATTACATTTATCTAAACAAACCAGTATTTTGTAAATAATAAGGAAACTAATAGTAGAGGGCCAACAGTAGCAGAGGCAAAGAGCTTCCTCATTTATTTTCCTTAAAACCCCTGCACCTTTCAAGGAAAATGTAAGTATGAATGTCATACTATTAGCTTAATAACACTTAGGCTAACATTTGTACTAAGCCTCTGAATCTGCCACTGTAAACACGGCTTTTCCTAAATCTGCAACAATCTGAATACGCTTTGTATTTACACAGTTAATAAATCTCCTCTTGATAAACCTGACTCTAGAGTTCTTATTAGGTCTCTGTAACACAGTGCGCAGCGGTTTTTTTTTTATTCAGGATTTAGATGAATGGAATCACCAAGAAGCCAATTGTGCCTACCTAAAAAAATCCAGACCCAATCTCCCCTTTCTCCAAGCATTTTTTATGTCTAAATGATTAATGCAAAAGGAATCCTTTAAAATCAGCATAATTTATTGATCTTTTTTAACACTGGCCTCATTAACTTTACCATAGCTGACACTATTCATCTGTCAATAATATAATATTAACAACACTGGAAGCCGTGTAATTAAAAAGAAAAGAAACACCTGCTGTAACATCAGAATATCGCTGGCTATGTATTAGAATTTCAACATACTCATCACACAAAGTCTATAAGGTCAATTTTATGTAAGATGGGCTTCAAGTTCCTTAGCCAATCATGACAACTGCAATTAAAAATGCACATAAAACATTCCTGAAGTTTCTCTAGGTTTCTGAGCAAAGCAGCACAAATGCATCCCTGTTTTGTCAACAAGTTCTTATCCTGAATAACCATTAAGTTTTGAATCCTAAAAATAGAGATTTTCATTATTTTTGGTTGGTTGGTTGTTTTTTTTTTTATCTAGACTGTCATAACACAGCTTAGGCCACAAGTCCCCATCATACACCTGGATGCCATTCTGCCTTTTTTATACGAAAACTGCTACTGTAAAGATTTCACTACTGCTGGCTTCAGGCTGAGACAGAGCAAGGCCTTTTTTGTCTGGATAAGCTGCTTCTTGCCTTGGTTCACATAGAGATGATACCACTAGAAAACAGAGAAGAACAGCACAAGGAAGTCAACCTCAACCTGGGGAGATGGTTGAGGAAAGTTCCGTGGGCTTTTATATAGGTGTAAAGAAAAGTACAGTTTTCTGGGGAAACTGTGAGTCCTTCCAAATCTGCACATGATCTAGTCACCTTAAAACCTCATTCCAGCCAACATTTACACAGTAGCAGATTGGAGGAAGCAGGTAAACACAAAAATGCAAATTAAAACTAATGCGATCTGAGTAAACGGGTAAAGCCAAAGTTGTAAAATAATGTTATCCTTCTCTGGCAAAAAAAAAATACGGTATATCCCCAAAGAATCAAATCATGCACTCCTGCAGGAAACAGATAAATAAATAGTGAGACAATATAGAAATATTCTGAATTAATATTCCACTCAGCTCCCGCTCTTACCTAGGAGAGTCAAGATGCCCAGTTTCCAAAGGATGTTAAAAAAAACTCTCACAGGTAACAATCAACTTTTCACTTGCATTTCAATACACAAGGAGAGAATCAGGCTTTTTTTTGTTGAGAGAACATTCTAGATTTCTCTAGCGATAATCGTTGGCAAATTTTAGTTAGACAAACTGTAATGTACTTTCAGGAAGAACTGCAATTTGCTATGTATTTGCGCAGCAAAAAAAAAATCTAAAATTTGTTCCTTTCAATTTTAAATAATAATAATTACAATAATGTATTGCTAAATATAAAAGCTTTGTACCATCTGTACTGCAACGTATACTGAAAATAATATGAAACCTACCTTCACCTTTCCCTTCACTGGCCTTTCTCATTTAAAAAGTAAAGATAGTGTTGGAAATCCATCCTAATAATGACATGTTAATTATCATATTAAGAAACCCATCTTTGGCCCCAGCATCCTTGACTGTGCAGATCGCAAGATAAATTAACACTCCAAGTTTGCAAATTCCTATCTACCGTCCTGTTCCTGTATGTATATAATTTTAATTCTCAAGACCAAATTCTGCCACACAACTTTTGCCACAAAGGAATATGAAGGAAATGGAAATAATAATTTGACTGTCGCTTAGCTGCCACCCATTCACCATCTTGCTAGCTCAGTTTACAAATGAGCATAAAATCCCACATAAAAACTAGGGTGAACTTTTAGGACATGACAGACATCCGCTTTCTTCCTTTCTGACACGGATGAAGGGAATAATCAATATCTATAGGACCTATCAAAATCAGTCCTCAATTAAGTCAACTAATAATTTGCTTACATACTATAAGCAATAGTTACTATTGGTAGTATAGTAGTAATATAGTAATAGCAATACTGTTGTCATATTTCTCCTGAATTGCTAGTTGTAGGTAGTAACGAAATTATTCTAGGCGGAGCAACCGCGTTCTTGGTGTAAGTCCTTGGCTTTCATACAAACAGAGGTTGGATCTCCTTGATTGAATTATAAAAACACCAGTATCACTCTATAGCTTTGAAAGGTGTTTTTCCTACTTTCATGCTGCTGAAAGAATGCTTCATCAGATGCTCCGAGGCATACAAATTGCTACACATTGCAGCAAATGGACCTTGTTCAAAACCTGCAACTGAAAGAAACACTCTAGCAGAGAATGGGAAAATTTAGCTTTGATCAAAGCCTTTAACAGACATCATCTTTAATGTGGTCATTCAGGTGAGCAGAGCTTTACATGGTGCTCATCCTAAAATTTACATACGCATACCCAGCACACACCTGTGATCCTTGTATATTCTGTGACACCTCTCTCTCCCCTCCCACCCCCCAATTTCAGTCTTAATTCCCCACCCCCGTTTGGTTTTTTTTTTTTAAGAAAACATATTCTGCTTCTCAAGAAAGAAGGTTTCTCCCTTTTACAGAAGGGTATTACTACAATTCTCTCTCTCCCAAAAGAGAGCATATGCATCACCTAGTGTGGATCTTTCCCCAATGTACAGGATACAACGGCACTAACCAGAGTCAGTAGAAGTAACCCACCCAAAGCATTCCATTTCACACACAAGCCAATTAAGTCTTCTATTTTGTCCACTGCTTTACTTGAAAAGAAAAACATTACTGCTTAAAATCCCAGTCCCTTCTTGCCTCCCATAATGGTTCTCAGTTTCTATTGACTCCTTTGGGTCCTGGCATTCATGCCGAGGAACACTTGTGGGCGTAGACACCTTTTACACAGATTTTTTTTCTTCTTTTCTGACTATGTATAGCACTTTGGCTTTTTTCAGTAAGTTTCAGAAAATGTTATGTTTCTGTTCTGGCATTTTTAGGGGTACAATACAAATGTAAACTACATATATTCTTAATGACACAAAAAGTAATCTAAAACCCTCAGTGAAAAAATTCTTTAGCCAAGACTAGAGGAAGCCGGTTATGTGCTGACCTTCACTGAAATGCTTTTAAAATCTCCAAATGGTTGCAGCTGCCATGGTTTCTTTTACAGGTCAACAACCTTTTTTGATTAAGTGTTAAAAGAACCCTTCTCATTACTTTTGGAAGACAGTATTTCTCCAAGGCTTGTTAATTTAAATGAACATTTGAGTTTCCATCTTTTAAAGGCTGTTATTTTCTACATCCATTTTCTGAACTTAGAACAGATCCCTTTAACTCCTTTAATCTTCTTGTTAGCCATACCCATCTGTCCTTGCAAGAATCTTACAGAGTATCAAGTAACACAGTTGGCAATTTGAAACCCAACAGGTAATCGTTAGTTTCGAAGTCACATTTTAGGATCTTCAGCTTTAGAGAAAAAAACAGCTTTTCTCCCTTGACTTTTGAAACTTCTTTTAATTCTGACAACACTGGAAACTGTGATTATACTAAAAGCACTTAAAAAGTTGAAATTATAATACTGATATGCATTAACAGAGCTGCTAGCCCAAAGAGAATCCTCAAATAGAAGAGTCTGTCTGAAGGTAAAACACACCCATGGAGAACACAAGGGGAGAGTACGTTGCAGAGGCAAACTCAAACAAGCAAGCACAGAGTTTGCCTGTTATTTGCCTTATTGCAAACAAGAAAAAAGAAACTGTCCTGGTACAACAGCCACTACTTAATCTACTGACACCAACAGTTTCAGATTCATTCCTACTGGCCCACAAAACTTGCTAATATAGACATAGGCACTGAAAACCGAGCTGGCAGTATGACTGGATCCACTGGCTTTGCTTTCCTGCAGTTAAGAGTATCTTCACGGGCACTACAGCTTATCTTTTTAAACTAAGAAATGGCATGTCTCCTCATGTCACAGAATTCACTAAGAGTAAGCAAGTTCCAGACAGGTAAAAAGAAAGCGGAAAGGACAGAGCAACGCAGAATCTATTTGCATTTGTGATATTCGCTGTTTGAAACAGCAGTTAAGCCACCAAGGGGCAGTCATTTATCAGGCAGCAGAGAAGTTAACAAATACCAAGGAAAAATTTTCTTTTTTCCCCCTAAGAGGTCTGTGATTGAGGAGGCTGAACTGAGTGAAGGACTCAGTGCATAATCCAGGCAACAAGACAGAATGACATAAAATGGAATTTACTAATTAAACAGCAGTTGATCCAGTTCGACCCCCAGACAGAAGGCCTCCGGCACCAGGAGAGCCTCTATCCTGGAACAAATCACAGGCGAGCTAATGAGCATGGTCGGGGCTGGCGGAAGGATGCCGCAGAGCAGTACTTCTTTGCAACACGAGGGGACACTTGGTTCTGCTTTCCTCTTAGAGGACGAATACAGGCAACTAAGTATACGAGAAAACAGAAATAAAATATAAGTATGTATAGCACATATAGCACAAGTACATACAGCTCATGCTATACATATAGCATGAGTTTGTATTTATAGCACGTTTTGGTCTCAGAACCTGCACCCTACTGATTTTTATACTAAAAGAATGAGCTAGCGATGTTTTGTCTTGATGTTTTCTTAACAAACTTAGAGCTAGGTAAAGTGCTCTACCAAGATGAACCTGAGTTCAGGCTGTTCCAACATTGCAGCAACTTGCCTGTCAACTGACAAGTTACCAATAATGCGTGAAGCTCTGTCTTTCACTTATTTTTCTACTGCCTCAGAAGAATCAGGCTATCAAAGGAAGACCAAAGCTCCTGAGGATGTACAAGTTCCAAGTGAATCAGGCAGCCGGTTGCATTTTGGCTTACAACAAGGCAGCAGAAACTCTGGGATGGTTTACAAACAATGCACAACTGGAAGAACACATGTAAAAAAAAACTATTTAACATCACTGTGATTCTTATGTAGCAACTACCTGTCTTTCAACCCTAGAATGAAAGCAATAGTACAACTATTCAATGCTTCTTTTCCTCCCCCAAGATTACTCAAAAGCTGTTGACCAAGTTGTATGAAAGCTCAAGAAATTACACCAGAAAATACTAGCTGCTTGCTAATGGCACTCCTGGCTTTCACTGTGACATCACAAATCAGATGGTGCAAATACTGAGAAATTAGAAGGATGATGGTGCTGCTTCAAACACACACATAGAGAAGCAATAATGAAAGTGGAACTACTGAAAGCACTTGTATTTGGAGAAACTTACTGGAAGCCCAGACAGCTGTGTCCCTTAAAAAAAGATTTTTCCCTTCACAAAGATACACTGAAATATTCAGAACTGCGCAAATTACATTACAAAATTAATTGAACTACAAATGCAAATGAAGGAGCTGTATGCTGATACAGTTATTAGCAATTTGCAAAGCTTCCTTTGTGAGCTATATACACTGAAGAAACATGTTCTTTGCCTTGTTTTTCTACTGATTCTCACCAAGATTTGTCTTCTATATACACTTCGTTACATTTACTCAGTTGCTACGTAATAAAATAAGATTGCTCCAGGTTTTTTTCTTAGAATCACAGAAAGGTAGGAACAGGCGTCTCTAGTCCAGGCTCCTGCTGAGGGAGGACAATCACCAACACTGGATCAAATCAACTGTGGCTTTCTCTAGCCAGCTCTTGGAAACCTCCAAGAATGGATCTTCCATCACCTCTCTGGGTACCTCTTTCTGGGCTGGACTATCACCCTGGTGACACAGTGTTTTCCAATGTCCAATCTGGACCTCCTAAAACATGTCTTGTGGCCACAGTCCCATTTTATCATCTGCCACTATCAGAAAGAGTTTGGCTCCATCATCCCTCTTAAGAGTAGTTGCAGGTCAACTTACGTCCCCCTTCAGTCTCCTTTTTGTAGACAACTAAGTAAGACCAGCTTCCTCAACTTTTCTTTCCAGGCTGTGTGCCCTATGACCCTACTCATTTTGGTAGCCACCTGCTAGACCCTCTCTGGTTTCTCAAAACCCATTTGGACATGAGAGGCCGAAAACTGGATGTGGTTCTTCAAGTGTGGCCTCACCAGCACCAAGTGAAGGGAGGGCAACTGCTTTCCTTGTTTCTGCTGGCCACAGTCCTCCCAGTATAGCCCAGTATGCTGTTTTCCTTCTCTGTGATGACCGCACGTGGCTGGCTCATATTCAGCTATGTCTTTTCCAGCAGGGCTGCAACTAAGCTGGCTTCCAGCCTGTACCAACGTGTGGGGTTACTTACCCCAGGACAGAATTTCAATCTTGACAAATGTGTCTCCACGTTTTGTTTTTGCTTTACGCCTCACTCATATCATGTTTTTCTCTAGCTCCTCTGTTCCATACCATTCCTTCATGCATTATTTTCAAGAGCTTCAACTGCAAATTCACAGCTGAATAACTTTGTGCATCCAGAAAGATGATGAAAATGCATCAAGCCAGGCAAGGAATTAGTTTGTATCTTTAAGTATCTCTGATCACTGGGTTACATGACTACATAAAAGTGAGAGTTAGCATATATTCATCATATAAGTTACCTGGAAACTGTCACTGATCACTTGGGTGACTTGTTCTACCTGCCTAAGCCAGCACTGAAACACTGACGAATGGGAGTCAGTGAATGCTTTTTATTGACTACTACTTCTGTATATTCTTCTCATGATCCCTAGCTCTACAGTAACTATATGGAATATAAAATTATAGTATAAAAACAGTTTATTTTGCCACGATTTTAACTGATTGAAAGACTCATTAAGCATACCTTCTTGAAAACTTAAAAAAGACAGCTAGAAGAGTATTTAGGATAACAAGGCAGAAATCTAAAACCGGGCTATTAAAAAAAAAAGTTCTGGATTTCATACTTCACTGGTTTTCGGACTTCCCATCTCAGGATCCAAAATGAATAGTGCAATGAACACCACAAAGCCTAAGAGACTGAAGCCATCATTCCGGAGCCCGAGCATAGATTTTATTTTGTAATTTCATACACGCTTTACAACTTGCTGAAGAGGTTCCACACTATTATCAGTTCATGTTCTTAGCATAAAAGAAATAAATTCTTCCAGTTAGCTGAATTTCCATCACAGTATCTGGATGAAGTAGTATGAAGACTGAGCTCAAGAGGAAGGTAATGAATTTTTGTAAGACACTAGATCAGTGATCATCGTCACCAAGCAAAGCAGATAGGTCAGAAATATGTCCTGAAATATGGGAAAAAAAAAAAAAAAAAGTAGATCTTGCATTCAAGATGCAATTAATCTTTGTTAGCATTCTATATATATTGTCTGCTGGCACCAGTATTAGGACTGCTTATCATAATACTTAAACGCAAAAGCAGAGCATTCATTCATTAGTAAAGAAAAATAGCGGGGGGGGGGGGGGGGCTGGGAGTTCTTTTTTTAAGCTCTTCAATTCTTTAACACTTTAGATCTTTGGCAAATAAATTCAACTCTTCTTTGAAAGCCAGAGCTGTCAATGCTGGCAGGAGATGGAAGAAGCCCATAAATCAACTGCTACCTCTGCTTTTTTGCATTTCACAGCAGATCATACCAAGAACTACACCAGTTCAGCCAAAATTTCTAAGACGACACATAAATGGAGCAGAATTATTTTAGCATCACGCTATGGGTAATTAAGCAATTAAATTATCCCTTCAGAACATGAGTAATCACTCTGAGATAAGGAACTTGAGCCATTTGATGCTGTGTAGGTCCCAGTATAAAAGTGCAATGCATTAATGGCTCTAATAGCTGCACATCAAGAGGAGTTGTGTGGAATAGCAGAGCTCAGAGGTATATATTGTACCACTGTTGTACCGTATTAAGACACATAGACAATATTTGTGATTGCAGCGCTGACTACGGAGCTCATTTATCAGTCTCTGTTGAAAAGTGGGATAGGTTTTGATGTTGTCTTGAAAGCCAAATGATCTTACTACCCATGTAAGTATTGTCTGGTTCACTGAAAATTTCCTTATCTAAAAGAGCTTTCTGCTGAGCTGATCTGCCGTTATGTCAGCGTTCCTCCACGACGGATGGATAAAAGATTGTTTGTTGAACCTGGAGAGTGCTCCATCCATGATTCTTTGCTTTCCAGGTAACTAATTATCCCCTCACTGTTATTACATGTTGGAGGTTTTGTTTGTTTGTTTTTCCCAGCTTCTTTAGTGCTTCTGCTTCCTGCAGTTTTAGGAAATGTATACTCCCTTCTCTCTCTGCCTCCCTCCAGACTGTATAGGCAATGCTTCTCCTGTAACAGCCAGATCTTGAAAACGGGCATTGACATCTGCAGTGTCAAGAAAGCTGCTTCCAGTCACAATGCCCCCTCTCAAGGCAAGAGGGTTCTAATGGAAAAGGATCAAAGGTTCCTATAATTCCTCCTTTTCTTCCTATGTAAAGATCCGTTGGGATCTATTATACACACCATCTTATAGCAAAGAGTAGAATTGTGGAGGCTCATCCATTTCCGACAAAGAAAAGGCTTCCCATGCAGTTACTGCAACCATCCGTATTGCAGAAATGGACTACTGGGCTAACAAACGAGGCCATCCTTTACAACATTTGGGCACCATTCCAGCTTGCTTGCTCTACTCGCCCCATCAAGCCACCCATCATTTGGAGACATATAATGCAGCTTTCCAAGAAGTCAAGCCGTCCCTTGAATTTTCAGAAAAACTGGAAAGGGGGTGTTACAAACCTCATCAAGAGGAATATTGTATACATGTATGATGCTATAATCTAGTCATTGCAATAAACAAAAGCAGCAAAACACGTACTATTCTTTGCCTTTCACCAAACCATGCTAAGCAGCAGACTTCTGTGCCAACAGTCATAGTACTAAAAACAGATAACAGTAAGAAAACAAGATCAACACGTTCCTCCCACAACACAAAGATCAGGAAAACTAACTAAAATGCCAAAAGAGTCTATAAATATCATTTAACTAAGATACTGCAATTTATTGTACAACTACTTTAAGCATCACTGGGAAAATTTAATAATATCTTACAGAAAAACAACAGAAAACCAGACATTCTGAACATTAAACTGTCTGCAACATTCATTCTGTGATCTTGGTATTATGATAAAGTAGAAAAATATCTAAGTTCTTGTTTCGTACTTTTCAGGGTGATAACATGAACACCATAAAAGGAAGATCCAGTGAGAAATCAATTTCTATGTGCAATTTGCTGCAGTGAGATCACCAAAATACACCACTTCCATTAAAAACTGAAAGCTATTCCTTTATTACCAATGACAAAACATTCACCATCAAAATCAGCCGGGACATCTGCGAGGTTTTGAAGCAGGGCTTCACACAGTCAAGAGCCGTAATTTGCATTTACAAGAAATAAAGGCATCCTTTCCTTACTTTGATGTGCTAAGTGAGAAGTTAACAAGATAGTCACTTCAAAGATACCTTATTTCACTGAAGGACCTTCAATTATGCTATCAACTGGACAAGGATTCCTTCTTCCCAGCAGTCCCCAGTTATTGGGTGGCACACTTTTTAAGCCATCTGTGCTCATAAACACCACAGAGCCCTTTGTGTAAAAAAAAGTAAGAAAAACACACTGCCCGTGGAAGTTATCCTGTAATACATTTTTGTTCCTCCCCTACTTAATGCAGTCTTTTTGATCTCTACACTTCTGTAGAGAATAAAACAAGTTTTTTACCACTGCTGTTGCAGTTTATTTCATATATGCACATTAAAGCTCACAAGATACAGTAATTTTAGCCTTACAGGCTAACAGGAGAGTATAAAAGTCATGTTCTGCTGCATCTTTTAGACAAGTTATTTTTTCCTGTGGTCAGTGAAGCCAAGGGAAACAACGGTCTAGTTCTAAGGAGCCCTTCTATACAAAGTCGCAAGAAAAAGCAGTTCATATGTGCTATTCAACAATCTGGACAGCCATAAATTCTACAGGAACTGCCATGTAGATTGAAAGTTTTAAGGAGTCTTTATGGACAAAGGAGGGTTAAAATTCATTGTTTTAAATTCTGTAATCTGCATTACTGTAATTCATTTTTGATGTTAAAATCTTGAAACTTAAAAATTATATTTCATAACATTTAAAATAATAAATGCTGTACTGTGAGATCAAAGAAGTTTTATGGATTAGTGCTATTACATAATACTCTATTACTGCTCTCCTGGTTTTAAAGTATTAACTTTTCATAATCATTTCCCAATCCATTACTTCTCATATGTGCAAGCAGCCAAACCTCAAGACGCTGTGTCATCTGAATTAACTGCACTAGCAACCTTGGATTCTTCGATCCCATGGCAATCTGGTGCCTGGACAGATCATCTTAGACTATAAAAACTAAAAACATCCTATGGCCATGAGCATATTACATATTAGTGACATGTGTCCGTGTCCTCAGGGAGCAGGACCACTACCCACATGTTGGAACACAGTATCAGCTTATCCAACACGGCTTCATAAAAAGAAAATGTATTTTTCACTCCCTGGAAACCGAAGAACAGTACATTTATAGCAATCATAATCCGATCAAATCAAAGAAGAAAAAACACTAAAAAAATGAGAGGGAGAATGAAGTCACCCCAAAACAATTTACCAGTCAATACACAAAAAACCCCAGTTGTTCTTGAAAACTACAGCCATCAATATATAAGCAACAAAATCTCCCTTATGACTATTCACCCGTGCTTCCTAGCCCAGAGGAGACAGTTTCTACAAGCTCGTCCAAGTGAGCATGACTCTCTTATAACAGCCTCAAGAAGCGAAGAGAAGCCCAGACATTTTAATGACGTAACACGCAGCCACAGCCGCCCACCTCGCAATTTTATGAGGTGTCTCACGATAGACAGTTTCGTAAAAACAAAAGCAGAGTTATACAACTGCACCCTAAGGGATAAACACAAAGAGGTGACATTAATCTCATTTTTTAATTTGTAAAGAACACATAATTTTAAAAGCCGCCTCTGAAGGATCTTCTTTTTAAAAACCCAGATGCATAGTTGGGCATGGTGAGTTCTGTTTAACACTACATGCATAATTCAAATATCTCACTAGCAAACATTTTGGGTATTCACCTCGAAAAAACATTTTTCACCCAAACAGAAGCTCTGAAATCATTCATTCAGACTGAAATGCATGTTTTCAGATGGAATTTTCCTGAGGAAACAATAAGAAAACAAGCATCTTTTCTTTAGTTCTAAGTATTACTAAATTTAAGATCCAGACAAGCCTCACATTTGCTCTCCATTTTCCCACCTGAAATAGCTGAGACTCACTCACATTCCATCTTGATCAAAGGCATACATGTTTCGCAACTTACTTGCATGAGAAGTTTTGTTAAATGAATGCTGATTTTTAAAAGACATACTTAGCAATTTAGCTTATAGCTCATTTAATAATTATTCGCAAAGTTAAGTCTTAAAATAAAATTACTTCGTTTTGATGGAAAAAAGGCTATATTATTAATTACTCCACTAGCCTTTACTTCCACAAGGAATTGCAAGAATCAGAAATATTTTGTTTTCATATATAACAAAAAGGAATTTGTTCTCATTTTTCAGAGTTCTTGCATATTCCAGGCTTCCTTCAAAAAAACCCAAAACCCACAAAACTATGCCTGATCTTTACAGCAATACTTTTTTTCCTGAAAGTAATTTTTATATTCTTAGATACTATAAAGGGAAAGGTAAAATTGTTCTCTGTTTCTTTATTTTAAAACCTCTCATTTTTCACACAAAAAGTGAAGAAAACTTCTAACAAAGTTTGTAAGAAAACCAGTTGTAAAAATAAACCAAGTTTCACCAGCTCTGCAATGGGTTATTTTTCATTTTCAACACCTTGTACTAATGTAAATCTACATGCT
This sequence comes from Nipponia nippon, assembly GCF_047370975.1. Lineage (NCBI taxonomy): Eukaryota > Metazoa > Chordata > Aves > Pelecaniformes > Threskiornithidae > Nipponia > Nipponia nippon. The sequence continues at coordinate 61,143,499 of NW_028262369.1, forward strand.
GTAATTTAACTATGAAGAAGTTTTACATCAATCTGACAGTCTTATTACCCTCAGTAGAAAAAGGAAAACAAAGAGGAGGTGGCTAATATGATGCATACAAGCTTCCTGCATCTCTCCCCTATCTTTTCAAACTTCAAACTTGGAAGGACCTTAGGACTTCTAAGAGAACCGATTTAAGTCTTTATAGCTTGTTACTTGTTAATTGTGTCCGTTCCAAGGCCATCTTTAAATTAGGCAAGTTCTTACCCCAATGTTTAACACTGCCCTGGCTTTAAAAAAGCCAATAGAATAACCAGGATAATAGGTTCTTCTCCTTGGGTAATCTCATGTTTCTCTGTTCTGTTATTAACAAAACAAATAGAAACCTAATATAAGAAAATGGACAAGGGACCTTTTTGATCATAAATAAATTAGTTTCTTCATTCATTTATATAAAAAAGAGAGCTGCTTCATCGACTTTTATAAGCAAACTCAGATTTAATACTACAAGTTGTTTTCCACTAGTAGCTAACTAACTGATAAAAAGTATTTCTATTGTTAGGAAAAGGGACGTCACCATGGGGTCACTGGTAAGTGCAAGCCTAAAAGTGAAAACCTGTATAAATTCACACTCTTGGGATTACTTACTGGGAAAAAAAGCTTAGTTGATTTACCACCTCCACCCAATAGTCTTTAGCTAGTAACAGCTTCCCCAGAATTGCTGAATGGCCAGCACTTTTTTATATGAAAAATTACAAAAATCGTAACTTTTAATATTCTCAGCAGACTGTTTCTCTACTCTTGTCTCTCAATTCAATCAACCTGGCAAGTCCCTTGGATATATTACATCTTTAAGGGATACTATGTCATTGACCGGTATACCACAGAGAAGTCAAGCCATACAGTTTATATTCCCAGACCCACCTATGAAATGATGAGGATCTCCATACCAGTTCCTCATCATACACATTTTCATGGCCTCAATTCATTCAGGAGTTATTACATTTATTTTTATTTTACTTCCTAAAGAAACAAACAGTATTACTTACACATACAACAGGAGGAGAACTAGGCCTAAAACAGAACCACCTCAGAAATTAAAATAAAAAGCTATTTTCAGGCTAATAGTAACAGATTCTATGAAATCACATTCACAAAATTTAAGCAGAAGTACTACCCAGCTGAAGAAGAGAAACAGAATACAACCTTAATTCCTTTAACTGAGTGATGCAAGAAAACAAACTATAAACACAAGTATATGAGCTGCTGTGAATTGTCGTAGCTCCATTAATTTCCACTTGCCACCTGGAAATGTTCTTACCTTAATGCTTAGATATGAATATCTGCTTTGTCTCTCTTCTTCTGAATTTAAAGTAGCTGTGCTGCTAGTTCAGGCATTATAGTTAATGCAAATTTACTTATTCTCATTTGATCTGTGAAAAATGAGCTTAAGTTTCTATACCACAATGCCCATCTGTTTGGGTTTGTTTGTTTTCTTAAAGTATAACTATAATGCAACACTTCGCAAATTCCTGGGCGCTCCTTTCTTCTTACAAATAGAAAAGGCACCATGTGAATTAAACACCCTGCTGGAAAACCCCAAGGTATACTGTAACACATGAAACATACATCGTTCAGACAGTGGGTTATGGAGATAATTAAGCGAAAGTGGTGAACTTTCAGCACAAGTTCATCATTAAGGAGGACTCAGATCACTTACTATGATATGAAGATTATGTCAGACAAAAAAAGTAAGATGATCAACATTACTGTTATTAATAAGATCTTGTTATTTAAAAGAAATGTGAAGGAGCCACACAGCCTGCAAGGGATTGATGAAAAATACAGCAAGCTGACTGTTACTGCTTTAAAGAAAACCTCTTAGAGTGAAAAATGATAGCACCATTCTACTCTCACAGATGAAAATAAAATACATCTTCTACATATCTACCACAGTGCCTTCTGTGTGCAAATGAAAATGTGCCACCCATGCAGTCGAAAATACAGCTTCTACATATTCACCACAGTGCCTTCTGTGTGCAAAGGAAAATGCACCACGCATGCACCCAAACAAAACCAACACCAAAAAACCCACCAACCTCTTTTCACTCTTCCCAAGACATTCAGGACTCTATAGCCACCTCTGTTCCAGGCTGAAGAATCCTGGCTTACTTGGTTGTTCCTTATAAAGCAGCAGTTGAGCAGCACTGTTGGTCTTCTCTGGATAGCTTATGAATCCACTATATTGTTCTTGAGATGTGGGGACCAGAACTATACAAACTATTTTCAATTGTGGATAAACCCTAGGTTTATTCAGTGATGTCCCCTGCTTTATTCTCTATTCCCTTCCACAGAACTCTTAATATTTACTTTTTTGACCACTACTAAGTGGTGAGCTGATGTTCTCATATAGCCACCTGTCATAACCTCAAAAACATTCCTGAGCAGTAAAGGTCAGCTCAGAGCTCGCATTTGCTACTTTAAGTTCTCAAGTACTACGGAAGTACTAAGGAAGACATTATGCATCACAATTAGTAGTTAAGCCATTTTGGCTCCAGTTCTTGAGTCAATACGATCTGATCTTGGTGGCTCATTACTATTCCTTTTGTCCATTTATTCCATACTATATAATCCCATAATCTCCTAGGAGACATTTAGATATGAGCCAGATCTGCTAAATCCTCCACAAGGAAGGATTCCCATGTGGGAACGTCTCAAATTTCTTCCACAGTGAACACAGGTAAAAATAATTACTTTAGATTCTTTGCTATGGCCTTATGCTCCTTGACTGTGTACCTATATATCATATACAATATTGGCTACAGACATCTACTGGCTTTCTTCTTATTATGTGATCTTGCCAGTTTACCAGACAAAGGAATGGCCAAAGGTCTGTCTACTGAAGGGGCACATGCAGAGGTTTGCCACTGCTTTCCATTCACAGATCTCTGTGTAATTTCATTTCAGCAAGTGTATTTTTCATACAGTATATTATCATCTTCATCTTAACAATTATGCCTAAAACCCATTAAAGTGTATTAGTGGAGAAAAGAAAACCTCTGAAGTATTACTGATAACGATTTAAATATCTACAGTGTCTTAATAGTATAAAAACTCACAATAAAAGAGGACAGAGTAAAAACTAAGTTCTTGGCCTTATCTTATTAAAAAGATTAGACAAATACAGCACAGACGGCAAACAAAAGAGATATTTATGCAAGGATATGCAAAAAAAGTCTCAAAGCCACAAGATTAAGAAATTAAATTTGAAGGGAGAGAACACGGGTATTTGAGAGAGTATGAAAGCACAAAGAAAGAAATACTGAGAGCAGAGGAGTTACAAAAACATTTGAAAGAATTAGATGAAATTAAGGCAGACTCCTAGCTATGTAAGAGATGTCTCAACAGCTTTATAGATTAAAAGAGCATGAAACCATTCACTGACAACTTGGAACAAATGCAGAAATTCTACTCCAGTGAGGTGAACTGTCTTAGATGAAGATGATCCCAGCGGGAGTGGCTAGAATGGACTTGACTGAAAACACTGATAGTAAGGAACACAATTAAAATAATACAAGTGCAACTTTTGAAAATACAGGATGCCTTTTTGCCCACAGCTGAAAAAGAGAGAGGAAAATAATAAGAGCTAGAAAGAATCAAACCAGAAGGTTGAAGGGGGGGGGGGGGCGGGAAATGGCACTGGGGACACACATTCTAGATGATGGAAGAGATAATGGTGACGTTAAAGCTAGAGCAGGAGAATTCATAACTGAATGTATCTAGATAACAAACATCAACTGACTGCGGGTGTTGGTAATACGACGAGGGTGGGATAAAAAGCGAGGGACACAAGAGAGTTTTGTAGGGGGAGATAGGGAGCTCTGCTCTACCTTTGTTATCAGCAAGCTGTCAAGCCAGAAATGCTGAAGATGCTAGATGAAATGCATGCCTGAACAGAAGCAAACAAACCGTGGGCTGACAAATGGATTTGGAAATCATCTGCATAAAAATAGTACCTGACCATGTATAAAAAGAGAAGGTCAGCCTGTGATAAGATTCACAGAGAGAAGACAGTCAAAGGCAACACAGCATTCCTACAAACTAAAGGAAGGAACAAGGAAAATCTCTACAAAAATGATGATGGAAGAAGCTGGAGGGGTAACTGCACAGACAGAGAAGTGTACAATAAGGGAAGGAGTAGAAATTATGAAAGAAGGGTGAATGAGTGATAGGCGTTACTAAGAGGAGCAATGAGATCTACAAAAAAGCATGAAGCAAAGGCTGTCATCTTTGATCAAGAAATCATTATTTTAGGCTTGCTGAAACAGTTTCTGTTGTTAAAAACAGATGGAAGCTAGACTAGGGTGTACTTTGGAGTACATTTTTAGGAACACAACACTTTTTAGAACATATTAATATGGAGGGGGAGGACGGAAAGGAGGAGAAATGTGGACTAAGAGAAAGTAATAGTGAGAAAAGAAGGTAGCTGTATAGGATGAGGAAATGGATCTGAGTAGCGAGTGGCTAAACCCTAAAGAAAAGTAGCAGCAGTAGTTGTTCCTGAGAACAGACAGGAGAAAGAAATCTCCTCCAGTGAGTTGTAAAAGAAAACAGATGCGGAAGCAGAGGGAGACACTTAGCCGGGTTTGGCAGTCTGATGGAAATACATAAACTATGAATGAAGTACTTGACTGTGAAGGAAGCCTAACAAAATTGAAATGAAAGGGTTAGGGAGTCTGTATCTTAAGAACACAGATTTTCCTATATAAGAAAAACATAGCGGCAGCGGGACAAACAGCACTGAAAGCAGCTGTATAGTACGAGTTACCAGTCTAGTAGGAAACTTGGAGAAACCAGACTTAACAGTATTGACTACAAAATTATTATTTGTACCAGGCAAGGTGAGGAAGAAGGAACTAATGATGCCCTGAAATGAAAAAAGATCAGTGGGTCATTAAAAGATACTCTAGTCATTATAAATTAGGAAGAGGAATAATTATGAAAAAATTTGAATCATTAAGAGGGAGAAAAGTCTATTAGTGCAAAGAGGTGAAACCAAGAGAGAATTTGGTGCATGTAAGAAATCCAAATAACAACATCAAACAAGGAAGGCTGGAGCAAAGGGCAAAATTGTCAAGTAAACGAAGATGAGGGATGAAGCCAAAAACCGTGTGGGCCCTCAGAAGATATCCCAGATGTCTTCTGGAGATTTACATCAAGATTGGTACCAGTGGCCCATGGTGAAGCTATGTACTACACCAGAAAAGGGAAGAGCCCAAGAACGGCCAAAAGTCAGCGTGGCTCTCACTTTATCAGACTACGAGAGGCAAGATGACATGATCAATGTGACTCATTGAAGAGTTTTATTTGTCTTTAAGAACATGCAAGAACTCTTGTGTGTTAGTCGTGGTAGATCTGCTGAAATTAGCAAAGCTATGTGGTTTACAGGAAGCAATATCCAGTTCCTTATCTCCTAACTCATTGTCCTGTGATTCCGTTACTTACCTTCCCATAATCAAATCATGTTTCCTCTCCCTGACTACAAAACCAGACTTCTTCCTTCTTCAGCATGAAATCTACTGTTTGTCACAAAAACATTCTGCTAATAATAATGAGCCTATAATTTACAGGTGTTTTCCAGTCCCTGCAGTCAATGTATTTTCTCATTACCTAAGCAAGATTTATTACAATAGCACTTCATTAACGAGTCTTAGAAAGGGAATGTAGCATTGCAAATGAGAAAGCCCAGAGCTTAAGATCCTTCAGGTATTCCCTTGAATGTCTTCTGTGACTTGTTAATCAAAACTCCTAAAACACACTGGGCCAGACTGCATCCTTACCAAGTTACATACAAACTTTCTTAAAGAACAGCCCCATAAAAATCAATAATCCTGCTTATGAGGTAAGGTGCTATTCAGCGTGAAAAGGAGCCAAACAGTACTGCAATACTTGTATTAGTGCACTACTGCACTTCCCTCCCACCAATGGGATGTCCAATAAAGAAGAACAAATAAGTTTTCAAATAACTGATTGCTTGTAACTACAAACTGAAACCCATAAAGTTAGTGATAGCTGCTCTGGAGCAATTCAGTGAAAACTTTCTATTACTGATTCGAAAATGAATCAAAATTCATATTGGTATTGAAAGATATAACATTTCTATCTCACTTTTCTTACTTGGTAGTAGGCAATTTCTCTTGCCATTATCTTTTAAAAAATATATTAAATTAGCATCTTGGAAGCTTTGCTGTAAGCTGATACACAGCTTTTAAATGCTACAAGAACAAACATCTAAAAAAACCTCAGAATTTCCTCCCATTTTACTAAATACATAGAGATCATCTCTATTATGAGTTACACAAACAGCGACGGTTAAAAGGAGTGATAAACAGCTTGATACCTAAAACTTTAATCAAAAACCAGAAGCTGTAGATTTACACTGGTATAAATGAACCTCATCAGTCGTTCTCAGAATTGTTGTTTAAATCACTTAGCTATAGACTAAGATCGTGCTAATCTGCATGAACAAGTAGGAGAATAATTGAGGTCTTTGTGGCTGTTTACACTGTATTTACAGTTGTTTTGCATGACTAGAGCAGTAGAAAACAACTTTTGCATGCTAGTTAATCTGGCTCATTTATTTGTTCGTTTATTTTGACCACTGTAATTTGTTTCACATTTGTGCTGTAACATAATTCTATAGTAAACGTAATATAGAACACTCCATCAAGTCAATAAAGTCAACTGGAATATGAGCCCTCGGTACAACATCCTGCTGTTAAACCTTTGTTAAACAGCAGGAAGAGAAAGGCACATTTTCTATGTGGTAATTATAATGTGAGAGGATTAGTGAGGTGTTGCTGTAACGTGCAGACTAAGCTCAGCAGCTCCTGAGTATTTGTTTCCAACTCGAAAAGGTTTAATTTACTTCAAGTCAAGTCTGTCTTCTCTCCAGCATCCTGTTTTTCTGCACTTTCTGTGGACTCCTCACTTAAAATAAAAAACTGCTGAGAATCTACAAGACATTCTCGTTTTCTTTTTTTTTGTTTGTTTGTTACGGCAGTACTTTACAATCAGTTAAGTGCTGCCTGCCTTCGGCTCACCAGCAGGATTTTCCTCTGAGATGGCTATTAAACTCACTCAGTAAAGCAGTTGGCTCCAAGAACGTATGGGAACAGGGCATTTGAGCACCACCTCTCTCCTTCTCTCTCTTTAAAGTCCATTGGAGCAATCAGCAGTAGTTACTCATGTTTAAAACCTCCAGAAGACCTCCCTAGCCCAGTTATGCAGCGGGTGGAGATGTGTGGAGAGCCATAGAGTGGTGGTGTTCAGAATGACTACACCACAGGAATCGAGTGAAAATGTAACTCAAAATTATTTTGCTGAAAAATCATAATTGGGCTGACAGAAGCAAAAACATCATTTATGTCTAAGACCGTATCATTGTTTTGCTGATTAGTACAGACTACTACACAAAGACCTACTGATCGTAGTACCAGAGTAAAGAAGGACATGCACCGTTACACATAAATATGCAAAGACTTTTTCTTATTCCTATAAGAACAAGACTCATAAGACTTATCTGAATATTGTATTGTTACAGACTCAGTTTTCCTTTTTATAGGTGGCAAAGAAATTCCTTTCACATTTAAAATATATGAGGGGAAAATTACAATGTATCATTATGAAAAAGGGATAATTCCGTAAGACTTTGGGTATTAAGTGATCAAGCATGTTCGGATCAAGTCATTTCCATCTCTTACTAAAAATCGGATAGACAACTGATCCTTCCCCTGCCCTGCCCAAACACATGCTATAGCTTTGCGAAGAAATACAGTGAAACCGGAGTGAAGCTACAAAATCAATAAATGCAATGACATACTACAATTATCCTAGTTGAAAGATATCACACACTATAAAAAACCTTCTGGCTTTCTTAATTCCAACGATTTGGGAATGGTTTTATTAAAATATCAATGCTCCATTTAACAATAAATTACTAACATGTTTGGGAAAGAGCTAGACTCTGCCAGGGATTTTTTAAAGCAGATTTTGTTAATGATTAATGGACAGTTCTGCTCAAAAATTCATGCTATAATACAGCCCTGAGACCCCGCTACTGGTAAACTGATCTATAAAAACAAACATTGCACCAATGTGAAATCCTAATGGCTTCAAAAGGAAGGCTTGTTCTCACAAATGTGATTACAGAATTAGGGCCTACGACATTACCAGTCGTTTTCAGCAAAATAGTCCAACATTTCTCATGGTTGCATGATGTGTAGCAGAACGGCATATTTATATTTTATTAAATTTCTGTATTAATTAATATTTCATTTTACATTTTTTTCTCCTTTTCCCCCTTCACTACTTTTTTTTTAAAAATTCAGTTTTATTCTTCATATATTCTAAGCAGCTTTGCAGTCAAAGTTTTATTATCATTACTGAACAGTTACTACAGATGTCTTCTGGTTTAAGTACAGCATAAAGCCAGGCAATTTCACATGTTATCTTATGGTAAACAGTAGAAAAAAAATTTACTTTTAAATACACACCACTATATAAATGGAAATTCTGGGCAGTCGGAAGCACTGTGTGCTTCTTGGCTTAGTGACCTGTACAAGCAGTGCTCTCTGGGACTAGCAGTGTATCAGATATGCAAATCCTGTGCAACAGCTGTGCTACATTTGGAGATTTTCAATAGCAACCCTATAGCAAAAAAAAAAAAAAAATATTTAGAGGCATCTATGGACACACTTGGCAGATTGCCAATGGCAATATCCATATGGTTCCCCATAGATCTGGCAGTATCAGCTTTTTCCCCGCTAATATCTTCTGTACCGAGATCTCCTGCAGTTCTGCACTAAACAGTGATTACAAAAGCCCTCTACAGGGAACTTGACTTACCGTCATCCAGAAGTTTGTGGGATATTTTAAATTTTCCTCTTCCACTGCTACTAAGCAGTATAAGCAGCAGAATGAGCCCAGCCTGGCTGCAACCCAGCTTACCCATGACCACTTGAACGGCAAAGTGCAATTTGTTTAGATGCCTGCTGGAAAATAAGCGATTTCTCATTTCCTTTTGTTCCAAGGACCTTTGCAGCAGGCCAGTAATTTCTTCCAAGTTTAGTCTAATTGAAACTGGAACTCAAGGTAATTGAGAGCCTAATCGAGAGGCTTTAATAAAACTGGTGTCTTTGAGGTTGTGCTGCTGGTAAAGCACTACCTACCAATTTAAAAGCCACAGTCCCACATGGAGGTGATCAATCAGAATTTTGTGGGCTAGACTATCACTTGACAGATGAGTCAAAAATGCTGCACAATTAAACAATTCGCCTCCCTAAAAAAAGAGACAGGTAGGTGTAAAAGAGAAATGCCCATTATTAATAGTTGTTTTAAGTATATTGGAATAGTGAGCAGAAACTGCTGAGCAATTTTAAGTCTGCAACTGAAAAAAAAAATTAAATAAAAATCACCATTACTGTCAGGTTATCATTTTGCCCACCCTCCTGCAAGTTGATGAAGACCAGCAATAAACCACTGAAAAAGCATTTCAGCAAAGTTTAAAATCTAAACTGTAGTACCCACGCTAAATGTTAAAGTGGACATATTAAACTACTCTAAAGAACCTTTTGGCCCCTCTTCACTTTTAGTCCATTGTGATCTCACAGGTTCTGGCAGACGCTGCAAATATATCCCTTTAATTGTACAGATCGTGACATACTGGAATCATTTTCCTCTCCTCTCTCCTACCCCCCAACTTCTCTTTTGTAGTTTCAGTGAGCTCTGTACTCTTGACAAGAAAGTTCTTATGAAAAATGCACTAGTCTTTTTCTTCCTCTTTTCCAATTGTATTAAAAAATTTGAAGTGGTTTAATTTTAAGAATACACGCAATATAAATTATTGTCTATATGTCAAGGTCTAACTGCAGCTTTCCACCATGGAATACCAGAAAGACATAAGAAAAGACGGGATCAGATGAGTCCATTCTCACTGGTATCTCATGCTCTATTTAACTTGTTGCTTCCCAGTGCATACTAGTGATCTTATTACAAAGAAAACGCACAGTAAACTGACACTTTTGAAATTTCTTGTATATTTTCTCCAGTCTGCAACTGCTGACCACCGTGCACATGGAGGGCCCCAGTGATAACTCTGTTGGGTTGGGGAGATCAACACGGAGTCAGGAACAGGATCTTTATTGCGTTATACAAATGACAAAGGAAAAAAAAATCTCAGAGAGTTACAATGCCTTTGACCGATGACATTACTACATCTTCACTCTAATTACTCAAGACTAATCCAGTTGGGTCTTGAAAACTTCCGAGGATGGAGACTGACAGCTCCTCTAGACAACCTGTCCCAGTGTTTGGCTCTCTTAATGGCAAAAAAACCTTTCTCCTTATACCCAGTCAGACTTTGACCTCCAACAACAGAGGTGTCCTTCATGACTTATATTATGGAATCTTTTCATAGAAAAGCGTAAGGGCAAAGCATGCATATTCTTTTTCCCAGTTCACAGGCCAAAATATGTTTTGTTGGCTGGGACATCAAGACCCATGTTCCAATTATTTGCACGCACGCAGCTCTTACGGGTTTCAGAGGGAAAAGTACTTCATGCTCAAGAGCAGAATATAACTGGAAATGACTAACTCTATTTGACATTAATATCACAATTACAGTTCATGCACTGTAGCTAGTCAATTCTCTCAGCTAAATTACTTCATCTTATTTACTAATCATCTGGAGTAGGATTCAGGATTTTATGATGATGGCAAAATGGAGATACAAGGGTGTCATTAACTTTGCCTCTATTTTCACATTATTTTGATGAAGTGTGCTCAAATTTGGAGAAAAAAATTAACTTGGCAACATATCTGATAAAAAAAATCCTAGGCACTAAATTACTAAAACATTCTTTTTTTTTTTCTTAAGGTAAGAAAAAAGATTGATTTTAACTGAACAGTTTTAAGGTCGATAATGTTTCCATATCATGGATATATTACTTTCTATATTTTACAGAAAAGTTTGAACAATTTTTACATTAAACACACATAGTGCAGACAACAGCACACTAGACAATATACACAGAGTTTAAAACATTGTTTTCTTATTAACCTAAGTCTTTCTAAACACTGATGATAATAAAACAGAATATATACTTTCTGTTCAACCACCACTACTGGGGCTGAGGATCTGAAGGCACTTCATAAACCACACAGGAAATCTCAAAATACATGGGACAGACGAGATGTTCAAATCGGTCTTCTGCAGCCTTACACTGAGCACGCATCTACAGAGCTACACACACCATGATCATACTGCAGCCAGGATGCACTGAGCAGCAGAGAGACAGAGTGGATATACTGAAGGGCATACACCCCCTATAGTAAATATGCCCATGAAAATTGCAGTGATACCTTTTGCACACACGCAAAACATGCAATACTCTGTTGCCTTCTGTCCTATCTGAACAGCAGATAGGCTGTCTTAATAGACAGCCACTAAGAAACCCAAAGGAGGAAAGGATGGTATTGCCTGCCTGTTCAGCTGTCACATGCTGAAACCTGGGTATTGATGTGAAGCTCTAAGTCAATAATGATATCAAGGGGAAACAATTGCTCCCGTAACAGCAATCAAGCAGTGCTAAGACAATGATTACGTGATCCTGAACAGTGAGAGTATATGAGAATAGAGCACTTTCTATGGCATGAGTATCCAAATTTCATTTAGAGTCTTTGCAAAGGAGCTGAAAATGTTACAGCTATACTGACAACATGCCAGTAGAATACATTTATTTTTCTAAGATGGCCCCCTACCAGAATCTCACGTTGCTCCCTGTAAGCACCATCCATGCATCTTGCACACCTGGTTTCTCCCCACTGAGCACCATCTCTGCCCTTTTCATTCCTCTATGATACATCTCCACAATTTTGCCTTTATATTGCTCCCCGTTCTAACTGTGTCAGGTTTTCATTCACTTCGAAAAATATCAAGAAAACGAGTTAAGAACGTCAATACAAATTTATGGAGGTGGCATTGCAATGTCAAATCAAGAATACGGTATCAAGATGAAATACAACAGTGTCAGGATAAATGTACCAAGCTGACAGCACGAAGTCAAAATGGAGCAATGTCACTGCAGATCTACAGAAACAACATTCATCTGTCAAAACAAAATCATATCATTACACATTAAAGAGTAGCTTAAATAAACTGGAACACATAACTACTCGTTCAGATTAGCAAATCCCACCCACACTCTCCTCCCAGCAGGGAAAAACACAAGTGTTTGGCAGACGTAGGCAAGTAAACATTACAGTGGGACTTAATACCACAAAACCAGTTAGACTCAGAGCAGGACAGCATGATAGCATAAGGAAACTTCCAAGTAAGGACCAACAGCCACTGGTCAAAGCACCAAGGCAATGACCAAAGTGATCACCAAAGAATGACCCCAGAATGAGTAGTGACTATTCACGCAGGAGCAAATTCACCCATCGACTCATTTTCAGCTCTTCCCTTTCATACAGCTGAGGTACGCTTCTTTACCCTTTACAGTTCAGTCCCAAACACGACATTTCTTTCCTTCTTTTCCCAAATAGCATAACCCCTTGTCCTCACTCGCTATTAAGTGGACAGTGTGTAGCCCCAAGCAAAAGGTCTCTAGAATGCCCTCACAGTCACAGACCTGCTCTAATCCTATTTCTGGGACTGAGGTCCTCATTAGGCAAAATGCAGAACATTTGTTGAAAAATTGTGGATTGAACTCAGGACTGCTAATTTTAAACTCCACATGGCTAAACACACAGTTGTTTCTGACAATTAACAGATTATTCGATGTCACATGTGCAAATACAAAAGGAAGACTTTTAGAAATGTTTGAAAGTTACCACTGTAGAAGCAAGGTCAGGTACAACAGAGAGGTATGAGAAGAATGCTCCTGTAAGTCACCGAACGGGTATTACTTTCAGCGATGTCTGCAGTAACCTTAAATTATGAGCTATGTGCTTAATCTCTACACTGTCGAGCCCTTCAGCCCTGTTCAGCACCGCAATCACTACACATGGAATAAACATATCAATAAACATATCATATAGCATCTCCATTTTTCAAATCAGTAATCGAAACAATATTGCTTTCTTTTGGTCTTTGTGTACAAAGTCACTTGAGATTACAAGTCTCTCTCTGTACGAAATATAATATTAAGTCTAAGAGAACTACCCCTTTCTTCACTGAGGATCATAATCTTGATTTCAGTAAGTATGATCCTACAAGCTCTTGGTTATAACAGCTCTAAATTTGACCTGAAAGTAAAAAAAGTCATTTTCTCAATGCTAGTAGCTGTAGCCATCAACACATCATTCACACTCTTCAAAACTGCAGATTGAATTATCGACATTAGGAGTGTACGTACAGAAATACAATGCATTAATCAAATTCTTTGAAAGGTATGATTTTATGTCTGTGTGTCTAGGTTTCTAGTGAATTAGGAAGGCGGGGGGGGGGGGGAAGCAAATGTGAAAAACACATTCTCTCCGTCCTACCATAGCTTTAGTACAGAAAGGAACTATGGATCAGTGGAAAACTGTAAATGAAGTAATCATACTTAAGGAAAAGATTTCTTATTCCTAAGGGAAGAAAACCAGCTAAATTAAAGTTTATATGTCATTGAAGAATGTCTAACATTGGTGCTTACTCTGGTCTTCTTCAGGAAACTCAGTGAAAATATCCATGCTTTTGATGATTCTAGCCAGGAAGAACTTTTATTGCAATATATTCTCTTTTATATATCACTTCAGTGAAATAACTGTCTGGCAAATTACATTTTTATCCTCTATTTAAAAAAAAAAGGGGGGGGTGGGAATCAGGAGAACAAAAAGGCAATCCACTTTTCACTGAGAAAGCATCACGCGCATTAGTCACTGACTGCCACTTTCCATGAGACATTGGCTTGATGTGTTAAGTATAGGGACACTTCTGTGAAGGCCACATACCCCAAAGTTAAAGAAGAGATAATTGTGTGCTATTTAGTATTGCTGCAGAACACATCAGTTAACCAAGCGTAACCCTCATACCCTTCCACATGCTCCTGTTTTCAGCAGTTTCCAATGAAATGAAGACTGCAGGTGTTGAGGATTCACATAGAAACATCTGTGCTAGTCAGCCATCTCCAGTGGAAGGCTATACTAATTTTGCTATGGTCAATATTTTAACTGGATCCTCAACCTGTGGCCATGAACATACCGTAGAAAATTAGAAGTTGCGTTTTTACCCTCATAAGACACTTCATAGTAGTGAATGGTAATTTAACGTAAGAGTATGTATGAAGAGACTGAGACACAAACCTTCAACAGAGGCACTGAAATATGCCATGCCATTTCAGAGGCAGGACAAACTAAAACTCTCTGCGGGGATGGTTACAGGACTCAAGATTAAGACTCAGTCTTGTTCCTTTCCCCAAACTTCAGAGATTGCAAGTGGAACTAAAGTTTAATTTGGATTCTCTCTTTGCAGGGCTTGTTTTCTCAAGCAACGTTGATATGAAACAAGCTACGATCCTTTAATAACGTGGTGTTATTCCTTCGTCCCTCTGTCCAAAAGGATTAAATGAAGCTAATAGAAAAAACATTAGGATATTCTAACAATGAATAGTTAAAATCTCATGGTTAGGTAAGAAAAGGTGTACAAATGAAATATTTTTCAAGCAGAAATCCATACAACTTATGTCACTTGAATCATGATCACAGAAGCAAACAAGAATGTTACTCTGAGGCTGACCATTCCTTTAATTACTTACCCCATTTTGTGATGAAACCTCACAAAAGCAGGAAGGCGATCAGCTTCAGAATGATTAATTACATGAATTCTTTCAGACAGTACTTGACTACCTGCTACACATAACCAAAGACAAGGTAACTTATTTTTTACAATATGGGGAATTTTCTTCTTTCTTTACAACCCTTTCTTTTTAAGTAAAAATATTCAGCTTTTCACCCAACTTGCTATCTGATTTCAAGACCAACACAAATCAGCAGGGGAGATTGTGAAATAGGGATCAGATTTTCACCACAAAAGCCCAGAAAAAATTATCCTGATATGTTATGGAAATAGGCACAATGCACATACACAAACACATACTGTTGAAAGTCTGAGAAATCATGTTTTCATACAGTCTTTCTAATAGAGAGGATAGCAAAGCAACAAGTTATGCTCCAACTATGTTCCTTTACCTTGGCTGACATCAGCGTAATTATCTAGCCCATCCCTCCCACAAATGCAAAAATTACCTCCCAGGGCATGCCATATCGTAAGCCTGTTTATTGTGCCTAATCTCCAGATACCAGGGAAGTCTTTGTTACAACCACCATTGTGAGCAGAGGATCAATATAGTTCAGTGACTCCTTAAGACACATTACCAGAAGCTCCCCCCAGTTGGAACCAATTCTCATACACTGAAATCTTTCATGAAACGTAATTGCAGTTTGCCCCCATGCAAGGCCTACATCTCTTAGGACTGTATTTTGGTATACAGCATTAGTGATACCTATTATGAAACATGATAATAATAAGTGTCCAGAACCATTGGCTCCCAAAGCTAAAACTGTGTATAAATTTTAGTGCTGCAACAGATGTTAATACATACATTTACATTATCTAAACCATTACTTATTAAATAATCGGGATGGAAAGATTGCTTTGTATCTGCCAGTTCAAAGATACAGTATTTCAGACTAACCAAGCAGCTTAGATTCATGCAGAGCCTTTGCAGTTTGCCTTGATATTACACTGTGAAACAGCTACCTAATACTTTAAAGTTACATATTACTTAAACATTTCCCATGTGGAACAAGCACAGAAGGAAGGAGGCTACCACCCAGACTAAAGAAGGTATTTGTAATCAAGTTCTGCTCAAACATGAAGAAAAACTAGTTCAAGCTGCTATGTCTGCTTTTTTGTTTCTATATGCCAGGCTGTGGATGGCCCAATTAGTACCAGGTAGTCCAGTTTGCAAGGTGCTGTGTAAACAAATAAGAAAGCGTCTGCCTCAAGAGCTCCCACCTTAAGATTATGAAAAGACACAAAAGACAAAGCAGAGAGAAGGAAGAGGCAGCAGCAAGATGAACATCGTGTGCATAATAAGCAATTCCCTGAGTGCTACCAACACAGCTACTGAGAGGAATTATGATGAGCTATTCTACACATGCCAAGAGCTAAGCATTGAAAGAAAAGAAAAAACCTCTCCTTCAAAAATGAATTCTCACATTGCTGAGGAAACTGTATTTTTTAATTTTCTCCTGGCTTCGATAAATCTAAGCACCCCATGGAAGCAATACCAATTTAGCAAAGTTCTGATGAAAGCCAGGAAAATCCTTGATGGATTTTTAGTTCTTTCTTCCTACCTTGCCCACCAAGTTCCTTGGTGCCCTGCCTACCCGATGAAACACTCTGGAGTCAGTCTGCAAGACATACACTTCCACAGCAGCTCAGACTTTTTCTTTCACAGTGAATTCCATAATCTTGGATTTCTTTTCACAAAGAGTTCAATCTAAAATCCTGAAATATTGATATCCTTCATGATCGTAACTTCACTTTTCTTCTTAACTCTAAATGCATGTTAATGGTGCTACCATACAAATCAACTTCTGAAATAGGGAGAAGTGTTGAATTTAAATTCCTGTATTGCAAATCGTCCAAATGGTTTAACTCTAGAGAAGATCCAAACAGTGGTGGTCTCTCTTTTCCAGTGCACATATGCATAAAAGAAAAGGCATGTTCATGATATTTAAACAGAATTTTTCTAAGAAGATACCAGCCATTCCAAGATTTCTAATGGTTTGCACAATAAATACTTGTTCATATGAATACTTCCATTAACCCAAGTCAAACTGTCACTTTCCAAAATCATTTATTCAGCTCAAATTCATAACATTTAGCTGACTTTGAATGTAGATCTTAGTACGTCAAATAGTCTCCCTCTTGAGGCAGCTCAATTTTCCATTTTCAATTTTCCGTTCTTGAAATAAAGCTGAACGTCTAGACTATCAGGTGCTTCCCACAAAAATGTATTGGCAAGGAAGGGGGAAAGGTACCTACAGAGAGAACCTAAGCTCTGCCTAGCAATGCCCCAGCAATGGTAAGCACTGTAAGGACTCCCAAGCCATGCGGATGGGCAGTGGAACGGCACTAAGGGGAGAGGAAAAAGGCTTGTGTGCTGTTCCCAATTCAAAATCAACTGCAAATCCACTACTTCCAAATGAAACAGATAACTAACTGACGAGATCGCTACCAAAGCTATGTGAAATAAAATTGTATTTATCTTGTATACTGAAAAAATACTGCCACACATTCCCAAGGTGTCACTGTGCTCCGTTTTCCTCACTGGACATCTGTATTTGGATTCACGCAGACTCTGTGCTTACAAGACAACCAGTTTGCCTGTCAGGTTTTCAGAAATACCAGACGGCAGCCTGAGTTTCTGGGTATGCTGGTTTCTAAGAGCGTTCAGCTGGCTGAATCTGGCCCCGATTCCTGCTGAGTATGTGTGAGAGCCAGTTTTCCACACAAAGCCTCAACAGCACTGCCACTTCTGCTAGATACCCTCACATCACCCGTTTATGAGGAATGAGATTAATTGCACTCTTTCCTCAGGTCCAGTTTCTTTACACTGCAGTTTCTTTACACTGCAGGTTTACTGAATGTAAACCTATGCCAGTCTACTCAAGAAACAGACTTATCTTGATCATCGAGTGTAATTTTTTTAAATGCTAAGCTGCAAGATATTTCTCCTGAACAATTAATACAGGTGTAAGAGATGACTAGTGTGCCACAAAGTCTCCTTTATAGTTCACAAGCATGTCAAAAATATCTTTAGGGAGGTATATATCACAATAAACCATCTGCTAAATAGCCCATACAGCAAAATAACTGACTGTAGCTATTGATAAGATGGTATTAAAAAGGCTTAAACTACAACAGTTTTTTTCTCATACTTGATACAAGAAAAACAATTTCATTACTCTGCTCTTTATAAAGAACATCTGTACATTTGGTTGTCATGACTGATATGAGCCATTCATTTAAAGTGTTACTGCTTCTCCTCTCATTAAGATCAAGTTCAGACCCTGCAGAACTGCCAGCTCCCCAAGATGCTTTACACAAGGGAGGAAACAAAACATGAGAGGCCAACTGTTCATAGGATAACATCTTCACATTGTGGTTTAGCTGCCTACAATAATTAGAAGAGCTTTGATACGTATCTCACATTTGGGTGAATATTGCTTTCGCTTGTGCAGTAGTGTAAACAACCACACAGATATGAAAAGTGCAAGTCAGTTATGATCATTTAAAAACGCGTTAACTTCTGTAAAAAAGAAGCCTGTGGTTTATTTCTCACATGAAGTGCTGGGGTGTTGACATTAAAAATTACAGCCTACAGATATTAGAACCCCAGTTGAAAGCATTTTCTTGACTGTGAGATTCATCCTGAGCTAAATAATAGTGACTCCGGAAAACACATAGTTCAAAAACTGCAATGTAATGCATTGAATTACCATCACTTCAACCACATCATCCTGTACTTTAACGCCTTCTTCAGCAAACAATAGAAAGGTTCCTGAGAAATGCTTCAACTATCTGCAAAGAAACTGTGGTTACTTTCTGCTGGGTATGCAAGAAAAGAGTAGAAGTTGGCATCACTACCACTTGTGTTACAATGCTCACCTGAGCTCAGGCACTAGTTATGAGCTGTCAGATATCCAGGACCATTGGTAGAAGGCCATATATTCCTGACACATTAGCTCCTATGTCTGGTTATTGCAGAGCAGCTCTGTCCAAAATCTGACAGGGTACAAGATAGAACAGATGAACGGACACCAACTATATCCTAAAATTTCAATTGCACACTCAACACGGAAGAGCACACTATGACTGTACATACTCAGACCGGTCATCAGACACTCAGCAATTCAGCTGAAATACCTGTATTTGATAGTCAGAATTAAGACAATGTAAATATACACTGAAAGTATGTACAGTTTTAAAAGAAATAAAGTGACAAATACATTTTAAAGCCAATATTCTAATGTTAAATGAGGTTTTCTTATCTTATTGCTTGTTTCAAAGAAATGGGACCCAAATAAGTAAATCACAGTGGATCCGGGAGATGCTGCTCCAAGCAGCTTGGCGCTTCTAGTCACTGAAATCTCTGTGCCTGCTAGAAATCCTGACAAGCATTAAATTACGTTTACATATTCCACGGGAAGGTCACTGTAACATAATGTCAATACAGAACCGAAATACCTTTCAATGATCATGCAAATGATCACAAAACTCATTAATAATCTTTTAAAGTCTAAGCAAAGTCTGTATAGTTTAAGTGATTAAAAAAATGAGCTAGAATTTGGTTTTGTAACGCCTCTGAAATCAATTAGGTTGGAAGAGTATGTCAATGATGAATATTGTTCATGTATTTACTCAGCACACAGATTATCTGCATATGTTTTTATGCAAAAATTACTATGACATGGAACCCAAACACCGTAAGAAATGTAAGCGCATGTACCATACATTATTCTGGACCTTGAAACCTACAAAGAAACGGACCCAAAAAAGTACGGTGGCAGAGGCACCGTCATGTCAAAGTAAATTATGACCATGGAGTGAAGGTACAGAGAGGTTACATGACTTGCCACCTGCCAAACAGTAAGTCGGCACCAGGCTCAGAAACAGCAGTCACATCCATGAATCCTTATTCTTCATCCTCTGAAGCACCATCATTTCACAATAACACTGAAAAGAATGACATCTTTTTAAAGAACAACTTTACACTGAATTTGCAGAAGAATTAGGAGTAAAACCTATGAAAATTTAACATTTTGAATTTATGTTCTCATCAGTTGTCCCTCATGCACACACAACCTGTTGCCTCTGTCTAGTCTCCTTAGCTATACTTTACTGCCTCTTTTTGGCTTAAGCAACAAGTAAAACAGGCATAGACTGAAGAAGTAAGCGCACAGACAGTAACACGCTAAAAACAGCCTGGAAAGCTTAAAAATAAAGAGGCAGAGATAGAAATAAACAATCGCATGAAAACATAAACCCCTTGCATTCAAAGTACAACAATGCACAGATAGAGCTGCACATGGTTATGTGTGTCAACATCACTCGTATCTACCACACCTCTCTCAGTCTGAAAGCCTTAATTTATTAATTATCTCGTAAGTCAAGTATACATCTGCATCCACAGACAACCACACTGGCATAATGACCTGAACAGGCTTGGCTTATATGCAAGGTCCAGCAAATTTTGTAAACTAATTTTGGGCTCTGACTGTAAGGTTTTGAAAGGGGTGATGTTCTCCTGCTCACATAGAGTACCTGCTTTAATGGGACAATAGTACCACTCAGGATCTTATCAGGCTTCATAACACAAAGATTATTACGTTACTAAATCAATGCTGTCACGTCATTGCCATCTTGATTAAACCACTAAAAAATGTGCACATCCTGTCAAATCAGAGAAACACAACCCATCAACATGCCAATTACATACTGCATACAGGTTAAATACTAACAGACACAGTTTCAGGAGCTGCCAAATAATAAGAAATAAAATGAAAATAAAAGAATAAAAGGATCCGCTGTCCTTTCGATAAAAGAAATGGACAGAGTATGACATATAACACAGATCCATCTTCAATCCCACATGGGGCGGTCCCCTTGATTTTGCAAACACGTTACTGCTGCAACCCTGGTGAACCCGCTACTCTCCAACCCTGCTCGCTGCCCAAGCACAACCACTAAGCTCACTCTGTTCTTCAAGAGGCTTCTTTCTCCTCAGCTGGTCATTATAAACAAGCTGCAAGTCTATTTTGTGCCAGTCTGACCGCCCTAACTAATGCACATCCACTGTGCCTGTATTTCATTAGAAATCAAGCATGTAAAACAAGGCAACCTGACTGGCCAAGAATCGCAGGCATGACTGTAATCATCATGATGAACGGCTCCAACTGTGGAGCCCTAAATATTACACTCTCAATTCAGGTTTCATATTATCTAGTTTGAAGCCTTGTATTAACACAGTATGACTCCAGCGTGAGAACTGCCATGTTAATTTGCTCCTACTTACGCTGACAGCCCTCTGTGGCCCCATGCCAAATAACAGGCACAGATTAATATATTTTATACCTGCCAAAGAAAGGATATGAAAACTTTCCACAGACTACATCCTGAGGTCCTTAGTTTTTATTCATAACCAGCCTGAGAAATTTCAACTAAGTCTAACAGAATTTTGTCTAAGAAATTATTTTAAAAATGAGGCAGAGTTCCTGGATTGTATGTACAGTTAATTTTCCTAAGTGTCCTGAGTACTAAAAGGTAAAATTATTTTAAAAGCACCTATAATTAGAATCATAGAATCGTTAAGGTCGGAAAAGACCTTTAAGATCATCGAGTCCAACCGTTAACCTGGCACTGCCAAGTCCACCACTAAACCATGTCCCTAAGCACCATGTCTACCCGTCTTTTAAATACCTCCAGGGATGGAGACTCAACCACTTCCCCGGGCAGTCTGTTCCAGTGCCTGACTACCCTTTCGGTGAAGAAGTTTGTCCTAATATCCAACCTAAACCTCCCCGGGCGCAGCTTGAGGCCATTTCCTCTCGTCCTATCCCTTGTTACTTGACAGAAGAGACCGACCCCCACCTCGCTACAACCTACTTTCAGGTAGTTGTAGAGAGC
The DNA here is from genome assembly GCF_047370975.1 of Nipponia nippon. Classification (NCBI taxonomy): domain Eukaryota; kingdom Metazoa; phylum Chordata; class Aves; order Pelecaniformes; family Threskiornithidae; genus Nipponia; species Nipponia nippon. The sequence continues at coordinate 61,165,220 of NW_028262369.1, forward strand.
GATAAGGTCTCCCCTCAGCCTCCTCTTCTCCAGGCTAAACAACCCCAGCTCCCTCAGCCGCTCCTCGTAAGACTTGTGCTCCAGACCCTTCACCAGCTTCATTACCCTTCTTTGGACACGCTCCAGCACCTCAATGTCCTTCTTGTAGTGAGGGGCCCAAAACTCAACACAGTACTCGAGGTGCAGCCTCACCAGTGCCGAGTACAGGGGCACTATCACCTCCCTGGTCCTGCTGGCCACACTATTCCTGATACAAGCCAGGATGCCACTGGCCCTCTTGGCCACCTGAGCACACTGCTGGCTCATGTTCAGGCGGCTGTCAACCAACACCCCCAGGTCCTTTTCTGCCAGGCAGCTCTCCAGCCACTCCTCCCCAAGCCTGTAGCGTTGCATGGGGTTGTTGTGACCCAAGTGCAGGACCCGGCACTGAGCTTTGTTGAACCTCATGCAGTTGGCCCCGGTCCAGCGATCCAGCCTGTCCAGGTCCCTCTGCAGGGCCTTCCTACCCTCCAGCAGATTGACACTTCCACCCAACTTGGTGTCATCTGCAAACTTACTGAGGGTGCACTCGATCCCCTCATCCAGATCATCAATAAAGATATTGAACAGGACTTGCCCCAACACTGAGCGCTGGGGAACACCTCGTGACCAGCCGCCAACTGGATTTGACTCCATTCACCACCACTCTCTGGGCTCAGGCATCCAGCCAGTTTTTAACCCAGCAGAGAGTACACTCGTCCAAGCTGTAATTGCTATGATGACACTGAGTAAACTCTGCTTATGTGTGTACGTACATACATAGTATGTATTCTGAGTTCCACAAAGCAACGCAAAAACAGCTGGTGCAAATAAATGTTTGTTTGATAAAGAGGAATTCTCCTTGACATATTAAAATAGTTAAGAATCACAACAAACCCACCAGATCCAATACAGATATACAGCTGACAAATCCATGGGTTGGCCTGAGCATAACTCATGGCTTTTAGGATGTTCTCAAACTGTGTTTCTAGACACACCTTATGCCAGAATCAGACAGCACTTTGAGAAAACACCACAGCCCCATTCTTTGCTTCCCCCCCACCACCACCACCCCCCTTCCTTGTGTATAAGACCTTGTTGGCATAGGACCTTTACAATGAACCAGCGTCAGTGAACTCCACTGTGTTAAAAACAACTGCACTTCATTTTACTGGGCTAATTTTCATCTGTACCAGCCTTCTGATCCAGTTCACAGTGCAGCCATATGAAACTGCCGCTACAAGCGTGAAGGCAGTGAAGAGGCTGGAAAAGGGGACTGAGAAAGAAAGAAGAGGTTTGCTTCTTTTGGCAGCAACATCGGCTTATGCCTCCCTAACGTGCCCACAGAACTGCAGTGCTGGTTTCAGCCAAGACAGCCCCATGCTGCCATCTCGGCAGCTACCCCAAGAACAGCAGTTCAACCTCGGCTCACTGGATTCCAAATTCAAACACCTACAAGTGAGAAAGCCTTTCTGCTAGGCATTCAGGAATGTTTACGATGTCCTGACTTAAAGACAAACTTATTCAGCCATGCACTGTAATCTTTCTATTTTGCCCAAGGTTTTTACTTGTTTGTATTTTATATTTTGAACTCAATTTGCCTATCTTGGATTTTTGAAAGATTAGTATCTTATTTTTCCCCAAAGCTTATACTTCTATTTATATCATTCTTCCTCTAAACAGTGAAATGAGGTATACAAGAAGAGTGAACAAGAGAGAATGCTTTTCAAAAAACAAAATAGTCACAGTACAACATTATAATGTTGAGGTTGAAGCCATCAAACTCACCCTACCTGCTTTCTTTCAGATGCTTGCTTTTGCAGGGAGGAGAATTTGTATGCAGAACAGGCTTTCAGAACATTTCTTGCTACATTAATAATTCTAAAATTTCCTCAAATAGCAAATTTGACGTACATGTTCCATGGGACATCACAGAGATACTTTTCAGACATTGTCTTTCAGAAACAAAAGAGAATAAAAGCAGTGAGAAAATAGTTTATCTCTGTGGGACGTGAGAATGAGGGGCAAAAAAACCCCTAAAGACTCAATCCAATACTGAACCACTTTATCTGATCTTGTCCCATCACAACAACACAGAAGGGTAAATAGATTATTGCTGCACAATCTGTTCTCTGAAAATTGCTTCCCTCCAGAGCTTTTGTATTATCTTTTAGCAACACAGTTTTTAGGGGTCTGGTACCACAAGACAACTGGGTCTCTTACGGTTTCTAATTTGTTTGCAATAGGAAAATTCAGAAACAGGCCTGAAAGCTGGAAAGGGGCACACTGATCTGCAGATATGCTGGCATTACCCACTGCCACAAAAGGGATCATCTCTGGGACAGCAATCACTAATTTTCCCTAAGAGGTGGACATGAAGTCTTCCTGCTGCAAAGCAGATTCTGTACAATCATTACTACACTGCCAAATTATCAGAAGTAAACAAACTGCAAATAAATGTCTTCACAATCCTAGCCTTCCAGTTGAGAGTGTGTATTAAGCCATATTAATGTACTAAACTGTAGGTTAAATTCATCAATATAGAGAAAGAATAAAACACTTTATATTTTCAAGTGTGATCCTGCAGAAAGCAGCTGCTTGGAAAGCAACTTTCCAGTAAATCCACCTGTCAAAATTCAGAACTGAAGTGAATTTTTTTTTTTCAGAGAATAGTTCTGCACCAAGACACCAATAATTCCCTTCCAGTATGAAGATTATTTCCTGTAATATTCCACACATGGAAGATGCCCTTGAATCAAAATGGAAAGAGATCGGGTACAATGTTTGAAGCTCACTTTGCACGCTAGCTAAGGTGAATCATGGAAGTCGTCCTGAAAAGAAAAATACATCATCCATGAGAAGGAAAGCACGGTCTACCGTGCCAGGAATTATGGAGCACAGTAAAGCTGCCCAATAAACTCTTACTCTAAGTGTGGCTTGGACTTGAATAGCTAAAGGCAAAGCCATTAGACAAAAAAAAAAACAAAACCAAACAATCCAGGAAACAGGCTTCTACTCCCATTCTTGAAACATGATTTCTAATTTAAGATGCTTTTAGCATATACAGATTAACGGTTGGACTTGGTAATCTTAAAGGTCTTTTCCAATCTAAACGATTCTATGAAAGTACACATACGTAGACCACAAAAATAATAAGTTATCTAGAAACACCTACACTGGCTTATAGTAAAGAATGACCTGACTGCTACAGGGTATCTTACCCTCATCTTTGGAAGCTCTGGTGCCTTTAAGGTAGTCTCTTCCTGCCCTATAGGTAAAGCCTTGGTCTAAATGCTGCAGAACTACATCAAGATCTACAAGCATGACTTAACGGGGTTGCAACTTTTCAATTCAGTACTAACTTGCAAGGATTTTTTCCTGTATTGTTCCAGGATATCTTTTTTATTTTGACCTCAATACATCAGTAGGATGCCAGTGTCTTCTTTCCCCATAGGTAAAGGCAAAGAGCATGAAGCCGAAGAACAAGCATCCCTCTCGTGTAGCAGGCTTAGTCCTGATTTAGATGCCTTCTCTCAAGTGCACTTTTCCTTCACTGTAGTAGGATATTAAACCCTTCTGGGTTTAGCAGTAGTGTTGGGTAACTGCTGCCTACCTAATACTTAACAAAACCACTCTTTTTCCCATTCTTCATCAATACAGAAAAATACCCACTTCCAGCCCGAAGGAAATACGACTACTGAAATAGCCACAGCAGATCATGCAACATGCACTCACAGGTGGCACTAGTTAGGATGCAAACTCCTGCACAGGCACAAGAAGGTCCTGAGAGGCTGGATTATAAATCTTCCCATGCCTTTCCTACCCCAGCCTAACCAAGTGAGTCGCTCACTGGATACTTCTGATCAATCTCTGTTTGGAGATGCTTCCCTCTATCCTAGCCCTGGCAGTCGTGGTGGTTTACTGAAACCTATTCCTACTGCCAAGATATGACCTCCTACATACTTTCTGAGACTAGCTTTTTTACTCCTACTGAAGCCCTATTTTATTTATCTACAACGTATGTCCTAGCAACCAACACCATCACAAGAATTTTACCTGTGCACCTTTCGGAGCTAACATGAATTTCTGTTTCACAGAGAACACTAAAATAAGCATGGCCTTTTCTTTCAGTTAAACAACTGCCCTTGCACATCCTTCCTGTATGGCTACGTAATGGGTATAAAAGGTAATGTGCCAGATACCAAAAACGCTGAATGTGTGACGTCTCATCATCATGTAGTTAGAGCTCCTGATAAATATCTCCTTTCTTCCTATGAGACTTTAAGTAATAATAATACTTGGCACTTATATACTCCTTCACATCTTGAAATCACTGTACAAATATGTACCTAATTAATATTCCCCATTTCTCTATGAAAAAAGCTACAAGGAACTAAGATTACTGATAATCATTATTCTATTTATTTGTTAATCCTGATGGCCTACTTGGCCCTGAGCATGAAGATACACATATCTGCCTCGAGGACTTCACAATCTAAACGGTGAAGAATTTGTTGAAGAATTGCCAAAGGTGCACATTATGCTGACAGCAAAATTCAGCCAAAAAAAAGGTTACAATCAAATCAAAAGCCAAAGTCAAGTTTATGATGGAAAAATCAAATAATTTCAACAGTAAACCAAAAATTCTAAACCCAAACTCTTCACCTGAAAATTTATATAGGAAACAAGCACAACAAGACCACTGGGTGCTTTATTTCACATGACGTAAGACTACCATTCAAGGACCAGAGTAAATGTGTAAATTTAAAAAAAAAAAAAAAAAATCAAATCTGACTAATAGAGAGAAAACAAAAAACACAGGTAGCTTATTCATGGTCCTGAACAATCAGTCATTAAAATAACCGAAGTTTTCTGATAGTTTCATTTACATATTTGGTAGCTTTTAAAATTTTGTTTTCCTTCCAAATCCTGATGCAACACATAGGGTATTTTATTAGTACTAAAATATGACCTTCTGCTGGGTTTGGACAAGAAACAAATACTGCATCTCTGACCAATCTCTAATGCAGCATTGATGCATTCACACTAAATTAGACACCACAGCTTCAAGAATCTTTTTAAAACTAGGATAAATAGTTACCAAACTTCCAGGCATCACATAAGATATCTACGTGTCAGGAGGTAAAATTCATACTCCATGTTTTGTTTGCTAAACCTCATAATAAAACAGATTTGTGTTGCTCACATAAGCACCCTGAACTGTCAAACCTCCTCTCTGTATGGTGATTCTAACACCAAATTAAAAAAAAAAAAAAAGATACCCTTCCTGGAAAAGTCAACACTTCAGATTCAGGTGGGGAACAGGACTGGATGAGAGAGATAACTTACACGTAGATGAGACACTGCTCTGCATATCAAGTCTGTATTACTGCACTCCTCTGAAGTCAATGATCTCTTTGAGCCACATCCCAACACCTGAAATGTTCAGCTGAACGTTTCAGAACAGATTCCTGGAGTTCAGAACGCAGCTTAAACAAAATTCGGAGCCAATAAAAAAAAAATTCAGCTTTATTACTATTTATCTTCTCATTTTGGCTTATATTTGAATCTTATGTGACTTCAATTGCTAACAAAACTGAAAACACAATGTCATTTAAATGGCAAAAAGCTTTCCTGGGAGGATTCACCATCCAACAGCAAGGTGGGGTATTAATTTATGAACTGCAGTTTGTACTGCTCTAACACCTATCCCCATCACTAGGACAAACGTACTCCAACAGATGTCACCTTAGGCATCTAGTGTGAACAGGGCCTTGGTAAAGTAAGAAAATAGAGAAAAGAAAAGATTATGTGTAGTAAGGAGGTAAAACAAGACAACAATGAAAACCAGAAGACTGTATTCTGATTCACCATTCCTCGAAGTATTTAAAAGTCGTGTAGATGTGGCACCTGGGGACATGGTTTAGTGGTGAACTTGGTAGTGTTAGGTTAACAGTCGGACTCAATGATCTGAAGGGTCTTTTCCAACCTAAACAATTCTATGATTCTGTATTTCTTGGAAAGAAAAAAAAGACAAGCCATCAGACACAATTACAAAATATAATGAAAACTTCCAAATGAGAGATAGTTGCCTCCTAGTGCACAGACATGTAAGGCACGCTGGCAAGTTGTATCTGAAAGCAAGATTTCCTAGCAACTACCACAATTTACCACCTCTTGCAAAACACTATATACATTTTTTCGCTATGTTAAAACTGCTGATATGTAACAGATTGAAAGATCTTAATTTAATATTTTAAAAATTATTATTGAATATTTCTTAATGAAATTACTGAGATTTTTAAATTACTCTGCTACTTCCCCTTCCAAAACACATACTGAAAAAAAGACAGTACCATCTGAAACACCAATTTACCTTAAAAAAGCATTTGTTACTTTCTTCATATCACACATTCACTTATGTAAAAATGAACTGATAGGTTCTCAAAGTAAAACAGCACTTAAGAAAATAGCATGACAGCTCTCTTACACAGAAAGTAATTTGAGCTAAGCATGGGTAACTATTGAGAAGAAAATGGTAACTGTCTAATAAATATTCCTTTTAGATGGATGGTTTTCTATTTCTTTCCATTTTGTAGCTTGAATATGATGATTCACTACTAAAAATTTAATTTAAACATTAGTACTGAATTAATTTAAAAGAATCAACCCTAGGATTACTTGTGAATAGAGTTAACACAAAAGTTCAAGGGATACCAATACTTTTGTTGTGTATGATTCATCACATAAACTGAACTAAACTGAAAATACTACTTCAAGTAGTTTGACTTAGGTCTCAGTTAAACCAGCTTTGGCCTCAGACACGGAACTGAGTTGAGAAAAAACTTCCCACTTGCAACACCAAGTTCAATGGACCTCTGGGATCCAGGGAGCTGATCCCATTATGTTCTTATGTGATCTGCTGACAGGGTTTTGGTGGCACCACTTTAATTCATGGAACTTAGAAGCCATAGAGAATTTCCTTTGATGAAGTGGAAAAAATTCCCCTCTTCTCATAGTCTAGGAAAGGGAATGTAGGAGACAAAGAGGCCTTCTCACCGCAGGAGAAATTTAGGAAGAAATTAAACCTATTGTCAGTGAATTGGCATTGCTTCAGATTTATCACTTGGTTTGATCAGCGACTTCCCAAAGGACACAACAGGTGGGGTTGGCTGGCAGTATTTCTTGCTACTGCCATTGCATTTCCCACGTTGCTTGGCTGCAGTTCCATAAAGCTAGTGCAACATCTTGCCAACCGTAAGGAACTTCAGTAGCTCACCAGCTTTCATCAGAAGACAGATAATCTTAGTCTCTTAACCCACTGCTGTGGTTAAATTGGATACTAAGATGATGCCATGGGCTTAACTCCATAGAAAGGGTAAAACAAAACAATTCTGTCTTAAGAAAAGGGTACTAAAAACCACCCCTCTATTCCAGACTGCAAAGAAAAGCCAGTGTTTTCCACACCTGTGGAGCGTATGAACCTTACAATTTCAGTTGCATGGAGACCTGGATACTTTTCAGCACCAAAAGGACTACATTCTAGTACCTCAGCAAGGCTGCAGCAGCCTACTAGCAGTGAATTCACATCATCTTTATACTACCAACCTGTTCTGCTTACTATGTCTTATCACTGAATATCTAGGGTCTGGAATTCTTTCTTGCCTTCTCAATCCAGGCCAACACAACAGACCTTGATGAGCACAAAGCCTTCAAAGGTCTCAGAATACCCTGCATCATAACTGAACTGGAAACCTCAGCCAGCACAGACTAACTCATCACCGAAAATGAATGTCTGGCACTAAAATGGACCACAGGCCTCTCTCTTCTATTTAGTAACTGCCCTCTGTAACTACACACTGTAGAGTAGTAATTGATACTTCAAACTTACCCATTTTCTGCACTGTAGCTTTTAACATCACTAATGCATCCTCCCTCTCAACACAGTGGAGGGCAAATGACAGAAGGACAGAGAGGTTTGGAGTTTGAGAAGTAAAGAAGTGGAAGTGGCATTACAAAGTCCTTGTGGTCTTCATGACCCTTGTAAGGCCACATCGCCAGTGACACCCAGCTCCATAGGAAAACCAAACAAAAATCATGCAGGCTGAATAAAAACCTCTCTTCAAAAGGATCCACTTCCCTAGAGACTCATGACAGGAATCTGTCAGGTCCACACAGGTGTGAAAACCAGACCCTCTGCTGCGGTGGTTAACGCAAGCTTCAACAGAAGTATGTCCATTTACATCAGCTTGGAACCTGCAGTCTCAGTTAAGGCCTGCTTTTCCTCTTCTTACACAAAATACATGCTCAAATCTTTTTTTTTAAAAAAAAAGGAAAAAAAAAAAGAGAAGGAAAATCACGTTCTGCTTCTTAAAATTTAGTATGCAATACAGCCACTTTGACGTAGAGTCAGGTTTTTATTTCCCCAAACAATAATAGTTAAAAACATCCCACCTACACCAAGAAGATACATAGCCACATACTATTCATAACTTATTTTAAGTTCTTCCCTACTCTGTTCTCTTGATATTGTTTGTTTCTCCTAATTCATTATTTCACATCTAAAATAATGTTGGAAACCCTCCTGAATACGGCAAGCCTTCTTTGCTCCACCTGCAAAGCATAAGACATTTGAAATACTGTATTAGGAACACACGCTTCTTCTAAACACAAAGAAATACTCAGGTTCAGAAGAAGAGGCATGTATTGATTGATCCAGGAGGCAGATTAGTAAGCAAAGTCAAATCAGATTTAATTAACAGTTACTCAAACATATGTATTGATGGAAAAGATTTACTCTGTGTCTTGCGGTTTGATAGCTGACACAGAGACAGCACTGACAGAACTCTATTTTCAGCTGTCACTTAAATATCATCTATGTGACACCAAGGGAGTGCCCTGGCAGTCAGGCTGCAGACTCTAAAGCCCCTTAGCAACAGATGTTTGACATTCACATTACTTATATCTATGTCAAATGTTATAATTCCCTTGACAGTTCAGAACAGGTAATACACAATACCCATGGATGAGAATAAGCAAAGAGTATATACATCAGTGTTTCTTCAATTGTAACCTAAATCAGATTGTGCTAATGTTCTTTTCACATACCTCAGCTAGGAACTTGCACTACCGCCGCTGCTCACTGTCATAGAGTCAGTTACACAGGCATAATCCCTGATGCAGAAAAAGTCACAGATACGTGTACATAAACTGTCTTTGAGACCAGTAAACTGGAGTCAACATTTCTCCATAATATAGATGAAACAGCTGCAGAATGGTTCTACATTAACCAACCAGAGCAGCTTTATAAGGACCACTTGCCCGACTTTTCATCAGCAGAGGGTACTCCAGCCGTACCATTATCTATTTCCACGCCCAGCCTAGGCCCCACCACTCATTTGCTGTGTTGCCAGAAAAATGGGTGACTTGGACCTAGCCTTAAAACTCTGGGTATGTATTTTTGTCACAGGAGTCCTTTAGGAGCAATGCAAGGGAACCTAACCTGGAGCAAGAGCTTTGATCATAAAATGCAGTTTGCGTACCTAAGAATGAGAAGTAACGTAGAACAAAAACTAGCAATGGTAGACTACAACAGAATTAAATACATGCATTTCATGAGCAGCGTTTCATTTCAAAAGCAGTGAAAATATTTATTTTAAAATATAATGCAAAAGAGAAAAGGAACAAAATTAAAATGTGGTTTTCACAGAGGGGGAAATAAATTATGAATACTTCTTTTAAAAATTCTTATTTCATCTCTAAGACCTTCATCTTGATCTAAACGGCATTTAATTTGATTTCTTAAGTCCTACTATTTTTCTGTATATAGACTATGTGTAGACTACACAGAAACAGTTAGACTTAAGGCCAGTGTAGACATAAGATTATAGGAATCTAAAATGTAGGCTTGCACCACAGCTCTATCCCAGAAATGTAGCTCTGTGCAGAATACAGGAACTGTTTTTTCAAGACAGTTCTGGGAAGAGAAGGAAAGGATATTTCTGTTACTGCTATATTTGGAACCACTAACACATTCGAAGAAACAACAAAGGACATGGCATTCCCATTTTCTGTGCAGCAACCTACCTCTCCTAGGCATTTTCCAAGTATTAATATGTGCCTGTGGGAGTGTAGATACAGGCACGTAAAATATAACTCCTATGGCATTAAGAAATAAACAAAAAAATGTTCCCAGCTTTTATTTAGTGCATAAGACACATTACTTGAGGGTATATATGTGAGAGAGAGCTATGAAAATAGCTCATTCATTATTTAAATTGGGGAACGGACTCAGAGAGGTTTTATTAATGTTCAAAGAAGTAAACAGCCAGAATCTCCTTTAGACTGTATCTGTCTAAATCCTGTTTACAGCACAGACATTTGACAACACTGTTGAAGTTCTACATTATTTCTGTAGCGTAGCAGTACTTCGGGTAATTTTTTCTGCTTTTTTTCCCTTATGTGCTAAAAACAATCATGAAAATATCCTTTCAAGGTCATTTTATCCAATTCCTCATATAAGATAAAATGACAAGTCCATAAATCATTGAAGCAGTGAAGTATTGTAAAGCGTATCTAGAGTTCAGTACCACAACCTGCAGTGAATCATCTTCAGTCAATTAACAGATTACCTTAATTCAACAAAATCCAATACCTGCGTTTTCCTGATTAATACTTTCTGTGCATCTGGAGTTCTGGTAATTATTGCTAGAAGTACCCACTGAAATTAAAGATGGATTACACATTTGTGGATACAGAACGTGAGAGCCTGTGAGACTGGCAGAGATCTCTGTTAATAGGTAACTGCGACGGCTAGAGCTGTGCGTGTTATTTACAAAATCAGGGCTCCCATACACCTTGATTTATCAGGGCCTAAACGCTGTCAGCTTAGAAGGTCTGGTATCAAGCTTTTTAAAATACATACACGCCGGGGTCCGTACATTGGCATGTAGTCCCAGTCACGATGGTTTCTGGCTGGGACAGGGCATTCCAGCGCAGAAGTCCCTGCATCTCCGCTAACCTGTCCGTGAGCCTGGCGGGATCAGCCTGGAGGCACCCTGACGCAGATACTCCTTGCAAAAACCCTCGAATTCAAAATGCAGCTGCCTCCATGTCACAGGGGTACGCTAAAACTAACCGAAACGAAGGACAAACTCAAAACAGCTTTATTGCACAGAACAACCAAAACCACAGAACACAAACTAATGAGAAACAGGGGCCAAACTCTCTCCTTCCCGTGGGTACCCAGAGGACGCAATCGCTCCCCCGGGGGGAGAGGGCTCACTGAAGGGAGCTTCTTCTCCAGAAGAAATCACTCACCCGAAGGCGCCGAGGGCACTCAGTCCCGGGAGGTCTCCTCAGGCGGCGGCCCAACCCCAGGGGAGAGGTTTCGGACGCGGACCCACTGCTCTGAGAAGACCGCTCCGAGGGGGTCTCCGGCGGCGCCCCACTTATGCCCCGGGTCGCATCTGCGCGGGGGCCATCGCTGGCCACGATCCAGAAGCTTCTCCGAGCTGCGGCGCCCCACGGGCTGCGGGCCGCGCCCTGCCCGCTGCCCCTGCCGGCGGGCGCGCGTGCCCAGGCGCGCGGCAGAGCACAAAAGGCGCGAAAATGAGGCACGAAAAGCTGGTGATCGCCGTGTTAAAAGCCCCCATCTTTGTGGGCAACGGGGGACACCAGAGCGTACCTGTCACACTCCCGTAACTCACGATTGTTAGATGATGGGTTCTGCAAAACAGACTGATCGCTCGCATGCAGCTTGGGATGCCAAAGAGCTAGGGCCTGCAGTCGGAGTAACTGCAGCGTTCCTATAGCCGTTTCTACGCCAAACCCTTCTACCAGCTTCCATGTGCAAACTGCTAAAAAAGGACCCGATTGCTGTCCAGTACGGGAAACAAGGGCTGTAAATTCCCTAAGGAAACGCTGATTAGCCCGGGCTGAAGATGGCATGACGGGAGCTGAAAGTATTGCAAGCGTTTCAGGCGTATTAGGAGGGCCAGCAGGCAGGTGAACGTACCGAGGTGGAAGAAGCCGGAGGCAGCGGGAGGGAAGAGGCAGCGGGCAGGCAGCAGGAGGGGAGCGTTTGGGAGCGTTGGGGGATGGAGGCAGCGTGCCCAGATGGGCCTGCCGTTGTCCCGCTAACAACGGAGCGCTTGGCTTGTGCTCTCCTAAAACCGGTGAGAGGATTTTCTTCTGTGGACTGTGATTAAATACCACTGTACTGAAATTCAGGAAAATACCAACAGCATCTAGACGATCATCCAGCAGGCTAAAAACAATAGTTCTGCCTGATGAAGCGAGCCTGGTACTGTACCTTTCAACACTGGGTAGCAGTCAGGAGCCAGGGTCCTGTAAAAAGATTGCTACGATGGCAGCGCTGCGTGAAAATGCTGGGGCTAGTTTTAAATTTGATTGTACAACCAGTAATTTTGCTTTGGCAGTTTGGAGATCAGTATAGCTGCAGTGTAAAGAGATTCACGGTAGGTTACCCAAGAAAATGGGTGACAATCAACCACTTATCCTGAGCTAAACTTCATGCTGCTGGTATTCAAGCTAACTACTTTCACACAGGCTTCCTGAAGTGCACACAATACAGTAATCGCTAGCGGCGGTGTTGATGTATTTTTAGATATCTGCCATTTCTAGCCATACCTTTAATTGGCCAAAGTGTAGTTATTCTAAACCATACATCAGAATACATGAAAATTGCTACTGATTTCTACGGAGTGACCACATAGTCTTCTAAACAGAACTGGGAAAACGCCAGCCTGTGCAACTCACTTATATCCCTGCAAAAACAGCTGAGCATGATTAAGATTCAGAACACAGGTCGGCTCCAAGATAACATCAACATGTACATGAGCTCAAATTTACCATAAAAAAAAACAAACTAAAGATTCAGGCAACAAACTTCAGTATACCGCTGATGTTAATGAGAAAGATGAAACCAAGGTTATACAGTGTACTACAGAAACTATTTTCTTCACTCTCATGCATGAAATTTTTTTTTTCTTGGGCAAGTAACTAAGTGACTTCCAAGTAAACACAGTCTACCAAAATAAATAGAATTTTTCTAATTGATTAGACTTTCAGATTTTGTACATTTTCCTGCCCCAACAAAACTCGCATTAACATGGCGATGTACTATCAAAATAGCTATGCTAATATTAATTACATGAAAATAAAAAGGAAATGTAACATTCTAAAGTCTTAAAATTATCTAATCTGTAACTAAAATTGTATTACCCTGCTTTAATTAAGATATTATACACTCATTTTCCTTGGATGCTCACAATCATAATTACTGCATGCATGGGTGAGCCCTGGAATTACTTTTAATAGAATTTAGCATGGTTCCCCACAGGCAATAGCGTATTAATAAAAAAGCCACCTCCCGTCAGTGGTAAAAGAAAAGTGGAGATAGAAGCTACTTCTACAAAAAAAGCAACTCTAAGGAAAGAAGTTTAACAGAACTTAAGTCTTTTTTCTAAGCCCCTCAGGAATATTACCATAACAGACCTTTTCTTATTTAGCTACCAAAATGTCTGAACTCCACTCTTCGCAAATACTACTGACATGACAGGCTCAAGTCTTTTGAGCCACTCCTTACGCTTCGAAATATATAATTTTTCCAATTTCTGAAGAGTTTTACATACATTCAAGCAGAGACAGCTGTATGCCAGGTGGCGCTGTTGGTAAAATACGACATCAGTTTCTTTAACACCTGCAAAGCGAGTATGACAGGATCTTACAGGAATACATTATGTTGTTAAGTCTTCTGTCGAAACAGCTGCCAAGAGGAGTACGTGATTAAACAGCCATTATTCACATTATTACTATTTTAAAGGAAAGCTAGCAAGAATTACAGTGCTAAACCCCTCAGTATTATATATAATAGACTGTTATCGTTATATACATGTATATAGCAGTAAGTCTATTATTTATAAAGTAGTATCTATAACATATATTCATACACATATGGAAAAACACAGATGTAAACAGTGTGAGCGCAGGTCTCCCACTCAGCACCAGACAATGAATTCTGCTGTCTTCAAAGGCACAGAAGCAGGAGATACGACCGCCCTCTTACCTGAGCTGGCTGCGAGAGGATGCAAGAAAAAAAAAAACAAAGCAAGTGCAAGGTTGTCTTTCCTTCCTGCATTTACTCTACTTTACAAAATAACACTCCACACAAATATGAAAATATTAGCTACAAAGATGATGTTTTTTAAAAGACTGTCGGGAATGTGGACTATAAGATATACAGAAAGGCTTACATATCTAGCAGAGTAAGCCATGAAAGATTTCTGATGCATTGACACCTGAGTAGTTCTTCCACCTCTGCCACTCTTAGTTATGTCAACTCACTCAGTATGTGCTGTGTACTCCATTGCCTTACTGTATGTCAGACTTTTCCTGGTTACTGCTGGTCTCTGGAAGCACAACTTGTTCCCTGGGTCTGTTTAATAGCAGATTTAAGACATCCATCACACATTTTGTGTCCTCAAGAAGTTCTTTAGGGAGCTTGGATATTTAAGTCTCAGGATCCCAGTTTTAAAAACGATGAAGTACAGCTTACTCCCAGTTTTATTCCCACATTAAAGTTAAAAAAAAAAAATCTTTATTTAAAAACCTACTTGTTAAACATACATAAAGACTTAAATAATATGAAACAACATTGACTTTATGTATCACAGTTGTAAAATGTCTCACATATGGGACACAGGAACTTTGTAATACAGTCAATGTTTTCATCTGCAGGGCCACAGATAATTATTGGGCAGTTAAGCTGAAAATGAGTTAGCACCTTCAGGAAAGATCATGACTCTGTGAATATGGCCAATTACTTGGGAAGAATAACTTTTGGGCCACGATATTCAATGATAATCCTAAAATCCTGGGCCATCTCAAACTGCATTTACTTTTCATTTAGCCAAGTAAGTGGATTTGTTTTCAAATTTTAGGGAGCATCACATAGTTCTGCAAAAAGTTTTGAAGGCAACCAGCAAGAAGGATGCTCCAGAATCCTGCAGGCAAGGACATTTGAGGGAAAAAAGTGTATTTTTCCAAGTGTACATAATGTTTCTGCCTAGAAGCTTCCCCTAAGACAAAGGAATAACCCTCTTAAGAGAACAGCATAACAACTGTTTCCCTTAGACAAATACATGCTATTGTCTAAAGAACCACAATTAGGAGCCCTTTTCACTGCCCCCCTCTCTCCCCGCCCCCTGTATCATTCAGTCTTACCAGATAAGGATCATCTTTATTTGTTTATCCAGTATTCTCTCTTTTGTAGTTGAACAGTAGATAAACCAAAAATATCATTATAATTCCTAGACTGGAAATAGATTTGCAAATTCGACTTCTGATTCCTCTACATTTTTAATTGTAGAATCATTATTCAGTTGCTTTCTTTCCTCAAATGCCCTTGCCTGAAAGAAGGGAAAAAAAAAAGGGGGTGGGGGGTGGGTGAGGGGTGCTCTACTTCTCAATTTCTTCTGCTAATGTACAAATTTTATAAGATATTACCTTGATTTAGCACAACACAACGTGAGCAGCCGTCTAGTTCTTTAGCTGTCAATGCCCAGCGTAGTATGGCACTGCTGGATTGATGATGGCTAGGTGTGCCCCTCAAAAAATTCTGTGCAGTTGCACTGTCTACACTTGATATTGCCTTAACTCTGATTCGTGAAGTTGACTTGCTTCAGAATCATTATTACTGATATAACTAAGAGCTTTACTATTTTAAAAATAAATATCTGTTTATTGAAGCTGATGAAACCAGGCTAATATTGCCAACAAGAGAATTGCAAGAGCAGACAGAACCTCGACATGACTGCAGTGCCTGAACAGAAGCTGGATCAGTAATCCAACACTCACCATATTCTGCATAGAAAGTAGGCTCACAGTCTCCAATTCCTTGAGGGTTTCGATTCAAATTTAATCACAGATACCTAGCAATATTATCTGTATTGATAATATAAAGAAAAAAATAAAAATTCTCCTCCCAATTTTGATAGTCAACTACCTAACGAAAATATCCAGTACTGTTTCTGTAAACCACAGATAAACAAATGAAGCACATGAAACCAACAGTTTACCAAGGCACTTCCAGGCACAGAGATCAAAGAAGAATACACAGTATCACTAAAAGGGTATGAACTGCTAACTTTCACTAATTTCTCTTCAATTCTAATACCTGCGATTTCAAAATGCATTTATAAACCATCTTTGAATATGTACTTTTGGAAAATGAGTACCTGCTCCTGAAAATACTAAGTAGGATATGTACATTATCACAGGCCTACCCAGTGAAGAAAAGTCAGTTTTGAAGACCATCAACTGTTAGAATAGCTTTCCCCACCAGGCACACAAGGCCAGCCAGCCCTTCCAACGCTAGAAGGAATCACTAGCAGCTGAGGAAGACTGAAAAAGGTTTCTCTGAAGCTAGTGCCATTTGTGGAGTACGGTGCCTCCTCAACACTTTGATTAGCTTTTAAATTTTGCAAGTTTTATGCATCTCCATTTACTAGCTGAAAAGATTGATTATAGGCTAATTCTTGCAAGTGATGTCTCTAATTATCAAAGTGAGGCTGCTTTACTAAGTGATTTTTAATTTAATAAGGCCTTTCCATAGGTAGTAATCATCTCATTATGTGACAGCAATAGCAATACTGTGCTTGACTCCCATACTAACATTAAAAGGAAGGAACTGGAATTTTCACTGTACTTAATTTCATACCTCTAAAACCTATCTTGAAAGGGTATCATTTGTTTAGATAAAGGGGGAAAAAAGCATTTGAGTACCAACATGCCTCTGAAAAAATTTCACATTCCTCATGTCAACAAAAATGCTGACTTTCTGGAGTTCGTTTTCTTCCCAAACTTCTATTTTCCCATTTGAAAGACAGCTAAATAACATTTCCATTCTTTCCATTAACATGGAAAATGAAAGGCTTTCTGATGTTTTACATTTTCGTGATTTTAGAAAATACAAGTGAATAAAAGTTGAAGAAAAATTAAAGCGCTAAAGCAAGCTCTAAGAACACATCGTTAACGAATTTCTCAGGTTGTTTTCAGCACTTAAAAATGAGAAAAATTAAGAACTACTGCAATTCTTCTGAGTACTAGGAATCATCAGCAGGAAGAATCCTCAGTAGAAAAAGCAGTTTTATGAAGAAGTCTCTTGTTGTGAGCCTCAGATTTGAAGCCTATTACATAACCAAAATCATAGTGGTGTTCTTGGTGCTCCCGTTATTATCAGGTTGTTAGAGAATAATCATCAGAAACAGTAAAGTGTAGGAGAGATGTCATGCTACAACGTGGTTCAATTTTTATACCTACTTCAATTGTTGAATCAGTAATAATTTTTTATAGGAAACTAAACACACGTACAGCAAGAACTGATAGATAAATCATGATATTTGAAAGATGTTTCATTAGAACTACAGATGATAAAATTTCCAAAGTATTACAGATGCATATAATTTTAGAAATTATTTTGTTGTCTAGCCTTCCACTGGACTTTGAATCACAGTAGGAAATAGGCTGCAAACACTGAAACCGGGCAGTTTCTCCCTTTCTCAATAAAATGTCTTCCAGAAAAAAAAAAAAAAAAAAAAAAGAAAAAAGGAATCCCATGACAAGGAGACTCAAGTTCTGGGTTGCACAAAACTCATTAAGTCAGGAAAAGAGCTGGCTGATTTGGAGGAGGCGTCCACCCCCCCATTCCCCCTGCCAAGTGCAGTTCTGGTTCAACTTGAAATACTCCTTGTGCTGAATTTTTATGTGCAGCTTAGGTTGGAATTTTTCCCCACCAAGTCAGAAAGGTCAACTTTGACACACTCTGTAGGAAATGTTTAAATGTTCGACATAGTAATACTTCTAAATGTAATAATAAAAAGTTCAAAAGCATCAAACCAAGATGAACTATGTAGTCTGTTTTCAAACAAAAGATGTTTATTTACTTAAAGCCATTTTTTCCCCAATTTTCTTCCTCATCTGAAAAATATGACAATATTATTTGTGGACACCTAAAAGAAGTTTTTCTGGACTTTATTTCAACTGCCAACTGAAAAGAAAATTTGCAAAATCTATATCGAGTACTATCAGCTAGTAATACCAGCCAAGGATCTACATGTATAAGTAAAGCTATTTACAGGGGAAACTGGATGCTAGCTAAACAGAAGAATTGGAATTAAACTAAACTCAGCTCAGGTTTTGCGTTGAAGACACTGCTAATCTGTAGAGTCTGTTCACACGTGATTTTTCAAAAAAAATTCTAAATTCAGTTTAAGCATTTCTCTTATTTGTAAAGACCAAAAAAAAGATTTTTTTTTCCCCCCCTAAACTGCGATCCATTCAAGGAGAATGTTGTTCTTTGCTTTATTGAAATAAAGGAAACAGGCTCACAGCATTGCTTGTAGGAATTAACAATCCCCTGATCTAGAATAATATTATGTTCTTAGAGAAACAGATGGCCTTATAGTTATATGAGGTAGCTAATATAGTTATATAAGCTAATATATAGTTATATAAGGTAGCTAATAAAATGAAAGTTATTAATAAAAGCCTTTAAGTCAAGCGTAATTTTTCATAGCAACTGCAAATCTAGTTGAGAATTATAAAGAGCAGAAATAAACCTCTAAATCTCCCTGTTCCTCACTTTTCCAGTAGACGATATACCTCACATTTTTCACTATGCTCATGCGTTAGAATTCTTTTAACACCAGCCCCCACTTAACTTCTACTATACCACATCAAAAGAGCCTTACAATCTTAAGTACTGTTTTGTTATATGAAGATTAGTTTACACGTGGGTAATTTATCATTTAATTACTCAGTAATAATTGGAAAAAGATCAAATGATTTCTCCCTTTATAGATCAGATAATTAATTGTTATTTCTATGGTAATTTGTTCAGGCACAACTGGAAGAATTAGACAACTATTCAGCTAAAGTGCACATAATCATTTTAGCATTAACATAATCTGAGCGATACAACTATTTCTGCAATTACACATAGCTCTAAGAGTCCTTACCTTGTCCATTTACAAGACCCCAAGTGGGTACGTATTTTCTAAGATGTCCCAGTGGACACCTGGAGGGAGGGGAGGGGCTATCGGTTTAGCAAAATACAAAATAAGTAAAAGTAATCCTGTGATAATGTATACCATTACATTTGAAAATTTAAACTGCAGTTCTGCAAGTGCCAGAAAGGGAAGGACAGACTGCGAAACTGGTGAGCTATGCTGGCTGAAAGTATAGCTTAGACTGTGATCTGTGATCAGTAGATCCTGTCCTGTAGGATCTACCACATACAAGTCTTGATGAGAAAGCTTTCTGACTATTCACGTTCGTAAAATCTTTCTGACTATTCATGTTTGTAACAAATGTATTTGGCACAGAGATAAACTCTATGAGTGCCTTCCTTGGTTCCTTTCCTCTTGATTTGTTTTTGTTTGTTTTTTTTTAAAACTGTAATGTCTGCTTAGCAGAATAGAATTTAAAGATTAATTTTCTCTTCTATGCCAATGGCAAATGTATTCAGATGCCAAAAAGTCACCTTCAAGTTAAAACTAAACTTCAGTAATCTGCATATTGCATTATTTTTTTTCCAATTTGATTTCTCAAGTAAGTAAACTGAAGTTTCTTTGTTTCAAAAACTTCCCTGAACAAGTTTGCTGAAAATAAGAGAGAAAAAGAATATAAATATAAATATCAGAATCATGAAAAATATAAACACAAATGAAACACATGGTTCCAACCTGGTCACAGAACCCCAGTAAACTGAGCTAAGTTCTGCCCAGGTCATGACCACATGGGTTAAAAAATACTTCCAAATCTACTGTCTCACTTCTCTGTACACGTGCATTTAATATATGGCTTCTCTATAGAGAGGTTCAATTAATTTTGAAACTACTTTCTAGAAGGCTGAAGAATATTATTCATTTTTCTCATGTTAGAAGATTTACAGTATTCCATTATGAACAGAGGAAAAAGGCAGTATATTCAAATTAAGTTTTACAGTATTGAATTTACAGCACCAAACCTGGGAAGCTGCACTTGCAGAGGTTCCAGTAAAGTCCTGCAGAATATGAGCCTCTTACGTTTGCCATGAAACAACGGGCCAGGTATGAGCACCAGCTGAATTCAGGCTCCACCTGAATATACTGTTTGTGACCTTTTACTACTGTAAGCAGTGAGATGCAGGATTCACCAAGAATTTCATCTTCTTTGAATTGCATTTCAGTAATAAACTTCTCTTCTGCCTGCCTTTGTTGTTTATTTTCGGTCAGCTCTATTTGCTAAAAAGCATGCAACAAATATGATAAAGAGGTGGTGTGCGTGAGCTAGACAATACACAAGAAAAATCTTGGTAAGACAATATATTGCTTTTTCACTTTTACAGTGACCCAGATAAATGGTTGTAATTTGATCTTCAAAATGAGTATCCTATTTTCAAAAAGGGAATAATGCCATTTTTTCTGGGATGAAGGCACATTTTGTATTAATACAAATCTGGCATCAATATCTTAAATCCATATATGCTCCTATACTTGTGTCTATTTATAATACTATTAATTTATAATACAACAGGCCACTTATACCTCTGACGTGCGTAAAAAAAAAAAAACAAAACAGCTGTCAAGCAAAAAATATCAAGCTACAACCCAAACCCACTCACATTATGCAATTCCTTAGGCCCTTAGCATTTATAAACATTTTATCAAAACGTCAATTATTACTCTATTGCTTTTTCACACACATTTGTGGTGTAACTACACATTAAGAAGATCAATAGCATCCTGGCTTGTATCAGAAATAGCGTGGCCAGCAGGACCAGGGAGGTGACAGTGCCCTGGCACTGGTGAGGCCGCACCTCAAGTACTGTGTTCAGTTTTGGGTCCCTCACTACAAGAAGGACATTGAGGTGCTGGAGCGTGTCCAGAGAAGGGCAACGAAGCTGGTGAAGGGTCTAGAGCACAAGTCTTATGAGGAGCGGCTGAGGGAGCTGGGGCTGTTTAGCCTGGAGAAGAGGAGGCTGAGGGGAGACCTTGTTGCTCTCTACAACTCCCTGAAAGGAGGTTGTAGCGAGGTGGGGGTCGGTCTCTTCTCCCAAGTAACAAGCGACAGGACGAGAGGAAGCGGCCTCAAGCTGCGCCAGGGGAGGTTTAGGTTGGATATTAGGAAAAACTTCTTCACCGAAAGGGTAGTCAGGCACTGGAACAGGCTGCCCAGGGAAGTGGTTGAGTCTCCATCCCTGGAGGTATTTAAAAGACGGGTAGATGTGGTGCTTAGGGACATGGTTTAGTGGTGGACTTGGCAGTGCCAGGTTAACGGTTGGACTCGATGATCTTAAAGGTCTTTTCCAACCTAAGCAATTCTATGATTCATGATTAAAGATCACCTGAGTGCTGAATCCCAGGTGCTGTATTCATGGGAATCCAACAGCCAGTTGTGCACTGGTTCCATCAGGAACAGACACAGCCACGGCAGGCAGCAACATCCCCATCCAATTTTCATTTAAACAGGATTAGAGCCATTCAGCCCCATTGCGATTGACTCTTATCTAAGTGAGTACAATTAAATACACACTTAAAGATTTTATTAAACAACTGCAGTATGTGCTTGAATGCCACGCTATATAAGAAACTTAAACCAGCATCTGCTAGTCAGAGAAATTTCAAAGAAACTGGATGAGTGAAGACAGACGCTGGGTTGTACGAGTCATTCATCTTGTAAATGAAAAAGATCATCATAAGAATAATTTTTTCTTTCTTCCTTGAGCCCCAGCAATATAAATTCTCCTTCAGAGTGGAGTGTGGCCCATTAAAAGAAACAAGGCTGAGGAAAAAAACTGTTTAACAGATTTGCGTTCACTCTAGAATAACGGAAGAGCTGGAAAAGAAAAGGCAAATCCATTAACTAGCATTTTAAATAACACTAACCTTGGTCCTGTCTGACTGGAAAACAGGAACAGTACAAATAATGCCTGCAGCTGTAGTTAAGGCAGAGAAAGCAGCTGGGCCATTTTAAAACTTGATGTGATCTTGAAAGCATGCAAAGCTTTAAAATAATTTTTGCAGAAAACAATAATCAAAATACAGAAGTGTTTGAACAAAGCCCACTAATTTTACTAAACATACTGTTCTGAACTAATTCAGCAAGGTAGCCATTGTTCAAGGCAAAGCTGGTCAAAGATCAACTGAGGGGACAAGTAGTATTTAGTATTTCCATAAGCAACTCTTATACAAATACTGGTGTTCTAATGAAGGTCATAACAAAAAGATGAAACCACACTCTCAGTTGTGGTTTAACCCCAGCCAGCAACTAAGCACCACACAGCTGCTCGCCCACCCCACCCCCACCCCTCCCCTGCCCCAGTGGGATGGGGGAGAGAATCGGAAGAGCAAAAGTGAGAAAACTCGTGGGTTGAGACGAAGACAGTCCCATAGGCAAAGCAAAAGCTGCGTACACAAGCAAAGCAAAGCAAGGAACCCACTCACTACCCCGCATCGGGAGGCAGGTGCCCAGCCACCCCCAGGAAAGCAGGGCCCCACCACGCACAACGGCCACCTGGGAAGACAAACGGCATCACTCCGAACGTCCCCCCCCCCTTCCTTCTTCTTCCCCCAGCTTATATACCGAGCATGATGTCATATGGCACAGAATAGCCCCTTGGCCAGTCTGGGTCAGCTGTCCCAGCCATGCTCCTTCCCAGCTTCCCATGCACCTGGCAGAGCACGGCAAGCTGAAAAGTCCCCAACCAGTGCAAACTCTACTCAGCAAGAACCAAAACATCAGTGTGTCATCAACACCATTCTCATCCTAAATCCAAAACACAGCCCTACACCAGCCACTAAGAAGAAAATTAACTCTATCCCAGCTGAAACCAGGACACAGTACACAGGCAAACTGGAGTACTAAAACTGGATGTCACTGTGGATCAAAGCAAGAGAAATAGGACGTAGTTCAATACCACAAATCAAGAGATTATGCAACTGCCTACAATAATTGCTGCTAAATTCTAGAGATGCTAACACCTGGAAGCAAGCAACATATTTTATATGAAGAAAACTGTTTAATGAGGCTATGGAAAAGGCTGCCACAGTCTTTGGCCATAGTTTCATGAACAGCTAAATCAAAATAACAGTTTGTCTTAATCCAGTTTCTACTTTCCACGATCCCCATTCTTCTCTCGCCAGCTCCAGGCCATACAGTCCTGCCTCCTCCCTCTCACAGGTGTCTCGGTTCCATCTGTGACTCAGTTCAACATACTAGTGCAGTGTTTCTGTGTTTGTTTGATTGTTTGTTTGTTTGTTTGTTTGTAACATACCACAGAATCACAGACTGCTTGAGGTTGGCCAGGAGCTTCTGGAGGTCATCTGGTCCAACCCCCCTGCTCAAGCAGGGCCGGCTGCCCAGGATCACGTCCAGATGGCATCTGAATATCTCTAAGGATGGAGACCACACAACCTCTGTGGGCAACCTGTGCCAGTGCTTGTCACACGATGAAAAAGCATTTCCTTAAGTGTTTACCCCTTATCCTGGGTTAACACGTTAAACAGTCTCACATAAACAGGATCAATGGAAGGTAAGTGGAGGGAGAGAAGCCGGACCTTCCTCTTTCAGCAGCAGTGAGCTACTAGATTGGCTCATCACATCTGTGAAAATAAAGCCTGGAAATGTATCAGATGAGAAGGGAAAGCATCACTTACAAAGCACCAAAACCTCTTTTAAAACGTCTGTGAAATTCTGGCTACTTAAATTCAAGAAGGATGAACGCAAATTGGAAAGGGTACAAAGGAAAAATGCTAAAACGCACAAGCAAATGGATAGCTGAAATTACAAGAGGAGACCAACTTACTTATTTAGCTTGATAAACCAAAGACTGAAGGAGACATGAATGCTTAGTGTTACTTATTTGGATTAAATTATAAAAGCAAGAAGACGTTGTAAAAGCAATAATGGGTCTCTCTCATGATTAAACCCGAAAACTGAAAGGTTAGTGACTAATGGACATGAAAGGTTTTAGAAATTAATTTGATTAAAAAATTTAAAAAGATAAACCCCTGTTTTAAACAAGAAATGAATTGTTAAGATGCAACTTAGAAGTATTAAACCCTGTAGTTGCCTGTACCGATACTGGAATGCACCATGATCACTTCTGTATTCCTGAACTTGCAGTATACTGGGCTAATAAAACAAGAAGCGTTAAGGCTGTATAAAATTACAAACCCAACTCAAGCTACCTCACATACCTTTGCAACAGACATTTTCCAGGGACTGCTGTAATCTTGCAGAATATATTATAAAAGTTTCTGCTATTGAAGCATCTATTCATTCTCTATACACAAAGATCTGAACTATCTGTTCATGACCTCAACAGTTTGGGGAGGTTTTCCCCTCCCTTTCTGCTTTTTCTTTTCGTTTTGCTCCTTTCTCTACCTTACTGTTACTCACCACAAAAGAGAGCATTTTGAATCTGATTACTATTCCACAGTGAAGGCTGCAGTCCTGAATGCCTGAAAAACCTAAGTGAAACATTCAGTTAGATATGCTGCTCTTTCTCTCCTTGCTGAACAATTCGTTCTTGATGCACTCTGGGCAGATGAGATCAGATACCCCTTCCACAAAACTCAGCATCCAATTACCAAGAAGAACAAGGACTGGAGCTCAGGCTTCTCTCCAACATATTAATCTCCTTTCCAGACAATGGCAGTTGCAGGAACAGCAGCAAGGGAAAATGCGGGGCTCTGAAGCAGTTTGTTTTCACAAAGGGAGAGTTGAAATTTCCTTCAGGTTGTGTACTTCATGGCTCAGTTTACCTTCTGTAAATGGGTATATTCTGCAGTAGAAATGCAGACTTGATGGGCTGTAAAGCATGCTAAATTCTTAGGTGAACAGAGCTATACAAATGTAAAACTTTTCCATTAGCACTGTAGGCCTGTATATTGTTGGCATTTTTGGTTGAAGCCATCAGAAGATTAGGACATAGGAGCACAAACCTAAGACTTTCTGGTTCAACCTGTGTTAGTTTTCTTACATTTCTTTGGTGTGCATGAGCTAAATATGTGCAGCACATAAAAACCAGCCCTTAAATTTCAGGGAACAGGCTAGTGCTTGTGTGGAATATTGATCACTTGTCCACAGGCACTTAAAACTTCAAACTTGTTGGTCTAAGAGACAATGTGATTGTGCCAGTTTTCTTTCTGGCTGTGATCCAACTATTTTTAATAATTTAGAAGCATCATCACAGCGAATTTCTGAAAGTATTTTTATTATGCTCATTTAGTTTTGGACACCTGCAGGAACTTTTTTTTCCTCCTCAAATACATCTGTTATTAAACCTTATGTATTACATTTATACAACTTTTGTATAGGATTATTCAGAAAGGGCTAACAGGACTGTACCTTCTAACATGGAGAAGGCAACCATTTTATTTGCTACTCGTGGTGAAGCAAAGGCTGCAACCAAAGAAGCAGTAACAAAGCACAGTTAAATTACTCCCATTAATCAATATGGTAGGACAACTTCAGCTGTCCTCAATCCATGTGGGGTGCAACAGGAAAGGAAGAACGCTCCTGGAACGATCCCAGTCATCAGCTAAGTCACAAACTCTGCACGAGATGCATTTGCAATCTGAAAGCTGGAGATACCTCAGAGATTTTTTTCGTTTATGGCGCACAAGCTACTTGAAATTGGGTGTCTAACTAAAGTCACAAGCAGCGGACAGCCCAGCCAGCGGCTGGATGGAACAGGCTAGCTGTCTAACATAACAAAGACAGGGTGGGGTTGGGGCACGGTGTGTTTGGTTTTTTTAAATCCATCTTCTCGTTTTTATTTTTCATGGGTCAGTAACTCTTCTGGACACATCCTGGTAACTACCTGCATGTACAATGAACTGCAGACATCAGAGATTTGAAGTGGCACTGCTTCCCAATATTGCCTCAAGCAGTAGTCTTGACACTGATTTTTAAAAAAATCCCATCAGCTTCAAGAATACAAGTATTTGTACGAACATACAAATACTGAAGATTCACCACCACCATGTTCTAAAAAAGCTTAACTAGTAGACATAGAAGTAACTCCCTAGCATCCCCTAAAATTTTCAAAAGAAAAAAAAATTACACAATCAACATTGAATCCAAGTTCATTTTATCTACTATTACTGAATACAAAGACATTTATTCTCTTTGTAAGTCATGCTGAGAAATAGCAGACAGCTTACTCTCACAAGTGTATACCTAAGTAATTCTTTAGAAGATATTTAATCATTACACAATACACAGTTAGAGATAAGTTTTCCAAGGGAAACTTCTCAAATTTCATTTAGCTTGCAAATCACCTTTTTTTTTTTTTTTTTTTTTTAAAGCAGGATCCAACAAATCCGAGAAATTTAGCACTCACAAACCTTCTTTTGTGGTTCCTTTCATCATAAAAGGAGAGTGAAATCCTAGTGTTTAGATACCACCACAGTAATTTTTGTGTTGGTTAGAGACTTGCACTAACCAGCTTCTGAAAATCCTCGAGACATTTTTATCAATACATTAAAGGCATTCAGAAGAGCACTCTCATCAAGCACACCGACTAGGTAATGGACTTCCAAAGGCTGGTCAAGCAGAACAGATGCATCATGTAAGCCCTATTTAATCCTAACTCTACCAGGAGCTTAGACATTCAACAGCTAAAATTGTGACTGGCTGATGCAGCAGTTTTGCATGGCTAGCTTTCATCTTCTTGTCTCATTCTTACCACTGCACGTGAAATACGAAGTCCTGACACAGAAGAACTCCTTCAAGAGAACCTGACTCCATTCTTTTGGCAACATCCTGACAGAAGTTCGGTTCAACACACTGGTAGATAAAAGTATGTGGATTTGCCTGCTGAAACAGAATTGGCATCCTTCTGGAAGGCAGAAGAGCATCTATCACAGAATTTATGGATGATGTGATAATCTGATCAACACAAAATTTTGATCTTTGGCACCTCCCAAGGCTACAGATTACACATTTTTCAAGTGAAACATTTCTGAAACTGTGGTAGCTTGACAGGAACTGAGCATTTCCCATTCAATGAAGAATGGTTTGATAACTCATTCCCAGTTACTGAAAACACGCCTTCACGGAAACATTAAATAGTTCTTCGTATCCATTTAAATTCCTAATTGATTTTTCTTGTATCATTTTTTGGTAAGCTGTAAAAGCTTATCTGTTTGTCCATGACTGAACTTGCTGAAAATGTCATGGAATAGAATAGTTCTGGCTATTACAGTAAGCCCTCCATATTTCATTATTCTTTTTCAAAACCTGTCTTAGTCAGTAGTGACTAATTCTGTGGGACACAACATTGAATTGCAGAATACCTCATTTCTCCGAATCTGAAGCAAAACTATCACCTGGGAACACCATCTGTGTAGCCAGTTAGCTGACAAATTTCTTTTTCATTACAATAACCCATCATTAAAACAGAGATGGAATATTTCATATAGTACTTTGTATCCAAAATGCATTTGCAGAGCTAACCAGATGCTTCCTCATCCTGCCTAAATCAAATACCCATTTTTCTCCTTACTAAATCATAGCAACAAACTAGAAGATTGTCAAAGGTTTACCTTTTTCATACCAACTGAAGGAAAAGAATCAGAGGCTTAATCCTAATAAAATATTTGTTCATTAATTTCCACTTCCAGGATAACTTCCATTTAACTTAAAATAAAGCTGTTATCGCAGATACCTTAATGACTTCATCTGCACAGTACTTGCGAAGTAAAAAAAATAAAATGAATGTCCCTCATTTTCTGCTCTTCCAAAAGAGAATTGCAGTTTGGGTATTTTAGGGCAAATGTTTTCCCTTAAAGTATTTTGGGAATCCTGCTTCTAGACAATGAAAGATTTCTTAGTTTTATTTATTTCATAACTATGAGAAATCAGGAAAATTACCAAGTTAGTTAAGCTTGCATACTTTCCGTGTATTAATTTGTTTTTCTGCTTGGTTTGAGGATTTAAAACATGAGCATGTTCCACAACAAAAACACAGTGTCAAATTAGTATGTTTAAGACTTGCAGTCAGTATCAATTATAGTATAGGAGAATTAACAACATCTTTATTAATGTATTAACGTACTCTGACGCATTAATGCATTTTGATGGAAAACTATCAAAGGCCTGAACTGAACTCATGTAGTTTTCAAATACAGCCTCAAGCTCACTTTCGAATGTGAACAAAGACCTTGAAGAAGTGCTTCTGGACTAATAATAAATTTTTATGGTCAAGTTCAGGTGGATCTTTGGTTCACAGAATGACACAATAACTGAGGTTGGAACGGGACTCTGGAGATCATCCAGCCCAAGCCTCTGCTCAAAGCAGGGCCATCTAGACCAGGTTGCTCAGGACCATTTGCAGTCAGATTTTGAATAACTCTGAAGTTCAGGGGGTCTCCACAGCCTCTATGGGCAACCTGTTCCAGTGCTTGACCACCCTCAACATAAAAAGGCTTGTTCTGATGTTTAAATTGAATGTCTTGTATTTCCATTTGCAGGCAGGTTCCCAAGTCTGACTGTAGTTCAATTCAACTGCCTTTTTAAAAAATTCCTGCACAACGTGTTTCATAGCCTATAGCTGATTTTCAATGCAATACGATGATTTTTGGTCAAAGTTTCTTCTACAGTACTTTTGAAATGAGAGCATTTTGGGATCATACTGATAACTCTTACATAGGTAGTCAGCCTAAGACTGATGGTTTTTATCATCAGTGATGGCCTTGAAACTTCCATATCTTGGAAACACCAGTTAATGAGCAAAAAGATTTCAAGCTGTAATCATGAGCACTGTCAGAGCCCATATTTCAATGTAGCTGACAACCAAACAGAAAGGTTTTAAAATGCCTACTGACCTTCTGAGCTCCTATTTTCCCCTCATCGGTCTTAAAAACCCTAAAGGTAGAGTTCTTTCTTTTGCACCTTCACAGAGCAAATGAAGCAAAGAATACATGAACTTACATAACCAAAATAAAAATAGTATCCACCCCTATTAATGCAATCTCTATCTAACCCTTAGTCAATTAAAATGGCTGCTCAAAGTACTTAAAGATTTTCTGCCTCTCCTCCAGCTCAGTGGGTTAGAGACCAAACCAAAAATTTCAGAGAACTTATTCATGAATCATCTTTAAAAAATAAATCATCTCAAGGTTTTGCCATACCTATTATTACTATCATCTGGATCAAACATAAGTCCTATTACAGCTTCTGAACTGCAAAGTATTAAATGAAATCTCTTGGTTAACTATTAAATGTTCTTGTAAGTTTCCCTTGGGGACACCAAGTTTTGTAGTTCACATGTAATATTTTGATAGTCACTATAAAGCATAAGGAATTGGACAAGTAGCTCTAAATTTCATCAGAATTTAGACGATAACTTGGTGAATACAGCTTCCAATGCAGTAACTAATAAAAACGATGGAAGCCTAATTCCTAATATGCTTTCACTGCATATTAAAAAAGCCAATCTGTCAAACAAAACACTTTTTCTTATAAATCATACTTTCAAATATTCCGAATGTTTTATACAGCAGTGCAAACATCCTATGATAATGTTGTATTCCTGTACCAAGCTAAGTATTTCATCAATAAAAATCACAGAACTTTATCTCAAATTTCATTACGCTTAAACATCTCAACATACTGAGTTTGTCTACAGAAATATTCTTCCAGTCTCCACTACTTGCAGTCAACTAGAAGCACTGTCCTTCAAGTGCTGACTTTCCTGCAATAAAAAGAAATTTTATTTCTCCTTTACTTTGTTTCCTTGCAGTACATCAGGATGTGAGACAATAGTTACGCTGCTATAATTCGATTTCCATTTGATTCACAGCATACTTAGGTCAGATGTTGAAAGCTCGAAAGTAAGAACACATTAGAAGGTTGACAATCTTATTTTTAAATGTCTCCTGCTAGCTATGTACTTCTCCCTAGACATATTGCAGTCAACATTAAAAATAAATGTATTTGGATTACAAAGGCAACAATCCCAGCTCTGTTGAAAACTCCTCTGTATGAGTCTTTTTTCCTGACAGGTAAATGCCTTCAAACTTCCATAAGCAAATGAAGCAAGGGCCCTCCAAAGTATCCCTTATTACCCATTTATGCAGACAGCAATTCAGCCTCTACATTTTGTTTGCTCACGTTATGTAGAGAGTTCTATATTACAGCTTAACAATAAACAGAATTTGTAACTCTTTCTGGAGAGAACTGTTTTTATTATACAGACACATGCTAATGGAAGGCAAAAGGTATTGTATTCCAGTTGCAATTAAGAATGCTCTGGGCAAATATCATCATGATAACATTCTTTCACTAAAAAAATAAAAGAAATCCCAGTACCAAAAAAAAACCCCAAACCAAAACACCCAAACCGCAACCACCAAACTACCACCACTGACAGAAAAAAACAAAAAGATGACAGTCAGTTAGCAGGCAGGATGATTATTTTTATCTGTGAGCAAGTAAACCAAACAGCTTAAAATCAAAACAATTGTTATGCAACTGTACCGTGAGCCTTCCATATGGCCACGCACCAACGCACACCAACTACTCTGACTTAAAGAATATTCAATACTTGATACCGAAGTTCGGATCATAATACATAGTTATTGCATCCACAGTACGATGTAGGACTCAATCTCACCAAAGGGAGAGATGCAGAGATTTACAAACCACATTTTGACTTCAAGAAAAAGATAAACTAATCTTTCTTACAACAGCAGATCAGTGGGTTGTGGTTCTTTTTTTAAAAGGTAATTTGATTTTAAATACAGACGTAAGCATAAACATTCATACTTCAAGAAAATGATTGCTACATTTAGATTAAGTTAATTTCATTAAACTGTATGTCTCAATTAACAAAGCAGAAACATCAGACCTTTATGCAGAATAAAGAAAACCTATTACAGGGACATGTCACAATTAAGCAAGCAGCTCACAGAATACCTTCTCCAAATTTCGAAAGGAAAAGAAGCCCTGTTTCAGAGATCCTGACAATCGCTTTGTAGCAAATACTTCGCATTAAAGCAAAGCAGTCCAAGCATTTTCTTAACTCTTACCTCCTAACTCTCAACCAAATGTGCTGTTTTAAAATCACAAATGAAGAAAGGTAAAATATTAAGATGTTAAGAAAGGGAAGACATTTCCTGTTCTGCATTCTTTCCTACCTAGTAGATGTTAGGCATTATATGAAGGAGGAGAAGAGGAAATGAAGCAAGTAATGCAATAAAAAGTGTGAAGTCCTGTGGCAATTATTGTGGTTCTGCCATCTGAAAGTTATTTTATTGGCTCCTTCAGCATTCTGTGTTAAATGTAAAGGAAATCTGAAATCACTAAAGACCATTCAGACTTTAAAAAAAAACAAAGAAAAAAAAAAAACCAAATCAACCAACCAACAAAAGAACTTAAGACTGATCAAGGTAGCTGCCTGAGACCTTGTACATACGATAGATGAATCCAGCCAACAATGACAATTTCTCCTTGCCTGAAGGCTTTCCAGCCTAATACCTCACTTATTGTGTAAGTTGTACTGGGAAATAAGGCCCTTTTGTGACAATTACTCCCTGCAGAGAGTTACTGAAACAGAACAGTGTTTGAGAGGCTTAGTTATAAAGTAACAACAGTTATATTTATATTGCACATTGATAACTTTGCAAAACCAATGAACTTCAATTGGTGAGAAGCACTACTGCTGAAGCCATACAAAATGATACAACAAAGCCTAAAATACTATATATTCCTCATCCTTACTACACAGAAGGCCAAAGAACAGATACAAAATGAAACAAAATGTAAAATACTGTAGAACGTGATCATATTTTTAAATCATTGACACAATCACTAACACCAGACATACATGAGCAACTGTATTCCCATTAGCAAAGATACTCAGAAACAGAGGTGAGGAAATAATATCCAATTAGTCAAATAAGCTCCATACTTAAGGAGGTTAGGATTTAATCAGGTGAACTACACAGTATCACTATAAACGGTCAATAAAGAAGTTGAGTCTCACTGCTCAGATGTACTTAATGAAAACATCTATTACCCCGTCTGCCCCTAACTGGATTGCGTGAAAGGTGACAGCACCGCTCTTCCTCTATCCCGCACGTGCCTGGACACAAACTGGAAAAAAGGCCAGAAGATGAAATAGCTTCTGAATGCTACTGAGAATCTTCAGTTCTCAAGTCGTAGTGACGTAATGAAAGTTGAAAGAATATTGTCCTCATCACTCAGCATTTTTTTTTCCTTTTTTTTTTCCTACCCAAAGAGAGATCTGTATTTTGTAGCAGATGAAAATGGCATTAACGTTTATGATCTTGGGCAGACAGAGAAGGAGACTGAAAAAGAAAAAAAGGGAGAGGGATTTTCCTTATGCTAACATTTTGAAGAGATCCTACTCCTGCTGTAAGCACATTGGCATTTTCTTTCTTATTTAAAGAATGTAATTGACTGTAGGAAAAAAAAACATCAGCAATCTCATAAAGCAATAAAAACATCCTGCAGAAAAAGCAAGCTGTAAATGTACTACAGCTCACACAGTTGGCTAGAACGTGGTTAATATTTCATGTAAGTAGTATCAAGAATAACCTAAACTATATCTGGATATACGTAGGTATGGGTGCATACCCACATTTCAGGGCTGCAATCCTACTTTCTTCTAAAAGCGCATCTGCCCAGCTAGGAGTTTTCTGTTCATTAGGGAGTCTGATTTCACATCAGAAAATAAGCACCTCTTCATCAATGAAAACAGTTACTTTCAATTTGATTAAATTAGTAACTTCCTGGGGTTTTTTCCAAGTTATTAAACATATGCCAGAACCTAGAATGTTCAACATAAACGACACGCTAATTTTTCAATTTTCTTTCATCAGAATAACCATTGCCAATTTAGAAGTTAATGCCCTAACTTCCTTATTCCAGAACTTCCCAATTAAAATAATGCAAGTTTATTATTCAAAGTTCACATTACAGTGAGAAGTTGTAGGCACTTACAGTTCTTATGCATAGCACGTGCAGGTATTAATACCAAAACTTTCATTAAGTGAACTTTATACCACCAACCCTGCAGAGAATTGCTAAATGCACTAGGAAATCCGTAATCACTTGTATTTTGCAGACATAAATAGCATAACAAATGACGTTTTATCTTGAACTACCTTAACAGATAGGACTCTGAGCGGAAAGTTCAATTCAGTCAAAAGTACTGACTGATAAGTACATTCTAAAAGTACTAAGAAAAGTAATTTTGTCATTTAAATACCATTCCAGCAATGCAGTATGACTGGAATATTTGTTACAGAACAGGTACAGCACTATGGCTATTCAAGTTTGCGCTATCTGTTCCAAAAATTACAGGATCCTCAACATCCCTTCAGTATTTCATAACATTGCTTAAGTGCTCTATTTCAAATTTACCACAATATGAACATCTGCAGTTAAAAAGTGATCAATGAATTAACTAGAGAGGTGAAATTTGGGCAAGAGGTTGACAAAACTGACCAGAATACATTCTTCAAATTAAAAAGGTAAAAAAAAACCAAAACCAAATTAAGGTTGTTAAAAGTAAATGACTAAGCACAGTTACTATATACATCTTTTAAGCAGAAAGCAGTTTATTTCTTAAAGTTTCAAAGCATTGACTCCTGCTGATATTTAAATCTTATTAATGCATCTTTAATAAAGATATTTAAAGCTTTAGA
This sequence comes from Nipponia nippon, assembly GCF_047370975.1. Lineage (NCBI taxonomy): Eukaryota > Metazoa > Chordata > Aves > Pelecaniformes > Threskiornithidae > Nipponia > Nipponia nippon. The sequence goes on from NW_028262369.1 coordinate 61,198,984, forward strand.
AAAGGAAAAGCTACTTGGCAACCTTTTGTGGGCTAGGAAACCAAAAGTACTTTCCCTTGGCAGGGGGTGGAGTAGTCAAACAAAATCAGCCTTATTTCCAATTTACATGCAAACTTTAGGACAGATCTTTTTCTAATTGGGAAATCATCTTTTTTTTTTTTTTTTTTTAAGTCAGAAACAATCGTTCTGAAGATCTATCGAGGAAAACATGATAAAGTTACAAGATGTCTGCAAAAATATACATATATATACACATTATGTTGAATTCCTGTATCTGTCTCCAATCTAAACAATCACTTTGTATCCTCCAAATAAAGTGTTGGCACCTTATCTGGTTAAATGCAAAAAAGCTGTTGTATTCATACTTCTTGCAGCAAAGCCTGTCACATTTCATTAAACAATATAATACTGTGATGTGCTTAGTAATAAAAAAGCAATAAAATGTCATATTTGAATTTCTTCTGGGGAAGACACTCATGATATATGTAGCCTTTCCTACAGAAAGTGACATCTAATGGAGCACATGATTGATGTACATCAAGGCGGCCAAATTGTTTGGTTTTAAGAGAGAGGAAAAACAGCTTATTTGTTTAAGGATATATCTTAAAATCAACAGTTTAAGACTAAGAGATACAAAAGGTTAAGCAGCATCCTTTTTGTGCAAATAAACTATATCATGTATCGTAAATAGAAATCTTGACATTTTTTCCAAGATTTGCTGTCGAATTTTGTGGGTGGTTTAAGCTTTTGTTTTTTCAGTAATGCTCCATTTAACAACTTAATAGACACTAAAAAGTTGAATACACAAATATGTTTTGACTCTTCTTTACATACAGCACAAAATATAAATGCACTGGATCCACAATAATCCCTGCTGACAAGCAACACCTGAATTACTTGTGTCTTTCATACTCGTCTGCATAACAGTTTGTATGTTACTATCATTTTTGAAAAGCATTCTTGAAGTACCGGATTCCTAAACTACAATCCCAAATATGGAGCTAAGTCTGACTCAACACCTTGCTTAAGAAAACCCACTTTAAAAGGTCAAAGCGGACTTAAAATCTAACCTATTAAAAAAAAGCTGAGTAATTGCAGAGAGCAAATATTCTACTAGTTTTTGTCTTCTTTTGTTACTACAAACATTTCTTCTTTGCTGAAAAAAGATACAGTAAAATGGGAAAACCTGACACAAAGGAAAAAAAAGTAATATTAACCCCTTTTGTCCTTGTCCACTTACCATCTCTCCTCCCACCAGGATCTTAGCTTCCCTTTATGTCCTGTCCTGCGAGGGAGACAGCGAGGCTGGTAAAACGCAGACTGTGTAATTTCTGAACTGTACAGCCTGTGGCCTCAGGAGAGAAACCGTTCCGTATATTGTTCTTCTAGTCAACCACTTATTATGAATGAAATTTCAGTCTGCCTTTCCCATTCAGCTGGAATTGATCCGTGAATTCAGTGGTTATGGGAAGAGAAGGAGGACAGACAGTACTGACCAAGCGTAATGTCACCCAAGCCTTGTCTCCAAAGGCTGAAGATCTGTCATCTCACCCACACTTTTTCCTAATGATCTGAAAAAGTAGAAAACCGCTGGGAGTGCGAATTTACACTGAAGGTCTTGTTCTGCTTTCTTAAGAAGTGGAAAACAATAGATGATAGAGGCTTACTGTGCAACCTTATTAAAGAAAGATCTGCTGTAATTCCATAAATAAAGTCTAAATTAGCACTTAGTGCTCTCTGCCCACATTTTTTACAAAGCCTACACCCCCTCTAAGCCTTTTCGCTTTCAACTGAGATGAAAATATTTTTGAAGATTTCACAAAAAGATTGGAAAATATTAGATTAAAAGCATCTACAAGTTTCAGTTAACTTGCATGTATTTTAGTCATTATTGCTGTTATGTTCTCACCATCCTAGCTTTCTGGACGGTTCTTTGAACTGAACACGTTAAACCCCTGTTTACATGAGACACAGATGCCTTCTATTTAAAAGGCATTTCAGGGAAGGACAGGAACAACCTTTAGAAATCTTTCTGAAAGATAATTTTTTTTTTTCCCCAGTTTCCCCCTTGATTTGAGAAGAGCAAAGTGTTAAAAAAGATATTGGTGAAAGAATTGTACTGGTGTGATAAACTTGCTTTATTATTAAGACGGATTTGGTATTTCAGTCTGTATTGATTTTACTGAAATTCTCAGCCTTTACTTCAAGGTGTCAGAAACATTAAAATGTGAAACACTGATGACTTCAGACTGTAGAGTATTAACAGAAGTGAAATAATCATCTCCTTTGAACATTTGTTAATGTGGCTAGGAAAATGCTAGTAGTAAAGTATTTTTCACTTGTTTGTTAAATGGGTTGTATAACAATGTAGCTAAAAAGTACATAAGCAAAAAGCTGATAAAATGCTTAATCAGAACAGAAACATAGCATAAGCTTTTCTACTTTTGCTACAGAACTTATTTTTGCCAACCCCCCCAAAAAAACCCCAATCATTTTTAGTGGGGAGCTGTGAATTCAGATAGTTGATGCATCATCCAGAGTCGCTGATATGAGGAAAAAAAAATCAGCAAACAAAGTACATCAATAAATGCCATGGATCAGTAGCTACAATTACAGCAATTACTTTGAGCAGTTCAGTGCATCTCTGAACCATTCACTATACCCTTTAAATAATTTGGAAGTGTGTTATGCAGGAGCACTTCGAACTAAATCAGTTTGGTCACACATGCCATGCATGGGTATTTTTGCTTAAAAGGGTGTTCTGGTATCACTACAAGTATACATTCATAGCCACAACGCTTGTCCAGCAGCAGCCTGGGACACTGCTGTCTAGATACTACATTTCACAAGTGAATTTTAGAAACATATACATTAGGCACAGCGAGTGTCAAAAAATGAAAGCCTAGCTGCAGCAATACAGGTGCTGTCATTAGTGTGTTTTTATACAGTGTGGAGAATGAAACGTCAATGGATAGCTTGTGTGGAGTCGTCATCACTAACGATAGCAACACTCTGACATTAAACACAAACTATATCAAAAGTCATCAAGGTCTAAGAAAAAAAACAAAACAAAAAAAAGAACAATCCTTAGAAGAGAATCCTATTCTCTAGATATTCATACATTCAGTTTAGAAAGTTGTTGAGAAAAAATACATCTGTGAAATAATATAACTGTTCTCTGCTAGTTTTTAACTCCCATTTTCTAACACCTTGTCATTGTGCTGTGAAATCTAGAAGTAGAATGAGATTCATATTCCACACTGCAAAGACAAGCAAAACTTGAACTCAAAACCATCTTGAACTGAAATTACTAAAGTGGCAAAATTGAGCACCAAAAGCTAAATGTGCCCGCAACCCCCTTTCAAGTTTTATGTAGGTCATTTATGTAATGACAGCTTTCAATAACATGCCCACATGGTTCTTCAGGATGGACATGACTCAATCATCAAGTGATTAATCAGTATTTAATCTGCAGCCTTATGTGGAAAGGCATGCAAGTTACTACTATTATCAGGTCATATTAATAAACTCCAGTGGCACCTTATAATGAAGACAAAATTATTGTCTTCAGTTGTGGGCTGGTTTGTTTGTTTGTTTTAACAGCGCTTTTTACTGACAGCATTGAAGTCCTTCAAAACCAGTAATTAATCTTCTCAGCCCAACAACCTCATGAGGAAAACTATTTGCATTTAAAAACAGTCGCAAAAAGATTAAAAACTGTCTAAGTGAGGAGCCAGAGGACCCAACTTGACAAAATACTCACCGTCGCAGAATACTCAAACACAGCTTCGACTGACATCCGCTCCCACGGAGCGCTTACCTTCTCTGCACGTCACGGTCTTAAAACAGGGCATCCTCTAAATACAGAGCGTGCATTTTGAAGCAAGTTAAATAGTCAAAAGCAAATTCCTGCAGAAAAGCCACACATGGATATTCTTTGGTCCTAACTCTTTCCCATACTTCAAAAGAGAGGAATCACAAATGTTTTAATTTCTGTGCGTTCACGTGATGTTACTGTAACCAAGTATCAGAGAAAAACTTTGACTGGGTTGTTCTTAACAGCTTATTATTTTCACTGTTTTTCTTAAAAGCAGTGCTAGATAACAAGCATGAATGTTAACAGTGCAAGGTTTAACATCTACTTGTCATACACCTCTTCGGATGAAAACGAGGAATTTTCCAAACAGGTACTCTGGATAGTACATAACTATCAGACTTTAGTATATACTCCTTAACTCTTAAGCAAAAAATAGAGTATAGGTTTTTGTGTTTACAAAACTTGGTCATTGCTATGGTATTTTTCAAATCCACTTTGCATTTACTATAGGCAACATACTACATGAAAAAAACAAATCAATGCCAAGACAAAAGTAGATCTGCCACCATAGCCCTTTGCAGCTGAGACACCCCTCCCTTAGTGCAATCCTGAAGCTAAGTCATGCTAAAAAAAATGAATAATAAAAGTCCTTATCAAGACAGACATCAACTTCACCAGTTCTTTCAGATTTTATCTCTACTGCACAGCTGCACTGGGTTAAATATTTTCATTTGTTTGGTATTCAACCCAGTACATATTAATACAAGACAGGCAGCATTTTATACTCCAGCGAAGTTAACATCTTGCAGTCCCTGTTGCTTCCTAGTCAGTGCCATTTCACTTGACATACTATTAATAAACATTAATTTTGTTACTACAACATGTTTAAAACTATTCAGTGAGCAAGAATACAATGTTGTCAGTTGCCAATGTGCCCTTTTGGAAAGTGGTATTTGGTAGTGATCATCTGCATATTTTGAACTGAGAATTATCTCTACTTAGAGATGATATAGTGACAGTTGTCAGAGCTCCACAGACAAGAGCCTGTGGTTTTTTCACTCCCTCTACTGATTTCACACACTACGCACTCGGGACCAAGTGAATTATGGGACAAAGAAAAGCCACAGAAGACTGAACTTATAATCAGGGGAAGCACAACGGCACTCATAAGAGAGAAGTCACACCGATTTTGAGTCAGTTTCTTGCCTGAGTGTGAATGCAAAAAGCAAGGCGGTTCATTCTGTCCAGGCACTGTAGAACTACCAAGATTTGATAAGGAAGCTCAGCCCCTTCCTTAAGTGCACAAAACATCTGCCCAGTAAGCAAGAGACAAACAACCCTTCGTGATTCCTGGCTATGCTGTGTACCATACAACTCAAAAATGCCCGGACATCATCCTAATTCATGCCAAATGGTATACTACACAGCCCAGCTTTGCTTCACCTTTCCTCCATAAACACGTGTCAGCCCTCCAGTACTGCTAGAGGAAAAAGTGAAAATAAGTCAGACATGCTACTATATGTTCAATGGTTAAGAGCTCCTGCCTGCAGACATACCCACATCTGAACAAAGCTTCAGTGATGCAAGGTATTCGCACTTGATGCTAAAACACACTTTAGGGTACTTGTCTTACGCCGAAACAGCTGGCTTTGGTTTTCTTCGGTTTGGACTTCCTGTAAAGATGCAATCTCAAAAGCACAGTAATTTTATTCTCCTAAGATTACTAACCACTACTAAATGACAACCAGTCCTCAAGAATTCATACACCTAGCCAGTGAATAATTGCAGAATATCAGCAACTCCTTAGACCCGATTTCCATTTAGCAGTAATGCTTACTACTGGAACAAGAGAGTTTCAGAAGGACTCGGGATGCCAAATATCACCTGCAACTTTTCACCTCTCTCCCTAGAAACAGGCATCTTAACAGAATTAATCGTTCTCAGTATAATGCCTTTCCAAAAGAAAATGACAACTTTTTTTTTTTTTTTTAAACTAATAATAAACCCACCCTTTTCCTAAGAATGCAGGGCTCTATCTAAACATAGATAATTAAATGGGTCAGGAGCACCTCCTTGGCCTCAAGGAGTTAAAATTCACCATTCAGAGAGATGTGCCATTCTGGATACTACTGACAAACCCCATCATGAGCTATTTTAGCGAATGGTTCCCTTGATACACATTCCACTGCTTTACCTTGAAATAATTTGGGTCCATCAGTGTGTCTACCTCCAGACCTCCCTCACTGTTAAATTAGTGTTATTTTCATCGAAGACACCATTATGATTATTCAGATCACTGGTATCTCCCTCTCTTGCACACCCACAACCGCTACGGAGAAACTGTGCCATACAGGCTCGTGCTGAATAGACTAAATCCTCTTACGTAAGGCACGTAAGGCTTCTTTCAAGAATCTTCTCTCCCTCTGAAGTGCTGAAATTGCTCACCACTACTACCACCAATCTGAGAAGAGCACAGCATGTGTTCTCCCCCATCCCGTATATAAACATCACTGACATAAAACATTGAACATAAGAAAGCAGAACCATATTTTTGTTTCTGTCAACACTGCAATACTAGCCACCACACTGTAGCCATCAATAAAGCTATCACTCCCTTGTTACTTTTCAGATTATAACTAAACACTGCTATTAAATGGCTATCATTTAACTTAATCAGTCTGCTATAAGCCAAAATAATAAAGAAATGATGAAAATTATTTCCAATCACTTTCTAATTGGCAGTGAATAGCAAACCAATGCATCTTGCGGAGACTGACACCTGATGATCATTTACTTCCAGCCGATTACTATTTAATGAAGCACAAAACCACAATGATGAAACACACAAGGGTGATTGCAGAGTACGTTTTCAGTGTCATATTACTGAATAATTAATGTTAAGATAACTTACAGTACTATTTCAGTATGAAGAAATAAAGGTAACTAGGACTTGCAATAACACAATGCCTGCTTGTGGCATAATAATGATGGATTGGTTTTGCTCCAGCGATCAGTGCTTAACCAGCACTTCTCATCCACCAGTAACTCATAAACATGCTTCACTGGGAAGTTTTGATTGTCAAGGGATGCATTGACATGTGTGTTGACATTATTTAGCACTTCACGGCTGTGAAATTAAAACCATACTACCACACTAATTAACAGTATGTAGTTCAAAGTCCTGTTGGAGATATACATTTTACAGAATGGTTAACGCAGTATAAAAAAAAAAAAAAAAAAAAAAAAAAAAGCTTGTTTAAACCTTTCACCAAGTATTAATGGTGATTCCAATTTTCCCTTCAATTTCTAGCTCTTTTGGGTTGCCGACAATATTTATCTTTACAGCAAGAAACAAACAGTAGCTCCCATTAAGTCACAACCATTGTCCTCCACAGCGACTTCTTTATTCCATTAGTCAAACTTCTGACAGCATCCACATACAAAGTTCTTAAAGTGAATCCAAAAAGTGAATAAAATGTCAGGTTTGATGTATTTAAAAAGCAAAGCTGCATTTCTTTTTAAGTCAATTGACAGTAAACAGACTTGCCTGTCTATCTGTCTTTGTCTAACTTTTTCCAGCTGGATAAACCCAATTGCTATTAAAGTTGACAAAAGACAATGATATTATTAATGAAAGCAGCTACACAATGTTAGACTTTTCATTACAGGCTCCTAGTGAGCTTCAATTAATTGCATGGCTGCTACGCTTAAAAAGGCTGCAGACGAAAAGAAGGGTTGGGGGGTGGGGGGAAGTAGGTTTTTTTAACTTTTTGCTTTAAGTAGGGTATTCAATCCATCATTTTCCTCCTCAATTGTAAATAAAATATTGCTTCAGAAAACCCTCTTTAGATTAACCATACCATATGTTTTCTCCTTCTAAGCACAACCGATATTAAATTACACATCTGTATTTTCCAACTATTTAGACACCTTCTGATACAACGAAGGTTTATATCCTGTCTTCAATGATATTGTATTTGGTTAACAGATTTAATTTTATACAAAGCATTTCTGAATAGAATAGAGAAACAAGAACGCCGTCACAACCTGCCCGTGTGCAGGGAACCTTTCTCCTGCCCTGCTGCTTCCAGGGTGCTCTCCCTGATCACCCAGAGGCACCTCCCTCCACACAAACCTTCAGCTGCCCAGCTTGCCAAACCAGCCTGTGCAGCTTAGGTAAAATACCTCCTAGCAGGAATATACTCCCTCCTGGTGGCTTTCTGACCACCTTCTCTTCATCTGAAACTGCAAATACCTCGTTAGCAGTAGAGATGCAAACAAGAGCTGTGCTTGATTGAGCCATTTGAAATTCACATTTTAAGTCCTCTTTCTCACCCAGGATATCACCCTATGAATGCTTTCCATACACTGAACTTTGTGCTTCCTATAAACATCGACATCAGCAATTCATACAGACATATAACTGGAATTAATCATTGCGCTTCATTAGAGACTCTTCATTACTGACACATGCAAACTCAACTACACTTTATATTGGCTGGCCTTCCACCCTGGCTTTAAGACTTATCAACAGATACCTAAGAGAAACCACAGATTTGCCCAACACAAGAGTGATATTCCTTTATAAGCAGTTCCTGACATCTAATATCTTGCTCTCTTGCAGCACAAATTTAGGTAAAGGCTGAAGAAATTAAAGTTATTTCTTGGGTCATCGACTCCATCCTTTGTAACAAGTGCTTCAGTTACCCTATCCCATTCCTACAAACATTAAATCCAATTGTCTCTTAATTAAAGTAAAGCAGTGAAGCTTTAATAGCTTCTAAGAGTGCTATTCCTTCCTTCACTTAACCTTACTTGTAGGTTTTTCTAATTCAGAAAACTTATGATCTTCCAGTGACCTCAGACCATCTTCTATTTTGTATTATTAGATTTTTACATCACTATTACCTTTCACTGAGTGTTCCAGGCGCTGAACAATTTATTGATAGAGGCACAGCTTCTGTCCCAAACAACTTGTGTGAGCAAGTCATTAACTCTCGCTTTCTTTCTCTATACCTTTTAATATTCATCCCACTTTGAGAAGGACTTTTATCCTTTGTACTGATTTTCATTATGGTCTTGCTGAAAAGAGAGTATTGCAAGCAACTTCAAATGTGAAATTCTGTTCTGCCTTGGGTTTCCGACTTAATTCATTTGCTGTTCTCTCCTTTCCAGCCTTCATTTTTATTGATCCTATCTATTTTTATGAACAGGTAAGAAGCAGTAGTTCAGAAGTCTGTACAACGATTATTTTCCCATCATATACATTTATGCAGTTGTATTAATTACTGTGCCTTGGGTTCAACTAGCTTTAGCTAACCTTGCAAAAAGCAACCGTCAATTAAATGTTTCAGTGGCTAATACTCTAACTGGCAACTCTGTCTCCACCAGCAGTCAGCAGTTGGTTGATCCTGCGTTACGGAAAAGAGATCTCAGACTGAAGCCTTCAAGAGTTCTTAAGAAAATATTCCAAGAATGCCTGAAATACTTAATGCATTAAAACATTTAAACCATGGATGGATTCTAGAAAAAGAAAGCTTTTTGTGCATGCTTGACAGTCAACAGTTTTCAAAATTTGATTTCACTCTCTACTTTTAGAGACCTAGAGGAACACTCACAGACGCAGAGGTTACATGAGCAGCTGTTAGCAAAGTAACGGACAGCACATTCAATCAGTAAATGCCAAGAGCTGCTTATTGCGGCTATATGTGAAGCACAGCTTTCACACGTGAATTTGGGAAAGTCATCTAATTGGTGTCTCAGCTTCACATCTCTGAAAGTAATGCTTTCATTCTCAGTAAATGCTTGTGAAATCCCCCCCCAAAGACACTAGTGAGTATCTTTGTAACCTTGCAGAAGTTAGCAGGATTGCTCATGAGACAGTTACATGTACCAGAATCTCTTATTTTGATGAAATGATGCAGAACTGCAGAGAAATGATTTTTCTTTTTTTCCCCTTTTACTACAATGTCTTCCTAATTATCTTTTGAATAAACCATTTGTGCCAGAACTACTATGCTGATCCGACAGGAAGCACAAAACCCAAGGCTAAGAGGAACCTAACAGGGACAGCTGTCTTCTCTTACTGATTTCATCATTGGTTGCAAACAGCGCTGGAAATAACAAAGGTCATGACATGTTCCAGGAGGGGGGTTCTGCACATACTACGCACCACTTCTCCCAGAGGCAGGATTCCCAGAGTTTCGGCTTTTAGTTAAACAAACTTCTCATAAAAAAACCCTAGTGAATTGCAGTGTACACATGGCAAGCAGGTAATGTTTAGGAAAATTGTCATGTTTTTAAGCGATATTTTGAACTTGTGGTTCCATGACAATTTCAAAATTCCTCATTTAATTTTGCTATCTGGGAATTCCCAGAGAATGGCAGATCTAATTTTGGACAGTTTCAGTGAACACACTTGTTTCTGAGCATCTTGAAGTTGAAAGGAATGGCCAGTCATAGTAACCGTTCCACTCCTTTTCCATTAAACAAATAGGGTTGCATTCTCTTCTATTGATAGTGCAGTTTTTGGCACTGAGGTCATCTATGAGGAATAAAAAAAATGCGTGCGTTTCATTATCACAGTGGAAAGGTGAAAAGGATATAAGCTCTGGAGGAGGTGAACTCCAGGGCTGTACAATTCCTGCCCCTCGAGCATGTTTAGCTTCAGCTCACAATAAATAGGGCTGTTTTAGAGGGCAAACATGAGGGCACCCACCCACGTGGTACTGAACGCTTCCCATATTCTTGGCTTTGAAGTGTAAGAGAAGAGAAATGTACTGGAATCTAGTACTGGAGAAAGAAACCCGTACTGCAGATGTAACAAGGAATTGTTTCAATGGGCTTTTAATATTTACTAATATTTAATACTACAACATTTACACTTCATGATCACAAAACTACTTACATTTCGTACTAGAGTATACCCAACAACAAGGTCCATAACTATAGCTACTGCCAGGCACTGGAATATTATTTTTGTATTCACTAAGCAATGTAATATAAAACTTCCGATAATCTGTAGACAGTACAATTTCCAGTCTCCTCGCTGGAAGTGACTTTGATATGTCAGAGTTCATTTTTAAGTCCTTTTATATGCACTTTGTAAAGGAGAGTGAGCAATCTGATTTAATTTTAAAACTAGATCTTCTAGAACAGGTTGGACTGGATAACCTCTTATGTTCCTTTCTAGCCTAAATTATTCTGTGATTCAATAACATCATCCTGCCCACAACAGAGGGCCTTCTGATAGCAATAAATGTGTCTACTACATAAACTGGATGAAACGGAAGATTATAAACATTGTTATTTTCTTACACAGGTAAGCATTATTAATTTTATTGCATGCACATCTGCTCTTCTATTATTTCTCTGTGCCTTCTTAAAACAGGCTATCTACTTAATGGACTATAAACAACATTAAAAGCACCCTGAAATAAAATATTTCATTCTAGTAATCAAGAAAAACAAAGTCTTTCCAAACCACAATTCCCCCGTTGTTACACCTTAAAATTCAGACACGTGCTCAATGCAGTTAGATGCAGGCTCCTCACACTTGCAGCAACCAGGTTCTTAAATGGTAACACGAATAGCCAGGACAGGAACATAAAAGACCTCTCTTGCGCCCGCTATAATTAAGTACTGCTGTATTAGCGAGACCACCACCTGTCTGTAAGTGAAACAAGGATGATAACATACAGACCACCTTTGTTTGTTACGGTGTCCACCTCCTTACCAGCCCCCAAAATTGAGTCATTCGAATTTACTGGGTTTTCCCACTCAAGTGGGAATCAGCGAGGCTCTTGTACACATACTGTTCAGCCACGTAACTGATATTCCTACTACTCCTTGCATACTAAACGTACTTTTGATAATAAGCTGTGTGACGAGTGATTCTGTGTGCTTAACTATTCAAATGGAATACAGGAAAAAACAGAAAGCATTACCACAATGTCATCTTTTCACACTTCTGAATTTTATTACATAAAGTCTTCACGAACGCTGGACGACAACAGCATATCTCTGCAAAAATAACATTAAAAGCTTTCAAACTGTCCAGTTAATAAATGTTAGCGTAGGTCTACATTTTGATAGGTTACATTCAATTTCCTGTTAAACAAGCATTATATTACTATGAAGAAGCCATCCTTTTGATAATAAGCAGTGGAACACACATAAATGGTCTATTAAAGAATAAAAAGAGGACATGAAAGAACTGAAGGTCTTTTAAATCACTTGTGTGCCATTCTGATGCATTCAATGCAGTACTTATTTTAAACTCTTTATTTCATAAAGTACATGAAGTTCATGACTTAAAACAAATTTCCTAAGAGACTGATTTGCTCCTTTTCTTCTGACCCATTTCGTGATTAAAAGCAGCAAAGCTGTGGGATCATAAAAGGACATGTTATCTGAAACTTGCTACCTTTGCATACCCTTTACATTAAATGCCTTCATTAGTGAAATTTCTATTCACAATCACAAATATACTTTGCTTAACAGTTTTAATGATTGCAAGACTGAATGAATGGATTTTAAAAGTCGGCAATTAATAAAAATACTAAGTAATCCCTAAGGTCTATAACATGACTGAACACAAATTTACTATAAAAAAGTACTCGTTAAGAAATATAATATATTCTATAGGCGATTTGCTAATCTGCTTACAATTGCATGCATATGTAGTTACAAGTTCGCCAAAAATCAGTCTTTTAATCTTGGTTTGTGGCGTTTCATTTTCAGAAAAGAAGCAATAAGCGTATCTTTCCTGCCAATATGGCACTTCAGCTGATGATTAGTGGAGATCAAATTTATGCAAGAATACTTAAACTAATTTAGTGAGTTGTAAAAGAACATTTTACTTATCTCAGGCTGTGATTTCATTATTTCAGATTTAATGACATTATAATCAGAACACCATCCTTGTCAAAGGTGGCCACAGCACTCCAACAATAAAACTTCTGCAATTAACCCTCTATAAAACTTTGAAATATACTTTTAAAGAAAATGCAATTATTTGATCCAGTTACTGAAGTAGTTATATAACAGAGATTCTAAAAAGGTGCTGAGACTCATAAGAGCCCATTCGGATGCAATTCTAAGGGGAACTTGGAGCAGTACCCTTTAAGCTTACTTCCCATGTTTCAGTCACACATCTTGAAATGCGTTGGTAGAGTACAACATCGTTCCACACTGGTATCAATCACATCATTGAACTTTGCTACTCCATTCATGAGAAAACTCCCACAAAAATAAGAACCAGAATATTCATCAATACCTATCGGGAGAGACAGATGCAAAACCAGCTCCAGGAGGTACAGCGGGGAAAAACCTCAGCCTTTGACCCAGCAAAGAATTATGATTATTCAATTCCTCCGTAGGCTTTTCTAGTTTTTTTTTATTACCCTCAAACTCGTATAAGCAGTATGAATTATTATTGCCAGTATGTCACTCTAACATTCCTCTGTTTCCATTAGGTTTTCCTTAATTGTTTTTGGAGCCCAAAATATCACTTGTAAAAAGAACAACTTTATTTTAAAATGTATACTTTACTGCTCTCAGAATTTTCTGTACATCTTAGATGACTACATCTTACTTTCTATAGAAATTCTGTTTTTTTAAAGAAATATTGAAATTAAAGGTTACAAAACAGGAGAAAATACTGAATCCTGAAGTGCAAATTAAACTGATTCTCAGACTAACAGCTTCAAGACTAAAGGCAAATCAGCGCCAATGATGAAAACAGAATTCTGACTCCAACTTGCACTTGCTCTCTTAAGGCTAAAACATTATGCTTGAGTGTTTGCTGCCCTTTTATTGTCCACCCTTCACTACTATAGCATAATACGATGCTTACAAAATATCCAGTGCTGACTTGTTGCTAATAGCTACAGGTTACTAATAGCTACATATTAGTTACATAAAAGTAAATGCATCTCATTTTCATGATTTTTTTTAAATTTGAAACCCTGAAAGTGTTCCTTTAATTGAAATAAAATATCTTCTGCCACAGTAGAAAGATTTAATAGGTGTGACTAATACAAGCCAAATGCTCAACCCTAGCATTCATTTTAATGTTAAAATTATTTCAAGAGTGTGTAATTGTTTATACCTTTATATACACACACACACACACACACACACATATAAAACCTTGAGCCTCTGCATACACCAAATTCTTACTACTTAGCTGAAAATATGACAGACATGGATTTAAATAAAATTTAAACAAAAAAATACACATCAAAGCAAAGACCAATTATCTTCTCAGAATTGACTGAAGTGACATTTTTCAGCTCATTAATCCATAGTGGGCCAAATTAAAACTTTAAGTCATGGTCACTATAAACACCCGTTATTCAACTACAGCGTTTCTCAGCCTTTATAGCACTTTATATTCTCAACTCAGACACTTGGGCAAGGGCTAACAGGAAATAATTTCATTTTAGAATTTAAAAGGAAGTAAAAAGAGCAAGTATTTTAAAAGTTACTCAGCTTTAATGATACCAAACTGTACATGCATTGAAAACTGCCAAGCTCCTAAACGGAAAGAACTGATACTGACAACTGGGTAACAGTAACAGCATGATAAAAATGTTTGCTTCTGCACATGACAGCAAATTCAAAAGTTGCCCTAAAATATGGCAAAAAATGCATCTTGTATGAACCAAATTATTTCTGTCCTGCCTTGCCTCCGCCTCCCCAGCATTACATCTCCTGCTACCCTTAGACTTGGACTCCAGATTTTGAAGGTGAAAAAATAAAGTCTTGAAACCTGGGTTATGAAGAAGAAAATTTTTCCAGCGCTAATGGAAATTAAAGGAAAAAAAAAATGAAAAGGGTGGGGTGGGAGAAGAGGGAGGCAGCTAGAAGTGAAACTATAGGACTAATATATAAGCCGTTTTCTTATCGTGAAAATATTGTAAGTTCACCTGCTACTCTGTCAGGATTTAGAGCTGATCAATAAACAATTTGGATTTTACAAGCCAGCCTGTGAGCAGGCACTGCATCTCCTGCGCTTCTACAGGTGCAGACTTTGCTGTGCCATGTACGTTGGTTCTAGCACTGTACTTTGAAATCAGTGATCTCACCCGCTATAATTTGCTTATCAGATGGAATGGCAATGAAAAGAAAAAAGAATTGGCCTGATTGAATAAAACACAAGAAGAAAATTGAAAATGCAGTAATACCATTTCAGAATTCAAGAGAATTCAATTCATATGTGGTCATTCCACCTAGAAAAGATGAGCTACAGAAGAGAGGATATAGTAGGTATAGATGGCATTTAAAGCAAGATAAAGACACAATTTTTAAGCCATAACTGTTTGTAGGGTAGTCTATCACCAATGACAGCACAAAGTAACAGACCTAGATTTGAAATGAGCTTTGCCACATTAGAAACTTAGCTCCCTGGCCCCATTTTTAAGGTCAGAAAAACACTGGTGATGGAGAAACAGAAGAAGAAGGTGCAGCTAGAATACTGCAAAGAAAAAAAAAACCTTTGAGCCTAGTTTCTAAGGAGAAACTCTCCTCTGTACTCCCATTTTTCTTCTGTGAGAAAGCAATGAAATCCCCATGGAGAATAATAACCCATGAAAATGATTTTTAACAGTAAAGTTTTACAACACAATTTACATAAAACAGCTGTTGAAACTACAGGAGTAGATTTGTGCAATGATAACAGAGTTACCAGCACTGCTATTGTTACAGCAATTGTTATTCTAACAAAAGAAAAAGCCATCTCAGCCCAGCCAAGCTATATTTTTACTTTTCAAGGCCAGAAAGAACAAGAGAAGTTATAGATACCTGCTGCTGCCGATGTCTACAGGCACACCCTTACTGCTCCCCATGGCTGGTCGGGGCCGCGAGTGTCCTTGGCCAGAGGCAGCACCCCAAGGGCTGCACCGGTACCCAAGCATCGCTCGGGGCTGTCTCACCGTCGGTCCGCTTGGTTTTGCACCAGACAGGAGATGGAGACGTCGCTTTAAACCGTTGTCTGTTACCCCAGAAATCCTCACATTTCTGGATTTTGGCTACAATTGCCATTCACAGGTCAAACTCTTCCAAGATACATGCATGAGTTTGTCCAACTGTAACGTTTACCATTGCCACAAAGGCATCGTACTACGTAATCCAGTACACCACCTAGTTCTGTTGCACACATCGTTCAGAAGCTGCGGAAAAATAATTAAAGAGTCTAATTGATTTTCTGTCAATAGAGAACAGCCTAAATGTTCTGTACTGAGTTAAGGTCATTATCCCTTTGTCAAAAATTACTCTGAAGAATGGTAATTTGCTCATAATTATCACACACACAGAGTTATGAAATTCAATTTAGTGTTCTGGCCTGCTCAACACAGGGTTGAACACTCATCATACATTTTTTTTCCTTGAAACAAGTGTTCTTTAATCAAACAAGCCTTTATTTAAAATTAGTTGTATCAGGTCGTACTGTCAACCTCACCACAGTAGAAATAGCCAATGCATTTCACACGATCTCCAGCAGGCCTATTTTATGGAACGGACCAACAATACTGGTTGAAATCCTCCCAGGTATTGAAAACACCGATTATACCAACTTACCTTTCTTCCTACGAGAAGTCAGAGCTGACCTCAACCACACCGCTGAAAATCTCAGGTCACACATTTAAATAAGAGAGTTGACTTATAGCAGTTATATAAACTAATAATTCTGGCATGATTTACACAGGCTAAATTTGTTATTGGTATAGCACTGTACGCTGCAAAAATACAGACCCTGGATACCTTGCAGAGATACTACAGAGGATGACTCCCAACTACAAAATGATTGTTTTTTCTTCAGCATACAGTGGAGCACTGCCAGACTTCACTCATCACTGGACAAAACCTTCATCACGGACAGAACTTTGTGTCCAGAGATGGCAGGGGGCTTTTCTGAACTGAAGTGCATGCACACACGCACACACGTGTTTGTGCTTCATGCAAGAGAGTGCACATCTATCCTGTCACAAGAAGTAATAGAGGAGGTACTGTGAGCGGAGATGCGGGCATTGAGCTAGCTGAGAAGTGCCATACGTGAAGCTCGTCTCAATACACAGGATGGCCCATTTTTCCATTTAACATTCCCTATTCTTCTCCTGTGCGGACTGTCAATTTAAAGACATTGAAAAGACATCAAAGACAGTGTCATTTCATTTATTCAGAAATAAAATACACACCCGTCACCTTCAGCCATTAACAGGAGCCCATTATGAGCAAACTAACAGGCTTGGATAGACGAGTCCCAGGGCTTTGTAGCAACAAGAAGAATTAAAGGAAGGAGGGCAGTTGGTTGTTATGCAGAATTTGTCACTGGCAATCTGTGCTGCATTTTTACCAGGAAGAAGCTGTCCACAAACTGCTCCAGTGTTGCTGGAGCAACACTACTAGACTGCAGTTCACGCACTCCCTAAATGCAGTATTCGAGAGCAACATGTAGTGGATCCAGGCCTAGTATTTTAGAGCTGATTTCCACCTAAGCGCATGCCTGATTTTCTCATGACCATGCTGAAGTGAGCGATATAAAGACGTTAAGAAACAGTTACCTACAGCGTCTCTTAAAAATAAACATTCACTTCAGTAAACCTAAAGAACACACAAGATCTATCACTGCCTGATTCATGCAATATGACAAAAATCCAATGACACAATGACTCAGGGCTTCTGCAAACACCAGAATTCATACCAAAATAGCAATAGCCCAAAGACAAAATATCAAATTGCTGCACGTTGCACCTAATTCTTGCAATATTTGAACCATCTTGCCAACAACGACAAAAAGACTACTATAACAAAAGCGTACTTAAAGAAAACTACACAATGCTACTTTAGGACTCCAGGAGTGACTCTACGAGTCTACACACAAAGCTCCTGGGCAGTGTTTTAACTTACACACATAAACACGAAAGAAGAAATGCTAAGACTTAAACCTAAACATTTCAGCAATGCGGTTTACAGTGACTATTGAATTGCAACTCAATAGAAAAAAAACTGTCTTGACAGAAAGCTGCTACTATATTTGGCTTTCACACTGGGCCAGAAAGCTACATTTCTCAAGCTTAGTTCTTCACGCTTACTGAAGAAAGCCACTGTTTCAAGACGGCACTCCACTCCTTGGAGTAATTTTGCAGGTACTCAGGCTTTTTAACTATAAAGTTAGACAAGTGTAACATCAGCTCAGCAAAAACACCATTCACTTTCACTACAAAAATAAAGTTCCTAGCTGGTGTTCAGTACTTGGGCTCATCATCACCAGTGATTCCCAAGTTATCTCAGTTAGGCTACGTTGGAGATGCGCACGCATCTTGCCTCGCTAGTTCTCATCTCTAAAGGAGCAACAGAAGAAAAGTTCCGTTTGAAATAAAATTGTTGAAACCTTGTGCATAAGGATGTCCATTGGGTCGCTTAATCCTGATGAGTGGAAGAATTTCTGAAGTGATATTTGAAAAACTACTTTAAGTCAACCATCTAAGTAACATCAAAGCACAAATATATGTTTGTTATGTACTAAAACGCATTTAGTAAGGATCACTCTTACAAAAGTTGGCTTTTAGTCTTGAAGGTTTATTTGTATACAATGCCAGATTCACAAGAGCCTTTGTGTCTGTAAATGTTATCACCTGATCTATACAATTGTAACAGCAGCCTAACATTTAGATCTAACTCATCTGAATCTTACAGGTACAAAAATAGTGATGCTGCAAATTTCAATATCTGATAGAATAGATAGTCTGAACAGACATATTATTGTAAATGAAAAAGAAAGGCTGCCTTAAAAAATCTATGGATTTTTATCCATAGATATGGATTATATGCTTATCTATGGATAAGCAACCATAAATGTAGACACACCAAAAAAACCCTCCAAAAACCTCACCCAAAAAACTTTCTAGCCTTCTTAACACCACTAGTCATATAAAAAGTGAATGGTAAGAGGAAAGATGAATGCTTATTCCCCCACCTCCTTAGAAAACCAAGTTTCAATCTGACAACAAAATCAGCTTAAAGATCTTTTGTTAACCAGTCATCTCCCAGCTTCTTCTTATCCTACAGCACACACCTGATTTTGCCACCTTTATCCCCCAGAGATCTTGAAACACTTCAGATACAGAACTGGGTCTGGAGTAAGTGCAGTGACTTTTGTAGAGTTATTACTGATCAATATGCCTATTTCTAAGGAATGTTTCTTCCTTCTTTAATTGGTGTCTTTTTAGTCAGAACATTTAATCGCTGGCATTTCAGAGTCGTCGTACGTGGCTTTATTATCCACTATTAAGTAATTACATTCCATGCACTTTCCAGAGTTTGGATTGTTGAAAACCTGAAATTTCATCTTTTATGTGACCTTAGCAGATGTAGTTTGGTCATTATTCCCTTAAGCCTTTGAATGTAAAGCACATTTAGACTCATTTTCATCATTCATCTTTGCAGCAGCTGAAGTTGCAGTCCGCTCCTTTAATCCCACCAAAGGCCTTTTTAATGGCTTTTATATACAAAGTCCATGCCATCGAACATATAACACAAGATTCATGGAAGAAACAGGGCTGTAGTACCCACAATATACTCTGCCTGGCACACATAAGGTTGTTAGCCGGCTGCTCTGGTTGTCAGTGTCCGTGACGCGGAAGCCCTGCAGTGGTGACTGTTCTAGAAGATGTTTCATGACACATATCTCTTACTGTACCCTCAGTTTTAGCGTACAAATTTTTATTCCCTGGGTCATTGCTACCAGAAGACTGTTAAATGGGTCGGTTTGAAGAATGAGTTAACTTTGGCTTTTTTTTTTTCTTTTTTTTTTTTTTGTTCAAAACAAAATCAACTAGTTCCAATTCCCTACAGGCAGCTAAAAATAATTACATTTAGCAGCTGAAAAAAAACACCAAGATAATTGAATTCAATTGTATTAAACAAAATACTAGTGGCATAGATACTGCATTTATTTATGTTATAGCACAATGACATGTACAAAACCAATCAAATATGTCTTTATAAGTTTCAGCATATATATTGTTCCTACAGTTTTTACTTATTGCATAAGATTTAAAAGACGTTACATAATATGCAGGTACAGAAAGGAAACCACATCACTTTCATAAATGAATGCACATAAATCCAAAACACATCCATTTCAACAGTTACAAGATATAAAATGCAAGCTTCAGAAAATTCTAGTTACAGACTCTGAAGTAACTGCAAATTAGATTAGTTCAACATGGAAGAAATAGCATGGTACTGAAACATGCAGTTTCTCATTCCTTGTTTGCACATTTATAGCTGAAATGATGTAAGGTTTGAAGAAGGCATCCAGCAGGTGTCTTCAGAGACTACTTCATCCTGTCCTGTGCTGGTCTAGAACGCTGGCTTGGACCTGTCACCTCACTGAAGTTAGGAAAGATAATCCCAGTTACTGAGGATCCAATATTGAAAAAGTGTTGTCCAAAATAAGATTTTGCCCTAGGTACAGTTTTGGCATTAAGGTATTACTTTCCTGTCGGTGTTACAATTACAGATGGTAACTAACTGAAAGTAAGGTCACACTGTGGGGTAGTGGAAGATCTTCTAATCAAGCTCCATTCCCCAGGAATAAGAGAAACACAGGAGCCCACACTTCATCAATAAAAAGTATTGTGAATTAAGTCAGGACTGTGACTTAATTTTAATGCAATTGCTTGTTAATTTAATATCCCTGAATCATTATTGCTCTGGGGCTTTTGCCTGTAACTCCATTAATTCTTCTCATTTTATTGAGCTTGTAGTGTACTGAACTACACTATGCTAATGGAGAAGTTGCAATTATTTATTTTGTGCATTTACTGCTGACTGAGGTTATTGCACCATGCAAGAAATGTCAGTGTGTTCGAATAAAATACTGATAATGGCACGACAAAGTAAGAGGAGACTGCAGTTCCATCATTTGTCACTGAGTTCTTGCCCTTTGGGTAAGCAGAAAGGCATTAAGTTGTTAAGGGAAAGCGTGGCATTCCTGAAAGCCTATCTTCAATGTTCAACAAGGATTAGATGATTTTTCCATTAGTGAAGTATTCCAAATTCCATTTAATTTACTTAACTATGAAACGCACACAGTTAAGTTCTTACTGTTTAATCCAGCAACAGCTAAAATGCTTTTTATAGACATGTTCAAAAGACTTTTCTGTAAAACCTAAATTAAATTGTATTATTTTGTACTACTAGGTTATTTAAACATCAATAATATAAAGAATAATGAATGAAGGAAAAGGCCACACTGTCAAGTTCTACAGGATCTTTATTCAAGCTCTATAAAGACAGGGCCTTTCAATGAAAAAAGATTAAAAAAAAATAATTAAAAGAAAGTTAAAAGTGAAATATGGTTTCATGTGTCCACTTATTAGCATATGACAATTCGTCATATTATATGACATTTTATTCAAGCCAAAGAAAGCCTGGGGTAACACTGCTATGATAGTCCTAGGACTGGATTGCTTTCTGAGAAGTCACAGGGTTAACAACATACCAATGTTCTGGCAGTCTACTCCAAACTGTAATTAAACTGACTTCTGGAGTGCTAAGGAAGACTGTTGTAATTTATATTCAGTGGCCTTTATGAAACATGTCAATACACCAACATAACCTTACAGAACTCAAAAGCCTCCAACCTATAAAAGATGGGGAGGAACCAACCAAAAAAAAACCCCACCCCAAAACCTCACATAGATTAAAATATAACATGAATTCATAAGAAAGCAAAAAAGGTTTACTCATGTGGGGGGAAAAGAAGAAATATATATAACTCTTAAAGGAATCGATAGAACAGAAAAGCAAATGCCAAAAGATATGTCATCAAAACATGAAAGACTTATAAACTGGAAAACACAGGTTTGAATTTCAACCACAGTGAAGAGTCCTTAGCTAAAGTGAATTGGTGGCAGAAATGCTGTCTGGTTCTACAATCATAAAATTACAATTAAAAGAATAGATTTTAAAAGCAAACAGGGGAAAAAAAACAAACAACCACCATTCCCCTGGTTTCGAATTGCTCTCCACAGCAGCTTTCTTTTATATTGGTTGTTTTTTGTTTTGTTTTGTTTTTTTTCACTAGAGGAAGGTATTCTTGTGTATTCAGTCACATATTCAGTCACACAAAATAAGATTTAAACTAACAAAAAAAAAAAAAGGCAAAACCCAAGCCAATTCCATGAAACTTGTCATATAATTGTAAGAATCATGAACACTAGAATTGGCTTACTACAAATAGTCTCTTTATAGATCATAAGTAGAAGAACTTTAGATTTAGGACTGCATATTCCCTACTCATGCTACTGAATGGCAGAACAAACTATTCTGCTTATTAAAGCCACTGTCACCATTTCAAAAGCAACAGGCATCTTTCATCTGCTAGAGCAAGTCTCCAGATAAAACTTCGAAGGACTTCCCATTTTAATGAAATTAAATTAAGCAGAACTTACATATTAATAAGCATTGTAATACCTTTATCAAACATTCTTCCCCTCCAGACAAACACCCCTCTTCTACAGGCCAGATATTCCTTACAGAAAATTCATATAAATCTTAAGAAAGCAAAACCTAAAGTCTATATAGCCTAAACTATCCTGTTAACAGATACTTTATTACCTGAATTTTGTAAGCTTTTCCATTTTCTCAGCATAAGAAGCTGAGATTTCTCAACTTGTATACCTTTTGTGCCATTTAATTCACAGAAGTTCCTAAATGCCTTGAACATCCAATTTTTGTAATGCAAGAGCTTTCATTTATCATCCAATCACTTCCACTAACACTATTCTATTACTTTCAAACCCAATAAGAAGTATAAAACACTCTGTGGGGCTTATAACAGCATGGAATGAGAACTGTATTAAAGCTGGTGCCTCTTCACCCAGATAAAAGTACTCCCTGATTGTACCTTTCACTCAGGGTAAGAACTGTCAGTCAGTCTGCTCTGCAAAAGAGTAAATCACTCAGGAAGCAGCAGGTATTTAGGACTTGCAAAAGGTTTGGAAACACGTGAATTTCACGGCAAATTAACATCTTAAATCAAATTTAAAACTGGGTTCATTATTTTGAAATCCTTCACTCAGCTGAAAGGTTCTGCTGATGGTACAGGTGGGTTACAAAATCAAAGTCAGCACAAAAATTAAATTCTAAATTTGGTGATAAAGTTAAACTGTAGATCTAAATTAAAAGAGTATGAAAGTTACTGATAGCACCTGAGAAAAGAGCCTCATATGACTTCATTTCAGCAGACATAGCACAGCTCAGCAAAGGGCTATCTTTTATCTAGAAAAGATGGCTTTCAAACTGATAAGCATCCATCAGTGTCTGCTCCAAAGTATACCAAAAAAAGTTTTCAAAGACAGAAAGGACAGGAAAGAGCAGCTCCCTGTGCAAAATTAATGCTGAAGTGCTCAAAAAGTCCACAAACCTGACTCTGTTCTTAATAAGGTGCTTAAACTTGTCACAGGTGTATGTAGCAGTGCTCCTTGTTCTTCTCTGCAGAACAGCATGATACTGTCTCAGAACTGGCCTGACCTCAGCAAGAGAGAGGAAAGCAAATAGTCATAAAGGAAGGACACATAAATGAAACTATTCAAGTTTCTTTAGTTTATCTGTTTAACTGTAGCTTCCCCAAGCAGGGCAGAACGAACAAAACAAACAAAAAAACCCCCACAAAACAAACGAACAACCAAAAAGGGGCCGTGGAAAGATAGAAAGAGTCACAAAGAGGTTTTATGCAATAGAAAAATCATCAGCAGGTAGAAAGGCAAAAACAAGAGGAATCAGTGTCTTCAAACTTCATTCTAAATTAGACTAGAGGAAATCGAAGTGCTTGACACATATTCCATAGGAAAACTTGCGTAAGCAAAAATGAAAAACAAACCACCTTTGCAGACTACCACACAGCAAGATTCAGCTAAAAACTTCAGAATGATCCATAAGACTAGAAGAACTGATATATAACACTTTGACAATAAACAGCAAAAGTGAAGAATATAAACTTTGAAAGATGTTGTAAGGCATGCCTCTAAGCATTGTTTGGGTATTCTCTGTACATCAAAAAATCTGACATTACACTATACTACAGTTTTTCCAAAGACAACAGCGATGACCAATTGGAAGTGATGAGAGTACAGACCAAGGCATCATTACAGTAATGTGAATGAATTTAAAGATCACATCAACAACTCACAGGCTATTTAATAGTAAATTAAGGATTGGAAAACTGCTTAGTTTATGACCGGTAAAGAATACTAATTTGTGCTATGGTACAAAGTGGTAATCTTCCTGCAAAGATGCTGATTTCATGTGGAGGTCAAAGAAGTCTAGACCACTATATTTCCTAAAAGTGAGAAAAAAAACCCAAACAGTTCTCCCAAGTTTCTTACTCAAACTGTCTCCAATATCACTCAGGCTTTCAGCCTGCTCAGGACTAGTGCAGACTCAATCCTCCTATCTAAGTCACGAACACTCCCAGATGTATAGATGGTGGGGAGGATAACCCTCCAAGTGATGTATGAAGGGCTTCTTTTCTTGGGCGAGTTGTTCCTCTTAGGCTTTATTTTGAAATGTTTCCCTCCCACTTAGTTATTTCTAAATCTTAATGCTATCTAAAAATTCTTTAATTTATATATTTTGTGTAGATAGGCAAAATGAGTATAAATGGGTGGTTTATCTTTACCATGCCTCTTGTGAATTTCTCTCCTTCTTCCATCAACGGACAATGTTTAATCTAGTAAACTTTTGCATAATTTAAAATAGCACGAGTCTCAAAAGTCTTGCAGATCTCTTGCATTTGGAACGTATTCTTCAGGGAACCCATTAATCTTCACAAAAAGGTCGCAAAGGGCTGTATTAATTAACAGATCCAAGTAATCTACAAAAACTGAAACACTGCCAAACCACTCTGCACATACTCCCAGCTCATTAAAAATACCAAAATCCTCAGTTTAACATTAAATAATTCCTACAGGACTTTCAAAAAAGCTTACACAAGTACGATATTTAAAAATTGCTTTAAATGCTAGGGAAATTTACTATGCTTTATTATCACAATTACACATAATAAGTTTTCAGAGCTGTGGTTCTAACATAAGTTAAACTGCTACTACATGATAACGTGCCTCATTGGTATGTCCTTTCCATATGGATTTTGTGCCCCCGCTCCCCCCTGCTTTTTATAGAGCATTTTGCTCCACCTGTCCCAAAGAACGGGATTCGCAAAGAAATAGCAAAAATGTGGAACAAAAGTTGTTTCTCCCAGACTTGAATTTCAGTAGCTACCAGAGCCCCTTCTTGCGCTCTAACAAAGCTTTCCTTCCAAGATTTGCAATACTGAGGAAGTCACAGTATACGTGTTATTAAGCAGTTACAGTTACCTGGAAAATGACAATACAGGAAAAACCCAAAGTCTTTTTACTTCATTTACTTCAGTCTTTACTGCTTCATTTTCTGAGGCACACTGAGTTGCATGGGTGTTTAACTGCTTGCCGGTACATCAGGAGACAGCGTTAAAACAACATATTTTTTTCCTATTTTTCCCTGACTATTCAGAAACTCGGGGAAGTTATTTTTAGACAAAAAAGTCTCGCTGATCTCAGTGGCCAGCCATCTTTCTTCATTTACTGTTGTCTTGTTTGTCCTTTCCCTGCCACTATCTATCTTCTGACAGGTAACCGATCCACTTAAACACTGTTCAAAGCACAGAAAAAGCTTCCTTGCCTCCCTAACTCCCCCTGAAGCCAGCCAGTAACACTGCAGTTAATAGCGTACTTTGGAGTAATTAAAGAGAAAGGATGCTACATAATGTAGTTTGAAAAACTACATGGAACTGCACCAGAAATATTTCTGATTGGGTGAAACAACAAGTGCTACTCATTTTCTGGTTGATGGTACCTCTGCTTTTGAAAGCCACTATATAAATATGCACATATTTTACTAAGAAAGACATTTTTATAAGGAGGGGTACATTAAAATAACAGTGCTTGGGAAAGCACTATAGTATTTGGTAGCCATTGATTCCTGTAAAATTTTACCGACCACCTTAAAGATGTCTTAAAGGTTGATTTACAGTTGTTAGACAGCAGAATCATGAGGTTTGGTTTCCAGGTACTTTCAATCCATAACTCTGAAACACATGGAAAAACCAGACAAATACCGAACAGAAGCATGGGGACGTTATTGATTTTCCGTTTAAAACACCAAACATTTTAATTCACAGAAACTCAAAAATAAACTGTAACTACTCTACAAATGAGACCAATAAATTAATCTGAACGAGTTTATTGGAGGGGCCTACACCAGGGATACCACACAGCTACACCAGATAAGCAGCAGCCACTCACCTCAGACCCCTACAGAACTCAGAAGCTACAAAAACTAGTTCTAAGACCTCGCATGGTCTTGAGGTTTGGTTTGCTTACTGAGCATTTGGGGCTAAAGTACTTCTCTAAAATGTTAGGTAAAAGAGATGAAAGAGTGTTCTGTTAAGTAACTAATACAGCAAACCACAAAGCATACAAGAGCGTATCAACAATAAGGCACCACTGAACAGCAATTTAATGATATTAAGATCTAGCGATGCCACAATGAGCACAAAATCAACTAAAGCAACATGCAGACCACAACCCACACTACACAAACACTAAGAACAAGGGAGAAAAGTCCAGTTGGTAACAAAAGACCAGTTACTAACCAGAAGTTGGTGTTAGAAAATAATCAGCATTCATCTGCTGAAAAAAAATTATTTATCAGGTAGAAACTAAGATATTCTTTCCCCATTAACCATGTCTAAATTTAATACACCAGAATTTTGGGTTTGTGGAGAGTTTTGCATGTTTTTTTCCAGGTCAGCCTTAAGACACTTCACGCGGCCAGCTCTGTAGTGGCGCGTTGGGCTGGGGCTGCCCCGGGGCCCAGAGCGGGGGTGCCTGCGGCTGCCACCCTGCCCGGTGGAGCCACTGCGCCCCAGCCAAGGGAAGCGGTTGGTTCATTGGTTAATTGATCTGGCATGAAAAGGAGGGGGAAAAGCTTGGGAAAAGTCATGTAAGTAAACAAATACACCACCCCCCCTCCTTTTGAAGTCCATTCTGGAATAACTGGGGCAGTTTTGGCAGGATTCTTGGCCAGCAGGCAAAAAAAAAAAAAAAAAACAGCCAACAAAAAAAACGCAATACTAAACTAAGGCTTATTTGTCTCTGTTTCAGAAAATCATTCTAGGTGCATGGGTGTGTAACTTTCCAACTGATACTACTGTTTAGTGAAAAATCTCTTTGAGCTGTGCATTGGAAAGAAATGAGCTTTCCAGGGGAAGCGAGGCAGCCTGCCTGCAGGCTCCATCCTCAGCCAGGTAAAGAGGTTTATTGGTCACGATAACCTTGAAGAGACTTCTGACCAATATTTGCGTGGAGGGCTCGCTCTCTTCCTTAATTGCAACTTCTAGGATGTGGAATAATTTGGCATGCAGTCCTAGGTAATAGGGTGGTGGGTTTATTCTTTTCGTTACTTTGTTGCTCTCAAAGCTCTGCCATTTCAAAGACTATTTTACAAGGAATAGTCTTTGAATATCAGCTAGGAACACATCCAAGATATTTGCCTTTATAGCAAAGCACAAACTTGCTCTTTTCGATATAATTAATGGAATAGATTTAAAATAACCTCTGTTTCGGAATTAATTTTTAAATCAAAATATAAAAACAAGCAGGCCAAAAAAAAAACCTGTCTGCAGATACATGGACAACTGTAAGCTATGAATTTTAATAAAGCAAACTTGTTTTGTTTTGGACAGCCTCTGCCTAAAACATGCCATTTCACATACAGATGGTTTTATTTTCAAGGGGGAAAAAAAAACCACCAACAAAACAATATCAACAGTACAGAAGCTCAGTCTGGAAATAGCCCTGATAAATGTAGAAACTTTGGTTTCCAGTGTTGCAGTCCATTAACTTTCATGACTATGAACACTCACAAGGAAACAAGGATGATCATAGCCTTACAGAGACATTCACCTGGTTGACATTTTTATTTTCAAATGCAAATGTCTCTGTCCCAGGGACTGGAAATTGAAATCTCCATCAGTTTTGTTTTGATAATAAGTTAGAGTTATAAGTCTAATTTGTTCTGAAACAAGAAAAGAAAGAGATACAAGAAAATCTGGCAAGTACTATTCTAGCATTTAGTATCAATTAGTGTAAAATGAAAATCAAGATGTTCTTTTGTCTGGCTTGACAGCAGCAGTTTGTTACTTGCTTACCTCAGTAGACACTCTGTCCTACATTGATGACTGAAAAATTTTACCATGAATTTCATGACGTAGTTTAAGACTGAACTAAAAACTCCATAGATTGTCAAATTTTAGCAACATCTACAACTGGGATGAGATTTTCATAATACGCTGAGAATCCTCAAGGAAATCTAGTCATTTTGTCCTAGTCTCTACATGGGAATTGGTCTCTTCTAAAATATGGATGCCTGTTCATACACTTGCGTACTAGCTGCTGAAAGCCAGATCTGAATTAGAATTTGAGCACTTAAATGATATATAGGAAGTTTGTCCCTGAAGCTGAGCACCGCCCCTGAAAATTTCCAGATTAGTGAAAATATTCAAGTAAGATTGTCACTGCCATATATCTGCTCCATTTCATAGTTCCTAAGTCCCCAGTTAGGGATCCCTTACTCCTTAGCTGATTACACAGAACCTAGTGTAGGTAAGAAACACAAACCAACATGATCTGATTACGATGCTCAAGAAATTTTCTAGTTTTATGCCAGCCCTAATTAATTATAACAGCAGCAATTAAAGCCTATTCAGTAAATAAGCCCATAACCATAACTCATCCCTGTCATGCATCTTTCACCTGCTCTTAAGCACTTGTTTCAAGACAAGGACATACCATCATTCTCACAGCTGGGAGAAACAAAACAAAAGCACCCATTACAGACACTGCATGGCCTCATATGTTTATGGCATCTCCTTCAAAACCAAGTTTTAAAATCTATCACTGAATTCCTGGCAGTGGTATGTTATTCCAAGCTCTATTAACTATAGCAAGAAATATATAAATTCTTGGCCTAAAATACTGCTGTAAAAATTAGCATCAGATACCGAAGTGAAACTACTGAAAAGTTTGGGTTTTTTGGTTTGGTTTTTGTTTTTGTTTTTTAAAAAAGAATGCTTTGGTAAAGCATTCTAAATATAAAGGTTTCCCTCTCTCTCTCTTGATTTTCTGACCAATTGTATTTGGACATTTTATAACACCATGCTGGAAATTCTCCAAGGAGATAGTTCTGAAAGATTAAGAATGGAAATCTGAAGTATAGGAACAAGGAAGGAGTTGTGTTGAGAACAGGCCAACGGGTGAAACGAACTTTTAAAAGTCGGTTTCAGCATTTCAAGTCATAAACCCAGGGGAATTTACTCTCCTCCCATAGGACCTGAACATGTTTTTCAACATTTTTAAAACTCCACCTTTCAAACTGAGTTCAGCTCTTACTTTTTCTGTTAATCTTATCAACAGTTGCATAGCTCCAAGTGTGTCAATACCGATATTTTCAGAATTTACCATGAAAAAATATTGAAAATAAAATAAAAAGAAAATCATCATCAGGAGTGGCAAAAAAACCAACCAAACAATATGTATACTTTGTGAGCACAGTCAGTATGTACACTTTTCTATACGAAAAAGATGAAATGTGAAAATGCACAGGCACACCTGCAGATGGGAAAGCAGTGGAAGTGTGGAGTAATTCCCATAATCTGATTTATATGGAAATCAAAAGGTCAGCAATCATAACAGATGTTTCCAAAATAGGGTATCTTAAATTTCATTCGATTATAATTCTGTCTTGAAAGTACAGCTCTGTAATACAGTGTATTTTTAAGTGCAAGAGAACCGGCACTTGTTCAAGAACGCAGAGCCCAAGATACTTAAGTTGTAACCTTGGAGATGCTTCTTCTGGGCAGGTCAGATCACCTCATAGTGTGATACCACAAAAGAGTGCTGTCTTACCTTAGCTTTTAGGCAGGCACACCTGGTAAGTATAAAGAAAAGGCAATCCCCCATTATTTTAAGCACGGAACTTTGTCCTGTGTCCTGTCTGGTCTCACATGGAGAGTACAAAATTGGCTGAGACTATTTTTTACACTTTTTCTTTTCCACTGTCCTGGGCAAAAATCTAGAATTATGTGTCTTTGTAGAATAATCCCAACCATTTTGTGATAATTTAAAGGTTATTGCATGACACACAAAAGATAGTATCTGAAAAAACTCTATAATAGATATTAAAAGTTAAGCTTCATTTTAACCATATTGAAGCACAACTGATGTGAACGTCCTGAGGGAACACTTCGTATCATTCTAGGAGTGACTCCATCAGTTCAGTTTTCACAGATATTTCTCCTTATTGCTCTTTTGTACTTGGGAACTTTCATTCAACCGTGCAGCAAATTTGCCCACAATCCAATAATTCTTTTTCTTTTTTTTTGGCCTGCTGGATATGTACTCACTCAAACACCAGAGTAAATACACCTATTTTCTTCTTTACATTTCTTCTATTTGTCTTGCTTTTCTTCAGAGACACTGCAGCTACTACAGTTTTAAGTACTACATTCATTTTAATAATTGAAAACCTCCTTTAAAAATATTTAGATGGTGAAAAAACACCTGAAGATTTTTTTTTTAAACTTCAGATGTTAACATCCCACAAGATAAAACACCAACATGAGATTTTTTTAAGCTGAAGGGATTAGGAGGTAGAGTTATGCAAATAGAAACTGCCGTCTTTATGTACCTATGTGTTAGTGCTGTATCTCTAAATCATTGCAGCCATAAATAGCCAAAACTTTTAGTGATTTTACATTCAGGTTATGAAACTGGCCTACAAATGAATGGTAGGTTATTTCAGTTTCTATTACCTCGGCCAATAAAAAAGGAATCATTAGTACAGTAGGTTTCTAATCCACGCACATCATCTTTTCATAGGTCAGACTAAGAATAAGGAAAGATCAGAAGCATTACTAGATCAATTTACAATTTCTACAAGATAGTATCAATCAAAGAGAGTGAAAAGTGCTTTATGGTATTAATTGCAATGCATTAAATGTTTTGGCAAATAGAATTCCTCGTGAGAACACAGCACGTGCAACCTCACGCTATTTCAGAGTAGCAACTGATTTTTGTACATTATGTATTATTCTTGTATTCATGTAAGTCACTTCTATTTAGAACATACAATTTTTAATTTGGCATTATATTTATGTTCCACTTCCTTTTTCTCTATCGCAATATATTACGCATTGAACACACTCTGGTTCTCAAAAACATCACTCAGCAAAGCTCCTTACTTTCCCAGAAAACAAACTGTTTATCTTCTTGGCTAATTGTATATATGTTGCTGACTCTGATATTTATAAAGTCTTGATGTGACTGCCTAAAAACTTTACTTTTAAAAAAAAACCCAACTTCTTCCAAAGATATATATTTCTTTACACGGAGAAATTAATTGCAAAATATGAGAAAACTTAAAAACTGACATATGGAATCAAAACAAAGGTTTTTAGATAAACACTTGCTTCCACATTTCTTGACAAAGAGTAGTTCTGAATGGGTGCTAAAAATATCATAAAAATGTAAATGGATTTTCAATTTACAAAATTTCAGTATTGTACATCAATTGAGGATCTTTTTGCAGGTAGCTATTAGAATTGTATCAAAAATTTTATTAAAATTATTATTAAAATTGTATCAAAATATCAAACTGGAGTTTAGCATTTTTCTATTCTAAAATACATTGAGCACTTTTTAAAAAAAAAAAAAAATCCACAATGTGAATTCCCTCATACAATTTAATATCTTTTCCAAGCTCACCAAAACATTCCATTTTAATAAAATTTCAACATCTTGTTTATATGTTTATAAAATACATTTATAAATAAACTTATTTTCAAAATAACTTTCTTCAAGTTAGCACTTCATCCCATATCAGAAGTGTCAAAACAATTTCATTTTTTTTAGTTTTTATAAATTGCATTTATTCAAAATAAGCACACCTCAATTAAGTATTTAGTTATTAGTATATTTGGTGTTCAGAATATTTGGATCACCACAGGCTGACTGTTTTCAATTAAACACTTATCAGAAAATTACTAACCCAATCTATTCAACCCCTTTCTTTTCCACAGACTATTGGGAATAAAAAGAAAATAAACCAAATTTAGTAGAGCTGACAGTTACAGGCATCGTATCTTTCAGTCTATGGAGAATACGCAAGAGCCTTAATAAAGTTAAGACAATATTTTTTACAATCATGTTTTTGTAAACAAGTACTTCCAGGTTTTTCTGCAAAGTCCACTTCAAAAACTATGAAGGTAACTAGTTAAAAAAACCAAACACACACAAAAAAAAAACCCCAAAAACCTATATGATTTCCCTCTGTTAACCTTCCCTGAAAATTTTCTGTTTTTCTGATAAAGATGTTTGTTCACTAACAAAATTACAGATAAACCCAGCTCATTTCAAGTGTGCACCATAAAAGAACACAATACGACTTCGAATTATTACTGCTACGGTTTCAAGCTGCCTGTTAAAGTGATGGCCGATGCCTTCCCACAGGAGTAAGCACTTGTGGCCAAAGTTGCAGACAAAGCTAATGAGAAATAAAACGACTTCTTAAGACTATGACAGCCAAAAGCTTATAGAGAGGAACGGGAAGGAACATTTACCAGGGAAAAAGTGAGTGCAGGGAAGAGGCAAATGTGGAGCTAAGGGAACCATTTACTTCTCTTATTATTACTGTGTTAGGTAGAAAAAGCTACAAATGAGGTTGAAAGGCTGGTAGCCGGGAGCTCTGCATTCATACCATTGCTGCAGCAGGCCCTCACAGAGCTTATCAAAGTGTGATCCACACAGTTCTCGCTGATTATTCACAGAGAGCTCACTTTTTCTCCTTATTAAACTGCATTACAGGGAGCTAAACTACATTTGACGTTTTCCTATGAGTACTTCTTCCACATAAACTGCATTAAAGCTGTTACAGAGACTGTACGATAATGAACAGACTGAAGTCCATGGAATAATCTCTCCATTACAATGTGGGCCTTAATGCAGCAAGAAATTAAGAACTTAATTTCTATAGGAAACACTGATACTCTGAAATCGAAGGTTAAAGCACTGAACTGTGACTCGGAGGACACGAATTTAATTTCTGGATCTTCCACTTAGGTAATCTTGCAGGAATTATTTCACATGAGGATAATACCGCCTCGCAGGACTGTTGGGGAGATAAGTGCGCGCATGAGGTCTCAGCTAGCAGGATAGTAAGAGCTGTATGAGAACATACAGATAATATATGCCTACTCTGTCTTCACTGCGCATTAGATCTAAATTAAATCTGCACTGCCCGCTGCAGCCTGGCACCCTTCACTCCCTGACTCAGCTTTTGAGTTTCCCATGCTGGTGCTTGCAGCTTAGGCTGCAGGCACCCACGTTTCTGAGAGCTGCTCAAGCCCCGGCTGCCTTGCCCATCTCATCCAGCTGTACCTGAGGTGGCATCCAGGCCTCAGGGGAAAGGTCTGTGTGCCTGACATCAGCCACACGTGCTTCCACACGGACAGAGAGGCAGCTGGGGCAATAAGCTGGACAAAGCATATTCTTCCCGTCCCACTGTAGGTGTTGCTAGGAGTAGCCACCGCACTTTGAGGCTTTAGGGTTATTTGTCACTTGTTCTTTGGCAGGAGAATAAGAACTTCATTTATTTGCAGCGTAAACACATCTTTACATTTCTCATCAAGGCCAGCAAAATGCCTTTTCAGTCATGGGGAAAAAAAGGCATTAATGCAAGCATTTGTGAAAGGAAAGTACTTGAATCTCCTATATTGTAAAGACAGATATAACCGATTTATTATTAACATTAATTTAATTAGCATTAATTAATGCTAAAATACTTGACAGGATGTATCCGGTAAAGCTAACAGTTTAAAACACCACGAAAAAAACAAACTCACTGGAAGCGTACAGACTGATCTGTCCAGACTGACCCAGAGTTGCTCGTTTCTCCCTTGTGTCAGGAAAATGCACTGAGTGACTCTTGTTAATTCTACATTTAACTGTCTCTTGCATCAGCTACTTCAAACATACTCAAAGGTTGTTAAAATGGGGAGAGGGGAAATAAAATAGGAGAAATAGGAATTTCTTTGCATATATATAAGGAGATAAGGATCAGCG
Organism: Nipponia nippon; assembly: GCF_047370975.1. NCBI lineage: Eukaryota > Metazoa > Chordata > Aves > Pelecaniformes > Threskiornithidae > Nipponia > Nipponia nippon. The sequence goes on from NW_028262369.1 coordinate 61,233,031, forward strand.
CAAGCTTCCACTCATATTTCTTCTACTTTTGAAAAAAAGGAAGAATTTGAATATTTCAAAAGAGGCAGAATTGAGTATTTGAATATTTCCGCACACACAAAAATCCAGTCCTGCAACTACGCTGTCTACACTTATTCAGCAGACATTAAAATTAATAGCATATACATCTAAAAGTATTATTAGAGATGCATGATTTATACATCTGGTTCAACCCCCCTGCTCAAGCAGGGCCACAAAGAGCCAGTTGCCCAGGACCATGTCCAGATGGCTTTTGAGTAGCTCCAAGGATGGAGACTCCACAACCTCTCTTGGCAACCTGTGCCAGTGCTCAGACACCCTCACAGTGAGAAAGCATTTTCTGATGTTCAGAGGGAACCTCCTGTGCTTCAGTGTGTGCCCGTTGCCTCTGGCCCTGTCTCTGGGCACCACTGAGAAGAGCCCGGCTCTGTCCTCTTTGCACCCTCCCTTCAGATATTTGCAGACATTGATTGATGAGATCCACCCCTGTGCCTTCTTTTCTCAAGGCTGAACAGCCCCAGCTCTCTCAGCCTTTCATCATAGGAGACATACTCCAGTCCATCATCTTCATGGCCCTTTGCTGGACTCTCTCTAGTTTGTCTTGTACTAGGGAGCCCAGCACTGGACCCAGCACTCCAGGGGTGGCCTCACTAGTGCTGAGCAGAGGGGAAGGATACCTCCCTCAACCTGCTAGAAACACCCCTCCCCATGCAGCCCCACATAACATTTACCTTCTTTGCGACAAGGGCCCCCAGGTCCTTTTCTGACAAGTTGCTTTACAGCTGGACAGTCCCCAGCATATACTGGTGCATGGGATTGTTCCCCCCCAGGTGCAGGACTTTACAATTCTCCTTGTTGAAGTTCCTGTAGGCCCATTTCTCCAGACTGTTGAGATCCTTCTGGATGGCAGCATGACCCTCTGGTGTGTCACCCACTTCTCCCAGTCTGGTATCATCTGCAAACTTGCTGAAGGTACACTCTGCCCCATCACCCGGACCGTTAATGAAGAAGTTAAGCAGGACTGGACCTGGTACTGACCCCTGGAATACACTGCGAGTTAGTGGCCTCCAAGTGGATTTTGTGCCACTCATCACCGTCCTCTGCACCTGGCCATTCAGCCAGTTTTCAAGCCACCTCAGTCTGTAAATAATAGTCATACCTAGATAGTAGGGGACTGAGTATTTTTATATACAGGTGAGACTCACTTTCTTCATCTTCGACCTCAGTGTTATAAGTTGAAGAAACAATTAAAGCTTTGGCTTTTGAAGAACAATACAGAAAAGGGATATCTGCAGTTCTAAAAAAAGTTAATTCCTTGTGTAGTAAGTCTTTGAAAGGTTCAATATTATAAATTGTTTGCTTACAGCATTACAAGGACATAAATTGGTTTTGATGGAATGTCTAAAGTCTGAAAACAAGGGCCTTCTCTCCTGAAGATATTTTTAGAAAGGTGCTCTTTTGTCTCAGCCAAATTATATAAATGTTTTGAAAGTGCTAACATGGAAGATCACATGCTGGCACGGTTAGTCCCAGGGAAATACACATGCCTCAGGGTGCCAGAGCAGTTTGGTAAGGAAAACAAATTCCATTCTGGAGCTAAATCTTAGCTGTCAGAGAAACGGCTTTGAAATCCACACTTTAAAACCCCCCAAATTTCCTTTCAAAAGTCATGGACTTGAGTCTGAAGCATGCAATGGAAATGAGAATGAGTAAGATACAAAACAAAGTGAACAAAAAAAACCCAAACAAACAAACAGGTGGCTTCTGAATCACAGAAGTTGGAAGGCAGGGAGTGTCATACTGCCCCAGCAATCCATGCAAGACATGCACCAAAAAGCATCAAAATCTGCTATACTGGAGCTAAACTGATCAACATGGCTACAGCATGAGAGGTTAGGCTCTGCAATAGCTACCTTGTATGTCATATTCCTTTAAAAACAGGTATAATTGTCATAGGAAAATTAAGCAGCAGCTAATGTTGCTAATGCAAATCTCCAATTCACTGTGGCTACTCATGCAAGAAATCAGCACATGATGGCACAATTAAAAAGTTTTACTGTTAATGCAAAAATGTAGTTTAAAAAAAAAATCTTTTCTAATGCTCTAGGGAGGCAAGAAAAGGGTTTAAATAATTAATAAGGATTTTTTTACCTCCCTGAATTTTTCTTCGACAGGGAATTTCACCACATGAATTTTGCACTTTGAATCCTGTTTTCTAGCTTCTACTATACAAGGAGACAATACAATTCATATGACTGATCACCTCTTGGTAGAGGGACCCTATTTTGCTTGGCATCATTCAGACATGGAACAAAATGACATTATTTCACCACCTCTAAGACAACGGAGAGATGGAAACAAATGGGCAGAACACAGGAAAAAGGGAGACAACATTCGTCGGTATGACAGGCAGCTGTCTCAGCAAACCATCAGGATAACTGTGGTCAAAACTTTACAGGCGTCACAATAAAGAAGAATAGCAAGGAGTGACAGGAAAGACTATGAGAAAGTTGCTTTGAGATGTTAATACAGAGCTCTTCCCAAATGGGAGGGACAGCAGAGAAAAACTACCAAGATGTTTGCTTAAAAATAACCTGCACTACTTCTCTTACTTTGTTTATACACAACACAGTCGTAATGGCCTGCTCTTTCCATAAGCAACTCTATGAAATCAAACGTTTGAGAATGAAACGGAAGACCGAGAGGTATGTCTAAAAGGGACTGAAACAGAGTACAGCCCAGATATCAAAGTTTGACCGACACAACAAAAGGCATGGTTCTTCACACTGCTGCCAAATTCTCTGTCTCACCACCTTACTGTATAAATGGAAAACTTGAAACTCTAAAGAAACAATGCAGATCAGTATCATCTTTCTACAGTAAATTTAAGACTATAAGCTATTTCAAAAGAAGTTCCTCATGTCAATACTCACAAAGAATTCTCTTTCCTGCAAAGATTATTCCTCTGTGTGCATGTGTATGCGCATCTGTGTGTACCAGTACACACGTATTTATATGTTAAGAAGGAGAAAAAGTAGTAGAGGGGAACTAAAGAAGGAAAAAGAGTACAGGGTTTCACAATAATTTCCATGCAGTCTTACCTCCGTAACTTTGCACAAGGCACTACAAGACTCTAACTTCAATTTGGGAATAAGTCTCATATAATCAGGTACACAATTTTATGCTGCGAGTCAATTTGCATGGTTCCCAAGGAGATAAGTTTTTAAAAATCTTCTCTGGAATCCACTGATAAAAAATGGGGAAAACTAGTATAATGAGATATAATGATGAATTAGTCCCTATAGAAAAGTTATCTTTTACTGAGCCCATCAGGAAAGCCTAGATAATCACTAAACATTTTGTATTTGCTTTTCTTTATTATTATCTCCAGCTTCATATTTTTACTGTGCCTAGGAAGAGCATTTGCGATTCTCTATCTTTTTCTTTTACAAAATATTGAACAAGAATAAAGGATTTGGGAACATGAGGTTACGTGTAAACGAGAATAATATATTTTCTATTTATGCAGGTATACTTAACTAGGTAAAGCATCAATTTAAAATAATTAAAATATTTAAAAATATTTAAAATATTTAAAATATTAGGCCATATACTTTACAAATTCTACCCACAATCAAAAGTGGCATTTTTACAGCAATTATTATACATGATAAACATCAAATAAGCTTTGAATGGAGAATTGTAACCTCTGTGTGTGAGGCATGGGAGGAAAGGAGGAGGACAAGATGACATCATCTTAAAAAATTAAGAAAAAAGGCAAGGTGATGGAGTCTTCACTTGTCATCCTGCTTGAGTTAAGGCGTATTAAAAAAAAGTCATAAATAAACCGCAAATAGACAGTATTTTCACAACACTAATTTTCTGATCCGAGATTTAAACAAGAGAACTAGAACTATTTGCTATCTACAAAATACATTAAATTATATGCTAAATATAGTATTGTATTAATCTGAAACTCTCAGGCCATTACTGCTAGTTTTTCAGCTGCATCTTAGATAAGCATCTCTCCAAAATAATACATGACATTTTCCTATTTTCCAACACTGTACTAACCATTAAAAAGGCACTGAATAACGTTTGCATGGGCATCTTTCTTTTCCCAAGTGAAGATAATACAAACCATGACAGATGTAGTATTGCATAGGGTGACTGCAGAAGTACCTTCCATGGAAAGCCATGCAAACCCCATGGGGTTACACGAAAGATGCAGACAGCAGGTGAGGAGAAAGCAAACAGTAAGCAGGTAAGGTTGGGAAGATCATTTAGGCATTATAGATCTTACAGTGATTCTTGTAGGCAGAGTAAGATTTACTGGGATATTTAAAAGGACACTGGAGATACGTGAGTTTCATGCAGAAGAGGAATGCCTATGTGATGATTTGGAAATTGGGAAATATTCAGCTTAGCAGAAAACAAAACATGGTTTCCCAAGGGATATTTTTCCCCCTCTGCAAATATGAGTTTCAATGAATACTGATGAAGGTCTAAAGAACTAATCTACATGAGCTTTAAGGCATGTAAAAACTGTGAATTTGGATTTGCAGGTGCTGCAATTTCTAGAGAAATGTAAAGGAACCTAGTAATCATCGAATCATAGAATGCTTTGGGCTGGAAGGCACCTTTAAAGGTCATCTAGTCCAACCCCCCTGCAATTGGCAGGGACATCTACAACCAGATCGGGTTGCTCAGAGCCCCATCCAGCCTGACCTTGAATGTTTCCAAGGATGGGGCATCTACCACCTCTCTGGGCAACTCGCTCCAGTGTTTCACCACCCTCATCGTGAAAAATTTCTTCCTTAGATCTAGTCTGAATCTACCCTCCTTTAGTTTAAAACCATTACCCCTTGTCCTATCACAACAGGCCTTGCTAAAAAGGCTATCCCCATCTTTCTTGTCGGCCCCCTTTAAGTATTGAAAGGCTGCAATAAGGTCTCCCTGCAGCCTTCTCTTCTCGAGGCTGAACAACTCCAGCTCTTTCAGCCTTTCCTCACAGCAGAGGTGCTCCATCCCTCTGATCATTTTTGGGACTCTCCTCTGGACCCAGTCCAACAGGTCTATGTCCTTCCGGTGCCGAGGACTCCAGAGCTGGACGCAGGACTCCAGGTGGGGTCTCACCAGAGCAGAGTAGAGGGGCAGAATAATAATACTACTATTAATATAAGTAATATACATACACGAACCAGATTCTGACTTTTTGATACACTTGTTCTGGTGAGAAAAATCTAAATCATGAAAAAGCAAATTTGGTCTCCTAAGTCAATAGAATGTTTTCCATCTATCTTATGAACTACAGGAAAGTATTAGTTCTCATCTAGTGGATACTGATTTCCACCTTCTGTCTGTAAAATCAAATAGACAATCATAATTACTGTAAATACATTTAATGAAAGTTCAGAATTTCTTTAAATGGGCCATTTTCATTTAATTCCCTATACAGACAATCTAATCTAAGTCATTCTTCTCTGAAAAATCTTGATTTATGCATTTAATAACCTCTTGGACTTCCAAGGCAAGCCAGATTCAGGACTGAATAGCTGCTGTGTCAAACTAAAAATGATAACCCAAGCTCTGTGTGCATTAGCTATGTGCCTTGAGATTGGATTCTATAGCATCTAATAAGGTATGAGCTCCATTTGAAGCTCTTTCCAAAAAATAGAGTATTCACAACTTCTGTATCCTCTTTGAATTCTTAGTCACTTGCAGCCAAGAGTGTACTAAAAGTGACCCTTTTTCACACAGAGATCTGTTTTCTTGAAACACGTGGGAACCTCAGTACTTCTAGGTCTGTCATTCCTCTGTCAAATTTGATTCAAATTGGGCAGGGTGTTAAAAAAATACTGCAGGACATGCTGTCCAAAAAAAGGCCTACCTTTAGCAAACCAGGCTACAATATAGCCTTTAGCATTAGCAAGAGAAACAAAAGACAGTGTTTCTTTTCAATCACTTAAAAAGATTGGTTTTAAGTAGTGGTATTCAGATAGAAAAAACTCTTTGTTAATTGAAATTACTACAAATTTTAAATGCTTTTTTCAGACACGGTTAAACATGTAGACAGAGATTTTTAAGCAAATGAAAAGTTCCATTACATTGTTTACATTTTTTCAAGAACACTTTTAAATTCTTCTATTCTAAAAATAGAAGCATGTAAAGAACAAAAGAATTTTAGAATTTTCTATGTAAAATTTTTAAATTTTTTAAAATAAGCATTTCAGTTAATTTTAGAGCACTATCCCAGGCTCCCACTTTCTTTAAAGTATTATCTTTACATGAAAGTCAATATCATATTGCCAGTATATGAATTTAAATACACATCCTCACTGTTTTTTTTTTTCAGTTTAGTTGCTGTTTCTCCAAGCAAGTTCTAAAGTGTTTCCAAATAAGTTTAAAGACATCCAATTTATTTTTATTCCAGTAAATTGCCTTCTCAAGTGGCATTGTATCCTTAAGGTGTGATATCCAGTTATTAACTGCAGAAAATACTTAGAATTCCCTGGTTCATAAGAGTATCTCTCCTAGCAATAACTAGAAGCACTAGATATAAGGATCTAGAATAATGCTTTCAGTAAGATATAAAAATATAATTGAAGCAAGATAAGGAATACAAGGAATAGGTTTACATGAACACATACGATATTTATCTGTCATTGTTCAACAAGGCTCAGTGCCGGGTCCTGCGCTTGGGTCACAACAACCCCATGCAATGCTACAGGCTGGGGGAGCAGTGGCTGGAGAGCTGCCTGGCAGAAAAGGACCTGGGGGTGTTGGTCGACAGCTGCCTGAACGTGAGCCAGCAGTGTGCTCAGGTCGCCAAGAGGGCCAATGGCATCCTGGCCTGTATCAGGAATAGTGCGGCCAGCAGGACCAGGGAGGTGATAGTGCCCCTGTACTTGGCACTGGTGAGGCCGCACCTTGAGTACTGTGTTCAGTTTTGGGCCCCTCACTACAAGAAGGACATTGAGGTGCTGGAGCGTGTCCAAAGAAGGGCAACAAAGCTGGTGAAGGGTCTGGAGCACAAGTCTTATGAGGAGCGGCTGAGGGAGCTGGGGTTGTTTAGCCTGGAGAAGAGGAGGCTGAGGGGAGACCTTATTGCTCTCTACAACTCCCTGAAAGGAGGTTGTAGCGAGGTGGGGGTCGGTCTCTTCTCCCAAGTAACAAGCGATAGGACAAGAGGAAACGGCTTCAAGTTGTGCCAGGGGAGATTTAGATTAGATATTAGGAGAAATTTCTTCACCAAGAGAGTGATTAGGCATTGGAACAGACTGCCCAGGGAAGTGGTACAATCACAGTCCCTGAAAGTATTCAAAAACATGTGGATGTGGTGCTTAGGGACATGGTTTACAGGTGGGCCAGGCAGTCAGGTTAACAGGTTGGACTCGATGATCTCAGAGGCCCTTTCCAACCTCAACGATTCTATGATTCTAAGTGTAAGAGAACAGAAAAATTTAGGTAGAGGTATCCTTTCTTGACTAGTCTATGAACTTTTACTATTTTCAATTACATGTTCTATATTTTAACATTTACAAGTAGTTTGCAACAACATTCAAAAGTAATTTACAACTCAAACCTGGCTTTCTACTACAGGTAAAGGCAAACTTTTAACAAGGTGAACATTAACACGAAGATGATTACTTTAGACTTGCCCCTCCGCAGCCTGTCATGCATGTAAATCTTGTGATTACGTAGCCTGTAAAGGTTACCTTTTGATCATTATTCCACCTGATTCACTGAAAATCTTGCCAAGTGTGGAAGCATCTTCCTCCTCCTCCAGATTTTTTTAATTTTTTTTTTTTTTTTTTAAACACACACCATTCTTGCACCTTCTTCGGATAAGCCCAACCACCCACTAATATTTTGGGTGGATTTACTACAGCCTCCTCGGAGTAGCAGCACAGAGATGCCAGCTGCAAGCTTTCTTTCCTGATTGGACCAATATAACTATACAGTACAGGAGAATATTATTCAAAATATTACCTTACAAATATAGGTTAGGGATTTGCCAGACAGAAAACCAGAATTGAGCATCTGAGAGACTAAGCAGAAGCCTGCCCAAACTCAGAACTAAGCAGAAGTCTACCAAAACTCAAAGCAGTACGGTGGATATTTATTACAAAATACGAACAGCCACCTAAAGAGAGTTATCTGTGACATTTGCCTTGTAAGTATTGGATATGTAAATATTGTTTCCATTTTCACAGGCAAGATTTACCTTACACCCACATCAGCATGTTCTAATTTGTGCCACTGCTTTCCTTAGCTCTGATTTTGTGTACTACTCTTTCTTCACAACACTGATTTTTTTAACAAGTCAGTCGATTGTCAAACTCTTAATCTGCATGAGAATTACACTGCCCAAGTTTTTGGACTTTTAAAATACAACTGCATTGGATTATGTTTCTTGGATGCAACAAGAAATTAAGCTTTGAAAATTAAGTATCACAATACAGTTTTCCTTTAGGAAGATACCTTCAGAAGTAATCTACTAGCAGTCTGAGTGCAGTAAGAACAGCATCATGCTACATAAAGTTTATCTGAATGATAAAAGTATTGATTATTTTTAAAATTAATTTAAAAATATATTCATACCTAGACAATGTGTCAGAATTGTCTGAACTTTGCTACTAGCTTAACATTTTTTTAAAAATATTTTTGTTTATTCTTCCTCAGCTGCAGCTAGCAAGCCCTGAAATGTCATTGCTTACAGGCTATTTGCACGCTCAAGCTAATCTAAATTGAAACTCTTCTCATTTTTGACCCAAGGGAATAAACTGCAATCAAATACAAATTGCAAAAATATTCAGCATTATAATTCAGTTTCCTGTAACCTGAGTTTATAGTCATCTCTGGTTCCCTTTTTTATATCTACTAACCAAATCCCACCATTCTTACATAAAAGATGAATCTCAATCTGTAAACAGTTCTGTATTTACGCTCCCACAAAATTTCATTATCATTTTTTCCACTTTCACATTCTTCAGATAGAATGTTCCCTTGACTGCTGCCAGTAGTTTTTTCAGAAATTTACTTAAAGCAAATGCTTCTCAATGACCTGTTGAAAAATAAAACTCAACATGTATATAACAATAAAATTAATGTACTGTTAATGGTTCCTACCAGCTCACTGCTAAGTCGTGCATTTTTAAAATGTGGCTCAGTTTATACTCTCCAGATTTCAGGGGTTGAGTATATTCTTTAGCATGCACAAGTTATGGGTTCACTTGAGTATCAACAGGGAACTCTAAATCCTGGAGAAAAAAATAAAATCACCAATTGTCAAAAATGCTGCATAAATTCATATAATGTACTACTTATTATGTTACTATTTTGAAAACACAATTTTGTCTTATTTTTTCATTCTATTTTTCTCCTCTGTTCAATTTTCAACAATTTTTACAATCACTTTTGTCCTTACTTTATTAATTTTGATACATATTGTTAACGCTGACTGCAGGCATAACTGGAAGACTGGGGCCTGTAGTGAACAACTGAATACTATGAGATTTATTAGTTTATTCTTTTAAAATTATATTCCTATGAGTTAACTTCTGGACAGTTATATCAATATAGCACTGCTCTAGAAAGAGATCAGCCATCAGTACTCATCATTATCTGCAACCAAGTACAAATTCAACGTTCATACCAGCAAAACCTCTTCTTCCCCCAAAACAGAAAAAAAAACCCCTCCACTTATGTAGTTCAACATAACAGCAATGGGAAAGAAGCAACTCGACACTGTGGATACAGAGAGATATAGTAAAAAATGGCAAATAAAATTTTGCTGTCATTTATACTCATAACAAAGTTTGTGTAACGATGTGGGTGTAAGCGACAAAGACTTGGCCTGACACTTTTATTGTTAATGTCATTTATGTACCTGCTACATAATGAGATATGATGTTTAAAAAGGAAGGCTGTTAAATTGTTAGTATAAAATCCCCTGTATTATACTCAGGACAATCTCTGGTTTTAGTAAGTATTTTGTGAAAGACAGTCAAAATTCGGGTAAATTAATTATTTTTCCTTAAACAGAAAAAAATGTTTTAAAATTGTTTAACAGTAAGTTTAAAACTACCTATTTAAGATGCAGTGATCTACCCTGCACTGGACCATCTCACGATTAAAAGAAGTTGAGTTCTAGAAATCTTTCAATTCCATCAGCTAGCAGCCAGATAGCTCCTTAATTTGGAATGGAAGAACTATTCTCATTGTCCAAATCACTCCATTTATATTTTATTTCCTTCTCTTTATTTTTATTATGCATACCTCCCATACTGGAGATGAAAAGAATAAAGTTTAGCCCTACTACCACGCTCTGCGCAGCATGGTCTGTGGTGTAATTACTGATTTATCAGCTAAATGAAACAGTTTCCACTATGATTATAAATGGAAAAGTCATACAAACATGGAGAAGGGCTGTGTATGCACATAGAAACAATACAACACAAGGGAAAGCACCTACAGGTAAATAACCTTTTTTCTCCTTTGACTTCAAACATATATATACATTAGACTGTGAGTAACTCCAGGTAGTATTTCCCAAAGATCACTATTACCTGGATAAGAAGATCCTTTTCTCTACTTGACTAAAGATTGAAGGACCAGTTTCACACATGCCACGTAATCCTCAATAAAATTCACCAACACAGTAACACTTGTTGAAGAGGGAACTGGAATTCCAGGGTGCAGTTCAGAGGAGACATTTTCCAAGTCACTTGCTGATGCTGTTCAACAGCGTTGACTACACCAGCAGGCAGTTCCAGATTTGCAGCTTTTGAACAGCCTCTCCAAAGCAGCAACCCAGGGAGACAGCATCTGCCTCTGTAAAATTCACTTACAGACCTGAAGCAAAGTCCTTTCTTCAAGGCTTTTGTTCGCTCATCGTAAAAGGACAAAGACAGACCTGACATTCAGGAGGTCTCAGCCCTGGCAGTCTGTGGCTTCAAGAACAAACAGGAAAGCTAGTTTTGTATTTCAGATGAAACTAATTATACATTACACGTGAATTTAGAATGAACTCTGAAGATAACTTTATCTATGTGGAATAGGACATCTTAACAGTGTGCTATACAGACTTCTCTCATTTGGTAGAAGTGACAATCATGAAGAAAAACTTCCTCATCATCAGATAATGGAAGGCAAAATCAGATGTTGATTGAAGTGGATTGCTCAGCAAAGATTCATGGATAACATGCTTAAGATCCACTGCAGCACTGGATTCCCAAAAAGGTCCAAATCCTTCAGATATATATACTGAGCAGACAGGAGAATACAAAAATACCGAATGCCAACAGAATACTAAGATACCCTGAGCTGTTAGCCCAGTTTTCTTCAGCTCCAGCAGTTAACCTAAGGGATAAGAACCACAGAATTATTGCCAGCCTGCACCAGCTTAGGAGCAGAAAATCTGGTGCCCTGGACACTGCAGGGACATTCTTGCTATTAATCAAGAACCTTACTGTAGACTTGATATTCAGCATGCATGCTATGCTAGAGGGGGCTGAGGTTTCCACAATAAACCTTCTCCAACTGACCTCGAGTCAGACACGAGCAGACTTGAGGTTTCAGGCTCTTCACTAAAAAGAACACAGATTTCCTGGAGCCACGATGGGCTTTGCCAGGTAAGGAGCAGAAGGGATTGCAGCATGAGAAGAGTTCTGGATAGAAGGAAACAAACAGATCAGCTTTCCCAAATAGGAAACTAGGAAATTATTCAGCATAAAATAAAGAAACTGGCCCTGAATTAGACAGAACAGTCCTTCATACTGATATTCAAGTCAAAGAAAAAGACTTCAGAGTAATTTCAAATAGCTATTTGGACATCATCATCACCTGCACTTACCATTTACAATCAGCTTGAAATAACTGTCCAGGTTTTTAGGTAGGCAGATACCATACAAAGGTATTCAAAACTCATGACTTCAAAAAGAGCAGCTTTGCTAAAGAGGGCTGATATTACTTCTTGATACAGAATATGGGGGGGGGGGGGGGAATGGGGTGTTGTCAGTATCTGCATGTGAGGGTATTAACTACATTTGAGCATCAAGTTATTATTAACAGTTAACCATATGTTTTAAAATAACAAATGAATTTTCCAGACCAAAAGAAAAACCTGTTACTATGGAGCTGGATGATAGAGCTAAACTGACAAAATTAAATGCATGTATGTTTTAGTACTGGACACAGCCCACTTGGTCTCACCTATGCACAGCTGACATGTCCGAAAAGGGGGATTATACAAGTATGATCAAGTAGTACTAAGTTGAGAATATCTGTGAGTCTGTCCTGGCTTTACAGTCTGCTCCAGTGATATTCTTAGAAAAACTGAAAAAACTCTCTTGTAAGTTCCAAGAGTGAGTTACGTTTGATTAGTACAATGTGGTAAAAGGTACCAGTTTAGGTGGTATTAACAATGATCTACTTTGAGCTGCGACTTCAGAAGCTGAGGACAAGTATGAGAAAGCTTCTAGGTACACCAGGCAGTGAAGAGAAGCTGTATCACAACGTGGGGCTGAACTGCAGACAAAGGAGCTTCAGTGGTTGCAAGAAGCCTCAAGGAAAAAAAATGGATAAGATAAATGGCATACTACTGGCATGAAACACTGGACTAGAACTGGGAATGAAGGTTTGTATCAGCCTCCCTTTGTGAGATTACTGGCATGGGCTATTTTCCATTTTTCCGTGGCCTATTTTTTTTCTACCACTATTTTCCATGAAGGTGAGCTCTAGGACTTGCATCAAGAGACAGATCTATATTCTTCAAAAGACTTTTCTTGCAAGTATAATGTTTATAAAAATCCAAAATACATATATACATAGTTAATCTTGCAGCCTCATTTTCAATCAGTGTGGTCTAAGATATTTTCTAAGATTAGTCAGCAGACTAGGAGATTTATTACTAACTCTAATTAACCAAGCTAAATGGCTTTATTAAAAATAGATTGTCATTAAAGAATGTAAGGAGGGTAACTGCACATAATATATTTTAAGGACTACAATAGTCATTACAAAACCACTTACAAAGACTATACAGTTTTCTGAAGACTTAGCTGATCATTTGTGTTTGCAACATTTTCAGGACATCCCGCTGTGAGAAGCTTTAAAGCAAAGACTGAAATTACCGTATTCTTTAAAATACCTATCAACCACTAAGATTAAGAATGGACTAAAATCAATGCATTTTAATCTGAAAATGTACACACACAGCAGGGGTAACCACTAATTTTTTTTTAGATTTTGTTTGCACTTAACTTGATGGTAGCCATTCTGTTAATTTGTAGGAATGAGTGTACAGCAAATTTCTGAACTACAGACTATCAAACGTCATTTTGTCTTCTATTTAAGAAGCTGTCTACACCACGTGTTCTATAAGAATGCTATTAACCCGTCAAACTTTTTAAATGATCATGAAAATAATTAAGCTAATGACTTAATGATCAGTGTAAGTGCATCTATCACAGACCCAAGACCTAGAAGGTATTTTTCAGTGGACTGTGGCTTCAAACACATACATAGCCTAACAAAACCACTCCAAAATCTGGTTTAGTTTTTTTTGGTTTTTGTTTGTTTGTTTTTACTTGATTATAAAAAAAGGTAAGACTGGATCTGACAGAAGCTGGAGATGTTCACTGCTAAGTTTTGTTCCATCTAAACCATATTTAGGTTTCCTCTTTGAAGCTAAAAAGCTACCTACAGAGTTCTGTTTGCAGAAAAGCTTCTCAGTATTATTATCCTATGCAATTATTTTGTAAGCTTTTATAGATATGCAAAACTTTAGCTTCAAACTGCCTTAACGATGCTCAGAAATCACACTCCCAGAACACTGGACTCAATTTCCATGGAATGGTAGGGACTTAGAATGGTGACTGACATAGGACATCATGACTGGAGAGGAAGACAGAATGTGGGAATCATGGGAATCAAAATCATCCTTTGTTGCCTTAACTTGGGTATTAGCAAGATACCTACATCTTGTACTAAGGTGCTAACTAAAAATCTATGTCTTCAACTAGCCATTTCACATGGATTAGCCATCTGTTTAAATACAGTTTTCTATATTTCCACTTACTTATGTGTACTTAGGGGTATACTAAGAAGCAAAGTGGAGCTTAGAAAGAAAAATCAACCTCAAATGAACACCTAAATTCTTAAAATTCTATGTGAAACAAGTGGAAGATAATTGTTAACAGAATTTAAAATTCTTACCTCACAGATAAGAACAGTTTTGGAGAGAAAGGTTAACTATTTGGGGAAAAAAACTGAAGAAGATCAGAAACATTCAGCATTAGGAAATAAGTATGTTAAGTACAAATAAGTAAAGATAAAAGATTAAAGTAATCTTGCATTGTTATTCCAGGAAGGAATCATAATGTGTTTGTGGCTAAAGTTACACATTTTCATAGAAAAACATGTCAAGTTCTGATTGTGTTTCAGCCATGATATTCCTGAAGATCTCTGAAGCCAGTTTCAAGACAAATCCATACATTTTCCAAATTTGGGAGCGATTAAAGTGAACCTGCAGTATTTATTATACACAGCCTAAAGAGCAAAGAGGTTAACTAAAAGTGAGTATAATCCCAGCATATGCCACTGCCTTCATGCAAATCTCAGAAGCTTTATGTGCTCCTTGTCTTAGAAAGCTTTACCTTTCAAGAATTACACATTTGAACATCTAGAATTATAACATAAAAAAAGCATACAATCAACATGCTTTTTGTAATGTCTCTCATTCACTTTCTGGAACAAAAACAATTACTAAATGTAAACTTACTCATTTCAGAGTGAAATAGTTCTAGGAAAGCCTAAGCACTTTGAATACAAGTGACTGAAAGTCTTGCATTTTTCAGTAGAATAACACAGATACTACTTCAGGAGATACTGCTGTATATTATTGTTGTAAAATTCACAAATATAGTAAAAAAGAAGGGGATAATATAAAAATATTAGTATTTCTATCATTCCTTACTGAATTTCTGAAGTATTTCTGAAATTGTAGTTTTTACCTCCTTTGCTGTGATAATCCTTTAGTTTACTGGAACATGAGATTCAGCCTCAGTTGTTGAGATAATTCATACCTATGCTTCATACCTCAGGGTCTGAATGGCATAAACAGTGGTATCACTTGTCACGGCCAGGAGAAATGCTGATTTCAGTAGCTCCCCAGTACACACCAGGTGGAAGCCACAGTTTAAACATATCAAGTCTGTTGCTGAGTTGATTTCCTGCCTGAGAAAGCTACCAAGGAGTTCAGAAGTAATACCAGCTTAAGGTGTTCTCTCACAGCATTTCCAAAATATATTATTACTGTATTGCAAGCTTCATCAGAACTTCAATTTATGTGAGGCATGTAGGTTCTGAGCTCCTCAAAAGGAACACAAGCTACTTATGAAATAAGTCGATATAGATTTCCCCCCCCCCGATACAAATATTTGTCACTGAATTAAATGTGGTATCTTTATCCTAAAAACTTCCTACAGTAAAAATGCTCAAGAATGCTAATATGAAGATGCTCCCCTCCCCCCAAAAAGTTTTGGCAATGAAGTGTCACTATTTAATCCTTATTCTATTATTTTCAATTGCTAAATCCAAAGGGTAACAGAGAATCCATTACACAAGTTGAGATCTTGCATAACAAGGCTTTGCGAAACATTTATTACAAACATTGATTGCAAAGCCTTATGCTACTTCAGCATCGGCAAAGGTAACGTGCATACCAAAATCCAAGAAATGCATGTACTGAGCACTAAGGAGCTGAAGCAGTATATTATGGTTTTGCTCACTCTTGTATCTGCAATGTACTAGACATTTGTACTATGACAAACATGAAAAGCTAATAAGCTTTTCTCTTACACCAGTATAAAAGAGAAAGTAATGCATCTCCTGCCTGTGAAATTAAACATCCTATTACTTTATCATCAAAGCTAAGGAACATTATATTCAAAACAGTGTTCCAGAAAGCATCTCTGTGAACCATGACCATTCTGAATGCATGTCCTCAGTCGCTGACAATGGTAAAAGCAAATTGTATCTGCCCAAACTGTCATTTAGAAACTACACTATCATTGCTACCTAAAGTTGCAGGTGTAACAGGCTGTCAGTCACTCATAAAAAGTTATCGATGACTCTTAGTCCATTTACATGTAGTATTTCCATAGCTCTCAAAAATATTAGCAGAAGGGAATAAGCATCATTATCTCCATTTGTTCTACAGGCACACAGAAGACATCCCAATGCTAGATCCTTGGCAAAGGTAATAATGCAAACCCATCTACACCCCCAAGTAATAAAAGGATCTGTTACTGATTCTTATGATTTACCTAGATGGTCCTATAGAAATCAGGATTGCATGAACTCATAAAAGCATTCTCTGCCCTAAGACCTCACAGGTTCATATACAGAAACAAACCAGAAGAGGAATAGTTTTGTTTTGTTTGTTTTTTGTTTTTTGTTTTTTTTTTTTTTCCCCCAGTAAGTTCAGAGCCTGAACCATATGAGGATTTAGTGATTTAACCCAGATCAACCTGAAATTCTCTACGAGAGCTTGTAAACCAAACTCATATCTTCAGAGTCTCAAACCATTACACTTAATTCTCCCTAATAAGATACAAATCTTGTCTTGATGGAAATCGTTACGCAATTAAGACAATTTGCCCTTAAAGCTCTTAGAAACCTTTTTCTTTCCTGTCCTGAATTTTTACAGTAAGACCCCCTTTTCGCTTCTGATAGCAGGGCTCTTTAGAGCAAGTCTAAAGCTTTCGTTCTCCTTGAGGAAGACACAAGAGACTCATTTGTCAAAACATACAGAAAGCAATGAATAGATAAGTGGAACTGATCGAAACCATCCCACAGCTGAGAAAAATGTAGTATAGTTTAACACAAAACAGAAAACATCCAAATCAGTTTATCTAAATCACAGCTCGGCCTTGTCTGTATCATCATTACACATAGTTCTAAGTATCTCTTTACTCAGATGTTAAAAACTGAAGTAGAAAAGAGCCAGCTTCACTATGCAATTGTGAGCAAGATCAAGCCTTGTTACTTTATCTCTGAAAAAATGCAAGCTTAACTGAGGCAAAGATCGTCGGACAGTCATTTAGTGATTCAAAGTCCTTTGGTGAGGGAGGAGGAGAAGCAATTCCCCCCCCCCCCAACTGAGGATTACAATCAGCAGTAGTTCCAATATGAAAATCATCAAGGTCATTCCAAGACTGCAGTCAAAACATGCACAAGGGGCACAATCATAGTCACACATCCTGGTGTATTCATACATTCAATTTAAAAAGCAAATACTAGGTATTTTGTTCAGAAATCAGAGTCATGAAAATTAAATTCTTCTTAGGGCATAGCTACTGTGTATGCCCAAGATTCAGCAAACAGTCCTGACTTCTATCACTAAATATTTTCAAGGAAATATTCTATTCTCAATTCTCACCCAAAAATCAGGATTATCTCTGCTTTTCTGTACTTGGAAAAGTACTGCAGTGATCACTGATAGCTACACTTATATACCATTGAAATTACCTTTTTACTCAAAGTTAAAGAGACAGGGGAAAAAAAATAATTTTAATAATTGCTTAATTTTCCCAAAAATCTGATATGCTTATATTATGGAGGATATATTTTGTATTTTTTCTTTTCTTTTAGATTAAACAATTTCAGTATCTTGAAATTTCCATATTTTACATCTTAAATATCAAAGCAGTCCCACGGAAATCAGCAGTCCTACTCAGAAACTCCTTATTAAATATATAGTTTTCACAACAGTTTTACACTATCTCAGTTTCTGTCCAAACTATCACAGCTTTCAAAACAATCTAAGGACTACTAAGAACCCATACATTCCAACAGTGGAAGTAAACAAAAGAAATTTCTAAAATACAAATATATAAATAAGAATGAAAATAGTCTCACCTGTAATTGCTCACAATGAATGAATCTTAATTATCAGACTATCAAAAATAAAGTATGTGAAATAAGCTAAACATTTTAAAAAAATCAAACTATAGCATGAGATTTCCAAACCCTATTTTACTTTTCCTCAACTTTTAGTTTTTACAAGAATCAGACAATTCTTGAGGAAAGATGTGAATGAAGACCACTATTAAGATGACAGAAGACACTACTTAAATGTATTTTAAGGTTCAATGTAAGTTTTTAAGAGAGATTCAAAACTGTTCCTGTTTCCCTCTTTCCCATGATGAAAATCATGATACCCCACTCTGTTTGCCGAGTAGCTTAGTTATGGCACAATGGAGATAGGCGGCTTCAAAAGGAACCAAATACTATGCAGGAAACTACTGAATTAAGTGCTTTGCTGCAAGAGTGACAGAAAATTACCATAAAATATAGTAGCCAAGCATTATTTTACCTTCTTTTTCATGTTTTCTGTAATTTAAGGAGTAAGGTATCCTTTTCTAGCAGGCTATGAAAAAAAATAAGATATTTAGTGCATCCACTGAACAGAATGCCATCAGCAAAATATTCAGTAGCCAATGTTGTACGATTCTTAATACTGAAACAACTCAATTTCAAAATGTTCCAGTGTCTATAGTATCTGTGCTACAACACATTTGCACTTTATTTTACTATTTTAATCATGACCACAATTATTTTACAAACATCTGAAATGTAAGGAAAAGAAGTTGAAGGCAATACCAGGAGTGCATAGTAAAACTTTTATTGCATACTACATCTTGCTTGGCTTGCTAATAAAAACAAAAATCACCTACAAAGGTTGTGGCCACATAAGTCCTCCTTATTCAGTTTATAACCCTGACTTTTTTCCTTTTTTTTATATAAAATAAACATGAAGATAATATGTAATACGTAGTAAAAGTCAGATTAATTAAAAAAGCAATGGCAAAACTGTTCTTTCTTCATGTTCAGGGCTAGTGTATTCCAACAGCTCTTCAGATAGTTTGTGAACTGGTGCTAACAGTAAATTTAAACTCAAACCTGCTCTTGACAATGTCAGTTTTAAGGGTCTGCCAAATCAAGTCTTCCTACAGCCATTGCCTATGCAATAAAGAAACTAGAAAGCAGTACTACTATAAATGTATAACTATACCACAGACACTCGATACCTTTTTGACTAGAGCTCTTATTAGCACTCATTGATAAATTTACAGAAATTATTTTCTACTATAAAAAGGATAAACTTAAAGATCAAAAGCTGCTGCACTTCACTCGTGTTTTGTTTCTTTCACTGTGGCTATTAAAACCATTTCTCAATGATTAATAATCCGAGAGATCTGAGGAATAAGAGGAAGCCAACAATTATAAAAAGATCCATCACTGAAATGTAATCACTTCCAATTTTTAGTACTACAACTTGTTTAGCTTTTTTTGCTACAATTTCAGAAAGTAACAGTATAAAAAAAAAAACAGTATAAAACAGTATAAACAGCATAAAAGGAAAAAACTTCCTGTATGCAAAACATATTGCCCAACCCTACAGAAATAAAACAACAGTTAGCTTCTGCTAAAACTTAAAAACTTCTTAGCAAATATCTAAGTAAATCACTTTTCTCAGCTTAAAGCAACATGATTGTCGATGATGCTGTTAATGATAAACACGCCACTCAAACATAAGGACTGTAACAATTTGTACACCAGAGACAAAGGGAAACATTCACTTTAGTATTTAAAACTAACGTCTAGCACAGAAACAGAGTAGGGACTCCACTGGCACAACAGGCATCCATGGGTGGTTCATAATATTTTCCTTCAGAAACTGATCTCTTTAAGGAGGTCACAGATGGGCACAACATTCATGAAGATCACAGATTCATATCAATGTACCAGAAACCTAGCACACATAGTGACTTTGCAGCCCAATGAGTTGCACAGTCGCTTAGCGGACTGAGAGCTTGGAGTCTCAGGACCAAGAGCCGAGAACCATACAATGGCTCCTTGAACTTGCCTCAAGATTGACCATAGAACAATTAGTAGATTTAAGATGCTCTGCACCCGCACTGAATGGAAAACAAATACTCAAGCTTTACAAAGATGAACAGATTATTCTTCCAGAGAAGGAACAGTCCTCAAAATAAACTATTCATTGAAGACGTGTTCTATCTCAGAAAGGATATCTATACTGTGCAGAAATACTACATGCAGCTTCTTCCATCACTTCTACCATCCCAGCTACCTCATCAACTGTACTTTTAGCCCCTTCTTTTGATTACTTAATCTAGTCTGTAACAGTAGATATATATATATACACATATAGCATGACCAACGGTCTCTGTTGAGTCAATAAAGTGAGTGAGGAGTCACAGTGAAGTTATTCTCGTACATGAATGTACTAATAATTCTGAGTTCAGCTACAGTCTCAATAAAGTGATATAATGATCATTCAACTTTTAATTTACTGCTCCTTGATGGTGGGAATTTAACTTAATACATGCAATTAAAAATAATTTCTTAATTTAAAATTATGCAATTCAATAATACAACTCTAAGGTACTGGTACTGATATGCCTGGATTTTAAGTATCTACTTCTGATTACCATTAACAGGAATTATGAATGTAAAATCATCACACATGAAAGATTATAAATAATAATAATAAATAAATAATAATTAAAAAAAATAAATTCAGTACTATTTTACTGGTAGCAATTCTCAATGTGTTGACCTGATTCTTGTCATCATAGCATCACCACACCATAACAATAGAATATGCACCTGCTTTTCAAAATAGTATTATCTATCATACAGCTAATCAACCTTTTAGAAAGCACAAAACAATATCCATGTTCATACTGCATAGATGTACAGCACAACTACATATATAGCTTAATCTTACATAAACAAGTGAAAACACTGTTACAAAACTCAGCTTGATCATTTGCCAAGGAGAAGTAAAATAACGTTAATGAAAGTGCTGCAATAAATTATGATACAAGGCATGCATTTGGTTGCCAGGATTTTCATAGCAGTTTTGTAAGTCACAAATAACCGCGTGCTGTTCCCAAAGATGTTCCCTATCCCTTCCTTTAAAAGGCCTATGCTTGAAAAAGCTACCATATTTATGATCAGTGTTAAAATAAACAATGGTGCAATAAAATATAGAAACTTCTACCAATTATAATTTTATTTTGTAGATTTAAATTTTGATTACGGTGCAATTAAACTTCAGCAGTATTTTAAGTTACAGCAGCACATGCTGCATATGCCCTGCAATTCAATTAGGCATGTTAAAGAGGTAATGCTGATTATATGACAGACATCAAGTTACTTCAGTTTTCTGACATGCTCCAAAATATGTTGCAGTATTGTCTTTTTTTAATATATATTTTAAAAATTGTTCATAGTTGTTAATATGAATGTTCTCTACTACAGAAGTATCCTACAGTAGAGTCAATTAACAAATTCAGATGCTTTCTTCAAACAAGTTGTCCAATTTCTCTTTGCTTCCTTGGAACAGCAATATGAATCAAGAAATTAGTTATTAAACATCACATGTTCAGAACTAAATGTATAAAAAAGTCCCCTAGATCATACATACTGATGTATGGTTGGTATCATAGAAACCATGGTATCATTTTTATTAAATCACAACCTATATCAAACCCATGCTTCATATATGATTCCTCCTATTGCAGTACTCAAACTCATTTAAAGATCCTAGGGTTAGAAGCCAGTAACAGCCAGCTTGCTGCCCACTGTTTGAGAACCTAGAGTTAAAAGAACTAATATATTCAACAAATGTGAATGAAGACACTCTTAAATTCAGTACACATTACACAATAAGTTACCATAAAGTATTTGTATTGCTAACCTGAGGTCAAAGTGAAAAAGAAAACATACCTAACGAAAACAACTTTCTGATGTCCTCAATGAGACTGTATTTCATCCAAGCTCTGTATTTGAAAAATACTTTTTTTGCATGTTAATCTAGCACAGTGTAGTTTTGCTGTGAAAACAAAATGTATTCACATCATCACCAAGACAAAGCATGCCCTTTACCTTCCCTGGGAACGGGTGGAGTTGTAAGCTACGTGGGCTACTTTGTCCCTGATGATACACTCCTGGTGTCAGCAGCAGGCCACGTGGGAAGCTCTGGTCAACTCAGCAAGTGGAGGAGCTCGGAGCCTCTCCCAGCACGCACTGCCTACCTCCTAGCCTGCAGCCTGGCACACACTTTATACAGCACAACCTTACGCTATGCATCTTTGTGCTTCTGCCCTGCAGGCAGGATCATCATTGCGTACTTGCCTCCTTGCTGACACTGTTTAAGAGATTCCCAGTGGGAAGGTAAGGAAGCTTGCCACAGTGATGATGCCAAAATGCACTACCGCTGTTTCACAGACGTGCAGTATAGTATGTAAAGGTAATCCAACACAGATGAGGACTTCACCCGCCTTGTACTCTTATCTCCACAGAAACACCTTTCCTTTCCTCCCAGAGCTACTTACATATTTGTCAAATAATGGGGTTTTTGATAGTTCATTGCATTACGTGAACTTAGTTTAAGAGTGACCTTATTCACGTGTGTAAACCACTCCCTCACGCATCTCTGTCACCACTCAGCATCAGATGCCACGCTGCTGTGGTGCTGCCTTGGAGGCTGCAGGACACAATGTTGCTGCCCAACCCTGAATGCCAGTGCTATCATTCCTGGCCCCTCTCTCAGTAACTGACAGCGTTCCCTTTTACATCACAAGAAGTCTGGGCTACACATTGGGCTGAAGCAAGCCCCTAGGAAGGTTTTGGCTATGTCAGTGCAGCATAAAAGGTGCAAGCTCCCTGTGGCCTGAATCGCGGCTATGGACTGCAACTGCAAATGGACCAGCCTGCATAAGTAAACACAAGTAAGCTGTTGTCTTCTTAAGGTATAGCATTAACAAGTAGCTATCACATCCATAAACCATCTTCAGGAAAAAAACTTTTGGCCTAAAATTTGCCTTAATAATTTTAATTTAACTAGGTTCTTTTGAACAAGTTTTAAGAGTTTAGCTCGCATCTACTTCTACCTGAAGTACTAAGCAACAAAGTAATATAAATGTCACTATTACATTTCTGTGGAATTACCAGGTTATTTCTTCCATATTGTCTTTCCACTCAAATATTTCATTTTGAAAAGTTCATACTGAGTGCCTGGGTTTTTCGGGTTTTTTTTGTTGTTTTTTTTTTTTTTTGGTTTTGGATTTGTTGTTTGTTGTTGGTTTTTTTTTGGGGGGGTGGGGTGTTTGCTTGTTTTGGGGTTGTTTGAGGGGTTTTTTTGCTTGTCCCCGTCCCCCCCCTTTTTCTGCATTGAGGAATATACAGGACCTCTGAACACCTGATAGTATAAAACCTACCCCCATGTCTACAGAATCCCAATGCACATCAGAAAAAAAAAATACTGTAATTACACAGTAGGCTGGGAAGATGAGAGATTTTCATAGGCAAACATTGGTTCTTTAAATATAGCGAGCCCACACTAAAGTACCTCTGAGTGCGGTTTATAGAAATAGGCTTATTTGTTGTAACAGTAGGACTAATGCATTGCTCTATAATAAATATGAAATGTTTTAATTATATAATAGCTATTATATAGAAAGACTATATGTATTACATATGTACAGAATATATAGAGATTTTATACACACCTGTACCTATAGGTCATATATAAAACCAGTGCACAAGGCCTGAAGCAAGAGGAATAATCTGAATTTACAAATTTTAAGTATTACTGCATGTAATGGATGTTGTTTTTCTTCAAACTAGAAAATCAAAAATATTCTTTGAAAAAATATGTTGCTACTTGACATAAGCGCTGATTAAAAGAAATAGAAAATGAAAAGATTCCTACCCATACAGGCCTTGTAGTGCTTAAGGCTGGTATGTCAAATACTGATTTATAATTATTAATTTATAATATTTTCCCAACACAGGCTTGGTAAGTCATTATGAAGTTTAGTCCAAAAGATCATAATTAAAACGAACATCAGTTTTACCAGCTATCAAAATATTTTGATGATACAAAATACTGTCAAATGTTTCTTCACTAATTCCTTCCTCCGGCACACGTGGTATGTCGATCGTAAGAAGTATCTTCCCATCGATCAAGACAGCGAAATCACAAGCCTACTAGTTCTGAAATAACAGTAAGATCTTAATCAGAAATATTTTCTTAGCACATAAGCTATTGGACAGATTTACCATGCAACTCAAACCCCGTCCAAACAAAAATTGCTACATTCTTCTACCTCACATGCAGTCTTCCCAGGGTTACCGGCAATTTTCAAGAGACTTTTTACATAGATTGTCTATTCAAGCTCAGCAGCGGCAATTACACATGGTTAGAGTCCCAGAACTGTAAGCACTGTCCCTACAAATTCTGTACAAAATGAGAGGATGAAAAAGTGCCAGCAAAACCCCCCCGAAACATCACGTGAGTGCAAGAGGAAAACTTTACAGAAACAGCAGTGCCGAAACAGAGGACAAAATTCCTTAGAAGCTAATGCAAGATCATGCATTCATTTACAGATGGTCCAAAGTACAGTTCATCTGAATTCGTTTTGATTTTATTTCTAACACATGCACTGTAAAAAAGTGTGAAAAAACTCTATTATTTTTTGGATTATTTAGTTTGGCATGTTCCTATCATGCACATCTAATAAGAAAAAAATATATCTCGTCCTAAAGATTCTCCTACCACTAGTAACATCCAAATATTGCTGCTAAAGGTTCAAGTTTTAAATTCTGCTATTCTTTTATTAACTTTCCAAATATTAACAAACAAGTTTCATTTTTCTTCAAATTGATACTCCACTTCTAAGGCATTGTCAGGAACCTCAAAAATTGCATTTATATTCTCAGTATCTAGTATCCACTAATTTTTCACATGACTAAAGTACATATTGTAATCATCTCAATAACTGTTATAAGGCACATAGGGTTTACAAAGATCCATATATCACCACAATGAACTAGTAAACACATTCAGGGACCATTAGTTATTGATTTATTTGCAATTATCCTTTACAGATGCTGTCCGTATTACTCCCCTTTGCATTTAATCATACTGATTCAGTTTCAGGACAGGTAGTAACCATTATTCCAAGCTCCACGTAACGATAAATAATGAAAACAAAGCTGTAAGAGTACTTTGACATGCAGGTACAAAGCACTCAACTTGCCAATACTGGAGAGTAATAGATGCTTTGTAATAAAAAGCTAATTAATTGATTACTATCATTGTTAGCAGTAAGCACTATATCAAATAGTGTTAATGCTGATTATCTATCACCAACCCAGCATAAATATTTTCAGCACTGCAGGAAGCGGATACTACAGAATACGTGAGTGAGGTCCTGCCAGACTGACTTCACAAACGTGCCAGCAGTGAAACTGAAACTGCTAAAAAACTGCCTTAAGGTGCGAGGAAGTCAGTCTGTTCTAAACTCATCAAGACATAGATTATAAAGCCAGACCAGACAACATCTGTATTTGATTTTGGACCACATAAAACCCAGGCCATTGCACTTTCTTGAATTAATTTCTACTTGAGCTAGATACAGCTTAAGAAAAGCTATTATTTAGAAATTGTCAGTTTTTTCAAGACTGAAGAATTTACTGTAACTGCCAGTCCGTTTTACATTCTCTTTTAAAAAGGAACATTTTATTTCTAAACCAGAATGTCCTTAGATTCAATTGTCATCTAAATCCTATTCTACTTTTGTCTGCTAAGTAAACAGTCCTATCAAGAATATATTTTGTTCCCTTTGTCACAGTCAATGATGAAGAACTCCTCAATTAAACCTGATGTAGATGAAGATGTCTCTGCTCATTGTAGGGGGGCTGGACTAGATGACCTTTAAAGGTCCCTCCCAACCCACACTATTCTACAAATCGATGAACTTGAACAGACATTGTAGTAAAAAAAGTAGATTTTTATTTCTATTTATTTTACCAAGTGATACAGACTTCCCCTCCTCATTTACCTGGTCTCTTCATGAAATAAGATCTCTCTGGTGTGTCATCTGTTAATTTTATCAGTAGCTCTGAATCAAATCCTAATCAGATTTTTGAGATTCTTTTTTCCAAGTCGCATACAAAAATGCTAAATAGATTATGAGAAAAAAAAAAAATCTCAGAAAACATTTGATGATTCTCCATTTAAGGCTTCATGTCAGACTCTACCATATTAGTAACTTTATTTATGTTGATTTTGTACAATTGTCTACTGTGGATAAATCTATCTTCTACAATCACGGGATAATTTGTATAATATTAGTAGTATTCATATACACTTTTCAGTTCTCTATATTATTCTAGTTCTCTGTTTCATGACTTGCTTTTTACATCCTAAAGATAGCTTTGGAAGTATCCACAGATTGCTGGCACAATCTCACTGAGACAATTTCTTCATACAGAAGGAGATGAAAGAACGGAATCAGTTTATTACCACCTGACTCCTAAGTTACAAAATTGAAAGATTGAGCTTTCGTGTGGGATATAAAAAACTGCAAGATTTTATTCAATTCTTGAAACCTAGTCCATGTACTCTCAACAAAAAGGTAATTTGTTTATGTGGGTTAGGACAGATGGCATGGGGACCTAAAATGAATTTTACTCTGAAAAACAGCAATGGCTTACCCAATAGATCTGTTCTTTTTTTGTATTCAAAGTCATGTATCCTTAGTAAGAATGCAAGTAAGAGTTTGTATTGCTATTTATTACCACTAGCCCCTCAAAACCAACTCAATTTTGAAATGGAACTCTATTCTACTTGTCTTCTTTTGTCTCCCTCTTCAAAGCGTAGAATGCCGCTTCATATGCGGCAACGTTTTGTTCCATCCACTCTGACAAAGTCACCGAGAATATCTGAAACCAATTCTCCACAACGGCTCATCCACAGACAGATTCAAGACAACCTGCAATTTCATTCTAAATCTAGGCACTTGGCCACTGCCTTAACAGTTGCAAAACTTTTATTGGATATGTCAAATTTCATTCATCAGTAGCTACAGCACAGGATGAGTATGAAGAACATGGGCATTAGCTTTATTAATTTTTAAGAGTGCCATATATCAATATATCTCTGTGGGCTCAGAGAGTAATGGTACAGCCAGTTATGAGACAAAAGTGGGTAAAACCCCGCAGAAATCACTGAACACAGTTTTGAGCCTAATGCTTAAAGAGACAATACCAGAAATCTACAACGGAGAGAGGGATAAAACCCAACACTAGCCAGAAAAATTAAAAATTTATCTGATCACAGGTTGCACCAGCCTGTTCTAATTCACAGAACATTTCTAGAGAGAAATTCTGGACAAAGAAAAGTCTTAGAAAAACTAAAAAGACAGTCTAGATGTAAGGGGAGCAAGACACTAGTGGGAAGAAACAGGCTTAGAAGTGGACATTCCAAAGAATTCTGCCTTAAGGCATACAGAACCTAGCAGCATACAAAACTAGTTTAGAGAAAAACAAGAGAAATAAATTGTGCAAACAGGGCATATCTCCCAGCTTTTTAGGAAAGTACCCTCCTTTCGTGTTGTTATTTTGTATAACTATCCTTGTATCTTAAACTATTACCTTTGTTTCCTCCATCTACTCCCCTAGCAAAAGCTGCTTCTTGTAACTTTCCCAATTCTTGAGAATCTACAGTGATTCCAACTCTCCCTTGAGCCCTGGTTCACTAGCCATAAAATTATGTCTAACTGCCCTTTGAATATGCCTGAGCAGGTACGACTCTCCCTTATCCACAGTAATAACCCATACAAAAATGTAATTAATCAATTCTAAATCTGAATTTTGCTCCCACTTGTATTATGAAATAACTTGTTTTACTAAAAGTCCATCTTCTACCTCATCCTCTTGGCATCTTTCTTCTAGGCATCTCATCTCTTTTAGTAAAAGCTTTAGGACAGAAAGCCACCTTAACACATTCCTCTTTCCAGTAAACCCAAGTGGATAGGAGCAGGCAAATTAGATTCTTTTGCCAATATTCTACCTGTATCAGAAGTTCTCTCATTCTCTGTTGATTTCACAATATAAAAATTCCACTACGCCTCTCCACATACAAATTTAACTGTAGCTTTTTGCTTTTTTTTCTTCTGTGTTTTAGATTTAGTATGAGAATAATGCTGATAACACACTGATGTTTTAGTGGTTGCTAAGTAGCATTTATACTAGTCAAGGACTTCTCAGCTTCCCCTGCCCTGCCAGCAAGAAACTGGGAGGGGGGCACAGCCAGGACAGCAGACCCAGACTGGCCAAAGGGCTACGCCATACCGTATGACACCATGCTTAGCATATAAAGCTGGGGGAAGAAAGAAGGGGGAGACGTTCAGCATGATGGGGTTTGTCTTCCCAAATAACCGTTACGCGTGATGGAGCCCTGCTTTCCTGGGGATGGCTGAACACCTGCCTGCCGATGGGAAGTAGTGAATGAATTCCTTGCTTTGCTTGCACACATGGCTTTTGCTTTACCTGTTAAACTGTCTTTATCTCAACCCACAAGTTTTCTCACTTTTACTCTTCTAATCCTCTCTCCCATCCCATTTAGGGGGAGTGAGCGAGCAGCTGTGTCATGCTTAGTTGCTGGCTGGGGTTAAACCACAACACATGTTCTTAACAACCTTTCGGCCTATTACTCTTTTTCTAGCTTCCATGTACTCCTAGGTACTTATATGGGATGTGGAAAACAATGCGGAACATAATTATTCCAGTTATGCAGAAAGAGAGAGACTTGCACTGCGACCTTTCCCATTTTAAGTGCTATTCCAATTGGCATGTATTTCAAAGTGTTCTTACAGTGAAAACACCACCATAAACTACAGGAGTAGTTTCAGCAAAATAGCATTTCTGGAAAATGCCTTTTGGATCTGGGTGTAAAATCTATTTCTGCTGACAGGTCTTCTTCAGTTTCTCATTTCTGAGTACAGGATTGCAAACTTCCACTTCTTGATATTCAAGGAAACAGAATTGTTACAGCTCACTTTTCATCTGCAACACAAGATTCACCATCACCGCTTCTCCGTGCTTCCCCAAGCCTACATTAATTTCTGCATTACCTTACAAATTGCCTTTTTATTTCAAACTCCCCAAAGATCCAGTCATCTTACTCATAGAGCTGCCTCAGCTTCCTCATCTGTCATTTCATTCTTTTATCTTTCATTTCTACCCTCAGCTGTCACACCAACACCTTAAATAGTTTCATTTTTTGTTGTGCTTCTGCCTTCAATCTGCAGGCACTGAAGGCAATATTTGGCAAGAGCTTTCACACAGTAACACTGGAAATAAACCAACACAATTTTTACTCAAAGGAACTGCAGTTACTAAAGGCATTTAATATGTTTTTAAAGATCTTTTCTATGTGATCACAGCCATTGCTGCACATCAGAAAAGGCCTGTAATGTTTCAGCCATAAAGTGTAACTCTGGACCCGCTTTGTATTTGCCCTGAAGGAAGTCCTAATAAAGTCTCCAACTTCCAGCCCCTAACTGATGAAAAATTCTGTAATACTCTGCCTCCAGACCAGACTCAGAAATTTACTGGAATCACACTGGCAATTTTTTAGCTATTATAGAGATTTTTTTGTGCTATGGAGAAAAACAAAGGACACATTCAGGATTGCAGTTCGACTACGTAAAGTAATGCTCACTAAAACATAACAAACAGCATTCCTCTCTCAGTTTCTATCATTCCCACAATTGAAGGCATAAGGAGTTAAAAAACCTCATGTTAAATATATACAGGTGATGAATTTCAATAAAAAGATGGCATCTCTCATTCTATTCTCTCAGGATTATCTTCAGACCAATAGCTTCTTAGAACAGTATTTTATTTATTCAGAACAAAAACATTTAAAAAGAAAACACACTTTAAAATTAAGAAACATCTTAAACACCTACTCTACATTCAATTATCAATACACCATCCAGAAAGACTGCAAGTCTAAAATACTTCTGGTCTTTTCATTGGTGCCAAGTCTCCTACTGAAAGTCTGACACATTACTGCACTGAGGGTATCCTGCAGAGAAATTCAAGTTTTTCGATGCCTCATCTTTTGAGTCAGGTCATAGTACCCTCTTTTCCCTAGTGAAGCGGAAGTTCAACTCGATTCCTGAAGTATTTCAGTATTGTCATCAATGTCTAGTATACACAGTGATGACAGCTTCTATGGGAAAAGCCTTCTATGGCATACAACCACATTTTCATGAAAAGAGGAAGAAAAAATATGCTGCAAGAGCATAATTAAAACAGGTTACATAATCATGTTTGAGAAGCAGGATCCCAGCTCCACTTCCATGTCTAAATTAAGTTATGCGGGATTTCTTCATCCAAGGTTTTACTGCTAATACAAGCTCACACTATTTGTGTGTGCCTGTGACCTTAATACTACCTTAATCACATTTTTTGGAGGCTTCTATCAAATTGATGAGTACATTCTCCAAAAATCTCCTTTTCTGACTCAGAATCTAAAAAGAATGTAAAGAACAAAGCAGAAAATAAATTATTATCACAGAAACTCAAAAGAGTAACACTTAAAAATGTCAGATTTTTATCTTTTCCATTTAACACTTAAAAATTTTAAGTTATGACACTGAGTAAAGACCATGGGGATAAAACAGCACAGAATTACCTGGATATCCCTCAGGGGGGGAGGGAAGGGGGGCAAGGGCAGGAGGAAGAAACCACCACAAAAAGCAACCTTCAAAGTAACAGAGAGCAGCAGTTCAAGTACCTACAGAAAAGACACTGAACAGAAAGTCTTACTATATAACCAATATGGGTTTTGCACAGATTTAAGGTTGCCATATTTGTAGCTTGTATGCACACTTCGATAGGAAGGTAAAATGCAACGATTCATACAGCAGTAAGTCTTTACCATAACACTAGAATTTCAGCTTTCTCAAACCAAACAAGACATGCCTCACTGTAATTATTTGAATAGGACCAGACAGAACTGTCAAACATGTAACATTCAGAAGACAACTGTAGAAGAAACATACAGGTATGAAGTCCCCTTTACAACTAGACAAACTCTCACCAATTAGCTTACACATTCCTCAACAACTTCAGCAGAATTCTGTCTCAGATGTAGAAAGGCTGTTAGGATTCTGTAAGCATCATCACAAACTTGAAATTCCCCCCAGAAACTGTCACCTACTATGCAGTGAATAGGAAACAAAAACAAGAGTTCATGTAACATCCTAATGTAACAGCTAGCAGCCACAGAGATGATCCTGTGCCCTCACACATGCTAATGCAGCTTCACCTTCCCTTGCACTGAATATAAGCATAGAATCGTTTAGGTTGGAAGAGACCTTTAAGATCATCAAGTCCAACTCTTAACCTAGCATTACTTTGATCCCATGGTGATCCTGTTCACCTAACTAAACCGGCAGAAACAACCACCACCAGAAAAACAGATTCTTCTCTGCAAAGGATGAAAGAAGGGAGAAAATAGTGGCATAAAGTTGGAACCTTGTCAGTGGTGACAAGCCATTAGATCTGTTTAACTGATTATTAAGATACTAGATTACCAGAAAATTAACCTTCGCAGTACATTATATAATGATAGCTGACTTTAAACAGAAGCTGGATATTTAACTCTCGTTAGCATGCTTAAAAAATTTATTAGGCAATAATATCAACCTAATCTCAGCATATAAGCCTTAAATTCTCAAAAGCATTTAGGCATCCACTCCTACTAACTTCAATGACAGGGAACCTAAACACCCTTGCAGAGCTTTAGATACTAATTGCTGCTAAACGTATAGATGCTATTTTGAGAAGAAAAACCGAAAACCTTAAAACGCATTGGTAAATGGCTTATATGTATTGGGTGTGCAGCTAAAGTATATTCAGATGATATAAACTAGAAGTAGAGCAACCTCTCATTTGTAAAACACAGGCACATACTTGTGTAGCTAACAACAGCCAAATTAGAGCTGACACAGACTCACCAAAAAGATAGCACTAATAAAATCAAATCTCAGCTGTGTCATTAATATATTGACTAGAACAAGCCAATGACATATTAAAATGATATTCAAATATATTTGGCTGGGAAGAGAAACAAAAAGGGTACCCTTTTCTTGTTTTCTCCTATTACTTTTATTACAGTAACTTACTTCTGCCATGAAATTCATGATGAATTAATTCAATTAGTAAAAAGATTTTTCAAAGTAATAAAAACAGGATTTGTAATATTAGGAACAATATTTATAGCGCCAAATCTCCAGTTTAAAAGCTTTTCTGGCATTTATAAATTATTTAAGAAAACAAACTTTTTATTGCAAAGAAACAGAAAAGGATTGTTTCAAAAGATATAAAATTTAAGACGACCTAAAGCATCACCGAGTAGCTGATATAGCTGAGTAAGAATAGTCTCCTGCACAGGTGTTGGCACGTTCTGCCTAAGCTCCTAACCACAGCTTTGGCACACACAGCCTGTTTTACTGCCACTGAGGCTGTCTACTCATACAGATTACCAGATGGTGGCTAGAAGCTTACTGTGTATGTATCCTGACGAAAATGGAAATAAACTACACACAGATTGTAAAGAGCTCCTTGCTATGATTCTCAGAGCAAAAATCAGTTAACTTGGCACCAAGGTTAAGAATATATGCAAGGATATTAGTTTGTTTGGTTGTGTTTTTAGAAAGAATACAGGAGCTATGGAATACAACACAGGGCATATCCAATTAACCTTAAATGCGTTCCAAATATTGTCAGCCTTCCCCTCTCATTCTTTTTATGTTTACACAGTTTCTAAAATACTTAATTAGTACATAATAGGCTGTCTTCCACTGAAATAAAACAAAACTCTATAAAAATAAGCAATAGTGCCAGCAAAGTCCTTTCAGCTTCTCTTCATTGTTATTTCCAGAACTATTTTAATCCTGGGTAGATTTTTGAGATAAAAGTAAGGCTACATACACTGGTTGTTCAAAACTTTGGTGGCAGGCAAAAATTGGCCATGAACTATTAGTTTGCAAAACAGAAGAAAGCTGGAGACACAAGATCAGAACAGGGCAAGTTTAGTCAACAACAGATAACAGGAGCAGCAGAAGAAAAAAGCTGCCAAAGCCTCATATCCTGGAACTCAAGAGAACATCGCTTTCAAATTACTACTATGTTTGGACAAAAACAATCATTTAACAACTGACTGTATATCAAAAATTCCAAGTACAATACACTCAAAATGAGGATTTTTTTTTTTTCTGAAGGACAGTCTTTAAAAGTAAAGAGATGAAACAGGAGCTGTGTATCTATGTAATAATGCAAAACCAAGGACAATATCTTCATGTTAACCAATCCTGTGATCTATGCTGAAACACATAATGGGGTGTTTTCCTTAACTATCGCCTTAACACAGATGTATGCTACTCTTTCTGATTATTTTATCTGCTGGGTCCAAGCCAGGGCATGTACACCATATAGCATAGCAACAATTTTTGCACAAAGTGTGAAGAAGGAGGCTTGTGAATTTCTTTACTATTATGAACATCCATTTACAGGCGTTTTCTTAGGCTATGGGCATGAAAAATGTATATTTAAACAGCTGAGACCAACGTCACAGCTACATGCATTGGTCCTAAATTAGCTACAAGAGCTAAGTACTCTAAACAAAATTAAAAAAATAATAGTCAATATACATCAGAAGCATGGAAATACAGAGTACACAAAGAATTCTCACATTAACAAATACCACTGGTACATGTGGTACTAAATGTTTAAAAGCACTATGTATAGTGATTTTTCTTGTTTATTTGTTCTTTTACTTTCTAACCTATAAAAATTTGTGGAAATCGCTCTTAATAGATTTAAATCACAGCAAACAATCTCAGTTTTTGCTGCATTGCTTCCAGAGAACAATTTCTTTACAGGTGCTACAGAAACATTTGGTAGGTTTGCTTTCTACAAGGAGCGAAGCATTCCTGCAAAAATAAAAGCAGCTTCAGATGTGTAGTAAATTGTCTGATTGGCTGATCTGCTTTGGATTATTTACAATATATAGCACATTTTCTCAACTGCACATACACAAGATGATAAAAACTTGTAAACATAAATAAATAAAAATGTTACAAAGTATACAAGAAATGTAAACTGAAACCGTCAGCTGAGTAATATGGTAATATTGCAATCACTTCAGCATGTTTTGGCCTGTGTTTTGAGTAACAGAATTCTATACTAGACTTTCAAACTTGTGTAAATAACTTTTTAATTCAGCACCTTAGTTGAAGTATTAGAGTATTTACAAAGAGATCAGAGGTAGGTAAGAGAATGGCAGCTGTTAGGAAGAAGAAAGGAGGACTGAAAGGAAACAGGAAAAAAAAAAGCGTTCTTTTAGATGAGATGTGAAACCACTTGAGCACAAAAAAAATACATCGTGCTTCTTCCCCAAAGACAAAGCTCAGCGATCATGGCTAAACTCCGCAGTAAGGCATTAGACTGCACTAATATAAAACCACATAGTTTTGCAATATAATATGAAAACATTCTTAATGTGTCCACAGAAGTGCTTCCTGTTGTAGAGTGTACGCTGTTTAACAGTTGTGCTTTACACATGTGGTTGCATTTAGCAGCAGCAGATTTGATCCACCTTTATTGTCTGAACATCACTCTGAAATTATTTCTGCTCCACTGGCATAAAATCCCACCTGCATATACATCATTACAGGTTAGTTTCCAGCAGAAATCCTTCCCCAGGAAACCCTTCCCCAGGAAAGCAAAACCCTTACTTAACAGAAGTGAAGGTGTTACCATTTGACAATTGTTCAGTGATCTGTATAAAACAAGCTGGTGTTAAGGACAAAGGAAGTATGAATGGGGGTGGAGGGCAGCAACCTCAAAGGATCTCAGAGAACACAGAAAGGCCAACAATAGCTCCTCTCCATCCCGCTCATGTTTCTCCCGAAGACTGAGGAGATTATAAATTTTCCGTACTCTGTCAGACCTCAGTCTCCCTACTGACAGAGATTTCACTTCGCTTATTGCATGTAAGAGAAGATCAGCAAATCCATGATTATATAACAACTACTTTTAATCGTGATCAAACCTGTCAGGCCTAGATTTGAACTGGAAATCCAATTATGAAAAGTCCTGTGACCCACTAACGTTATCTTCATAGTATGTGGCACTCCAAAGAAAAAGAATTAAATTTTTTGGGGGAAATAGTCTGATTAATTCATAAACTGTTTGGAATACAGCCTTCGCATTTTATTTCATTTCACTGTATTTAAACAAAAACAATTAAGACTTTACTTTCTACTCCCAGAAGTGCTGTTTGAATATACAAGACAAACAATCCTGAACATGATGAGCAGTGCATGTTCCTGCCAGAGTACTTATGGCATGTTAGAGAGATCCGTTACCATGAAAACTAAAGGCTGATGTTGAATTTCATTTTCCTTAAAGTGATGTTTACATATGCAAAGACTTTGTTTAAATATTGGAAAAAAAGATTGAAACACCAAAATCCATAACTTAGTATAGAACAGTTAATTTAAAATATAAATACCACAGTTAGTGAGCACCTGAGCCCTTCCTTCCAGATTTTAGGGGTCTGAGTGCTTATTTCGTATTTCAATCACACTTCAGTAATTTGAAAGGGATCCAGTTTTATGCATGAGTAAGTTAAGCTGAACTACATTAAAATGGAAAAACAAAAAACAATTAGTATTGTTAACTTTGGCCTCATTCAATCTACTTTTTTTGTGTAAGTATATCATGCAGTAGTTCACATATTGCCCTTCCTTTTAACCACATCCCTGAACACCAATGTAAGTTAACTGCTGAATTTTATATTACATATATTTCTTCTAGAAGAATATTTCTTTAAAAATATAGTGGTGATTATTCCCCCAGTTCAAATACATTTACCGTTCTGAACATTTTGACTTGCAATTGTATATCAATTACAATTACCTAATTAACATTTTATATGTATTTTATCAATACCCCAAAATACCAGATCATTGCTTTGTTGTATTGTAAACTGAAACTATGTATGTAGGGTTCCAAAATCATTACATAACTCTTCCCACATCTTGCATTATAAAATTTTTCTTATGAAACTGACCTTAAATAACAGAAGAATTGTAATTGGAAATAGACTTCTGTGGAATTTAGTTTTTTCCCCTCACACAAAAAAAAACCCTTCTTGAAAACAATCAACACTTTTCAACTGTAATGAACTTTGCATCAATAACATCGTAACCAAGGTACCCAAGCAAATGGTGCAGAAGTGCACCATTCTCCTCCTTGACCCCTCCAAAATTCCCAAACGATTTCCAAGAGACATTTTAAGGTCTTGACACTTTTAATTAAAGGGAAAACAAAACATTATTCCAGAGTTAATGAAATTACTCAATTATGGTCTCAAAAGCCAAACAATGCTGACATTACTGATAGTTGTACAAGCATCATTCTGCCACCTGCTGTGTGTGCTTTGTATGGAGGTTCTTGTTCTGTTGGCAAGTTCCCTCTTAAATCACACAAACTCAAATCTTATCATAAAGCCCAAAGTGAGGGAGGGAAAGCATTGCAGGAACTCCGTGGGATAAAGGAAAGCCTTATGCACAATGCAATTCCCAGCTCTCCCCATTTGACAGGACTGTCTGTCCTGAGGAAGACAGCAACGGCAACAGCTATCAACAAAAATAAAGAAAAAAAAATTAAGTCTTTATTTTTTTAAATTTATATACATTCTTTATATTTTTTTACATTTTCTCAGCAACATTCAATCTTTTTTTCTTAAATTAAATACAATTTCAGTTGGTCCCTTTTCCAGGAAATCAAAGCATTTGCATATAAAAAATTAGCAATTTTATTATCATCAGGTTTTGCAAATGATTATAGCAAGAGTGAGATCACAGTCTCACAGAAGAGAGACTATTCTAAAATCTGTCACTATTTACACTCAACTACAGAAAGAAATATATGAATATGCAAAGCATATCTACAATTAGAATTAGGATCAAATGCATCTTACTTTCCAACATACTTCTGTATTTGTTTTCAGTCTCAGGGGCCTCTTCTTTTATTATTCTTAGCAGCATGTAATGACTTAACATAAACAATGTTCTTTAGCACACAGAAACACTTTGGATGCTCTGCAAGGTAATTTTATCAAGGACTAATGGCTTCAGATATCAAACAATCTATTTCTAGAAATGCACAGCTTTGGGTGTCTTGATTTAACAAAGCTGCAATGATGGATGGAAAATTATATCTATGTTGTCACTTATAAATTTTTCTTACAGACATATGAGTATTTTTTTATATACAGCTTTATCTGTAGCTAACATTCCTAAACATTTTCTTATTTTCTCTGTATAGGTCTACCATTTAAAAACAAGTTTAGGAAAAGCCTAAAACTAAAGCCATCACATCAGCTATTACATACAGAATATCATACACAAATTAAAATGGATTTCATCTAAAAAGGTTTCTTCTTTTTACCATTTTCAAGTCTATAGACAATTTTTAAAAAGTATTGCCTAACAAAATATGTAATTCTTTTAAATTAAATTCCCCCAAAATCAAGTAAAGAACACTTTTTAGCTTACGTCCAGTTAACCTGGGATCACGTTCTTAACATTTGAGTCACAGAACATTAATTCCATAAGTAGAAGTAAAGAGGCATCATCTTCTAAAGACACATATTCTTTGGTGCTTAACACCCACTATCGCCGCAATAACACCAGCTCCCACTGTGTATCTGATGACAGTCCCACTGGACAAGAAGCTGCGCATGCAGTACTTCTTCTAGAGCTACAGTCATGCTCATCAGTTCACAAATACACATTTGCTGGCTGGCATATCTTCTGAACACTTTCCCATCTGCAGGCTCTAATGTGAGTCTTTCCCCATTCCCCAGCCATCAAGTCTAACAGGAATTATAAAAACTTATTTTGATATTGCTATGCTTTAATAAAAAGTTAGAAGTGCCCTGCTATTTTAGGGCAAGGCAGAAAGTTTCTTCCCTTCAGTACAATTTTTTTGGGGGAAATCAAACCAATAATGACATCTAGACAGCTAAAGAGATCCTCTGCTGATCAATCAGTACATCCCCTTTCCCAAGGGGACACTGCACCTACGTTATTCCTCAGAAAAATGTGTCTATCCTATTCCAATAACACAAACTCCCTAGGCAATCTATTCCAGTGCTTCACAATATTTATTACCATAAATTTTGTTTAATACATAACCTGAATCTTTCCTATTGGATTTCTACTTTACTTCTTGTTCTAACAGATTGTTTTGTTGGGTTTTGTTTTTCTTTTTTTAAACAGAATTCTTTTAGATTTTAAGGATGTATCCTGTCTCCCCTTAGTGTTCTTTTCTGTAGACCACGCAATTTCACTTTTCACCTTTTCTTTGACAGTTGTGTTTCATTGCCTTCTAATCATTCTTATTGCTTTATTGTAGAGCTGTGATCAAACTGAACACAGTACTGCAGCCAAAGCTACATGCCAACTGAACAAAGCAGGAAGAATATTCCACATCCTCCATACAATATTCCTGGTTTACACTGCAGTATGATGTTCAGCTATTCTGCAATATCATGTCATTGTTGACTCACGCTAAGCTTATTTTACACAACAAACCCTAGAGCCTCTTCTAAATAAAAGCTATTTCATCAGCTGTTTCTTATCTTCTTGTTCTGTATTTGTACATTTGATCTTTTTTTAAAGGTAGAGTTTTGTACCTTTTCTTACATCGCATGTTACTTCTTTAGATCAATTCTCCAACAGGTCAAGTTTTGAATTGTACTCCTGTCCTCAATTGTGAGTGCAGTTCCACCCCCACCAAACCCAGTTCACTTGGTCTGTGAGTTTAGTCAGCATATTTTCTGTTATATTTTGCAGATCATTAATGACAACATATCCTGGCAAAAGCCTATTCAACCTATCTGCAAATTTCCAATCTGTTTTCCATTAATTTAGGAAAGTTTCCATCAGGCCAGATTTCCACAGCTGCTGATAGGAATGATCTGTGAGACAGTATCGAAAGGTTTATTAAAAACATAAGAGCTCTTACATCATAAGAATAAGATAAAGTTAAAACATTTACTGCTCCCTCTTCTATCCATGAGACCTCTTATCCTGTTATAGATGCAATTTAGACTAGATTAAAACACTTTTTCCTTGCAAATCCATTTTCACTGTTACTTCTTTTCCTGGTTTCTTCCAGATGTTCAGTAAAATTTCATCTCTTCATTACAAGTTTCTTTGGGAATTTAAGTTACACTGTCTAGTCTATAATTTCTTAGCTTTTACTTTTTATCTCACTTCAAATAAAGACACTGCATTTTCTTTTCCCTCTTCTAGACTGCAGTCTGATATCTTTGTAATTGGTATTAATTTTCTTAGCTATCTGTCTGGAGTTTTACTATACCAGTGAAGGGCTGTAGAATCAAGTATTCCCAGTATTATCTGTCGGTCATCTTCTCTCTATTGAATATCAAATCAGTGCTTTCTTAGTAACCTTACTACAAACACAAAATGATTGCCTATTTCATTTATGACCCTTCCTAACTATTTTGGGACCGCATCTTTCCAATTCTGTCCCAATATGCCTGTGCTCCTTTATATTCAAGCTCAATAATCTGATTAAGTAAGCCTTTGGTTTTAGCTTCCCTTCTGTTTGAGAGCACAGAACCAGTAGTTCTTCTAAATTTTGTATGCTTTCTTCCACAGAACTGAGGAGAAACTTGGGTTTTATACATGTACACATGTGACATTTTGACCCAAAGTCTTACTAATTACAAAAGCTATTATGTTTGTATGATCACTGGATTTTACTTTTGTGTTTAATATATCATTGGCCATAATTTCAAAATCTGTTCCAGAGAAACAGATAATGTGTCAACTCCAGAAATGTCCGATGCACCTTTTGATAAAGTTTTACACCAAATAAAACTTCAAAAAATGAAATGGCATTGTAATACATTATATGTGGAAATAGAATTCACAGAACATAAAGAAGCTGCAATCGCCCTGTTAATAACTAATAAAAGCAAACATAGAACGTACTCTGTGAGGAACCTGAGAGAATAAAAATATAAAAATAGGAAAAGTATATTTCAACAGGATAATGAAAATCGTATTATCAAAGGTGCTCTACAATTTTAATGACCTGTGAGTGCATTTTAATTAATTTAAATGTTTAAAGTCGTACTCTATGCACATTCTTAATCTAAGAATATTCATGCTGTTGATACTGGCTTATTAAGGGCTAGATATGTAAACAGGTTAGCCTAATTGCCTGTTACTGTATAGTTTAATTGACTCTTGTAACAAAGATTTTAAGAACAGGAGAATACACTCTCAGAAAAATTCCAGTTGCTTTTTCACTGTTTCAGTAATAAACTTCATATCAAAGGGACCTTAGGTTTTAAATTACGTGTCAGCTCTTACAGGACATTGCAACAACAGAATATATGTCCGTCCTTGAAGTAAATGTTCTAGCTCAGCTATGAGTCATATTTGCATCTACTTAAAAGTAAGCACAGGCATTTGTTAGATCACTATTTAGCTACAAGATACAGAAAAGATTTTAAATCATTTTCATCACCATAGTTCACTCCTATGTAACTGTACAGTTAATACAAACATTTATAATTTTGTCTCAAGGATACAATTTCACAACAATATATCTGCTTTTTACTGAACATGATATAATCCGAATGTCTAAATTTTAAAATTGGATAAACTGTGCACTCTCAACTTTTGCAAGCTTTACATGTTCACTTACATTTACTGATAACTGCTAAACAACATCTGACAGTGAATTTTACCTAGATTTCCCATACTTTGTTTTCTTTTCCTCTATTTTGTCATAAACGCAAGGTTTGAATACATTATTTTTAATTGCCTTTATTTCTTCTATATATTCCTCACCTGAACTCCATGGAACTGACCAATTTATGCTCTGACTCTTACTTCCTTTGCGGTATAAAGAGAACTTAAACGAAGTGTAGTCTTAATCTGAATACGTGTAAGTCAATTTTACACCCCCACCCCACCCCCCAAAATAAAAAACATTTAAAGTGTTATTTTCATTATTTTAAATGAGAAGACGACCATTATTTATGGTACACTCTTCAATAAAGACATTGCTGTGTTGAATCCTTGTAAGAAAAAAATATAAGTCACATAAGACACAGAAGCATTTAAAAGATATTTTGATATAGGTCAAAGGAGATGAGGCACCACACAGAAGTTTGATTCCAAATATCATATAAAATGATCTAAGGAAGGCAATTTATACCTAATCGTTTTGACCGGAACAAATACTCAGACAACTAAACTGCTGAGTAAAAATACGCTATTTAAAAAAATCAACTTAGATTAGAACTGTAGTTCAACAAATGTGCACTACAGGACAGAGTTCTGAGTATCTTTGTTTTAAACACAATTTTAACTCACCCCTTCACTCTCTACAGACTCATCATTCCCTCTGCCATTTATTTCTAACAGCCTAAAAAAAAAAAGACAATTCACATGTGGTACCTAAGGTAGTAACCCTTTGTTAGGGGAAAGGAAATATTTAAAAATAATAGATCCAGGAAACTTGAAGTGAAAAAAGGTATTGTTCCATTGTTGGAAGAGATGTTAGTCTTACACCTAAAGTTTTAGGTTATTGCTTAGCCATGGTAAAATCTAATACATTCAAACACACCCATATTTTCTGATGTCTTAGTTCTGGAGCTACTCCAGTTTTCTAATCCATTGATTAAATAAAGACATCAGTGCCTCTGGTAGGACTCATTTGGGAAACATAAGACCTGCAGAAACACAGATGCTTGCCAGAACCAGTCAACTAACAGTGCTCATGAATTTCAAAGAGCAAGAAAGAGCCAGACAGGCATACTACCTGTGTAGAGTTTATATATTCTGGGGGTGAAGCATAACTCCACTGAAGTTTACTATAAAAATCCTGATGAGTTCAGTGGAAACAGGAACAAAAAATAAGATTTCATAAGCCAAGAAATACTCGTCTGTTCACAACTCAAAATGAAAAGGAGAGATACCTATAAGAGACTAAGATGGAATTTGCTATCCACTGAATGAAGAACTGGGGAAGTGAAGATGGACTGACTGGCAGGTGCCTCAGGAACACTGAGATACTAATAGGTGGGGAGACAGTACAGAGAATTATTTCCAATACATAGTAAGAAGTGTTTCAGAAAGCAACAGAATATAGATTTATTTTATTTTTTTACTTGGAGGTTCAGGAGAATGAAAAGGAATGAAAACAAATCAAATACCATGTTTGTCAGAGGAGAGGTGCACTGCCAGTGTCAGATAGAAACAACGCCCT
This sequence comes from Nipponia nippon, assembly GCF_047370975.1. NCBI lineage: Eukaryota > Metazoa > Chordata > Aves > Pelecaniformes > Threskiornithidae > Nipponia > Nipponia nippon. The sequence goes on from NW_028262369.1 coordinate 61,275,340, forward strand.
TGCAGAAACAGATAAGAAACATACAAAAAATAAATCACCATGGACGTATTCTTGTGAAGACAGGAAAAGGAAATACTGAAGCTGATTTCAACTACATCAACATAAACTAAAGCTTTCTTTCCTTCTCAAAATCACAGTTTCAACACTAACCATGGTTCTCAAACAAAAATAGGCCAGCGTAACAGTTTTAAGAGCTTAAGAAATTTTAGATATTAGAATGTTTACCATGATTTGCAAAAATAAAAAGCACTGTTACATAGTCCCAAAATGCAACCTCAATAAATAGACCAAGTAGAATAAAGTAAAGAAAACAAATTCCTTTCAACAATAAAAAATAATCTCAATCAGGAATTAATTTTGATTTTGCACAACTTCCAAACTGAAGCAGCAACACACCTTTGGTATACTCAAGTTTAGAAACTTTCATTGGCTACTAAGAAACTACCCTTATTGCCCTTAGTCTCCCAGATGTTATACCTTTTAGACCCAGCTGAAACAGACAGGTTGAAATGCTTGAAAAGTTTGCAAGCACTACATAATAGGTCAGGACTTCTCCAGTTACAAAAGAAACATAACAGAACAACAAGCATTTGGAGTCAGTGCTCTTCCTCTGCAGGGTGATTACATCAGACTCCTGAAAAGTAACTTGCTAGCTTCAACTAATCAAAATTCCTATTATTCCCTGAAAAGTTAGTTGCAATAGAAACTCACATTAAAAATAAAAACCCTGTTACCTACCTGTCCTATTTACTTTTACTAAGCGTTTCTCAATACATGACAGACTTTTCAGTCGTGTTGGACAAGTGTTTTTCGCCACAGCTTAAGTTTTAAGTGTACTTTGGATTAGATACTGAGCAACTGCAAAGAATTCTGCATACCTTTGGATATCTCTTGCCTATCTTCTTCTCTGCATCTTTGACTGGATCACATGAAGATCTTTCAGCATCAAGGATTTTTTGCTGCCTGCCTTCCTGAAGAGATTTCTCGGTGGGACATTTCAACCCTTTCTTCCTTTGACATTCGTGGCCTGCTATAAAATAAAACCAAGAAAAATATCATCAGAATGCATTTTTTACTTACTCTTCTGGAAGATCTCTCTTTACTTAACATTAGCCAGACATGTGAAATTCTAAAAGAAACACCACTTTAAATAAAAACATATTCAGATTACTGTGCCATCCACATAAAGTATTCCAAGACTACGTATAACTCTGCTCCACAAATTATTTTGTGTGTGATCTTTTTCAGCTCACCTAATGGTACCCTAGATTTTGCCCCCAAAATGCAGCAATTTTGAATTTTGCAGTAAAGGAGAGAGTCACAGTAAAATGAATGCAACTCTTCATTTCCCTCAGAGCCAGAAGAAACATCATCTCACTGCATCCTATCCAATATCTACCACCAATGCATTATTCTGATTTACAGCCTGCATTCCCTTTTGCTTCCCCACACTTTCTCCCAACCCACCTTTCAATCAAGGAATTACTTATGAATAGGTAATTCAAAGAAATCCTAAGCAGGTAGCATAGCTGTAAATCATCAGAATAGGCTGAAAGCAATATGAGGAACAGTACGGCACACGTGGACTATTGCACAACGCATCTGCCATGACCTGGCAGAAAGGATACTATTCCCTGACAGTTCATATTGGCAGCTCACACATATCCGAATACAGTCTCTTGTGATCCCTGTATCTTGTTGCAATGATCTGTAGTACGTACATGGGTCTACAGGAAAGAGAATGGAATACTAAATTCCAACAGGATTTGGGCACTTACATCCTTCCAGTTCTCTGAAAAAAACCCTCAGATTGAAAACCACATTATACAGCTAAAATCCAGGCTGAAACAAATGTACTTCACACTACACATTTCTAAATGCTTGCTCTTGTAAAATAGTTTTATTAAGACCTTGACACCAAAATGCAAACTTTCTGACTTACTAAAGGGGAAGAAAACCCACCCTCTCCACTCCTGAGGCAAAAAAAAAGCAGATCAAGCAAACACAAAACCTTCCTATATACCCAACCTGAGTAAAACCATAACTGATAAAAAGAACTGTGCCCCGTCTAACAAAATGTCTGTATTCTCACTGCTTTAAAAATTAAAGTATTGTCACAGATATCCTGAATAATAACTTTCTCTGAGGAACGATATACTGCGAAATTGGTTTCTATGTCAAACACTTTCTACTCATTCAGTAACTGCTACCCACCAGCATGTTGCTCATGGAGCATTTGGTTTGTTGGTGCTTTTGAAATACACATACTAATAAACCAACAGAGTTATGACAGTTGAAGGCCTTAAAAAGTCAGTAACCATTAAAAAAAAAAAGAAACAAAAATTTCTAAAGAACTGTTACAATTGCACTAAGATGTCAACAGCTTGTGTTTAGAGATTTTCTATTCTGATTGCATTGTAGGTGGAACGGAGACAACCAGGTTTAAGTACTTTAACTGGTACATTTTAAATTTCTTTTTGTATGACCTTCTAACAGCAATTACATCTGATCAAGAAAAGGAAAAGCACAGTTAACAGGCTTAGCAATGAGTTAATTCAACCATGAGTAAAGAAACTCATTGAGTTCAACTTTTGAATATAATTGGGTAATAAATAAGCAGCTGCTGTTTTCAGAAAATACAAGAAATGTACTGAGCAAGTAACAGTTTTATAACATGCTTTTAGGACCAGCTGTTATAGCAGCGTTCACTTAGGTTTATAAGCAAACCACAATCAACATTGCTTAATTCCTTCAGGCAAAAGTGGTCCTTTTTCAGAGCACCATTTAACACTGTGTCTTGATCCGTAAGTAAGGGTACAACTGCTCTGTTAATATACACCAATAACCTAAATTAAAAAATCAGTGATTTCTCTTTGATAATTAGATCCCTCTATGTATGAGCTTGCTACCACATCAGGGAGGACCAGATTTAAAACAAAAATAAAACCAGTTTTTAATGCAAATCTTCTTACACAAAACATTTAGTCCTTTTCAAAAATAATCTGAACTCAAAATGCAACTTTTCTTTCAGAGCTGGCTTCTGAGTGAGCCTAGCAGGGGCAGAGAAACAGTCTACAAGATGACTGAGTCCTAATCCTAACTGTCAACTAGTTCCTCTCCAACTATTAAATGTCCTTCATATCAGCTTTGAACAAGCAAGGTAAGTAAATATGGACTAAAAACTTAAACTTCTAATAATTTTTAAGACACCTAAAGAAAACTTTCTTTTGAAGGATTTGTGTACAAAGCACTGTTTGCAAAGCTAAACAGCAGTCCGGCAGTGGGACAGCAAAAAACCCTAGTAAATAAATTACATGCTCTGTATTGTGGATGTGATCCTCTTCCATTGTTTGAAATGCATCAGGCTGAAAGCTGCTACATAAAATACCTAAGTAACAAGTCCAGAATAGTTGTCCTAAAATTAACATTAACTACTGTTAATTTTTTTTTTTCTTCCTAGCCACCAGACAGAAATTTACAATGCAAACTCACTGTGAATACTACGAAGCTTCCCTTTGTTCTTCATTATGCCCTACATGACACCCTCAAAAAAAAACCAAACAAAACCCAAACCCACAGTGGATAGGATGTGCTGGACCTCGTTGCCACTATTCAAAATCTCAAACACTTCAGCAAAGCCAAAACTAATTAAAAGCCACTCTCAGTGCGCTCTAGCCAAAGCCAGCATTCCAGGTGTTCTGCAGTCAAGTCAGGTTGTAGGACAGAAGCAGCATCAGGAGCAGTGACGGGCAATCTCCTGCTGCCGGGAAGAGCCGTTCTCGTTCCTTCATGCTCTGCACTGCAGTGGAAGCAGACAGCTGGCCAGAAAATGCATCTTACCTTGGCAAACGATAACTTGCCAATCTGAATGCTCAATATCTTATAACGTACCAATGTACCAATGCATAAAAGTCAGCCCTGAAGAGACAGCAACTGAAAAAAATGCAGCTCTAGGTCTCCTTACAGCAGAGATTTGGAAGTCCAACAGCACTGGTTCCTTCCAAACTAAGAACTTAAATTTAGAGAGAAATGCTGCAAACATTACTCCAATATCTATGCACTGCTTACTTCTCAAGGTTTTGATTATACAGTGTCATGAATAAGAATTCAAGAGGCAACGGAACATAACCATCTTTCAAGAGGTAGCAGAAAGTATCTGAATATGAGACAATATAACCTACTGAGACCTCACTGAGTATGACCTACAGAAGGCAATAAAAATTATGCAGTATTAGAGGACAAAGCACTGGAAAGAAATGAACTGAACTATCGCTTAATTTATGATACACAGGGTATGAAGCAAATTAAGGCTTGTACAAGCACATGGGTGGCTGACGAGCTTAATTATTTGTGTTGGAGACTAAGTGATTTTTTTTTTTTTTAATATTATTATTTATAAAGTGCTCCCCTGCTTCTCACTTTTTGGTATTATAAATTGCTCTCCAGATTTCTGGAGAATAAACAAGTACTGTGAACAGCCGGAGAGCGGTTTTTAGAATCGCTCAAAAAACAAATGAAAGTATGTGAGATACGAAAAATAGACAGATGGGGTATCTATCGTGTAAAACACTAGCATGGGGAAAGAACCCACACTATATATCCTCAAACCAAAGTATAATGAAAAGTTGAATGCTATATACCCTAAACTAACATAAAATAAAAAGCCTGTTCTCTACCTCCCTATCTGAAGCAGGATGAAAACGAGCACTGTGCTCTTTAGTGGGGGAGAGGTTTATACTTTTAGTTGTAACAAGATTTAAAGACTACAGCAGAGCATATCCAGTACATATAGCCACAGAAAGGTATTTTGGGGGCCTGAACTGTGCCTTGCTAAGGAGTACAATACTATTTAACACAAAAAAGGCATCTGAATCCAGAACCAGACAGATACTGTGAACACTGAAGAGGCTTGCTGCCAGTACTTCAGTATTCCACCATATTAACACATCAGAAGTCTATCTTTACAGAAGTTATTAGTGTAGTAGCTATTTGCTTCTATACGGAATTAAGATCATAGATTAGTTTATACTGGGTAAGACTACAGAACCCTTCCAGGTTCTTCCAGAAATGGAAGCAGCTATGTTCTTAACTAAACAGTAGTTTAGAAAAGCAGCAGGGTGTGCTCCAAGGGACTCCTCAGCTATGGAAGCCTCCCACTGCTTCATGGAAATCGAGACCTGAGCTAGGATGAGGGGCATCTTTCAGATAATTAGATCTCAGTCCAGTGCTTGTAGCAATTCACAACAATTTAGGAGACCAACTGCTTCAACCTTCATTAGATAGAATTTGAAGGAAAAAATTAAACCGAATGCACTATACTCATAATAGGCAGGCAGTAGCAAAGATCTGGACAGTAGCTGAAATGTCTGCATTAATAGTAAATAAACCATCTTACTAGCCAAGGAAATGCTTGCTATCCTCTTCACTCAACTGCAAATCAAAAAAGAAACAAAAGTTTACATGGCTACTATTCTCCTTCTCAGCCTTGTCTTTTCTACAGGAATTTTATACAGTGGAAGTAACTCCATGGATGGGAACTAATGAAGCTTGATTGTCAAAGGCTGGGGTAACTCAGTGGCTTTTTAGCTGGGGTATATTACCAGTGAAAAAGGGCGCTTAGGCCTTTAAGACACTGGGGGGAAAAAAAAAACCAAACCACACAAAAGAAACAGATACAAAAAAAGTCCTAATTGCAACAAATGCTTCACCTGGAAGTTGTATAATATTTGATACCTGGTCATCTATGTGGCTGAGAAATTTGGGGTTCTCTAATGTCAAATAAACTGTGATCTCTGGTTGGAGTTCTGCTTATGACTAAGGTAGCTGCAACATCCCCTTCTCATGTGAACATTCTTATCAAAGAAGGTAGAGCTCACTGTTTCCCTTTTTCATCATCTCATCTATTTTCAAGAGTCATTTAGAAATCTGGTTTATTTGAGACTTACCTCACTGCCAAATGTAGCTGAAATTGGAAAACAGGTTCAAAATTATTAGTGGGAGAGATGCTCACAAAGAATGTGATAGCATGGGCTTCATTTACTTAGGAAACCAGAGGTGCTAGGTTTTTTTCTGATGGAGTTAGAAAAATAATTTAATAATTATGCATTTATTCAAAACACCAGAGAAGTAGTATATTACCATACAGATAAAGATATAATTCCAGCACATATTATATAACCTTAGCAACCTACCACAAAAATGAGACATGCTAAAATAAGAGGCTGGATTTCATAACACCAGTATTTTCAAAATGTTTCTAGACCACCAGATATACCTTCTTATAGTGAGTTGAAAAAGAACACTCGTGTGAAAAAAAGTATTGATGGATAAAATAAAATCAGACAAAGTAGATTTCTAGGACGAAGCCCTTCCATAGTTACTCACATATTCCATATTGCCATCAGCAGTCTCACTGTTCTTAGTGGATACATTTTAGAATAAATATTCGAATGATAAAATTGCTGCTCTGTCACTAAGACAGCTGATAAAATGTTTATAGTGCAAGTATTTTTGATTTACTGTTACACCAGATTTTAAAATGCATCACGACAACAAAAAAAACCCATAACCAGCCTGAGCTTGGCGATGGGAATATTTTACCTTTTGTCACAGGAATCTGAATAGCACGTCCAGACTCTAAGTTTTGTAATGTGGCTTGCAAACCTGTAACCTAATTTTAAAAAGAGAACAAGAAGAGGTAATATGAAAACATTGCTTTTGAACTGTCTGTTCACAATACACAGCATTTTTGTCTGCCTATTTAAGTAATAAATTCCATCTATAATTTTTTAGTTTATTGCTTCTAAGTTATAAACATTACTCCTAATTTGAGATTTTGGAAAGGCCCAGTGAAACAATGTGATAGAATACAAGCCATCCAGAATCTCGAAATATTTTTACAGCTTTATTAAAACAATGCAGACATATAGAATACTAGGTATCTTGCTGCACCATCAACTTTTAACCACTGCTATCACTGCACTGATCTTTAACTTAATGGCACAATACGACATACAGCTTTCTCATAAGAAAATGCCACAAAATATGGTGTTATGTGTTACAAAAAAACACCCCCATCACTCCAGAATGCTTACAGTTCATAACTGGATAGGTCTTAAGTATGTTCCTGAAATTTCATAGCATTGGAACTGTTCTATGCTTCGTACTCCTGATTCAGCAGAACTATATATGAACAGTAACTTTTCTTTTTCTTTAGGACATTTTCTTTTACTTATTGAAATTTCAAACATAGAATCCTCAGTCTTTTAAAAGTAAGCCCTCAGCTGACCTGAGAAAAATTGGAGGCAGAGGAATGGAGGAAACGAGGTGAGGACTATTAGAAGAGAGTGCAAGCATGGTAAATTCCTTTTATGTTACCCACATATAATTGATGCTACTGCTGAAATGCAATGCATTTTGGGAGCTCCTTTTTCTCCCCCCCCCCCCCCCCCCCTTTTTTAAACAAACAACCTGTTAAACACATGCAAGATACTTTTCTGTTCTTCATCCATCCTATCTGTGCTCATAGTTGTTCCTGCTAAAGGGGCAGAATATCATGTATACCAACCTACACATCAGATAAGATTACAGGAGTAAAATACTACTCTATTATTCCACTCACAAGACAGAAAAACTGTGTCTGATATTTTAATGTATTTTTTCCTAAACTAATACATCATTCCTGGATGTATTTAGGAAAAAATAAAATAGTAAATAGTAATAAAGAAAGTTAAAATGAGAGATTTCTAAAGGCATAGATGGGAGCATATGAATCTGTGGGAATACCACACCTTTCCTCAAGTTGTTGACACAAAGTATAACAGGCTTTGCACATTGATGACTTATGCGGAGCAGCACTGAGCAAGTACAGGCTGCGAACTACTACTTTGTGGCACTAAGTTTCACATACTTTCAATATTAACATTTTGCTAAATAACATGAAACTCACTAAAATATTCTGCTTCAAACTATTGCTTAAGTGAGTTGCTTTAACAGAAATATCCTCTGTATTTACCAAAGTAAAAACCAAAAGCATTCCTTACAGCTTTGCAAGTTTTACCTGTCCAACTGCTCTGTCTCTCTCCAAACTAGTTAACATTTTCTGTCTCAGTGTAGTCTGGTATTTTTCAGTCAACTGCTTCAGCACTGGTTCATATGATGCATAATGTGCCTTCAGCCTGTGAACAAGAAGAGGAGAAATGATTCCTCAAAGATGAGTTAAATCAGAGATTTATGTCCGTGTAACTGTTTTCTTCCCCAAATAAAAGTGCCAAAAGGTCAACAGAGAGGAGACAAAGGTATTTAGTATGGAACCACCCAACTGGAATACCACAAGAAAAAAAAAAACAAAACAAAAAAAACAACCAAACAAAAAACCCCAAAATAAGAAGTCAGATCAATAAGAGGTTTCATAGTTTGTTTAGTCATATCTTTCAAAACAATACATCCAGTTTTGACCTGTTCTTAATCCTTCGTACACATACTGCACATTAATTTTTGTTAATTTCTGTTTTCTTGCAGACGGGTGATATTTTATTGGAAGAAAGAATTACAGCTATTCTCTGACTACCAACTACAATCCTAATCTAGACAAAACAGTTGTAATATGATTTCTTTCTTCACTGCACATTGCATTTAGAATACTTAACCACTTTAATTCTTCAGAACAACTAGAAGCTGGATATATAATCTTTCAAGAGAAACACAGGAGACTAAGCTTCAAAAATACTGCATTTTGCAAAAAGCTGACACAGAGGATAAGTCAGTGAACAGTGCTCTCTTGCATTAGTGTGTATGGATTTCAAGATTAAGATGTGGAACATGTGGTTGCTATTACATGCATTTATCGAAAACAATATTGACAAGCCAAAATTCTGTGACTTGTTTGGAGCTGCAGATGTTAGCCACTCCCCAATGTTATTTGAAAACAAGTGCTGGCATAAACATGTACAAAGAAGAGATTCTAAACTCAAGTCTTCCACCCGGACCAGTGATCTTCAGATGGACAACATAAAAGTTCTACTCGTGGAGGGAAAGAAGCACAACAGTTAATAGAAAACTTACAGAATTCCAGAATGACAAAATTATGGAACTAAATATTATAAAGTAACCTATTCCAATTCAGTACCAATGGACTAGTTTGGGCTTATTTGCAACCAAAGCAACATAGCAAATTTCATATAGGAAGATCAAGATGTAAAAGGACAGAAAATACCATCTATGGGAATCATGAAAGCAAAGGTTCTGAACTCAGTGTGACACCAGTTACCCTTAAAGTGGACAAAGGATCTAAATCCAGAAATCACTATATATTTATGGAAAAAGATGCGGGTAAAAGAAAGCCTCATTTATATTTTCAACTATTAGAAATACTTTGTATTTATTAATGCCACATCACACAATGGAAAATATAAAAAAAATCATTAGAAATTGTTCAAGAGACATGGCAGAATGGTCAGATGAAACTGCTATATACCAGGACACTAACTAAATGTAGCTAGCTTTACTTTAGCACTTTAAATTCCACAACGTTATCTCATTATCAGGCAACAATTTAAGAAGTTACCTTTAATGTTACATGTATAGTAATTAAAATCATTTTTTACCTTTTAAAGTCACAAATAAGCCTGTTTTTCTCCTGGAGCACTCGCTTATGATGCATTCGATGGAAGTCACGTTCTTTCTGCATTTTTACGAAAGCCTCTTTTGCCTTGCTATATGTAAACAGAAAATGTAAGAGAGAAGTATTAGTCTCCTCCTATTAATTGCTCATCAGGGTATGCTGAATACACATAGAATTAATTTTCAGATATGCACATGCCTACTGTATCCAAGTTGGAAACATTTGGTAGTATGCCCTGTGATGGAGAACTTGTACTTTCAAGGTCTTTTTCCTGCCAGCTGATGTACACAACCATGGGTGCTCTTCACCATTACCTTTCCTCAGTTCCTTTAGATCGAATCTGGATTCTGGCATTATACATCTCAGACGTCAAACTTCCTTTAAGAACAAGGGGTCTTGTGAAGGTACACGTTCAAATTACAGGTGATTAGAAAACAATACTTTCGCTGTGGGTTTAAAAATCTACGTGAAAACGCATTGCAATACTGATTGCTTAATATCTACATTGTGTCTGAAGCCCAACATAATGGTACATGCTAGAAGGACACATGCAGAAAGATAACTATCCTTGCCTTGCAAATACTTGCATTTAGGGAGCTTCTGGAAAAAATTGTGCTAGAAAAGTCCTAGGCTCTATTCAATCATGTTTGCAGCCTGTCCCCAAGCATCCCCTGTACGTGACAGCAGGAAGGAAAAGGATTCCATTTCAAAATTAATTGCAAACATACTGATAACCTGGTATTCTCTAAGCACATTCTACACACAGCCATGGGACACCCTGAGATACTCTGCTCCATAAACATAAAAGAAAATAGCCTGTATATTTTCTCCTTGCCTTTACTGATATGGGTTTGGCAGGAAAGATTAGCAGATGAATTGTTTAATTGCAAAGGAAGCTTGAAATTACCTTGCACAGAAATTAGATATTTGGTCTTTGCAAAAATAAAGCTCATTTCCTCTCCAACAGGACCTGAGGAGTTAGGAAAACCACTATAACAGTGGAGTATGCCAAAATCACAAGTCCAGGAAGAAGACCCATAACTGCCAGTGCATTATATTTAATTGTACAAATAATTTATATTTACTATACATGCATTTGCTATATTTATTACCTATACAAACTACCATATTAGATGTGTACATTTACATGTGAATTATTGCTTGTAGCAGGAACAGTTAGAAAGACCTGAAGAAGAGCACAGTGAATTAATGCCACTATATACCAGTCAAAGCTGAGAAAAAGCTGGCAGGTAAATGAAAACAGGCAGGGCTGACCCTGCAGCAACACTGTGAAAAGCTCAAAGGAGCTGTGGGCATGCAGATAGTTTTGTGTATGCATGTGCACAAATACCAGAAGTAGTGAAACAGAGTAACTTAGGATATGGGATACAGAGTACAGATTATGATTCTGCTCAAGCTCCCATGAACGGCAAAAGATTTGAGAGGTAAATGAATCAGTGGTCTCGGGATAGTTCTGTGAAACAACTCCATCATGACGCCACTCTCAAAGTCCGACTTGCCATAAGATCTCGAATACAAAACCTGCCCCTTCAGAGCTAAGCAGATGACTTGTTCTGAGAGTATAAGATGTTGCTACAGCCAAAGCAAAGCCAATATCCATTTCTTTTAGTTAAGATATATGTCAAAGACTGCAGGTGTCTCCATTTAAAATTTTCTCAAGTAGTTTGATAAAAATAGCAGAAGAGGGCAAGGTCCAATAAAATCAAGTAGGGATTTTCAAAGGTGAATTACATGCCCTGTTCGCACTGAATTTAGGTGGGACTTTATTCCCCAACATGCTGCAGGTTGTAGCCCTAAAATTTTAATCGAAATAAAGACAGTTTTAGAAAGCATACTCTCACGCTTTTACTCCATCTAGGTTCTATAGCATTTAGCAGCAAGGATGCTAAACATACCACATAATTAAACATGCATTTAAATATGGTGCACAATACAAGAAGCATGCACTTTATTGTTTCATTGTATAAGTGGAGAAATATGTGCAGGAACGGTTAGATTTTGGCACAGAAATAGGAGATCAGCTGAGGATTTTATTGCTGCTGATACCACTAACAGTAATAATAAATATGATTTCCAGGATTGCTTTATATTTTCAGTGTTACTGTGGCTGTAAACTGGGCGTATATTTGTGAGCATGCTTCCAAAAATCAGGACAGAAAGATACACGGAAGTATTTAAACTTCCTAACTGATGTTTCTGAACAGAGTTACAAACTTCATTCAAAAGCTGTACACAACTTTCATTCCATCTACCTAATAAATTCCTGAATGTTTAAAGAACTTACAAATATCACAGTTAGCAGTCCCTGTGATTAACACAATCTTAAAACTGATATACCATTATGTTGTCTACCTAAATGTTCAAATACAAGGGCAATACAAAGGGTCCGGCCACAGGAAAACACCAAAATATATGGGATTCAAGCTATTTTAAATCATCAGAGAGGCAGAGTTTAATGTTGTTATGAAATTACAATCTATTATTCAATTCACAAGCAAATATTACTAGAATATTAATGCTTGAATAACACAAATCATCACTGAAGACAATGAATTAACTAGTCTCCTGTAAGAGTTGTTAGTTTTCAGAGATGATGTTTCCAATTTTTTCTGGCATATTGGAAAGAATATCTGTGCTTCCACTCAAGAAATATTGCAGCAGATAACAACATCCCTTACCAATCAATCGGGGCTCAACTGTAGCCTTCAAGACAAAAGAAAGAGAAAGGGAGTACACTTAAGGTATACTTTAAATACTGTCACATGGCAAACCAACATAAAATTAGTTTTGATTTCTTTCACAACACAATGCTGGTTTTAGAAATCATTTAAATAAAGATCAGTAGTGCATCTAAACCTTAAGGTAATAACTAGCACTAGCTTTGGAGTAAAAGAATTATGCTGATATTTATTTCTTTTAATGTATGCAATCAGGGATTTTGTTGCATCTCAAGATGCCTTCAGACATTGGACAACCTATTAAAATATATATACTCATTGTATACAGGAAGTGAAGCTGATTGTGATTTTCTCTTTAAATAATGAAAAGCCACAGCAAAATGTAACCAACAGTCTGCAATCTACTCTATTTGCCCACCTAGTTGCTGTGCAATCATGTAAATGCTATATTAAAATACCCAAAATACAATTACAGTTAGCTTCTAGATAGTGAATCTCTTCCACCAATTGCTAAACAACATTAAAGCAGGACATAATTAGTTTACAGTCGTTTATCCTGGGCCCTCATACTGCCTAAGTCCCAAATAACATCTTTTTTCTGCAAGATGGTTGTAAAGAGTACCAAGCTCAGAAATACCAAATGTAATTAAAAGCTTTGTTCAAATACAGTTCACAGCACTGTATCTCACAATGAAAGTTTTCTGACTAATCCACAGAGCAGAATATGAGACTTGCTTTGCTCACAAATCCTTGGTTTCTAACTAGTCAAACCAGCATTTCTTTAGTGCTCTTAGGCATTCTGTTTTCAGTGAAGCTGGTGAATTCTCCCTCACAATACTTGAAAATTCAAGTTGTCCTCCAGGTAATTTTGGCTTCTGCCAGAAGATTTGCTTTATCATAGCAAGGGTACCAACTACAGTTACTGAATGCACAAACAAGAAAAAAAAATGCTGTTAACAGCCACTACAGTAAATGGATTTAGTATAGAGGATTATGATCAGGGTTTATCCAAAAGACACAAAGGAACACTAACTCATGGTATATACAGCTGAAATGCTCAATTTCACCCATTATTCCAGAAACAGTACTGGTTTAATTCATAAATTATTCAAAACAAGTGCAATGAATTTCACAAAAGTGCTGAACTTTAACATTAGCATCAATGAAAACTTTGAAAGTTATTTGAAATAAAAAGGTTGAAAAAATGAAGTAGTGACCATTAGCACAAACCAAGTTTTACATCTACATATACTCCATCCTAATATTAGCAGAAAGACTAAGAAAATAAAGCTCTCCCTACAAGTGGAGGGAGAAGGACTCATTTTAATAGTTTTTTAACACGGTACATGCAGAATAAGCACAGTATTCAACAGTAAATGCCAATGAACAGAATTTACCCACTTCTAACTAGTGTCATATAAAATTGCTCTATATCTCACTGCCCTCTCTGGAATACCGAACAGGTGACATGACTCACTTGTTTACCACCAGGTTTCATCAAACACTAGAATGTGAAAAAGCAGGGCATGGTTTCAGTTCATGGATTTACTTATTTTTTTTTTTAGCACAGTTCACTTAAGGGAGTGTTGGGAGTTTTATTTAACAGTTAGCCTAGCATATTGGCAATGTCTTTTCCCTCTCCTGCTTTCTTCCTGTTGCACAATATCATGTCATCTTTCCGCCTTTTAACTAGACATCTGCTATAAAAAAAAAATTTCTGACACCCTGGAGAGTATATAGACATTCTTATGGGAAAAACCCAACTTATTCATGAGCATGGTGAAATGGTTTTGAGATTTATGTTCTTAAACAATGATGTAGCAATGCAGCAAACCCAGGAAAACTCTTATCAAGTCAGAATCCACGCAGATTATCTTGCTATAGCATGTTCTTCTTCATACGGGGGGGGGGGGGGGGGGGGGGGGGGGAAAAAAGGGGGATAATAAAAGAAAGGAAAGCCTGTTAAAATTACAATAATAAATTTCAGAAGGACCAGCTTTCATCTTTCCTTCTTTTACTATGCATTACTGCTTCTTACTCTCCCACTCAAAGGAGAGACAATCCCTAACTATCCATTGTCCAAAGAAGCTGTAGATTAAAATAAAGGAATGTTTTCTATATGGCCCATCTCCCAGTGCAACAGTATATTTAGACTACACAATATTTGACTTGCTTATTAAAGCTGTTTACTTAACTATTAGACTATGGCCAATTAATTTATTAACTTAAAATGTAATAAATCATTATCATTGGAAAATAATTTGACTATCGTTATTAGCAGCAGCAATGATTATTTAAGATCTGAGCAGCTATTTTTCGTATAAAGTAACAATCTAAATGAAAATTAGTAGCTTGAGGAAAATCAAAGGATAGAGTTAAAATTTTTACGGCTCGATATTTTAAAACTAAGCACTGGCAAAACCAAAGTGAGTGCATTATTAGGTCTCAGGGTAAATTCTCAATGAACACATACACACGTATCATTCTTCAGACAAGACTGTTACATGTAGTTCATTATTGCATCTCCATTACACAGGCTAAATATTCTAACTCTCTTATGACTGAAGTACAACTGGCTTGTAAAATCAGCTACTACAACGTACACACAAGTATAATCAATGATGGTAATTTACGCTGACATACCATTTACCACTAGGGCCAGAGTGATACATTTTTTGCAATTAAAAAAATGAAGAATAAATGTATAGTGATTTTTTTCCTATGTTGATGTTTTGTGGTAGCTGTAATTTATAGTGCTGTATTTTAATACCAAATGCACATAACCATTTATTTTCTAGTTCTACATATTATATTCTCGTGATTCTTCGTAATAATTTGTTGTGATTACTGGATATTGAAAATTATTTTCTATAGCCCACTAAATACAAATAAAAGAAATTAAGATTTAGGTTTCTAATAGAGCTTAGAGAAAATTGAATTTTAATTACAAGTGTCACCTAGAAGTAAAAATATGCTCAGCCAGCATAACAAACAGGAACTTATTATTTCCATTAAGTACTTGGGTTTACTTTATCTGGCCATTTACTACTGTATATCAAAGTTTCATTAAGACCAAATAACATACCTTGCAGCAAGTTTAAAGTTTTCCAAATCTTTCCTCAAATGCATATTCTCAGCTTCAAGTTGCTGGTTGCGGGTACATACAGTTGGAACCAATCCAATATCTTTGGCTGCGAACACACCTCTCTGTATGAGTTCATACCTAGTAGAAAAGAAAAGAAGAAATATTTTATTCCATGTTTCCTTTTTCTCACTTCACTGGTATCTCCCGTCTCATGCTAGCATTTACCTAAACTAGAATCACAAAGGTATTTATCATCTCAAGGCATTTACCTTTTATGACCACTAACAATTAGCAACAGTACTATCCCACCACACTGCGTTCTATTTCACTGGTTTTCATTCTAAAATGTATTATTGTTCATAATAGTCAAAAGACATGTCCTGTGTAACACAGTACTTCAATTTAAACAATTGTTCTTTTCCTTCCTTTCTTCCAAATAGCTTAAATGAAAGACAGAAAAAAATATTCTTGTTCACATAACATTTGTATACACTCATAATCCTTTTTATCTCTTACGCTCAAATATATGCAAGATTTCTTTTTTTTTTTTTCAGGACTCGGATGACAAAGCTGCAGGTAACCTGGATGAATGATTCTATGAGCTATCTTCAACATGGAATACAGAGCTCACCTAGGGAAATTTCTTCATTCCTTCCTGTTTACTTATGTTCCCCTCTCCTTATTTAATTATATTTACCAATATTTACCTATTTTACCAGCCCCCGAGAAAACATGATTCCGTGATGTAGAAGCCTGAAGGCTGATTTAGTTAAATACTTGCACAGACTAACTTGCATTTTGAGAAAGAAGTCAAAGAGAATCCGGAGCAGCATGTAATGCTGTGTAGCAACCTATGAATTTCTATGGCCCCCAGCAATAAAGTCCAGTCAGTCAGTCTCATATCTTTTAGGACTATCCCTCTTTTGGTAGGATGTCAATAAAAGCTAAGAATAATCTAACAGGCAGTAAAAAGAACGCAGGTGTTGACATCATTCGTTTTAGGCTTAATTTAAAGGTATTTAAATACAGAGCAACTGAAAGTACCTAAGTATCTTCTATACAAAAAAGAGAGTGGCGATATTAGAAAGAATTCAAAAAAGCTAAATTTGATCAAAAAAATGCGACTGTTGCTACACAAAATAAATGCTTCTACAGAATCATGCTTGTTCAAGGAATGATTATAAGCTATCAGTATTTGTCAAAGTATTTCAAAGGACACCAAGATTCAAGTCTACATATACGAGCGTAAGATGGTTCTGTGCGAGCAGACATTGCAGAAGTGATTCCAGCATCCAGTACGTGTATGTACAAAACATCTATTTCTTCGTCTATTTCTGTCCTGGAAGACAGAAGAGCAAGACCTTCAGTTGGTACGAACTTTTATAGACCCACTGAAGACAAAGTCATTGTGCACTACTGTAGCCATGATATCAGTTCAGCATAGGCTCAATGGAGCTATAAATAATTTGTATCAGATAAAGACTATAGCCCCACAATCTTCTTCCCTGCTGATCTTGACTGCAGCTGGAAGATGTTCTGAACTCACTAGAAGGAATAATATAAACACTATTTGCCTTTTCAGGTGAAAAATACATTGAATCTGTGCATTTTTTTTCCCAAGTAATGAGGAAGTATGAAAAGAACAGCAGTAATTAGAGACAAAAAATACACACTAAATGCTATCTCCTGCACTCAGACAGATTTGAAACTTGAAGACAGTAAGCACAGCATTCCTAGATCAATAAAACATGTTGCAGAAACAAAAAGTGTTTGTAGTATAAGGGATTCTTACCTGACAAGCAACTTTTACTTAACATCCTCCAAAAAAACCTAAGGGGAATGTTAGAAACTCTTATGTCCAAATGAGAGCTTCCTACGGTCAGCTACTTATTTGCATTCTGTGGATACTTCTGAAAATGCTCATCCCTATGAATTCAAGTGTCACTCACATTCACCACCAGTAGATGAAAGGTTTTTGAAAAGTTAAACTGAGCATGTCCAAAGCAAAATTCATTCTATCATCACTTCATTTTCTTAAGCAAATTGCAGTAGCAACAGGCTTTACTACTAAGAAAGAAGCCTAGTCTTTTTTTTTTTTCCTCCAAATAAACATTGACTGATGAGCAGGTACAATACCTATTGGAAATACTGCAAATAAGAGCACTTCTCATTGCAAATGATCACAACTCTACATACTCCTTTATTTGCCAGAAAAATTTCTCCACTGAATGCCCTAACTGCACCTCATGAAAAACATCAAATTTCTGCATGAAGACACATCAGACATGGATAATTGATGAACTTAGCCTCCAGCAGTGCTAAGAACTCTGAAAGGCAATTTTAATGAAATACAATTAATACCAACAAATTCACTATGCCCTTGTCTAAGAACACTACTGAAAATGAAGGCTTTTGTGCATGTAGCAGAAACGGAATAAAAAAAACCACACAACAAAATTGGATTGTGAAATCTCATTATCTTTCATCAACCTAGTCCTGTAAAACTTATGGAACTCCTACATACCTAGCCAACTGCCAAATAGCTATTGTTCTCACTTCTTTCCATTATAGAAAGAAACTGCGATGCAAATTAAATTAGTTAGTTCCGTGCACACACAGGTATTTTTCTAAGCTTTTCAGAACTGAGTTATTATTCTTGAATCGCTATTTAAAATTAACTAAGCATCTGGAAACCTAAGGAACAGATGGTCAACTATGATTTTATGATCAAAGCCCAGTGCAGACTGACTAAAAATAATACATTATTACTATATACATTACATTGAATTCAAGTTTCTAAGAGTTCTAAAGCATTCAGGTTGCAGAGAGGCCCTGCAATAAACTAACTGGTATGTAGCTCAGGATAATCCCTTACCAAGGGGTAACTCACCTAGAGATACATTTAGGGATTAAAATTTCAAGTTGCAGCTTTTACAAGAACTTCTTACTGAAAGTTATCATTCCAACTGATAACCTCTTAAGCAGTTTCAACAGAACACTAAGAAAGAAATAAGCACAGAAAAATAAAGCACCTTTTTGCCCTAGTGTACTCCTTCAATCTATTATACCACATAAGTAGAAAATTTATATTATCATGTTATGCTTGTTATGTAGGCAAGAAAGCAGGTATGTCCACATGGCTTTTTACAAATCAAACTTGAGGTTACTTCACTTGTGTTCTGAGCCCATTCTAATCCAAAAACTGAATCTGTTTTAGCGTGATGCTGTCCTGGAACCGATAACTCTCATTTCTCTCTGGATTTATGAACTCAGAGCACAACACACATAATGTGACCATATGATTTCCAGGCCAAAGAGGACACAGAGCAGACAAAGCTTAGGTCTGCGTGAAATAAGCAGGTTGTTTCCACTGTCTTCAGGGAGTTGTGACATGGAGGGTCACAACCTATATCCATTTTCTTCATTCTGCAAAAAGGAATTTTTTTGTAACAAGTCTACCTTTATGCTCAGAGAAGACATAGTAGCTTTGTTGCATGTGCTCCGTTATGCACAACCCAGGCAATCTTTGCACAGCATACACAAGACAGACTAGCTTTTAACCTTGCTTGGTCACGTAAGTTCATTCTTAATTTTAACCACATCATACAGAAAAGAATTTTCAAATCATGTTTCCATAATTAGTCTGCAGCTCTCCTTTTACTCACAAGCTGAAACACCACCAGGTCTCTAGGAACACTTAGTCAGAGATCACCAGCCCAATGAGTGTACTAACTAATCGCAGTGATAGCTCTGTGCGTATGTGTGAACAGCAAATGATTCATCTGCTCATCAGACTGGCAACGTGCTGCCAGCAGCAGTGAGCTCTTTGGGATTAGGAGGTATAGACTGTCAGATGCATGAATTTACAGTTGATCAGCCCTTGCACTTCATACTCCAAAGCTGTCAATCCAGTATCTTTAATAAGCAACAAAAGCACTGTAAAGTCTTGTATATCAAAGGAATAGAAAATTTAATGATAAATTAGATATTCTAAAAATAATTTAAGTCTAATTTTAAGTTCCTTAAAGTGTAACTGGAAGAAAAAAGTGTATGTGCAAAAAAATACTTAAGTTAAAAAAATTACTACAAGTGTGGTAAAATTATTCATGACATCATAGCAAAAGAGTGGGTTTGGCTTAAAATAAAACAATCAAATCATGACATTTTATACAGCTGGGTAGAACAACAGAATGTTTTCTCAAACTCTGAAATAAACACAGATAATTTGGTCCAATTTAAGTGACCTTTAGATCTCAGACAGACAATTATTTCAAAGCAAGCCTTTTGATAAATTTTCTCTACGTTAATTAATTTCTCATTTTAAATTCCATTAGTACTTGATCACCACAGCATGAGAGCGAGAGTTTCGTCCCAATACATAATGAGGAACCTGAGTACACTAATCTGCTCTCACTTTCATTAATATTGTAAATTATCTATTTCAAACCAACATGAAACATTTTGAAATAAGGTATTAATGCAGAAAAAGTCTCAATACAGTAAGATTAGATCCTGACATGCTGAGCTCATTTGTAATGCTACTGAAATTACTTATAGAGAAAAAAAAAAAAATATATGTACAGTAAGGATTTACAAGATAGGGCCTACTAAGACCTGCTCTTGCTCTGTTAAAAAGCAATTTGAATTTTGCCATTGATATAAATTCAGACTCTAAGTGCTTCAAAGAAAGCTGTAGTTTCATAAAAAGGTCACTATTTATATCTGTCTAGTATTAATTATATTTTCCATAAAAACTGTTAAACTGCTTCAAACTTAACACTATTCATATCGGTTCTGTTGTTGAAAAAGAATACAGAACTATAGTGCCCCTTCTCTAAGGAATCATTTAAGTCACATTGTTATGCTATCAAAAACCAGATCATTATTAATTCCAAAGGCAACACCTGATTGGTGAGCTCTACACTAATAAGATCACAGCCTTGCAAACAGCAGCAATGATTTCCTCATTAGAGAATACTTCTGAGAAAATGTAAAAGCTTCAAGGCTTTTGTAAGAAAAAAAGATGTTCCTAACTTTTCAAATTTACTAATTTTCAAATTAAACAATTTCAAAAGACATTATTAACAAATCTCTGAACCTCTGATGTTTAAAGGCTGACTACAAGGTAATTCAGAGAGGTGTTTCCACTTCTCAGAATCTTTCCAATGTAGCTTGCAGATTCAAAGCAAGCTGGTAACTGAAAGTATTTCAATAGGACTCTATGACAAGCACAACCTTTTGCTCCAAAAAGGAGGTGGAGGAAGTGGAGTATTTAGACAAAGTTGCATTTTTGAACTTCTGCAAGAAGTACGGACAAAATCTCTGCAATCTATAAAAGCTGGGAAAAAGAAGATAGCAACAGCTCCAGAGTTTAGTCTTCTGTTTACTATATGAATTAAATTTTAAAAAGAAAAAAAACAAACTAGCCAACCATATTATTTTGACTGATGTACCAAAAATTACAAAGTATCAAAAATTGTGATTATTCTACTTCAAAATGCAAGGTACCTATGATGAATGTCCAAAAATACCCAAACAAGTAAGGTGAAAATACTATACGATACTACAAAACATTCAGTTTTTAAGCAGGCACCCTGGTTCTGGAAAGCAAGAAAATAACAAAGCCATATATGGTTTCTCAACACTGCTGAAATGAAATGCTGGTCATTTTGCATTGGACTCATTTGATCCAATGATGACTTCTGAACTGCAGCTGGTTTCTAGTTTCCATTGGTAGTCAGTGAAGAGCAGAATATACTTGAAAAAAAATAATTGAATTCATTTAATCTTAAAGGAAATGGCTTAAACAACTCAGCTGAGTTGCATCCTGAAAATGAGTATCTCTCTTTACTGGTCACAAAAGACACCTCAGGTGACCACTTCAGGCTTGTAAATGTCTAGAGCTAGGTGAAATGCATACAGTCCTTCAAAGGTACCCGTTTAGGAGATCCCTGGACTCAGCTTTCTTTGAAGTCTGTCCTTAAAACAATAAAAACCGATAGTTTTAAAACAATACTCATTCTCAACATGAATAAATTTATTAGGTATTTAATGTATTTAAGAATGACTTGTACTCAGAGGAGTTTTCTGGAAATACATCCTGAAATACTAGAAATATTTGAATCCTAAGCATCCCTTTCCTAATTCTCAAAGTAACATCGCCACTTAAAATATTTTACCATTCAGTTTGGAAGCAGTCAAGGGTTCTGGACATTCCCAGTCTGACCAGGAAATTGCAGATGAAGTCATCCATTGCTTCAGGTATTTCAGACACCGATTTCTCAGAAGTCAGAACTGATTGCAAAGCCTGAAATTAAAATTTGGTAATTATTATTAAACCTGCAAGAGAAATGTAATTATCATACCTTCTATTTCTGAAGTCATCTAAAGTCACAGATGTACTGGAGTACAGCTGAATGTTTTCCTTGTCTTTACTGATCAGATCTGTAATCACTGATCCTTCTAATGGCCAGGTCTGTGAAATGTTATGAGAAATAACTCAAAAATCACCTGATTTAAGTATTCTGAACCTGACATAATCTGATATGGACTTGAAACTATTTAAACTGATGGATGATCTTCTGTCACTGACCAGCGAGAAAATGTTAGTTCTCAGACTCCTGCACCCTTCAGCACCCTTCAAAACTACTGATGAGAAAAATCAGTACTTCATCTAATGAAAAATGCAAAAGTCCAAGGTGATAGTAAAACGGCTTATATTCTTTTTGTAATCATGCATGCAATAGAAAGACTGAAAGAACTGCATCTCCATCATTAGAACTCTTAAGAAGTCTCACAAAGATCAATTCTCCCTTTTCTTCTCAACATCCATATGCAGACACTGAATGAAGCTGCCAGACAACATTGCTACAAGTGTTAGCAGAATGCAGATGGTACACTGAGGCTTCATACGCAGCTCCTCCAGTGCCACCAAGACAGACAGCTATTCAGATATGATCAGCTCATGGGTCAAGCACAGTTACCAAAAGCAGAATCAAAACAAAACAGAGCAATCCTACTACAGAGAAAAAAAAAAAAAAAATCCCTTTCACAGCTTTCTGTTGCAATGCAGATTTCTTTCCTTCACTGAACCTCACTCAGCCCACTCAGTGCATAGCCTGATATTAAGCTCTCCTAGAGAGATTTCAAGATGCAAGGAGGTATGAAAAAAGTAAAATATGACCCAGTCTGAGACTAACCCCCTCTCCCCTCCCCCCCCACCACAAAATGCATTTAAAGATAACCAGATGAGAGAGACTGCCACACTTTGGCAGCCAAAGAGGTGGCCTTAATTCAGACTTTAAATGGACTACAGCAATTTGACACACCTAAATATAAGGGTCTCAGCATTTGGGAACCCCACATGGGCACAATGCTACAATGGACTTGCTCAACAACACAGGTTGCTAAGACAAGATACTGCATATGCCTGTCCTCCTAGTGAGAGGATGACAGAACAAACCTGAGCTTGACAACTATCACACAGTGCACTCTTGAAAGAAACTCAGATGCTATGATAATGTGAGCTACACATTATTAAAAAAAAAAATACCACTTCCACACATGCCTACCTTCCTTTCTTCAATACTAGCAAAACTGAAAAAAAATCCAGTGAGATATTCATCAAGACATGCTAAAGGCTGTGACTGCAAATTATTTCTTCCATCCATTTAAAAAAGAATCTGTTGGCCAGCGATTTTTGATAACTCCATCCATTTATGGCTTATTCATGCCCTTAGTGGGAGCTCTATCAACATGACTGCATAAATTACCTGCAGATAAAGGCATTTCTCTTGATAAAATAAAAACACGCAGCATGCCCTGCACTGGAAAATCTCATAGCCATTTTGTATAATACAGAAAATGTTGTGTTTAATTCAAGCAACCTATCTAATATAAACAAAGAATTGTACATGTACGATCAAGGCCATGTAACACTGTATTATGAATAATACAATATGCCAAGTGCAATGTAATATTTAGCATATTTTCAATACTAGAGATACAGTACATCAGACAGGTCTATTTTCTAATTGTGGTAATACAAGAACCAAAGAGTACATCTGCAGACATGCAGCTGCATCCCTTTTTTTGCTTCTTTTCTTTCTTTATTCTAAGTGACGTAAATGTCTAATACTGTTGCTTGTAGTTTCCCAAACACATCTATAAAGCCAGTCTTCGGAAGAAATGACACAGCTTGATTCCCTTAATAAATGGAAATATGATAGGAATTCATTTCATCTGTGCAGAAGAGAATTTATTAGCTGATACTAGCACTGAGAATCATTTCAGGAACCAAAGCTCGAGCAGGGAACAATATACGGAAAAATGAATGCAGTCTAACAGGCACAGTATTGGAACAGGGCCTCAGGACACCAGAACTAAATTCCTAGCTCTTCTGCAGACTTTGAGAGTGATATTAGGCCAACCACTTTCTTTTAGTAGCTATACAGACAAAACACTTTAATAAAGGATTCTGACCATTAAGTCAAAATAAACAAACTAAATATTTGCTTTGTTACATATTTGTTAAATATTTCTTGGTTATTTTTTTTTAATTAAAATCTTCAAAACATTTTAAGTGTAAGGATTGCAAATATGGCCAGCAAAATAAATTAATTGATAAGAGCTTAACTGTAAGGACTTCCCCAATACTCACAAGAATTTCTGTCCAATGAAGAAAGATAAACACCAAATAAATTAATAATTTCTCTGGAAAGCAAAAAAAGATGTTCTCGCAAAACTTATTAAACTAAAAAAAGAATATAAAAAGTGAATTCAAGGATTTTTAATACATTCAAACAAATTAAAAATCAAACCTACATGAACTATAAGGTTAATGAAGGACAATGTATCAGATATATATCTCCCAGATTATCATTTGGGATATTAAGAAAATAAAGATCCTGGAATAGAAGTGTCATAGCTGTAACTACTGAAGAAAGTGTTTCAGCCAGTTTTTGTTTGTGTGTGTCGTTTTCCAGAAGTTCTGTATCCTTTTCCTAGGGTCCGTATCAGCAGAAAATTTTCTTTCATATGCAAAATATTCTATTGCTTGTGTTTAAAAATAATTTATATTATATTACAATGTCTCAAAACAAGGACAACAGAAAAAAATGAGTTGCAACTGAAAAGGACAAATGATGACTAGAACAGGAACAGGAGGCAGAATCACTGTTATCCAAACCATGTGTTGCCCAGCACAGCTGTGTTTTGAATCAGCTGCCATTTCACCTCCAGACTGGGGGAAGAAGATACTTAGAGATTAAAGCTCCATCACCCTCATTCCCCTGTTGGGATCCAAACAAAAACATGAACTGTAACTGGTGAGGGAGCCTCACCAAACTCCTTAAAGACCACTAGTTTCACGGCACCTATACAGAGATCCAGAAGGAAAGAAAATGTGTCTCAATATCCACTTTAATTCCCACACACCAATTTTAAACAAACAAACAAACAAAAAGGTGAATAGCACCATCTCTCATTTTCTTACATTTGCTCTTCTTCATTTAGTAATTAGTGCTAATTACTTTGCAAAGAAGTTTGAAAATACGCATTTTTCTTAGATTTTCCTAGTTATACTTGACCTTTTTACACAGCGTACAAGAAACTGTAGTTACTATAAATATCCATAGTTTCTAATTTCAGTATCTGCATTTGGCAAATAGCTTAAATATTTTGGGATGCTCACTTGATCTGTGCCTTCTCTATATAATTTATTTTCTTAACCAAAAGATTTGCATCTAATATTGAAATGCAATCTTTAATACAGGATTAGGTATACAAGTTACTATGAACACCAAATATACATAATCACTTAAAAATGTTGATCGCAGAGCAGCTATTCCAGGATATGGTTATTACCTAATTTACCCTATTTTAGCCAAGATTAGAAGCTAATAATTGAAAAAGTGTACCAATTATTTATCATGTGAAGACAGCCTTCTACTGTGCTGCTTAGCTCAGAGTTTAGATATTGATTTAAGATTAATTCACAGGAAACAGTACTTCTAACTTGGGTCACCAAAAGCACTCACTGCAGCACTTTTTTTTTTTCCCCAGCAAATTAGCATCAAACAATCTAGTCACTGAGCCTTACAAAATATACAGTAAAGCATTATGAAAGCTGTCAAGGAACTAGCAGGTGTATTAAAATATTCTTCTATTCATGTCTTTCTGTTTAAAGGCTGGAAATACTATTTCAGTTTCAAAATTATGGGAAAAAATGAAACCTCCAAATAATGAGTCAAGAAGCAAGATGACAGACATCTATTAGCATAAACGCAAAATCAAAGAGAATTTAAGCACACACGTTCTTTTGTTTTAAGGAAAGGTAACACTTTCTTCAGTTTGATTAAATGGGATAGATACTAGCATATTGTTTCCTACCACTCAAAGTTCAACAAATCAACAAAGAAGTAAAAGATTATTTAAATATAGCACTGTCATAAGATCAATAGATTAAAAATATTCTTCCTTATTTCACTTTTTATTTGAATGTCAACTCACACAGTAAAACAGACATAACTTCAGTTATCTCTAAAGAACACTAAGAATTTCCACTACTTGGTTAACATCAAGCATGTTCAGTCTTTAAAACGTCTGCCATCTTTTCAGGTATATTCACTTTCAAAACACATAAGACTCCAGTATTGTCAGTTTTCATTCAAAGTTTTATCTAAAATACAAAACTAATCTGTTGATGTGCACTAGTGCAGAAGAAAATGTACATTTTCCTCCATTTTGATGTTAAGAATCATTCAGATAATTTTATCTTTTCATTATTAATCATTTGCTTTTGCAAAACGAAGACTATGACAATAGCTTACTGATGAGGCTGTAAGATAGTGATGATATTAGAAACACAGCAGGGAAAAGCACTTTTCCATTAGATTGTTATAAGCAAGTAAATTCAGGCAAATCACATTTTGGAAAATGCAATACAACAATCCTATTGTGTAAGTCTGAACCATTACATGACTGTTTTGAAAACAAACTGTAAATGTAAGAAGTTTCAAAAACTGTGTGAAATGATTGATAATTTCATTAATATTTTGATTTAACATAGTTTAACAGCCCATTCTTTATTTTCAATATATGAATAATCTTCTTTAGCAAAGTATTTGAGTACAAGCTTCTGTGGGTCTTAAGCACATGCAGTTTCTTTCCTGTATCAGGGATCACATTCTCATTCCATCCACTCAGATAAAGAAACAAACTCTAAAGTACTGATACACTGTAATAACATTAATATATTTTAAATAATCTATCTGTACATTTGTAACATGTATTTGCAATATCAGGTTGTTATGGAACATAAAATGAGCAAAAGTTAAAGGAAGATGAAACCCAGGAAACATTAAGGTGCCTTTTCCACTGTGGCATACGTTTACCCTCAGAAACCTAAAAAATAAGAAGCAATCTTTTCCATGCAAATATTTCATAATTAAAATAAATTACGTGTAAATTTTAAGCCACTAATGCCAACTGAATTACAGAGTCTTAGAACATTTAGGAAGTTCTTACTAAAATTTGTGCATCTTCAGCCTGCTCTTGAATAGCCTGCAAAGCCTTTGACAGATCCTCATCATCTTCCTGAAGACTGAATTCATCATCTGATGGAACCTAAATGAAATTATTTGAAGTTAGGCATCAACATATTTTATACATCTTTCGTTCCGAATACAACCATTTCCACTCCCAGTACAACTACTGAAAATAATCTCGTTCGCGTTAAAGTAATATTTTGCCATATTTAAATAGAATTTATATTACTGAAATATTAATTATAAATAAGCTGAAACATTTAAATAGAAATACCTGTATCTTTAAAAAAAAGTATCTAACATTCAAATGAAAGTAAAACATAACAAATCAACTGACACTAAATCTTCTCTTGAAAAATAAAGATATGCCTAGCATCACCACACTTTATAAAAGGCGATTTGTATCATTTCTCCTAGGATGTTTTTATGACTGATGAAGTAAAACAAAAGAATGAAACATGAATACTCTACCACATATATCAAAAGATTATCAATTTAGTAAATTACCTCTTCATACTGATAATCATCTTTAGAGTCATCTGTTATGGTAAATTCTGCAGATTTTGTTAAGTCTGAAACAGCTGATCCATGTGATGAGTTCCAAGTTAAAAAAAAAGTATCATAAACCAACCATCTATAAACCCGTTATCACCATCTTCGCCGTTGTGCTTTTTGACACAAGCCTTTACACTTTCAGGGCTTCTTTCAGCCTTTAGGTGAACATGCCCAGCTCCAGTGAAAACTATGTGCACAAAGACAGAATTTAGATTCAAAGTTTTTATAGCAGGTTTAAACACCATTAAAATTTGCTTCATCAGATTTAAGTTAGAAGTCAAGCACTGTTTGGAGTTAAACGGTAGCTAAATTCTGCTCTCACACAATCATCAGTTTTTACAGGGGTCTTACTACACTGAGACTTCCACAGACTTTACGCTTCTAAACACAACTAACTTCATGCTCTCAGAGAATGGCATTTTTAAATGAAATTCAGCTGTACAAGTTCAAACATGAACATCTGAGATCAAACACTGAATACTAGAGAACCATTTACTGAAGCTGATACAAGTGCGTTAATAATTACAACACAGCTACAATAAAAAGATAAGAAACTTTCAAAATGTAAACATTCATTTGGAAATTATCTACGGTTCCTTCAAATGCTTTACAGTCAAACTTCTCATTAAAAATAACTATAAATGGTGTAAAAAGAAACCCAAATAAACCTTTTTTCCACCACTAGCCTCACAGCCCATGAAAGTATAACGAAACTGTTTTTAGCAAGATGCTCTGTTGACAGTTTCCCTAGGAAATGAGTTAGCCTACAAATGACCCATGCAAATAAACCAGAAATTAACTTCTGAAAAAAAGCTGGCAATTTAGTACTTCACACACATCAAATTTCAATAGTAACTTCTATATAAAAAAAGAAAGATGCATGATTTTCTAGCTTTGCATCAAGTTTCCCAAATCTGAATTATTCTCCTACAAATCAGGTTTTTGCTACAGTTCTCACAGTACAATATATATGTAGAAGTATCATCTGCATTCAACACCCCAGCATCACAGCATCAACAAAACTATCAGCTGAATTGTAACCATCTAGAAGGCTAACAGCTGAAGATCATGGACCAAAAAAGGATAACCACCATTTGTTTTAGAGAGATGTGAGGTTTGAGGTAGAAGTTGGAGAGATGTCATTTTCTCTTCTAAACTAAAAAAACAAATAGGGAAGTCGTTGAGTGAATAAAGGCGTTATTTCCAGTAATCAAGTCAAAGCACATCTGTGTACCTCCAACTGCCCAATTACACTACATGCTTACTATAAAAACTGTATATACAAATAGGAAACTGGCATGAACACTTAAGAATCTCCTATCTAGGCTTAGTACCTGAGAACAAATGCCTATAATACATGTGCCCCCAAATTCACTTCCCAAATTACTGCATCAGAGACTGCAGATATGGAACACAGGACTTGAATTCAAGTCACCACCTCTCTGCATCTTGCTCTCTGCAAAAGCTTCATTTTCTAACTTGACTGACTCTGGAATGTTTAATTCTAAAACCTGAACTGTGCAGAAACTCATCTCCAAAAATGTTTACTATGCTTTCTTTCATAAGGGGAGGAAAAAAGGAAGGAACCCCCAAACTATTAGATTTAACAGGTCTAAGTCTGCTCTCTATCACACCAGAAGAAATCTGGATTAACTCTTCTGACTTTAACAGGAGGGCAAAGAAATTTTGTGGTTCAATGAACACACCTTTTCTCAGCATAGTACTCCAGCACCATATGTGGGTCCACCAAGGTAGGCGAAGAGAAGAGATGAAAATAGCCCATGTTGAGACATGACTTTCAAGAGCTGACCCTACGGACTTGAGATAATGATCAGGGACTCGGGCATCAGGCTACCTTTCAATTGTCTGCCTGCTCCCCAGTACAACAGGAACGTTTTGGTCCTCGCATCAGTGTCTGGCCACGTCCTAATGGAACAACTCCTAATTCCTGGACTTCGTTCCTTCAACTCAGAGGGAGAAAAGTTCACCTGAACTGCTGATGACATACGAAAAGGAAACAACAGCAAGGCACCAGTGCAAAGCAGGAGGAATAGGTTTCCTTTACTGTTTGAAAAAACAAGGAGGATGCTTGCAGCAGGCAAGTCAAGAGAAAAGACACAGTAATATTGACTGACTAGCTAGGGTAATGTTCTAAAAAGCCCCTTTTTTAATTGGATTAAGATATCCTAGCACTAGCTAGCTGACTACACATTCTCTCTTTAAAGAATGAGACTTTTAAAAGTGTGGTTGTGTTTGTATAGCGTGAATACTTGAGTACAACTTTTTTTTCTACAAAGCAGGGGACAATTTCCATATATATGTACTAATTCTATGTACGAACTAAATATCTGCATACTTCTCTGGAACCCCACAGTCTCTTCCTTCCTTTATAGCACAGTATTTATCAACTTAAAATTTATTTAAAGGAAGTACATTTAAATAAAATACTGCACCCAGCGATTTTTCACACCACGTTTAGTGATTTGATCAGAGACTATTTCTCCTAAAGCTATCTTTTGTATGGGCTACAAATGATCCTTCCCCCCATCTTGACTATTTCTTTCTGCTTTTATCAAATCTTTCAATGCAGACAGAAGCATCACCACAGTATACCCTTGATGGGTAAAACAGTTTCAAACTCTTGTTTTTTTCCTGAATTCTCTACTGACCTGACCATCCTTGCGATCCACTATGGTCTAAACCGATGCATCGCTGCAAATACTGTGCACAGACTAAAATGTTACTTTAAAAATCCTGATTATTTTTTTCCTCTCTTTTGCAAAAATCATAGCCAGGTGCACAATAAGAGAGAGGAATTTGATTTTAAAACTACTGTATTTTCGCAGCAAACACTGTGTTGATTATTTTAACATGTGTACCGATGCAGTGCTTTAAGAACATCACACTGAAAACAGCTGTCCAGTTTCAAGAAGGTAGAAACTGAGGCACAAGCTCACTAAGGCCAATCTGTCACTTTTTTTTTTTTTTTAAATTGCTTTTATATTGGCTTACATCTTAATTCTAGCAAGGCAAGAGAAACTACGGTACTGGTAGAGCCTAACGCTTAAGCTCTGATTACTTAGCCTCTAAAACAAAGCTCACAAGATCTTCTTGATTTGGCAGCTCACAGCTACAAAACAGAACAGATAGAGCTAGTCTGACCTAATGACAAAACTAGAATTTAGGTCACCTGACCAAAAATTACATATTTAAAAGCCATAAACTCCTAACATAATTTGCCATGATTCAATTGTGAAAAGAATTCAAACTGATTTTTTTCCTCTAAAAGCCACAGCAAATAAAATTATGTCTAGGTTATTGTATCATAATCTTTATATCTTGGTCACACACAGTACTAAACAAAACCACAACCATCTCGTCCGTTACTGTGCGTGGCAGGCATTGGGAAATGAAAGAAGCACCTTTTACAACAGCACATTGGGACTATGAGTCTTAATGACAAGTTTTGTCACTCCTCCGTAAATACTTTGCACGGACTGATCAACAACTAAGACAAGAGGCAACAAAACGCTTTCGGTTCAGAATTTTAACGCTTGCTTAGACTGTCCCATCAGCAGGAGAGGATAAAATTACCCTGCTTTTCCCAAAACAAACACCACGTTAAAGTGAGCCAAGATCCTACCGTCTCTGCAGGAAAAGAAACCCGCGTATTAAAGCCCTTTTTAGCTTCCAGGGGCAATAACTCATAAAAAGCAGCAACAAGGTGCTGGGGGTTTTTTTGGCGCTTTTTTTCTGTGAAATAACTTGTCAACCCGCGGGTCTCCTGCTGGAACGGTGCTGCCCCGGCTCCCAGCGCTGCCCTCGCCCTGCCCGATCCCCCCCAAGCTGCCGGCGGGGTCCCCCCGCCTGGGGAGGACAAGTACGCACAGAGGAGGGCAGGAGCGCTCAGGAGACGGGCCCGCCCGCGCCCCTCGCCTCCTGAGGCGGGGAACCGGCGGGACCCCGGGGCGCCCCGCACCCCCCAGCCGCCCGCCTCAGACGAGGAGGCGGAGGAGGAAAATACTCCGGCGGAGGAAGGATACTCTGCAGGCAGAAGGACACCTCAGAGCCCCCCGCCGCCGCCTCCTCCTCCTCCTCCATGGCCGTTGCCTGGCCGCCGTCGCGTCGTGCCGTTGCCGGGGGCGGCCTCTCGCGAGAAGAGGCGCCCGCGCCTCGCGCCCGTCCCAGGGCGAGCAGCCGCCACGGGGCGGGGCCGCGGCGGGAACAGCCCCTCACCCCCCACCCCCCTCCCAGCGACGATTTAATTTAATTTAGTTTAATTTAGCGCTAACTCACGCTTCACTTTCTTGCCCCCGGAGGTCCGAAGGGGTGCTCTAAGTCGAGGCGAAGCTTCTCACGCATTTTCCTAGCGAGGGAGCGGCCTCGGCGGGGGGCGCGAGGGGGTTTGCTCGCGAGTGAGGAGGTTTCTGGAGGTTTCCAGGGTGGTCGCTGGCGACGCCGGGGCGGGCCTCCGTGTCCCCTCAGCGTCCTCCCCGCTGGCTTCTGCGACCTTCCTGACTAGGAAATGCTGCATTTTCTTAAAAAAACCAACCAACCAAACAAAAAAAACCCAACAAAAAAACAACACCAGGAAAACAACAGGAGAAGGGAGGGAAAAAACTGCTTCAATCTCATAAAAAGGGACTAATTTCTTCTTCAGAGGAAACATTTTTGTAGCTGAAACAGGTGTTTGCGGGATCACCTGAGCTCAGTCCTGTAGGACTGATTGGTTACATTAAGTTCCTGCAGTACGTTCTAGTTTAATTAATAGCAGGAGTTTTCCCAGGCAAAAGTTTGGGAAAGAAGCATAACATATCCTGTGTGTTTGTGGAGAATACATGTTATGGCTCTTAGGAATTTGAGATAAGGTTGCAAGAGTCAAGAGAAGGTTTTCTGTTCCTTTTTTTGTTTTAAAATAAGCTTATAGGCCACAGTCCTAAATTTATGTTGAGTTAATGGGCTTTGCATGCAGTAGGAATTCAGAATCAGTGCTTGAATCAATGTAAAGTAACTGATAATAAATGCTGAAAGTCTCGGGGAGACGGGGGGAGTGGGGGTGGTCAAAAAAGAAGTACTAATAGCTGCTCTGAAAGGAGAGGCACCAGTTTTGCTTGCAAGTTTTTTTAAAAAATAAAGACAATCTAACAATTGAAATACAGTCTGAAGATCAGAGAAGATGGAAGTGGGTGAAATTGAACTATATAATTCAGTTCAGTCTTTAGCCTGAAAAAAACAAGATGCAATCCTGCAAGAGGGCCCATTACCCATGAAACTATTATTTTAGCTTTTTCTTCCCAGAGATTATCACACAGGATTGCCATTCCTCTCCCATTGCAAATACATTTTTGAGAAACAACGAGTACTTTGGCACTGTCAAAGTCTCCAAACTGTAATAAAAGAACAGCGTTTTGGCACAAGATCGTCACAACACTGCTAAGGCGATAAGAACTATTGTATTTCTTCATAAATTCTTTATTGTCAGCTTCACCACTGCGTTGAGTTCGATACATGTCAGGGCTTGAACTCATCTGGGTTGAAGAGATGGAGGGCAAATGCTGACATACCTTTCTTTTTGTCTTGCAGGGTTGGGGTTTTTTTCCTCTTCAGAGGAATGTGATGTGACCAGAACAATGTTCTTTCATCCATATCCAACCCAAAAGAGCAGTCCTGAACTCCAGCAGAGCATCTCAAAAAATAACAAAGAATAAGCAGAAGTGGCATCGTAAGGCACAACGCCCATCAGTCAGTACTTCCAAAACTGCAGGATTAAAAAAGTCATAATGCAGTTGGGATGGCTTCAAATGAAGGCCTCATTCTCTTAGGGAAGTTCCCAATTCCACCACAAATCACAGAGTAAGTGTAGCTGTACTGACGTCATACACGCAAGCACAGCGCACTGATATCATAAGTTAATACCATTCGCTTCTCTCAGCAACAGGTTTGCTGTTAGCCTTTACACAGAGTTGAACAAACAAAATGCTATGCAGTACCATTCTCTCCCTTTTCCGATTCTCTGAGAGTTTTCTCTGCCTCTACAGGCCTAACTTCTCCCTACAAATTTTTCATAAGGCTTCTCTATCTCACTAAAATACAGAAATGTATGGTATCCACAATTGAAGAAGGCTGATGAAAGCTGAAAAAGGGCTCAGAGAAGTGCTTCAGGGAAGATGAAGATTGGAAAACAATTAATAGTGAAGGACAAAAGGATCTCAGTCTACTTGGTTTATTAAAGGAATAGTTAAACAGCTTGATCAAAGCGCACGGGTAATAGATTTGATAAAAAAGGCTACGCAAAGATGCAAACATATCCAACCGTGTCAAGAATTAAATAAAAATAAATTACAACTAAAAACAGAGAGTGAATTTTTAACAAATAACTACTTGTCTGATTTCCAAGTATAGTGGAAACAGTTCCTGGAGGATTTTAGCAATGACAGAGTTCTTCATGAAAGTTGTGTTCTACATTCAGACACCAGCTCGTTCAGGATGTCCTATGGCTTACGTTTTCAAAAAAGTCAGATACATTCGATTGCAATGGTACTTTCTATGAACAACATTTTAAATGAGAAGATAAGCAGTTCTACCATATGTGGAGATTTGCCAGTATCCTCAAGGACCCATAGAGTTTATCTGTTTGCTTTTAATGAAGAATCGGCTGGTCACTGATTGTTATTTCCCAAAGGTTTAAATCTTTGTTTGGAAACAGTGTTTGGCTGGCAACTTCTAAACTATTTATGTTATTTCATCGTGACTATATAAACGACCTGATAGTACAATAATTTTCCTTCAAAAGCCAACTTGTTTTTCTCTACCTTGTTGAGAGCCATCTACCATAAATACATTATATTTGGTTATTGCTAAGCTGGATTCCAAACACCCAGTTCACCCTGCTTTATAGCCTCATAACAGTCTGAGTTATAAATGATTATCGTCTCCCAAATGGCAATAACCAATGTTGTTACTGTATGCCATAACTTCTCATGAGAAAGACACGGAAGCGGCATCTGCTGCAGCTTGAGCGTTTCATTAGACAGTTTACTTCTCTCACACAGCAAAGACTAAGCCATGTACTTTAGCCAGATATATCAGGCAGACAAGTTACAGCATTTGAAAAGATCATTCATGAAAACTGGGTAAACCGGAATGCTCCAGAAGTGTTGCTCGTGCTCCCAAGCCCTAAAGGCCAGATACTCTTCCAGCTTTATACCACCAACTGCAGGAATGTGAGACTGTCCTCTCATTCAGAGCAAAATACCCCTTCCTGCTGAATTCAACAAGCAAACTGACTACAATTCTGACGAGTTAAAAAACCAGAACATCCATCCAAGCTACTTTCATCAGTGACTTTCCCTCCCCTGCAGGAAGACAGCCAAAAGGTCCAGTTTATGCACTTCATCACAACACACCAGCAGCCAGCAAAGAATTATCTGCCCCGCTGACTTTTACACACCCAATTCTGATTGTTCTTCAGGGCAGCTTTTGGGGGGGAAGGGACAAGGGAATGTCATCAGTTCAGCTTTTTGAACGAGCACGTAGCATGGCCAGGAACACTATACAGACGGTGTCACGGTGACAGTCAAGAGGCCCTTGTCCACATGGTCGTGGTGGAGCATGGGACCACAGCTGGAAGCCAGAATGAGTCGGCAAACATCTTGTTCCAGCTTCTGCTATGCCATCTGGCTACCAGTTAGGTGACTGACGTTAAATGTATTTTCTCCATATTACCATCTGGCAGCTGCTTGTACAACAACAGAGTAACACGCAGAATTTGGCTAACTGTTATCCTTAGAATCGTATCAAGGATACTTGCAACACTGAGATTCTGAAATAGAAAAGGCGTACAAGGCAAGTTTTTTGCTGTCACGATCTATGCCAAAGGTAGTTTCGATAAAGGAAACAAATTAAAGAAATGGATTAGTACAAACAACAAAGTCTCAAAAAGATGTTCCTTTAACAAAAATTTCATCTAAAAATGTAAATATTGCCAAGTACAGTGTAACTGTAGTATGAAGTACAGTGTTACAGCTGTAATGCCAGGTCTTCATATTTATAAAGGTTGCATTTGCAAAGCCTAGGGGCCATAGTAACCTTGCTGGGCTTTAAATGTAACAGAATGGGGTGCTTTAAAAAATGGAGTAGGATTTTCAATAAATATGATCCCATGACAGCTTAAAATCAATAAATCTCCTACTCCGCTTCCTCCTGTGCTGGTGCTCATATGATTCTCAAATAATATAAACCTATAAAAAAAAGCAATTCCAGAAGAAAAAAAAAAAAAGAAAGAGGCGTGTCTTTGAATGCTAGGAAGAGCAATACTAAAATGCTAGAGGTTTGGCATTCAGAGTTAGGCTGAAGTTATTAAATGTAGTATTATTTTGTCTCTACTCTGCAGAAGAATGTTCAATGTGAAAGCTTCTACTGCATTTCCAGATATTTCTATAGATTACATCTAGGACGTAGTCTCTGAAAAGAAGGGTTTGAGTTGAGATTGTATAGCAACAAGAATGTCAGTTTCCCAATGCATCAGCACTTCTGCTGATGTTCATTCTCCTAAGCATTTTATTAAAAGCATAACTAGCATTGGCTGGAATACTAGTTATACTATTTAAACACCTAATCCAAAAGGTGTTTTTTCTTTGATAAATCTCTAAAATTTCATCTGGCTTCAATTTCACACAGCTTTTTCACAGGAAAGAAAGTGTAAGACAACGCTCTGCTCAAAAACCAACGAGTGCAAAACAGAAGTATGAAGAAGTTTGACTCCACTTACAGAAAAAATTGGGAGTGAACAGTCAAGCATTTTGTCAATAATAGAGTGACATCGGTACAGTGTGATCACACAGCACAGGTTTTACAGGGCACAGCACCGTGAAGCACAGGTTTCCCACTGCAGACACTGGAACTGTAATGTGTATAGTCTAGTATGTACACCGTAATGTATAATAAAAGAGTTATTCTATCCACACTGATGCTGCTGTTTCCAAGAACTACAGCCTCCACAAAATTCTCAGGAGCATTGGACAGATGGTACATTTTGGCTCTCCATGTACTGAATTTGGGAGTATTTCTGCATCACAGACGAGAATAAATTGTGCTAAGAGAGAGAAGAGGGGTGGCATATAGTCATTTTTTATTTTAGGCCTCTAAGTGACCCATGTTCTCTTTAAACTCCAGTTTTATGAATGCAAAGTTGTTTATGCAGCTTATAGGAACTAATGATCTTCTGTTCCTGATAATTAGAGGCTTTTCATTTCATGTGTTCTTCTCCTCTTTGAAAATAAATTTAGTTAATATGCTTTTCAAATTTAGGTAACTTTGACCACAAAGCAGCTAATACACTCATACTAAAAGGTAAAAAAAAAAATTATAACTATATGTGACAGTTGTAAAAGGGACAGCCACCATTCTTAACACAAAAGACCAAAGAAGAAGTGCTGTGTTATCCTAATCTTTGCTTAGTAACAGAGGCAAGAACTGAGATGCCATCATGTCAGAAAACACACAAACTAAAGGATAACCAAGAGAAAAGCTAGCAGAAATTATTACTTTTGTTTATTTTACCATGCTTCAAGCAATCCACTACTTGTTACCCAGGTAATACATCTTCCCATTCAAAGTCTGAGTCTCATACTAATCAGGCACATGCCACAATCATTTTAGCTGTTTTCTGGATCAATGTTTTTTTGTTGTTGTTGTTTGTTTGTTGTTTTTTGTTTGGGGTTTTTTTTTGAGAGAGTATGTATGTGCACACATTAAGACTTGACATGACCAAACTTTCTCTGTCAAAATCAGATTAAAAATATACATAAAGGAATATATCTAGCAAAACCATAAATGATTCAAAACTGCTAGGTGCTTCAACAAAATTGTTTAAGTTTTCTCCCTGCACCCAATCCTCCCTCTGTTATCTGTATCTTAATCAGCTCAGCACAGAGGACTTCACTTCTGGTCACCCTTGTTGCCGCAAAACATGTGTTTGCCTGCTCTTTGCTGCTTTCCTCACTTGGACTCATTGCTTCCTTTTTGCTTAGGTTTCCCCCATTCTGACCAACCTCCTTTGAAATCTGACCATTTCCATTTGTGTTTTTAGCAAGTTTGACAGTCCTTTGGTATTTCTTCAACACGTATCTTTTCAGAGATACGCCTAGAAGATATTGTGTATTCCTGTTCCAAGAGAACCACCAGGAAATTATTTTAAAAAATTGGTCTGAGAGGTCACATAATTTGATGCAAGATGGGCAAAGACTAGCAGGTGATTTGTAGCCAAAAGCAACCTTTGCTACCAGAGTATTTAGCCAAGCCTTCGCTAACTGCTTAAAGCCAGTTGCATTGATCAAGACTGAGTATGGAATTTTAAGTTCCTCTCTACTATTTTGGTTGTTCTTAGTGCAGCGCCATTTTCTCACATACAGGGTGTGAAGATATAAATAATTAGAAGTCAAGTCATCCACCTCTAATCTGTCTTGACTCGGCTGAAGGTGGCAGTGTACACCAGTTTCTGTGTAATAATATATAACAGAGACTGTACAGTCTTTGTGTCCATCATTTTGCTTCATTTTTATTAGCAGAGATCTAGGACCTCGGGCAACAATTCTGTAAAAATCCAACATTTTGGATAAAAGAGGATTTTTTTTTTTTTTAAAGTCTTTTATCTCCAACACTGATTGCAATTTGTGATGTGGATGAAGCATTTTGTGGTTTTCATTTTCATGTATCTCTGATGAAAGCCATAGTACAATATTGATACCCTGTACTTAAATGTCAAAGCTTCGCTTTGTGGTTTTTGTAATATTTTGTTTAAATATTGAAGTATGACAAAATTGAAGTCTGAAAATGCTATGTTTAAGTTCTTTGCTTTTACCTACATATTGCTTATAGCCCAGCCATAACTTTTGCTATCAAGCCATCTGCTCATTTTGGTATAGAATAGAATGAGCAAATATTGGTAATTCAGCTTCTCTTAAACAAAACTAAATCTTGGGCACCCTGCATTGCGTTTGAAGATGCCCAAACCGGTTTAAAATGTGCTAGCTCACACACTAGAGCCTTAACTTAATATAAACTCTTACTATAATTC
This sequence comes from Nipponia nippon, assembly GCF_047370975.1. Taxonomy (NCBI): domain Eukaryota; kingdom Metazoa; phylum Chordata; class Aves; order Pelecaniformes; family Threskiornithidae; genus Nipponia; species Nipponia nippon. The sequence goes on from NW_028262369.1 coordinate 61,313,924, forward strand.
ATGCCACTTTATACTTCAGATCTGTTCCCGGTAATTTAGAGCCAAATCACTAAGATAAGCTGAGAATCCAGAGAGGCCTAAAGGTACCCAGGCACCTGAAACCAAGAGGAGAATCCTCTGCGTTTTCACTGACAGTGAATCCTTGGAATCGGCTCTGCCGGCTTTGTCCCCTTTCTGAAAAGCGCAGTAGCAGTGGCAGCGTCCGAAAGAGGCTTGCTGTATTCGGGCCCCTGCCCTTCTCCAGTCCACTCCCCGAAGTCAGGGATGAGGTACCCAAGCCCTCGCGAAGGATGTCATTTCAGATACAACTCTTTCCAGGGCTGTGTTTTGACCCGATGAGACAGTTCCTTGCTCTTGTGAGTTGGTTACTAAACTACCATCCTGAGGCAGCTAGCTGTCTAAAATATGTACTTTCAAGGCAGTTTGAAGGCTGCTGATTCCTATCCACTGGTCAGGAAGAGAGAAATGTAGCCTTACTTTTAATAGTAGTTTATTCCAGTGGAAGTCGATATAGCTGTTCAAGGACTACAAGATTTCTCTCTTAATGAACCAGATTTTTTAACAAATACCTCCCTGTAAAGGCGTTTCTGACCCTTCAAAATATACAGCTAGTTCAGAAGAATCAGAATTCCCTCACCTAAATTAATCTCTAATAACTTTTGAACAAGTATTTGTATTTTACTGGGACATAATACAAGTATCTTCATAGACCAGCATGACCATCCATCTGACCATCTCCCTTACAGAAGGCCCACCACTCATTTTGCTGCGCTTTGTAGAGTTGATCACTCTCAAAAGGAAATGGTTCTGTCCAGAAATGACCGCTCAATACCAGCTGGGCAATGTGCAATCCTATATCTACTGCCCCTTCCCAGGACCAGAAACCTAATTCAAACCCCACGTCAGAGTGTAGCTCCTTATAGTCCATTCCATATGATGGTGGGAAATCTGAAACAAAGTATGGAAAGCGAAGGAAAGTAGGCTGAGTAGCCCATACATATCCCTTTTGACATTTCCATCACAGATGTGCAATTTTCACTTTCTACACTTTTTATGAAGTTTTTTAAAGCAGAAGGAAACGTTACAGTTTTCACAAGCTAGGGCCTAGAAATCAGGGTTTTTTAACATATTTCAAGTGACTACAGTTGTAATTCCCACTCTTGCAGAAGGTAAGATCATTTGCTTTAAAAAAAAAAAAAAAGTCTGTGGACAAAAACATCTTTACACACGAAGCTGGGTTCCGAGTGAGCTGGAGCTGTTGCAGGAGTACATATCTGTCCAGACCTGAATTCCTCCTCCTCTCTGTCTCTGTCCCTCTCTGTTCAGGAGGGAGCATGCATATATGGCACAGTGCACAGTATATGTCCGTCTCCAACTGCCCTGGTAGACTTCACATGATGTCAAGCCCCGGCGTCCCATCAGGTGGAACACTTCTAAACCTGGACAGCCTTTCTTTTGCACTCCACTTGGCAAGGCAGAGCATATTGCCAAGTCTTCACCCCCCTTAGCCCGTGCCCGGTGATTTTGCAGTGAGCTGGCAATTACTCAGACCGGCGTGTGGTCAGGTTGCGTGTCAAAGACATTTATCTCATTTACAAGCAGAAGATTCCCCAATGAATAATTCAGAAAGAAATAATCCCCTTCATGGTCCATTTTTCCAACCCAAGGCTCTGTCTCTAACAAGCACCCACTGAACGTAGTGAGACATGTTGACTACAGAATTAACGATTTAAAAATCATCGTGTATACCATGCATGCAGATATCACCCAGTGATTCTACTTACTGCTAAAGACAAAAAGCAACCTGTCGGCCCAAACCTCAGTGAAATCAGATGAGGTTTTCCTATCAACTTAAGATGGAGCTGGAATGGATCTAATAAACTGAACCCATAATGCCATCATTCACAGGCTCTCATCACAAGTTAAACTACTGGCTTTTTGGAAGCTACTTGATATTTTCTTTCCAGCAGCCACACAGCACATTGATTTGCACAAAGCTTATAAAAATAGCAATAGCTACAATATGATATTGCCCAGCAAAGGAAGGTAAACTTGCTGTCAGCAATGTTTTCTTCATCCCTCCATTTTTTAAATGAGATTTGCCATACTTCATAAGCACATGGCTAAGTCTGTTTTCTCCTAATTTGTGCATGAATCTGTTATAAATATATTAAGACAGTGCAGAGAACCTCTTCCTTACATCTGTATAATATCCCATGGGTTACCTTACTTTGTGCAAATGAAACGGCTGAAATTTTGGCAATTAGATTACACAGGAAAAAGATAATTTGTGTTAAACAGCAACTCTGATGAAGTGTAAAAACATAACCTTTTTGCCCCATTCTTTTTTCATACTGAGAATGGCCAGCAAGATCTGGTAATTGTCATGTCTAGCCCCAATCCTCTTATATCTGAAGGAAGATGGGTAGGACCAGAAGCAAGTCTATTTTTTCTAACTACATCAGCTAGTCTAACTCAAAAATATCATCATTCCTCCCAAACTGTGCCTGAAGAGCAGCGGTTTTCAACACAGGAGGAATGCAGGAATAATCTCTAAACTTCACACACTATCTAACAGGCAAAATAGCCCTATAGATTTTGGCTTTATGGCAAGTGGCATAAAAGAGGACTGGTTTTCTATACAACTCTAAGCTGTTTAATTGGACATTTTCAGACTTGACATCTCACTTGCCTCAGTTTCCAGAATCCACCACGAGACTCCCTGTGTGAAACTGGGCTCACAGCACGATGGCACCTGAACTGAACAAAAGCTGCAGGCATCTCGAGCTACAACCCTGCCAGTGCTCTCATCTGTAAAACGGAGGTGAATGCCCTCTAGCCAAGTTTAGCCGTTCCCCAATAACCTCAAGTGAAGAGTGCAGTCCATATACAAAAAGTATTGTTACCATTAAAGCACTTTGCCTGTTTCATCATCACACAGAACACGATGCCTTAATGGGCATTTGAATAACCATTAGTGTAAAGTAATATTAACAAGTAACAACGAGTCTCAACATTGAGAAAACATTGATGAAACCGGTCTCCGTGTCTGGGGATGACAGCAGTAGCGATACACACAGACCAAAAGCTTCATTCTGAAAATCCGGTCTGAACTGGCACTGGGAGCTAGAAACCAGCTCTAGGTCCAGGTTCCACAGATGGACTTTGTAAATTCAGCCAAAGTCTCCACGCCTGAACATTTATTGTTGCACATGTGTGTAAATCTAGATCTCAGCTTTGCAGCTTAGTCCACCTTGGAGTTACCAAGCATGATGACATTTCATTGCAAATGTAGTTTTATAGAGCCACCGGTTGTTAGGATACAGCTTTGTTCACCATCGTTAACCATACCATCTCAATTCATCATGCACCCACTGTACCATAAATCTGTTAATTAAAGAGACTCATCTTGTACTATAGTATTTTTATAACAGCCTTCCTCCTAGGCACATATTCAGTTATGTTTCTTCCCCTGTGCTTTATCAGCTTTATGTTTCCACTGGTCACAGCTAATTAGGACTGAGTGAGCTATGCTATTGTAGATCTAAAATGTTGACGTTATAAGCAGCTCGTATCCATCTCCTGCCTATGTCCCCAACATGGGAGGGCGAGAGGAACCTCCTGAAGAAGCAGGACCCTCCATAGCAGCCTCCCTGCTCTCCCAGCCATAGCCACCGCTTTCTGCGGCCCCCTTAAAACTGCCCAGGAGAAAAGACTAAGCAAAACTTGGACTGGGCTCAGCTGGTTTTGATACCAAAGCTTGTACCCAGCTGCTGTGAAGCACAGCCCATTTCCAGTGGATCAGATATGAAAAAGCAGCAGAGCAGAGGGTCTCCGCATCTGAACGCTTACAGAAGGGACCATTTGACTTGGTCACCATTAAGCTGCGTGCCGTTATCAATGCTGGAAGCCTGTATGAGGAATGTTGGCTTTGCCTGTAAGAGTTCCCTGCTGCTTCTGTAATTATATCAGTGAAAATGAGGGCCCTTAATGGGGATATTTATAATCTTTGTCTGAACCATCCTCTTTACTGCATAGAGATCTTCACTTCTGCACGGGGAATTTATGTTCCAACTGGGTCAGTTCCTCTAATAGCATATTGGCTCTCCCTTTATTAGAGGGAAAAATTCAAGATCTGTTAAAATAGAGGGAAAGATCCCATGCGTGCATTGGTCTTTGGGTTAGGTCCCCATGGAAGCTTTTTTCCTCCTAACAAAGCAGAGTAAATTTCCACAGACCAAGCATTATTGAGGCAAGCCATTAATTGCAAAATAAATCAAACAGTTGCAATTTTCTTCCCTTCTCATCTTCGCAGATGTTGTCACATCAACTTGTCTCCTGTGACAGTAATAAACCATGGCCGCTGAGGACACACGCATGTTGTCCACAACTGAAGGAGAGACGGTGAGTCTTCAACAAAACATTTCTTTCCTCCGAAGCAGATAAGCAGTGCACATAGTAAAGACATACATGGTAGTTTAATTGTGCATTAAGGCACACAGTACCTGCTCCTCCCTGCGGCATTTTATCCGTTGCATGACAAAACTCCGGCAGAGCCAGGATCCCTGCCAGGCAGAACTGCACAGTCCAAGCACCGCTTTTTCTCCCATTTCTTGTCTGTCCCAGTGACTTGTCAGGGCAATTACCATGCAGCTATACAAAGTAGTATTTCGCTAATGCCTTGTCAGTATAGGTAAAGGGTATTGAAATTTTCCTGAACAGCCCACAGATCCTCAGACTCTGGTTACCTTCTCCAAGCACAGACAGACCTAAAAGTCCCTTTGCCTTATCTCAGCTTTCAGCGCACTGGTTCACATAACAAGATCTTTTCAAAATTTCTCCATGTATCACAGATTTTCCTTTCATTTAACAAGAAAATAATTTTTTTAATGTTTAAAAAAAGTGAGGCACTTTTAAATTTCCAGGTATTTAGGCCTTAAGTGCAAGGCCATTTTGTAGCTCATGCCTTGAATTCATTGTGGTATTTCCCCAAGGATGTTGTGCTACCGAGTTTCTCTTCTAACCAGCAACTTTACAAATTGACAAACTATAAGAAGGGCTTCTGCTACAGAATGAAGAATCAATAGCTGTCTACTTGGATAGCCTCAAAAAGTGCTTAACTTTTAATTGAATGCTGAAAAAGAAATTGCAAAGTGCAAGAGCTCAAAACAGCATGAAGCCTACATAATTATCTTTCTCCTTGCAGTTCCTTATGCAGACTAGAGACTAATTAAACACATGTGCAGGCTAGAAAATGATTTGCAAAGATATATCTTTTGTCAGTTTGCAAGGGGACCTAACCAGAAGGAAAGTACTAGCAAAGAAGAGGAGCCATTGCCACCTGTCTTGTACTGTCATTTTTACTAGTACCTTGGTTTTCAGTTTCCCTCATCTAGAGTAAAGACAAATTAGATTTTGCATCTTTACAACGAGAAGAACAAAGTTCAGGACAATGGCAAACTCAGGCCCCAGGCTTCAAGAGTAATAGAAACACATAGACAGGGGTTTTAAAGCATTTTGGTACTAGCATCACGCACTATACAAATATATTTTTCATTATAAAGATACCTATCCTAACATGACCCATTTACAATACAGAAACAGATTTTTAAAAAAGCATTTGTCTTCCTTCTGTTGCAGAAAGGCAAAACCAAGTAAAGCCTTCAACCTTAAAATCCATTCTTTAGTATTTATCATGCTAACAAAAAGGCCTAAAACATCTATTAAAAACATATTTAGTAAAATCCTTCTCCAACATACAATCACTACCTACCTCTTCTCCCTCTTTTCCAGGAGAAAAAAAATCTCAGCCTGCTCACCAGGGCCTTAAATTCTCTCTCTTTCGCATCCGAAGTGAAAGCACCTGCTCAGGCTCACTCTCAGCTGGCAGGATTGAATTAGAGCCCAGCAACCATTGCCCTAATAGGAGGCAATATTATTAACTTTAATTCATTCACATCAGCATTGATCAGAAGCAGTTACTGAGTATCAGGAAGACATCAGGATGTCAGTACATGGTGTTCAAGGCCAGTGTAATTACCACAGAAACGAAGGATGCTGTGATCAGTCCAAACAATCGTGAGTAATTATAATGGAAAATTCTGATCTTCTGTGGGTTTCGTCCCACATGCACCATCTGAAGACTCACGTCGTTCAAAGGGCTGTGGTTTCTGTGAGTCTGGAGTCCGAAAAATACAGTGCCTGCTGCTCCAAAAACTGTAGCTGGCAAGTACATTTTTAAGGTGGTGATGGCAATCTTCAAGGGATATTTCCCACCAGTGAACCACCGTAGGGCAAGAGAAAGGCGACTACACTGCTCATAGATGGTGCCGCTCCAGGATTTCGAACGCCTGCGCAAATTAAAATGAAATTTTAAGTATGTTATGGCACTGCACGGCTCTGGCAGAATAGTTCAATGCCACTTTAGGATCTCAAGCAGGCTGGTGGAACAAGACCGCAAGACTTTGGATGTGTCAGTCTCTCTGGTAAAGCTAACGCTAGATACCCCAAAGCCTGAAATCGCACGCGCAGAGGGATGCTTTCCTGAAAATGTTTCCTGCGAGAGGGGCTGTGGTAGAAGTTGGGAGGGGAGAAATCGTCCAAGATGAATGATCCTTTCTCATCTTTACCAGCAATTGCACTCCATCATCCTTTTAAAACCTCTGATGTAAATAAATGCACTGCTATATCCTGTCTCTGGTTCTCCTCCATTTCCCTGGCTCCTCTCCTGCCAGACATCCCCTTAATCCCTCCACACCTGGGGAAGCACAGGAAGGGGTGGGGGGACGCAGCATTGGCAGGTGACTGCTCTCTTTTGCTCTCACTCAAGTGCCCTCCCGATGAAGTCCTTTTCATTAGCATCGCTGCCCCCCACCCCAACAGGAACTTTCTGTCCCCAAAATCCATCCGCCCTCTTGCCAAAACACGGAAAGCAGAAGGGGACAGCGGGAACAAGAAGGCTGGTTGCTCGTATGTGTCCTCACTATGGCAAATATCACGCTCAGATTCAGCTTGGTGAATACCAGCTGGCCACGTGTGGGCTGCCTGGGGCCACTTCATGCCATAAAATATCCCAGAGCTGTCAGAGAGTAACACTTCTAATTTTGGCGTAGTGAAACATCAGCTCTGGAGGAGCTTTGCAGGGCCCGGCGGTGCGTGCACTACCGGACTGCTTTGTATCCCCACGCACAGCCAGCCCTGCCCTCCCCTGCTTGCACAGCCCTTATAGCTCAGCATCTATAGCTCCTGCAGGATGCACAGCTCCTGCGAGCACAGCCGGGGCTGCCGCAAGTCCCCATTGCACGGCCAATGCTGCCACCCTAATGCAAAGCGAAGAATATATCCACCAGGCAGCAAGCCTCCGTCCCCGGCCCTGCACCCCCGCCAGGCAGCCCTGTGGGGTACCTGCGGAGCCCATCAGGGAACCAGGCTGGGGGCATGGAGCTGGGGGATGCTTTATCCACTGATTTTCAGAGCTTCAAGAATAGGCACAATCAGCCTCCCGCAAGGCGCCGGAGTTTATCGGAAAGCCATCCCAGCCTGGTGAAATGGATGCACAGCGCTATAGGTGCGGCCCTCGCTGATGGAGAGCGGGGAGAAGAGAGGGCACTTGCCCTTCTCAGACCCTGCACGGTCAAATGAAGAAATGGTTTCTTATATGCTCTTTCTCACAGTCATATGATGTGAAAAATCCTTAAAAGAAACCTTAAAAGCGTATCCGGCAGAGCGTTCAACTGATGGAAAAAGACTTGGCACTGTCATTTTTAGCCATCTTAAGACATTAGGCAACATGAATATTTTAAGAAAACATAGAAACGTGCAGAATAGCTAAAATAAATGCTCTTGCCTATCAGTTTAATATTTCCTCCCTGTGAATACTTCACTAATTTCTCCTCCAATGGAAGCTCGCTCCCAAAAAGCAGCCGGAGAGGCTGTTGGCCGGGCCTGCTCCCGTTAGGAAAATGGCAATGCTGACATCTACCGCCGGCAGCGCGGCATCGCCTGCGCCCGCCGCCCGCAGGTGGGCTCGCCCCCCGCCGGGTTCGTGAGATACGGCCAGCTGAGGGCAAACGCGCATAACCGATAGGCGAAGGAAAAGTAACCGCTGCCATGCTGTTACAGCCCCAGGCGACGGTCTGAAGTGCAGATATTTATCGAAGGCTGCGTTGCACCGATCTCATTTTTGTTACGGGCTCAGGTACCTTCAAAATATAAATACTCAGTGCAGGTAAACATTTGCTTTCTTTAGGAGACCCACAGGACTTTTATGCATTAATTCTCTCCCCCTTCTAGATTTATTTTCTCTGTTAAGTTTTACGCTGTTCCTTTCATCCAATTAGTACTAAAATCTTCTTTTTTTCATCATGGAGCAGATAGGAAACATGTTTTATTTCCTGCAGCAAGAAAGAATAAACCGCCCCCAAAAAAGCCTTAAAGATTACAAATGAAACTTATAACGTTTGTGCCTCTCTGCGGCGTTTGAACGCTGCACCTCTAATAACATTTAAGTGACCTTCAGGAGCTCCTTGTTGTGTATGTTATAGGAACCATCCACAGGGGGAGGAATAAACCTTGAAGCTGCAAACCAAATGCAATACTGAGAGACACTGGCAATTAATAGAAACAGAGAAATTGGGTATGGCTGTGCATACATTAGGGAGGATACGCAGAATCCACCCTTTCCATACACGGCAGAGCACGCAAAGTGGCTTTCAGTTGCGCGTGAAAAAGTTGCAAGAGTTTATTGCAAGACGAGTTGTTCCTAATTACATTTTTTAAGCGTGCCCTTATTGGAGCATTCCCAATTATAAGCAATTAATTAGTTTCTTTATAAACTGGTACGACAGCCATTCCCGCTAGCACCTCCTCGACACATTATGCACAACACGCAGCTATTGGTGCAAAGTACAACACACTTCTGAAATGATCCTGCCATTGCTGACATATTTCATCAAAAATCACTTAAAAATAACAGAAGCTTGGTGCTTCTTTTTCCTCTCACATCTTTCTCAATATTCAGAGCTAGTACGCATGAGGCCCAGCTGTGGTGCATTGGCATTAAACTATGTAAGATCAACACCTGATGAGCATTTTAACTATAGTACAAGGTGTATTTAAGCAGGGGTGATGGTTTTGGTGAGTCTCTTGGGAGGAAGGCGGTAGCTGGGCTGGTTAGAAAGTGTCTGATGAAAGACTTCATCAAGAAGAGAAACTCCTCAGACAGGTTGGTGATGGTGGGGCTCTGTGGTATGCTGGAGAGCTTGAGCCAAGCCCCTCTGTTGCTCAATCTGGGCTCAAATCTCCTTCCTGCTGCCTTTGGTGTTGGCTAATTTGGAGGAGCAATGGTTTTTTTCCCCCTTGCTTCAACAATGTTGCATTCTCCTTAGAAAGGGGGGGGCCTCAGAAAAAGCCCCCTTTTTTGCAGGATAGAAAAATGGTATCTTACTGAGCTGTTATCTATCCTAGTGTTTATATTGCAACACCATCTGTCTCCTGCAACGTGTTTGCTGTACATACGTACCACAAAGAGCTATTTGCTTGATAGATGGATGCAGGAAGACCAGTGAGGTTGTGGTGCTGCCTCTGTCCTAGCTGTTTCTTTGTGGTTAGCTCAGACTTTCTCTTTGCAGAGGGCTCACGTGTCCCTCCTGCACAAGAGTGCAATGTCTCTGGTGATGATGCTCATTTGTCTTAGGGAAACATTTGCAGGCTGTTACTAGGGTGGAGGACTTTATGCTCTGGGCACTGAGCACAGAAGAGCCCCCAGGTAAGTGGCAGGGAGGGAGGAGGAGGAAGGACTGCATGAGCCACCAATGTGGGGCCTGGCAGTCTGTGGGATTCTGGTGGCCGCAGACCACCCTGCCACCACTCAGCAATGGGGACCCGAGGTAACACATTGTCATCTTGGCTGATGTTCCTTGAGGAAAGAAGGGGTTTGGACAGTTTCCAGGAACCTCCAGCCCTTTCCCTGCAGCACAGGCGGTCCCACCTGCAATCCCTAAGCTAGGGGAGACTAGGGCTTGTGTGAAAAAGCTACTTTGAGGGAGAGGCAGTCCTTTCCAACACAACAATAAAATAAAACATAGCTGTCTTTAAATGGAAAGAGGAAGAAAGCATAGAGAGCAATGCTCTTCTGCCCTAATTCAGAGTATTCAGCCCTACCTGCATGCCAGGGTGCTAAAACCAGTGGTGCATCAGCAGAGCAGAGACAATGTGGTGCTGGACTGGGGCTGGCTGCTCTGAGTCTGGTACCCCCATGGGTTTTGGGGGCACCTACAACTGGCACCTTTGAACTTTACTAATGTTTAGGGAGAGGTAGGGGAAAGTATTTTTGAAACAATGATATAATCCCACTCTCTTTTTTTTTTTTTTTCTAGTGTATGAGGTAATGAACATCTTTAGTGTTTAAAGGTGCTGTGAGAAGCTGCAGGGCATGTGTGAATGCCAACATTTTATGGAAGGGGTGGTTTTACTGCCAGCAGACTTTAAAAAAAAAAAAATCCCTGCAGTTTATATTAATAAGACTGGATGTTATTGCGTGTCAGGAGTTATTGTGATTTATAAAGTACTTCTTACTTGGTGTGTAATGAAAACACTTGGCTCTCAGTCCCAGTCACTAACGGGAGATGATAGTAGCTTTATCTGCAATAGCCAACTTGACCTGGAACCCTCTGTCATTTTTAATGATATTTTAGTGCTGCCTTTTGCTTTCACCTGAGCTTAGGGTAGCCTCAACTTTCCTAATGTGAATAAATGATAGAATTCTCTTTATAAAAGAAGGAATTTAAGAGAAAAGGGGGAAAACTGCACTGTTTGGTATTAATGCCCCAAACAGCACTGCTCCGTGAGTGTAAGTCCTCATTTTGTAATGCTGCAAAGTTGGTCCTTTAATAACATGCTCTGCTTGCTGTTCTCAAGCCTCTCATTCAGGACTATTATTCTTCTGTTGAGAATTTGACACATTAAAGATACCAAAAATATAACAGGGGAAAGGGGTGGAGATGGGTGTAAGCAGATGGATGGGTCCAGAGCTAAATAATTATTCCCAAGTGTGCTTCTTAAAAAAAAAAAAAACACCCTGTATTTAACACCAAAAGAGTATTACTGTGAAATAGCTGTGAGTGCGGGAAAGACACTTTCAGAAGAGGACTCCTCAGGACCATGCTGGATTATTCTTTGCCCCAAAAGCGTGTGCGTGTGTATAAATTTTAAAAAGCAAGAAAGCCAACATGCACAGGGCTACCTTTGCTACTCCCCTGTTCAGCTATTCTTTAAATGATTAGGTAAGGTATGGGTATAGCTTGATAACTGGGGATCACTAGCCCTGCAAAGGTAGGGCTGGCTCCTAAGATAATGCCTTCCCTTGTTGGCTCCTGTCATGATAATACAACCCAGTATAAAACTTCCTACCTGTGCATCATCTTTGCTGTTATGAGCTATTTCAGTATAGTCCTGTGGCATCCCTAGGGTTAGAGCAAGTGGGAATTACTGGGAAGGAAAAGAGCTCAGCAAACTCCCTGAGTGGGGCAAGGTGTCAGAAATAGCTCCAGCCTGAGCAAAGCCCCAGTGCGCACTAGTGCTGCACTGGATCCATCTAGCTGCAGGGAAAGTTGGATTTAAAAAAAAAAAAAAAAAATCGGAAGCAGCTAATGTATCCTGCTGGTTTAAATGCAACAAAGCTCCTGCGTTCCTCTGGGAGCAGCAGGAAAGCTGGGCACAGTGGCCCCCTTCCGCAGAGCTGCGTTTCCTCGCTGCGCATGCTGCATGTGGATGCAGGGCTGCAGGTACAGGGGAAACCTTGCCCTTGCCTGTCCTGCTGCGCCTGTGGTGGCCTGCACACTGCCTGCAAGAAGCCTGGCCCACCTGGCAGGGAGCCAGCAAACAGTATCACGCTTGGGCTGCTTCTAAGTTGGATGCTGGAAACAGGTACAATATAACTCTGTTTCCAGGTGTAGGGAAAAGAGCTTGCCACCTGGGGGGCTGAAAAATCTCAACTACCCAGAAATGTGGTCATTTTTGGCAGTGAAGATGGGTGATGTCACCTGATCTGCTTTGGACCTCTTGTCTTGTCCCTGAGCAAGGCTGGCCCCATCCAGCCCCACTTGGCATGGAAAAAGCTCCCATCAGCCTCTTGCCGAATTTCTACACTTGTAAAAACCCCATGAACTATTTCACCAGCAGCTGGGGCATGTGATAGGGCCAAATCAAGAAGCTGGAAAAACCTGGGTGAAAGGAATTGCTACTAGATAGGTTGTCATTGTACTTGGCAATCCAGTCTTTTCGGCTGTGCTTATTTTATAACTAAATGCAAGACTAGGTCCAAGGCAGAAATACGATGTAAAAGGAGAATAAAGATAAAATACACTTAATTTTAGGTGGCAAATGCCGTCCTCCTTTGAGATAGGAAGGTGTGTTAGGAAAATGGCAAGGAATAGTATTCTGTAGAATCACTGTCGCAGCCACAAGAGCCGAGTACATGGGATGGTACAATTGCCTTAGAGAATGGCAAATATTTTACAGGCAGCCTCCCTCTGAAATGCGGTTGGAGAATGACCACAGATGCTTACAGGAGACTTAATTGTCCTTGCCAGCAAGGCTCATTATCCATACATAAACATATGTGCTGCTTCTTAACAGCAAAGTGCATTTTTTCAAGAGAATATTTTAAATCTGAACTGCTTGAGTGTCAACTTAGTTGAGTCTGGCTTTGTTTTAATTACACCAGCCATTGGATTGTGTGGGAGGATGAGGGATGTGCTACTTCTGTAGGCAGAAGAAGATATGTTTGCAAAATTACTACATATAAAACATTGCTCTGTCATTCAGCATTGCCACAGGAGCAATGTCAGAGGTCAGTAATGAGTCTTAATGCCTATTTCAGTGGGTTTTTGCTCAGGGCTTCAGTCAGGGTCACCTTTTTAAGAGGTTTCTGCCTCTCATTAGGTTGAAACTATGTAAAGTGAGAGCTGCACCTTGGGTCTGTTGCCCTACACCTCCCGCAGTCCCTTATACCAGAGCAGGCAGGTGGAAAACACAGCTAGGTTGGACTAACAACTTTTTTTAAATCCTCCTTCTGCATTTGTGTAAAGCACTGGAGGGCCAGACCCCAGGGAAGCAGGCAATTTCCTGCAGGTATTTAACAAGGTGTGGCAGGAAAATGGGGAGAGTGCAGCAGCTCTGGAGGCAGAATTGCCAACAAAGTGGTTTTCTCTCCTCAGGCTCCGTTTATAACCACCTCGCTGGTGACGAAGATGAGGCCCAGGTACTTCAAAGCATGTATAATGTTGGGAGTGGGCTCAGAAAGAGCAGCCTTTGAAGTGTGAACTGAAGAATAGTGGGTTGGGCATGGGATGAGTGGGGAGAGCATCCTGACAAGTGGAACAGGTTGGGTGAAAGGAGGGAGGGATTTTTTTTTTTTTTGCCAAGCTATCATATCGATGTTAACCAGGAGACCTGTTCACATCTCTTCAGCTTGGTCAGATTTTTCAAATAATAAAGTTAACTGTGGCAGTAATCAAACTGCTGGATATTGCAATGGGTCAAGTATAATTGAAACATGCCAGAATGCAGCTACTGTCAGGTGGTGCTCGATGAACAAGAGGGTTATCGTGGGCTGGTGTTCACTCCCCCCTTTTCATGGGCAGGAATGAACAAAACCCACTTCAGCGAGTGAGCTGGGCTTGGCTGGGCATGATACCCCAAGCTTGCTGAGCTCAGGCAGTCCTGCACTTCACAGAAAATTAAAGAAAATCACCAGGGTTATTTTGCATGTACCCCAGTCCTTGGTGAAGTGCCCTGGAGGTCCCACCACTGTAGCTCAGCAGGAACACTGCTAACATACAACTTCTGCTGTCTCCCCACAGCCTGAGCATGGCATTTCTAAAGCACAACTTGTGATTTTATTTTTTTTTTTTATTTCCTAGGACTGAAAAAGATGCCCAGGACAGCACGGATGCTTGTTGGCACAAGATGCATCCTTGCATCTCCCATGAGTGGATGGCAGATTTTATGAGCATGTTGTTGGGGCATCTTACTTTTTCTAATAGCCAACTCATTACATTTGAGTGTGGATTTTGGGGGATGATGAAAGCCAAAGTTACAATGCCAAAAGCCTTTTAAAAGTCCATCTGTCCTCGCACTGTAAACTTAGCAGGAAAAGCTCTGAGCGTGTGGGAATGGAAACCCAATGCCTGCAGCAAGCCTCTCTCAGCTCATACCATTTGTGAATAAAGGTTAATAACGTTTGAAACTCTTAAAACTCAGGGTTCAGTCTACAGTCCTTAGGCAAAAAAATCCCTTTAAGGATTAATTCAGGATTTCCCTTGTGGGAGCAAGGCTGTGAACTGAGGCTCTGCAGCTCCTGAGTGTTGCTTCCAAAATCTCAAGTCACTTGGTATTCATCGTATCAAAATCAGCAGGGGAAAATATATGAGTGGTGGCTGTTCCTTCTAAATCAGTACTGAAGCAGGGAGTCCTGCCTGCTTGTACCAAATAAAACACCATGTTGGTAGGGCTGCTCTTTGATGAGCAGTTCCAGCTATAGCCAGTGTCGGACTCCCTGCACAGCAGGAAAACAAGTAGCGTGCTTTGTTCCATCTCTTACCAAGAACAGCAAACCAATATGTACAATCAAGCCCAGGCATTAAAAAAAGAAAACCCACAACAAAGCTGAAGTATAACTGACCAAGCAGCAAGAGATTAAAAACTGGAGAAAGACATTACAGTCCATCATAATCCCCACCTCTCTTCTTGCTAATGTTTCAGCATTTAGGGCTCATGTTCTCACTTTTCCCAGCTGAAGGTGCTCAGCTTTCACTTTTTTTTTTACCTCCTCAACTACCATGAGCCTTTACTCACAAAAAAAGGAGATTTCTAACTCTAACAGGATGCCTAGAAAACAAGGTGATGTCCCAAGACTGAGGCTGAAGTCACAAGCCCAAGCAATGCTAACACACGAATGAAAGGGGGACAAAACAAACCAGACAATTACAAGAACACCCAACATATTTATATCTCCTTCCTCATTAATAAGACCCGAAAAAAGGCACAAACCCACAGAAGAAAATCCTCTAGTGAATAGGGGGCATGAATAGCAAGCATATCTGAGCCCCACTGGCTATTCCTGCTCCTGCGGAGGGAGCGATGACTACAGCCCCACAGCATGGTTGTAGCTCAAAGGAGCTTGGGGTCGACAAGTATGGACACCGGACTGGGGGAGCATCTGAGGACAAGGGGTGCTACCAACATCTTGCCCTTGTTTGGATTCCACAACCCCAGTATTTGGCTTTTCCCCTGTATTCAAAAACTATGAGCTAAATCCTGCAGAAACTGTCAGTGGTTTTAAAGAAAAGCACCCCAAACCAGGATTTTTTATTGATCTGGTTTTTGTTTTCTTTCTGGGTTTTTGAGCCCGGTAAGTGTTGCTGAATCAGGATTTTCCATAACCATGAGAGCTACAAATTTGCCTCTGAAAAACTATGAAATCACTTGGGGTACTGACAAAAAGCCTGGCGATGGAGCAGCTTTGAGATTTGGCTGCAGCTGAAGGTGGCCACATTAATAGCTTTCAATTACCGTCTGCTACAACCTGAGGTCTGGAGCTTGTTAAGGGAAGAGTATTTTTGGTTTAAAAGCTCCCTGTACCCCACTTAAGAGTATCCTGAGTGAAGGAAGGAGAAGTTCGAGCTCTTGGCCATGTGTAGTTGTGAAACTGCTTGGTGAGTCCTGTTGCATTTATCCTTTGGGGAATTTGGAGGTCTGGTTCTCCAGCTGGTCCTCTGTGCCTGTGATGGTTTTGCAAGCCTGGTCCTGGGTGTACCTGACGGCTGCTGCCCGTAGCATGTGGGGTCTGTCTCTTACAATGTGGCCTGAGTCCTAACTCAGTCCTCCAGGAGTGAGCAGAGTATAAATAAGGAAAATAATATTCCTTGTTTGTGCTGGTTTGGATTTTTTTCTCCTACCTTGCTTGCTTGTAAAGAGACAACTTGCCCCATGTGCCTAGCTTTCTGCAGCAGAGCGCTCGCAGAGCCCAATCTCAGCCCAGTCATAGTCTGGGTAGAAAAGCCTCACTTGTGCTAACAAGGTCATAAATCCTCTCTAGTCCTACACTGGGCTGATTGCTGTTCTGAGGAGTTTGCTCAGAGCCTCTGAAATCGCTGGAGTCTTCCACTGTGTGTAGATCAAAAGGAGCAGCTCTCTGTGATAAAGGTAGGAGCTATCAGGATGTCAACAAATAAATTGGATTTCTGGCTAAACTGTCAGAGCTTGTGTCTTAACACAGGGTGGGTGACAGCCAGGCACTATTATTATTATTATTATTATGGAAAACATCATATCTGAGATGATATCCCCTGACCCTGTTCTCCCAGGTGCTATACACAACAAAAAAGTCTCTGGCTTGAGGATATTTCTGCTTAAGCAGGGTTATGTGGGAAGGAAAGGAATTGCTCCAGGTTACATGACAGCTCAGGGCAGAGCTAAGGATAGACATGGGCTTTGCCAGTTGTTGTACTAGCAGAGCTTGCATGTAGTTCCCACAACAGGAGCGGGCTGTCAGCTCTCATATCGCCTGTGCAAGGGAGGGACATCTTGTAAAAATAATCAACGGTTTCTCTTTTCACCTATTCTTGCTCACTTTCCTATTTCCCAGGGGACTTCTGAAAATCCTGATGCTGTAGTGTTTGTACACATGGGGCAGGCTTCCTCTAACGTTTGGTTTCATCCTGCCGAACTATCTTGCGTGTCGGCTGCTTCCCCTGCTCTCCTCCTGCACGCCTTCCTGGGGAGCTCAGGCTGCAGCTGGAGACCTCTGCACCTCCTCCAGGTGTGCTGCCTGAAAGGGCTTTGCCAAAATTTCATGTACGAATTTTCTGCCGTCAAGGTTTTCTTTGTTTTCACTTAGCTGAATTATTGTGAAAATCTAAATTTAGTAAGAGAAGAGCCTCAAAAGGGTCGACTTCTGTGCACAGGGAGAGAGATTGCTGCTTCTTCTAAGGCTTTCCTAAAAAGTGCACATTGCGGAAGGAAAACCCATGCAACTGAGGCCGGCAGTTGGCAAAGCAGCTGCCTGCTTGGCTCTTCTCTTTGCTGTTCTCGGGATGCTCAGGTGCTGTTTCAGGGCACACCAACGAGCTTTCCATTGCCGGCAAGCCTGCAAAGAAGGATGCTCTGTGTGGGTGAATATTTTATTTTCTTTCCCCCACTCCCGCCCCAGCCAGAGCCTCGGCACAACTGCTGGATCTCCTACGTTGCCATCTGACTGCAGCGCGTGCCTTGCGCGGTGCTTGGCACCCGCAGAAGGGTGCCTCAGGCATAGCTTTTAGCGAGGAACCATGAAATCTCTGCGCCGCGCTAGGGATGCGGTGCGGCGCGGCAGCGTGCAGCCAGCCCTGGGTTCGCGTGTGTGATATCCCTCCTGGGGCTTTTTGCCCCGGTGGCCTAATGGGGAGCTCCTCTCTGCAGAGAAGACAGCAGGCAAAGGAAAGCCAAAATTCATTAGCTAGCTTGCTTTCAGTGACTTGGGGGGGATATCCGCACTGTTTTACGTCCTCCTCGTTTTTGAGACCAGGCAGAACCCCTTCCTTATTTTATCATTGCAATTGCATAACATGCATCACTTCCTCCCTTAAAGAAGTTGCTTTAAAAATCATCACCTTTTCTTTTTTTTTTTTTTTCTTTCAAGTAATGGCAAAAGGAGGTTCTCTCGTTACTGAAGTGTACTTGTTGGTTAATTGTATGCATGTGTACTTCTGAATTTGTGCAGAGGGCTGTGATAATCCCCCAATCTGCTGCAAAAGCCAGCCTGGTCTCCCTGTCCTCTCTCCTGTGGGCAGCTTGTGGCAGCCTGAAGTTTAAATAGGTGAGGATGGCTGGGGCCTCTCAGGGATTAGGACATTTAAGTGTTTCTCCTAAATATTAGGAAAGGCCCCTCGGGGGGGGGGGGGGGGGGAGTATAATTAATTAACTGACCAAGATAATGAATACATGCCGAGCGAGGGTACTGGAGTCAATGCAAAGAGCCATGTGAGGTTTGGCAGATGTTAACCCTGCACTTCACCTGCTGAATTGGCACTGGGATGAGGATGCATGTAGGGTCTAAAGCCCTGGTTAAGGGATCTTGCAAGCTTGGGGGAGACTGATTTCGTTTAATGCCCAAGTGTCCCTGGCCTGTGGACCCAGCCATTAAATAACAGTGGTAAAGCTATCCTCTGCTCCATCGGTGAGGCTATGAGAAATGTAGTGGACTTATGTCTTTTATAGCTGAAATAGTAGGAAGAAGCCATCCCAACTCTTTTAGAGCATCAGGGCTTAGGGGATTTTCTGCTCCTGGCGAGAAGAGGCTTCTTGCACAGGGCAGAGCCTGTTTGTGCCTGACCCCAGCATGCCTGGGGCAGTGGATGAGGATGCTGAGCTTCTCCAGGTGCCTTTGGGGAAAATGCTGCCAGGCTTGGGATCTGCCGAGCCTTCCCTGTGGGTAGACTGGAGGTGAAAAACAAGTGGGTTTGTTCCACACTGAACATGCCCACGTCTTGTCACACAAATGTGCAGCACAGATGAAAACAAAAAACAAGCTACAGATGGACACTGGCAACCTGTCGCTAAGCGCAAGCCTCTAAATTCAAAATAAACATAATGCAGCAGCTAGCGTCTTCTGAATGGGATCTGCCGAATTTCCATTGCAGATATTGTAATGTCCTGATTGTCGTTCACAACCAGGACTTAATTTCAACTCAAAATTTCATCCGTGTGTAAAATAACTTCCTGGATGGGTCATAAATTTTCATACTCGTTATTGGTGCTGCAGTTGAGTGTCTGAGTCACGGTGAGGTATAAGGCCCCCAAGGAATTGTAGCAGTCTTGGTCAGAAGAAACTGTTGAAGATGACTGGATCTGTCCTGAGACTTGCAGATGCTGCTTGGGTCACCCCTGGGAAGTTTCTCTAATCTTAGAAAACACTAATCACAAAGACACCACAGCCTCCACGGGCAATTCATCTATTCCCATGCCTCTGTCCCCCTGCCACTAGAAAGTTGTTGTTTTTTTTTTCTTGAACGCCTCTCCTAGCTCTCCTTTGCTGCAGGTGGCACCTCTTGCTTGCCCTGTCCTGCGCTGAACGAGCCCAGGGGAGGAGGCAACTCTCCCCAGGAGGTCTGGCAGGCTGCATGTGACAGAAGTAGCCAAAGGAAACCAAGCAAATATTGCTCTTGACATATATAAAGCAGTCCTGGCTAAACAGGGTCATTTCTGGAGGGCAGGAGCCGAGGGCTGCCCAGGGAGGTGGCGGCAAAGGCATTTCTCTAGAGCTACAGCTCCTCTGGGCTGGCTCCCACGCAAAACTCTTTCTGGAGGCACTTAAGAGGTTTTAATTCAAGCTGCTCGCTGGTGCCAAGGCTTTCTTCTCCTACCCAGGAAGATAAGAGCAGCTGCGCTTGGCCAGACCGGAGCTCCCTCTCGCCTGGTATTTTGTCTTTAGCTGAGATCAGAGGTGGCTGTGAGGAGAGGAAGGCAGGCGCTTTCCCTTGCCTAACCTCCTCACATCGTGTGGCCGTGGCTCCCAGAGCACCAAAAACCCCTGTGCCCACTTCTCCCTGAAAGGGGCTCCCAAACAGGCACGGGGAAATCAAGGGCCAAACTGCAGAGAAAGGTTTTGGTTTTTGGTTTGTTGGGGATTTTTTTGTTGTTTTTTTGGTTTGGTTTTTTTGTTGTTGTTGACTGTGGTGCAGTCCCTGCAAAGTTCACTGAGCTCCAAGTAATTAATCACGGAGTACATGTATTTGTGTGTGTGCCCAGGGTAATTAACTGAAGTGAAACACATGTATTTCCAATCTTACATGCTGTGGTTAAGATAGAAATGAAGATGACCGTCAAATTGAATTATTTCTTTACTAGCAAGGCTCAGGGACATTTCTACAGCTATGTAATTAATTTTAATTGTGCATATGAGTGACTCCTATCAGGGTTTCAAGTGAGATACTGCATCTGTATCCCACGAGGAAGGCCATAACTATTAGTGTATAGGAAGGTATATGGAGAGTGAAGTTTTGGTGACCTATTTTCCTTTCACATCTGAAAATTTTCAAGCTGATGAAAATAGAGAAGCTCCTCCGAAGAATGTCCCTCTTCACCAACAGACTGAAGAAAGGATCTTTGCACATCAATATACAACTTAATGTTTTATACAAAAAGAGACTGAAAACAGAATTAATGCTTTGGTCCTCCAAGTATTTTCTCAAATGCCACGCCTGACACCAGCCACTCCATGGTGAACATCTGTGAGATCCTCACATCTCACTGTTATTCATGTTCCTCTCACTTTGGTTAGTTGGGGTTTATTACCCAATATCTGCTCCTTTAGGTGGACTTCTTTAGGACTTCTGTAGCCATAGAAGGACTGTATTCTGTTCTTCTCTCTGCCATTAAGTTGCTGAAAAACTTGGACAAAGACAGCAGCAGCTTGACAGCTTTCCACGCCGTTAAAAGGCGCATCGTTCTTAGGTCTCTGCGGCATCATGTAGGGATGCTCTGAAGTCTTTGTCGGACAGAAGTTACTAATGACAAATTACAGACAGGGTCGAGGAACGCTGAAATGGGAAACTCGGGCAAAGCAAGTCCTTCGCTCGTCTCCTTGTGTTGTGAAGTAGGCACAACCTTTCTGTGTGGCACACAATTTTTAGATATCTGCATCGTAATTTAACATGAAACATTTTTCAAAGGGCTAAGTGTTAAAGCACAAAGCAGAGTTAGAAAGTATAACCTTTATCATTACCATTGTGGAGAAAATATTTACACTGTCTTAGCTTTCGTTTGCTGATGAAATACCATCTAGTGGCATTGGAAAAAAAAAACAAAAACAAAACCAAAAAAAACCAAACTATGCTATGTTTTAATTGCAGCCTGGCTTTTGATCCGATGTGTATTTTGAAGGAGGAGAAAAAAAAAAAAAGAGGAGGAGAGAGAGAAATGTGGCTTTGTGTGTATTCTGTGTTACATTATTATTCAGTAAGCCTTAAATCACAAAAGCTCTTACAGGAAGATTCATTATCGCATTAAGCACGAGATAGGGAGGGGATGCCTTGCTGGCAGTCGCAGACAATATGTTGCTGTTTTACTTTGTTTGGGTTGGTTCCCCCTTCCCCTTTGGGGGCCGTGTGCTCTAGAGAAACAGTTTAAGACACAGTTGGATGGAAAAAAAAAAAAAAAAAGAAGAAAGGCAGAAAGAGGCAAGTGACCGCAGTGC
This sequence comes from Nipponia nippon, assembly GCF_047370975.1. Taxonomy (NCBI): domain Eukaryota; kingdom Metazoa; phylum Chordata; class Aves; order Pelecaniformes; family Threskiornithidae; genus Nipponia; species Nipponia nippon. Next base: position 61,335,159 of record NW_028262369.1, read on the forward strand.
AAAGCGCTGTTTCGGCAGGCTGGAGGTTTCTAACGGCTCCCCTCTGACTTCAAACACCTCCCCAGCCTGCAGCGAGCCCTCGCGTGCAACTTTGCAGCCTGATAAGCATCACCAGTGAGAGATGCCACGGTACCCAGCATCCCCCTGCGGTACCCAGCCTCACCCCACGGGCATCTCCTCGTCCCCCCGCGGAGCTGGGCTCTCCAGCCCTGCACCAGGGATTTCCACCTTCTCTACTTCTCTGCAATGCTGTATTTTCTCACCCAGTGTTTTCTTCTCCTGCCCTCTGAAAGCTTTTCTTATGTTCCCCAGGGAGCTGGGCACTGTGGGGTGATGGGGAGGGTGATGGCCCAGCTCTGTCAGGGAAAGGACCTTCTGGAAATAACCAAAAATATTTGCAGAGCACTCAGATCTCAGTGTTGCAAGTAACAGGGAAATGAAAGGATTTTCTTCTCCAAATTGCTGATTTACAGTGGCTCAGCTTGCGGGTGACCAATCTGAGCCAGCAGCGGAAAAAAAAAAGAGCTGAGATTTTGGAAAATGCTCAACACCTGACAGGAGGCAGGTTTCAGGCACATCATATGGGATGCTCACTAATGAATAGCCTGGCAAGCAGGGTTTTAAAACAAAAAAAAACAGTGTAGGCCATGTTCTCAAAGTGATGATTCGTTTAAAAAAAAAAAAAAAAAGATATTAAAGCCCATTTATTCTGCTTTGAAAACTAAAATCCATGCAACAGAGGCCCTGCCTGGATTGTTCTTTTGGTTACAAAACCCCCGTTCTTTCTGCGAGGGAATTCCGCAGTTTCAAGACTGACTGGTTCCCTAATTTGTTTCTTTAAAATACAATAAAAAAAAAAACAAAGATACATCACTTGCACGTTACATTTTATTGATGTTACTGTAAAATACATATTTGCTTGCATTCCTAATTGGGGAAGCACAGATGGCAGTGGCTTCTGCTAGAGTGATATGCTCTTTAAAATATCTGGTAACATTGCAACAAAATATAGTCATTAAAATGAGCGTCTGCAAGTGCCGCAGGAGTTTTGTTCTCAGGAGCAAGGCGCTCCCCTGTTTTAAGGAGGGAGTGCTTGGTTTAACCCATCCCTGGGCTGGTACCTGTCGTGGCGGGATAAATCCGGCATGGTGGGATAAATCCAGCACAGCGGGATAAATTCGGCACGGTTTGCCTGAGCGTGGTGCTGCCGAAACCGCTTGCTTGAGGGCAAGTTTATCCTTTCTGCAGGGAGGCGTTCGTAAAGGGGGTGATGGGCCCGCAGGGTCTGGAGCTGGTAGAAGTCATAGATAAAATTATTTTGGTGTTGTGTTCCCTGTGCACAGTGTGTGCAATAAAAGGGGAGCTAAGGAGCAACGACTGCCTCCTCGAAAACACGTTGGTGCTTATGGTGTCTTGAGGACTTGGCTCTTGGAAGGATAGCACTGCCTTGAAAGAAAAAATAAGAAAGCAAAAAAAGAAAAAAAGGTAGCATTGGATGCAGGTCGTTCATCTTCTTCAGAAGATTGTTTTAATTCTCTCTTCTCATCCAAATCAAGCTGTCACGAGCAACCGCAGAGCAAGTGAGCAGCATTTTGCAGAGCGCTTGCAATGTGTTGGCAGCAAGCAGCGAGCACACGCTGGGAGGGAGGGAGGGGGAAGCTCTTTCAGTCATTTCATTTTAGAAGCAGTTTTGCGAGGAAGCCACCGCCGGGTATCCTATGCTCTTTGATATGGTCCTCTCCCCCGCTGTAGCTCCCTGCCCCGGAAAGCTTGCCGCAACCAGGATGTTTTACCACCAACACCTCAGCCCCTCTGGTTTGGGGACAACTCTGCATATATCAGTGCCCTTACGCCCTCCCTTACATTAGGAGGGTTAAAATACTAACAGCTCGTCAGGAGCTGAAGTTTCATTAACTTTATGTTTTAAGAGGCTCCACTCCAGCCACGTGTTCGCGTGCGTACCTGGTGTTACTGGGTTTGCAGTCTCTGGTGAGGCTGATCGTGTGCCTGGCTTCTTACTTGCAAAGTCCCCGTCCCCATCGCCGGGGTTGTTTTTGGGTGCCTTCCCAAGCCTTCCCGGACCTGCGTGGGTCAGGGGGGACAGCAGAGCCCCCTCCCACAGCCAGGCTGCCAGCAGGCATTATGAGACACTCGGAGCCATCAGCCTCTTCGGTTAATTAGAAGCCTTAACTATCCAGCTCACAGAGCCGTGCAGTTACGAGGGCCTCCGTATTGTGGTTTGCTGTAGAAATTAAGGTTGGCTGGTAAAAATCCAGGCCTTTGGCGCAAGAGGGAGCGAGCAGCATGATGGCAAGGTACGGAAAGCATACATCCCCTCCCTGCCTGCTCTGCTCCCCTTTGCTAGAATGGAAAAGGTTGCTATAGGAAGGTATACAATGGCTATAGGGTCATTATGCACCTTCTAATGGCAAGATTGCCCTTTGTTCAGTTGTAGCAGGATTGAACAAGCCATAGAGAATGCCATGGATGTAAATAAATCTCATTGTGTAACACGAAGTGGGATTTACTAATGAGTTGGAGTTTTTTCCCCCCCTACTATTTGTGGGTTGAATTTGTTAGGTGTGTGAGGATTTGGGGGAGAGGGAGAAAAGCAAGCAGGTGAAGCCCTAGGGAAGGTTTTCCTTCACAGCAGCACACCTTCACATTTGCATTTTGGAGAGGGACACGTTTCCAGCGCCTGGGACTGGGGAAGGTGGGCCAGCTGACCCGCTCTGAGCTTCGTATCAGCTGTCGACGTGCTGCTAAGAAAGAGGCAGCCGGGAAAGAAGATGCCTCTGGCTCCCTGCTCTCCCGGGCAGCATTCCCCGTGGGGCACTGGTGCCCTGCTGGAAGGATGGGGGACTTTGGGGGAGCACACCAGCAGTGTTTCAGCGCGTTTCGTGTGGAGCAGGTAAGCAGCCGTAGTCGCACACAGCATTGGTTTTGTCTAAGGTATTGATACACCTCCAGCCAGGCAGACGCGGGGGGAGGAGGGCAGGAGAGAGGGGGGCGAGGTACCAGCTGCGTTATTAAGCCTGATCCCAAACCCTTTGAAGTCAATAGAAAAATTATCCTCGACTTTGATACGCTTTGGATTGGGCCTTTTAAGTCATGTGAAAGACATTTGTGTTATTAAAACAGCAGCAGCAGAACACTGTCGGTTACATCTGCTTTTATTTTTTAATAGCAATGGTAGGTTTAGCCTTGGGCACTATCTAAGACTCATAAATAACCCATGTCAAGTGTAACACACCTACTGAACAACCACAGAAGACAGAGGACTTGGCTGTTTATCTCCCTGCATTTTTCAGTAACGAGCCACTTGTACATTAGGAGGGGTAGATGTCCTCTAGCATTCATTAATAAAGCATCCTTAAACAGCCAGGCTTCTCCTTGATCATGCAGGGCTAATGCGATAAATATCTTCTTTCCACACTCTCCTGACAACTGAAAGACAGGAATGCAGTCTAACTTACAACGTCAGTTGTGCAAGAATATTACAGGACTTATTTCTTGTATGCATGTGTCACGGCTAGGAACGGCACCCACTCGCTGCCAGGATAACGAAGCAAAGCAGGGAGGCTTTCTGAAAAAGCATTCCCAGTACAGCACCGGCGTCACCCCCCATGGTTACGGGATAGTGTGAAACCCCATGGGAAATCCAGGATTGCAGATCGAAACGTTATTCTAGAGGCGCCCACACGGACGTGCTATGCAAGCTCCAGCCCGCTCGGTCACCAAGGTGGAGCTGATGAAGGTCAGATGCCACCATCAAAATACCTTGGGGACCACCAATCACTGTCAGGAGTCAAACTGGGCCTAAACTATCTGAATCTGTTCATCGCTGCTTTCATCCAGTGTTTGACTTTCTATTTCCCAATGGTTCATTCCAGCAGGAAGGCCTTATGCAAATATATATCACTGTCCACACTGATAATGTGTAGGTACCACCCATGCAGCCATTGACCTACAGCACCGGTGCGTCCCACAGCAACCATGGAGAAGCATTGGTTTAACTCAGGCGGTGCAGAACCACACCGGAGACTCAATTTTTAGACCATCGCATCACTTGCAGCACGCCAGTCCTTGAAAACCCTACACGGGTGTGAGCTTGCATTTGGTTTTTTTGCTTAACTAACGTGTTTTATTTACTTCCACCTCTTTCCAAGCAGGCGGGCGTCTCGTCCGAGCCCTCCCGTCTTTGGAGAGGAGACGGGGCCAGACTCAGCTGCTGTGAGTGCTGTGCATAGATATTTTTTTTCTCCTTTTTTTCCCTCTCTCTTCCCACCTCTGCCACCTGCTAATGACTGAGGAGGGCTATACCGTTCCTGAACGGCCCAGTAGCTCCAGGGCTGACACTGCTGGGTAGTGTCTTTCCTCCTGTTTTATTCTGTCGATTTAACAGTGAGGCAAAGCCAGGGCTTCCCGTTTAGGACATTTAAGATATTTGGTGGGGAACAGGTCTGCAACGAGCAGTGTTTGCAGTTAAAACAGCAGGATTACTGGGGACGCCTGGTCTAGAGCAGCCTGAAACGCTGATCCAAAGAGGGTTTGTTTCTAAGCTATTTAACCCCTTAAAAGTAGAAAAAATTAGGTCAACCATGAAAGGGAATTTAATAAATGCAGCTCATACATAAATATTTGCTTCTGCTACCAAGTGCCTGATTCCTCTAGTTTCTCTCGTTAAAGAGGAATACCCATGGGACACTCGAGTTTAAAACCGTTTCTGTTTCCAAAGCTTTTTAAAGACCTTATGTCCATGCAGTCTGTATCGCTCTGGGGCAGGGAGAGGGGCCAGAAGGGACCTGCATATGCAGAAGCAGCTGTTCAACAGCTCCCCTCCTCCCTGCGTAGGGGTGCAGAGCAGAACCCCCTCCCTTCTAGAAGTTGTTACCTGTTTTCTTCCCTTCCCTGCACCCTGACCTGGCAGCAAGTTGAGGTCTGTAAGGCTTTTCCCCCCACTTTGGGAGCAGACAGACCCCGTCCTCAGGGCAGCAAAATTCATGGAGTGCCGTGAAATAGCATCTCTGGAGCTGCGAGCGTATTTCCAGGCCGCCCTGCCGCAGAAAGGGCGAGCCGAAGGATGGCTTACGGCGGGAGGACACCCACAGCTCTTCCCTCTGCAGCACTTTCATGTGTATGAACTGGGCTACAAGAGCCGAAACAGGATGGAGCAGGCAGGGCTTCAGGCAGGAGGCTGCTTTAGGGGAGTGTGAATTAATCCCCCTCTTTAACCCCTGTTTAAATGGTCACAGGCTGGAGGGTATTTTAAAAGAAGCTAAAAGGCAGGCACTTCGCTGCCTTATCCCTATGGCTTTGGATTTTCAAAGGAATTTGAGTATGCAGAAAGATTTTTACTCCACAGAGGCAATGCGTTCTCAGCGGGCTCCTTTTCTTATGCCGTCTTTTCATCTCCCTGATCCCTTTCTCCCCATCGCTGAGCACATGTCTTTCCTGAAGCCAAAGCCTCTGTTAAAAAAAAAAAAAAAAAAAGACAGTTCGAGCATTCAACCTGTGTTTTCCTCACTGAGATTCGGACGTGCAAGTGACAGTAGTTTTCAGCAGAAACCTTAGAGAAAAAGTGTTAATTGCTGAAGATTTGGGGTTTGGTTTTGCTAACCACAAATGCAAGTGGAAACAGCCTCATAGGATACAGTTGCGCTGAAAGCTGGCAGGTGTTAAATAGCACACCCAGAGCTTCAGCATCCTCCGGCTCCGCAGCTTTGTGGTGGTTTCTGACTAATAGGCACCAACTTCATTTTTACCTTTGACGAGCCTTGGCAGATACTCACTGAACCCTCTCTTTCCCCTGGGGCTCAAGCCACACTAAGTTAAAACCTTAGTTAAACCCTCGGAGGCATAGTCTGTCCCACAAACCGATGTATCAAACAGGGCTGCTCCAACAACATCTTAAAAGCAGCTTTCCACTCTCTTGCATGTGGGCAGAAACCCCGAATCCTAATGACATCTATATGAAATTGCATCTTTCATGTCGAGCAGTTTCCATCCAAGACATTGAACTGAAATTTTATTTTGATGTACGAAGTGTACCTGAGGTTATTTCTTATAGGGCAGGAGATGGTTGCTTCCAACCATCGAGAAGCAACCATGAGATGGTTGCTCCCATGTTCAGAAAACAGATCTTACTCAAAGACCATTTAAACATCTCCATTCTCCCCCCAACCTCCTCTTTCCAGTCCTGATCTTTTTCACGGGTAGGAACAAAAGTTTGTTTGCTGACTTGCTGTATTTCTACCACCAGATGCCCCAGTGGGACATCTGCACATGTGCCAGTTGGGAGAGCCAAAGCCTGGACCTCCTTTGGTTTTACAAAACAGGGCTGTGGGCTCTAGCACACGCACACGATCCTGTCTCTAGACTACACATTTATGATCCTGTGTGTGCAGCAGGGCTTTTTTAGTACAAAAAGTTGGTTACGGGGCTTTTCAAGATCAGGAATACTCTAAGTTTTCCTTTTAACTTCTAAAAAAAATGGGACAGCCGGGAAGCTCCTGATTTTGCCAAATCTCACAGCATTTTTGCTTATATGAAGAGGGTTTTAAATGAGAGCTTTTTCTAGCCCTCCTGCTTCCAGCTGAAAGGCCGAGCATGGGACCTGCATGTGTGCTGAAAGCCCAGACCGGAGTGGTAGCAAGGACCAGGGCCACAAACTGAAGATGCGTTTTCAGGTGGGTGAAGGGAGAACCGTCTCTCCTCAGCCCTGGTGATTCAGAGCGCTGCTAGACCAAATGCAATCAAACCAGCATTAAATCTAGGAAAACTATATTGGGTAGACGTCACCTCATCCCCCCCGGCACGGTGCAGAGGAGACGTGGCCGAGGCTCTGCAAGCGGAGGCAATGCCACCACACAGGCCATGGTGCCATGAGAAAGGAAGGGGCTGTGTGCTCCTTCTGCCTGTCTCAGATATGAAAACAGCTCCTTAAATGCAGCTTTTCCCATCCAATGCCTCATCCTGCCCCATATCTCTCATCTCCTCGCCCTTCCCCCTGCACACCTGCCTCTCTCTCGGGTTGGTTCCTTCCTCTGCCCATGGGGAGATGCCCGTGCGCCGTGCTGGGGGCCAAGGGACACCCCAACTGCATAGCATCTCCCTTTCCCTCTCTCCACCAGCCCCCAACCCCCTGAGTCCCCCTGGCAGCGTTTTGGCTATGTTTGATGGAAGGGTAACCACCATCAGAACAAGCGGCACCCTCAGTTTTCATGACTGGGAGCAGGTGGGGAGAGAGGAAGCACCCAGGTGGGTGTCTGCTCTCCACCAGCACATCTGGAGCCCACAGCTGGCAAGCAGGGCCACAGCTTGCCCTGCCCTCAAATGGAGATGGCTCTTCCATGCAGAGAAAACCTTTTTGGGGGAAAGAGTGAGAAATGAAGGAAGCACAAGAAATACATGGAGGCTTGGAGAGGGTGATGAGGGGGTGGTGTAGCCGGAGCAGGGCAGCTGGGGAAGCCACCACCTCCTGTTTCTTTTCAACCCTTTGCAGTCAGGCTGGTTGCCCCTGAGCTGAGGGGTAACTGGTAGCTCACCCAGCCCTCTGCTTTTGAAGGACCCTTTGAGACCAGTTTTTCACGCCATGTCCAATATGCTCCTTTGAGACTGGTCTTGGGCAGACCTTCTGCAGGAGCCCGGACAATAGCTTCCCCCGTAGAAACCTTTCCCAAACCCTGACAGCATGATTCCCTCCTTCTCCCTGCTTGCCCTCGGTTGTGCCCCTTTGATGCTGCAGCACTCAAACCCTGCCTCGGGGGTGTCGGAGCCTGACCCCCACAGGTATTTTGGGCTGTGCATCTCCGGCCCCCCCGTGGCCTCTCCCTGACCGTGGGGACGTGCGGTACCTCTTGGGGCTGCCTGTATCTGAGTCCAGCAGTAGGTGATTAAGCATCGACTACTGCATGGCCCAGCTGAATTCATCCTCTGAACAAAATTAGAGTCTTAAAATGCTGTGGGAGGGGAAGAGGTGAGTATTTTGCAGGGGCTGTTAGTACAGCATTTTTGCATTGGTAATATTTTTTTCTTATAAAACTGAGAACTGGATTTTATCAAAATGTCCTTTTTTGCACACCTGGTAAGAGGGAGGAAGAGATTAATTTTTTTTATTTTTTTTTTACCTGCAGAACGTACAGGAATTAAAATATCTCTACAGATCCTAAAATCCTTATTACTCCTGCATTCACTTAGAAGCCAATGATGAGCAGAGTTTAATTTTAAAGCCCTCATTCTGTGCCTCTGAAACAAACACTCTCTTTCTTCTGATAAATGATTAAAGTACCAGCAATTTATTTTTTAAAGGAAAAGATCACAGGAATTTCTCCACACCCTGACTTGGGTATAAATTTGTCCTTGCTGAGGTGATACTCCTGTACTTTAACCATCATATACTTCCCACCCTAGTAACACAGGGACCAAAAAGATGTTGCCCCGAAATAACATAGGTAGTGACAAAGAAATTGTGGTTTTAGTAGTTTTCCTGATGTGCTTGATATACCAATTTCTAACAGTGACTTTGTGACATTGATTCCAGTAACAGTGAATTTGGCTTTTCGGGGGGTTTTTTTGTGTGCTTTTACTTTTAAAAAAGTTATTACAACCAATGTTATGGACAAACTTGAAGGTATAAGATTTTATTCTTCCTCTGCCACCCCAGATAATGAAGTTTTATCAACTCCCTTTTATTATAGTAATCTAAAACTGTATCCTGTAATAGGGTCATAAAAATTTAATGAAACTCAACGCAGTATGAATGAAAAAAAAAAGAGAGAAAGAGGGGCTTTAGAGTGGACAAATGGAGAACAAAAGGGAATCCAAGTAGCTCAGGTGTCTCTAGTCCAGAGCCTCAGCAAACGATGCTCCTCCATCCTCGTCTCCGTGCTGGCATGTAGCCTGGGCACTCTTGCTTAATTCCCATTAGTGGGATTCTGCCCTGGGTTTAAACTTTACCATACCCAAAGTGATGTGCTGAAATGCAGCCCTGATCTTTATGATTTTTTGGGTTTTTCCTACCGTTTAAACCCTTTCTGATATGTTCTGTGGGGCCTTTTAATGTATTGTTTCATTGCATACTTAAAACGAAGGGGATGTTAATTACTCTGACAGCAGGAAAAGCATAAATACTGCCTAACTGACATTCACCGGTGCATTTCAAAGAGCAGATGTATATTACTACAGCATGGCAGTTACGTTAACTCTGTGCAATGACAATAGGAAAAACTGATAATAAACATCAAACTCATCTGCCTTTTACCACAGAAAAAAGAAAGTTCAAGCGTAGTGGAAAGTTTTGGGGGTTGTTTTGTAAATTACCCCCCTCTTTCCTGCTCTAAAACCTTTTGCTGGGGAAAGTTTTCAGGCTGGAGAAGACAGCAAGCAGCCTACCTGCTCCCTTATTCTGGTTTTGCGAGAGGCGCTTGTGACCCTGGTTTCCTCTTGCACGGGCGTTTTACCAGGATATGTTGTGAGGACGGTGAAGAGTTTGGGAAGGATGGATGCTGTATACAGATGGATCTGGAGAGCGCCGGGGGCTAAGTCAGTGGAAAGATGCAGAGCGTATTTTGCTCTGGAAGGGTTCAAAGAGATTCCCTGCGTACGCGTGCAACTGCAAAGGCAACTTCTGTGGCGCAATGCTTTATCATCTGCTCTCAATCCATCAAAAATGCACGCCTAAAAATATCCATCGTTAATTTTCAGTAGGCAGCCTATTGTAAATGATAAGATGTATTCCCTCACTGGGAAGTAGCTGATATTAGACAAAATATGATAACCTGGCCTGTTATCAAAATATGATAAAATGGCCTTTCCCATGCCAAAACTGGCTTATAGTGTCCTAAAACAAATAGGCATATGTAGGGGTAGGAGTTTATGTATCACTTTGGTTTTCTTACTGGCAAACATAAAGATGGCCAGAAATATCATAGTTCATTTTGTGTAACGGCTGGCTGGTGGGAACCACTCGCGTTCGGCAACGTGAACCTCAGTTTGTACGGGGGGTAAAATACGCAGAGAAAAAATGATCTGGAATGCCCTGATATTTGTGACTGTGGCCTTGGTTTCGTTTGTTAAACATGGTGGCAGGAAATCACTGAATATTGGAAACTTGATCAGAATAAGGCAAATAATATTATTCCTTCATTATTCTCCATGTGTTCTCCTTTCTGGGGACTTCTTGTTTCTGTCCTGTCTTCAGTCTGTTGCCATGCCTGCAGCTATGGACTAAAAGCAAGAATACAGATTAAAACTAGCTGAAAATTTTTAATCAAAAAATGCTTAACAGAAAATTTGAATTTTAACTAAAAAAAAAAAATTGGCAGTGAAATAATTTCCATTCACTGTGCTGTTTTTTTTTTTCTTGAGAAAACAGAAGACCCCAAATCCAGAAATATGTTTTGAAAAGTAGAAAACTTAAGTTTGGGGTAGACATTTTTCAAGTTTCACTGTCAGAAATGAAAATGGAGGAAAAAAATCAACAGTTTGGGGTTTTGATGGAAAACGTTCTACCAAATTGCACATTTTTCAATCTGTTGAGGTAAACTGTAAAGGACAGGTCTTCAGGTACAATAAACTTGCATAGCTATTTTTTTTTTTTCTATTTTTCCTATTCTGAACTAATGATCTTGACAAATTTATAGTAATTTGTACTAAATTCTAGTTTTCCCCTATTTTTTTTTATCTTACTATGCATGGTGTAGATTGTGGCCCAAAAGGACTAATGTGATTTCGAGAGCAATGTGATAGAAATTTTATTCTTCATCTACATAGGTTTCCCTTTAGGTATATCACAGGTGGGCCTTTTTTCCCCCTTTGTTTTAGTGAAAATGGAGAACATCATTGTGAAAAGGGAAGCTTTAAAAATAATGTGTGATCTGGAAGCGTGAGTGCATAAATTATCAGAGCCAACTTTCGAAATATGCATTTGCAAGTGTTACAATCAGACACATTTCCGAAAGTAAACTGTAGTAGTTGTAAGATAAATGGCTCCCCAGAGGAAAGCAATAAATAGTACAGCCACACGCTTACTACGCTGCTGCTGTGTATTTCCATTATTTATGAAAAGGTAGAAAGCAAGCTACAGTTCCAGAAAACTCTTTGATCTTTTCAAATACCTTTAAAAATGATATTACAAAACCCAAAACAGAAGAGTCATTGAAAGACTGGAAATTGGCTATGGATTTTAAATATGCACGAGGGGCAAAAAATTGGGATGGGTACACAATTTCCCTTGAAACCTCTCCCTGATATCCACGATACTGCAAAAAATCATTAGACCACTGGAAACCAACTCTTCTTCTGCATCTTATGTTGCCCTTTCTTTCTCTGTCCTTCCTTCTTGTATATGTGGATTATAACATCTTTGAGCCTTTTTGTTCTGTGACAGCCATGGGAGACTCTTACAGAAGATATTAAGTACTGTTAATGTGTGTGGAGGGTAATTTAGGTTGGAAGGGAAACCTCTGGAGCTCATCTAGTTCAACCTCCCGATGAAAAAAAAAGGGCTAACTTCAAATGAAGATATTGGTTTAAGTGCTTTGTTGGATTGAGACCTAAACCTGAAAATTGAAAGGAAAAAGTCTACATGTTTCATGCAGCTGAAAGGAAGGCTGAAAGACCAGGAGAAAAAAACAAAACAAAACAAAACAAAAAATGCACCCACATCTGCAGTTCTTAGTTATCCAAGTGAAAAACAAGCAGTTGTGTCGCAACAGAAACATAGCTGGTAAAATCATGGAAATACTTGTTGTGAGTCTATAAACAAGTTTGCCTTGAAAACACTGTTAAAACTGGCTCTTGGGATTTCCTCCCTGAATTCACATCACTTATAGAAAGTGTCTGGGTTGCATGTCTAGACTGGATGTCCGCATCTCCATATAGATTTTGAGGTATCTTGGTGAAAGTATGGGAAGTCAGAAGGGCTGTTAGCCCTTGACTTTTTCAGGGTTTCAGTGTCTTGAAGTTCTCATTTTATACCAAACCCTCAGCCAACAAGTAAGCATATATAAACTTACAGTAACATATGGGGTATGTGATTAGTCATTACCCAGCAGCACAAATTTGCTGGGTATCATTTAAATCTGTGTATGATCCCAGTGAAAAATATTCATAGACGTCTTTGAAGGGTCTCCACGTTGTCTCTCTCTGAGCGATTTCTCAGCATCCAAACCTTCAAATGTGTCAGTGTCAGTTTGCAAAGGGCTCCCGTGTGCGTTTCAGAAGTGTCCTCAAATCATTTGTTGCTATGTAGGAAAGACTACCGTTTCTGGTGCTGCAGATACATCGCTCCGTATTGATATGAGAAGACGGAAACACGGGTGGTAAGATACCGGCCTCACAGTTTATGGCACAATGAAGAGGTCTCACTAGGATGCAGCAGAGTGGATGTGATGTCTAGTTTTAAAGAGTCAAAAATTAATAAGATCAGGGTTGTACATCAACACCATACGCTTAATATGGACTTGGGAATTTGCAAAGCAGAGACACCCTGCTATAACTCGCATCCAAACAGGACTGGGCTTTCAGAACGATGACCTGATATCATGGGAGGGCACCGGGATTCGGTGTTCAAACATGTCCACAAAATCGCACGACCAAAATGGGTCCTGTGCCTCTGCAAACATACAGCCTCTTCTTGCGCCCCCACGCTGAGAGCTGGAGCAAATTATCCCTCTTTGCAGACTTTGAATAAGCAAATACTCAGGAGGGTGATGGGGTGGGTCCTTTTTCAGAAATTGCCTTGAAAAATGAAATTTGAAAGCTAAGCAACGCGAGGTTCGTCTATATAAAGAATTATCTCCCCCAGGAATCCTACTATATAGAGACAAATCTAGTCTGAATATGGAAAAGAATATTCAAACGGAAGCCAGCAGAGAAAGCATATAATTTGTGTGGGCATGAATCGAGGTGGGGATTTACCCGTATTCTCACAACCCCATGATTACCTAAGGCATAGCCTGAAAATCCCAGGACTCTTTATTGAACATCTTTTTTTCCCTCCCTTTTTAACATAAAAAGCAATTTACTGACAAATCATTCTGATGTAATGGATTTTTGCATGCCTGGAATCATGGCTAAGCTTTAAGCAAGGAAAATCAATAAATGATGCGTAGCCGTCAGCCATGTATACGGCAGCTTAGTATTATTTTAATAGTGTTATCACTGCAGAAGGAAAGCAGGGGAGACGTATCTGCTGCTTCAGTTCAGTGTTGAGCATGACCCCCTCTCTGCAGAGGGAGCTCAGGGAGCCCGGTCCCCCCCAGTGAGGCTGCAGGGTGTCCCCTCCCTCCTACCAGCGGCCACCGCCTCTGGGAAATGGTGACATCTGGGAACGAAAGGGCTCCACGTTCTCCAAGTAACCACCTCATCCTCTGGCCATGACGCAGCACATTGTAGTTTGGGAGAAACTGTAATTCAGGCAAGACTAGAAACCAAAGCGAGATGCAATAAACAATATTTGTACTGCGAGGGACAGGTTCCTGGTTGGTGCCTTCTGTAATAACTCCGCTGAAGCCGGTGGCCCTTCTCAGTATGTCTCTGCTCGGATGGGACCTTCCCTCCAGCTCCTTCCCCACTGCTCCCAAATGCTTGGGTCGACAGGGCATGTCTGCATGCTCACAAATAACGTTCTACAGCCACGGGCCAAGTAGTTTTGTCTTGTTAACCCAGACCCACAGCTTGTTCCTCGCGGATCCTTGTGAGAGGCTGACGCTTCAGAGGTGGGGCTGAACTAAGCAGTTGGACCCTGGGCTTCAGAAGTGAAGGCGGGATCTCCCTCCCTTGTAATATTGACGCCAGGTATGTGGCAATGAGTGGCCCTAAAATCTTTGCCCGGTTCCCCCTGACGGCACTGTCAAAGGTATTTGTGCCTATGTTCCCTAAGGACCCCCCAGCCTCGAGGCAGCCTGTCCTGAAGTCAGGCTGCGGGCAAGAGGAATTTGTTGAGGCTGAAGTGGATATATATATAGCATTAGGGAAACACAGAGCAACACTGTGGCCTCTAGTCCTCTTAGAGAGGCTTGTCACACGTTGCCTTCAACTTATTAATTAACCAGCTATTAAACATCATCAAATAATCTTGTAACTTCATCAAGTTTTTCTAAGGCAATGCATGGTGATGTTTTCCTCACCTGGAGAAGCTAAAAGCTAAAAGGAGAACTGTAAAATGAAGTCAGAGTATCCATTTCTGTGAGGGGTCTCCAAAAAATAATTATTTAAAATATTAGAGGAGCTTGCCTATTCTTGAAAACCCTTGTGAGACGACCTGAATGTAGGAGTGTTCAGAAAGGGAGAGCACAGTTTACCCCGGTTTCCTTTTTCCCTTGAGGCTGAGCCAGCTCAGGCAGTGGCACAGGCAGGGGGAGTGTGCGTGGATGAAGCTGCTCGGTGTTAAAAAACATTCTTCCCTGTTTAACGATGTAAGTTACTCTACACTGCCTGGAAACTGTGATAAGAAACAGGGCAGCACTTTAGAGATACCGTGCTTTAAATTTTGAATAATGGACTGCCAGGATGTTTAAAATAGCTAAAGTGCAAACTGATCGCACAGGCATTAAAGGGCACGCTGGTTACATAAAATATAATAATGTACCCTTCAGCAAAGTGACATGTTCCATGTAGAATATAATGTACTATATGAAATCAGTAACATATAAGAGAGCGGAGGAGAGTTTCAAAGACCAGACAGGAGCAAGGAATAATACCAGAGAGTAGCACATGATGATATATGACATGTGGAGGAAATAAGAGAATTAGATTGAATCTCGGGGAAGATTGAAGTTCTCCATGAGGAGACAAATACAATCTAAACCAAAGATATTTGGTAGAAAGGAGCTACTTACAAGGCAATCATGTTGGAAGTGCCTAAGTGGATAGCAAATCAGATATGAGCATGCAATGCGATAGAAAAATAAATGTATAAATGCCAATGTAATTCTGGCCTGTGCTGTGACAGTGAGGCAGAAAGGGACGCTTCTTCACACAACACACAGGCGACAGTACTTGGTAGGAAACATTATCTTTGGGAGCCTCGATAATAAAGCTCCAGCGATCGGAGGTGACAGCGTGGCGAGGAATGAGGATACCGCAGAGAAATCTGGGATGCAGAAGAGACGGACCTCCGCTGGAGCAGAATTGAGTAAGTCTGGCTGAGTGGCAACCAGCACGTGGGTGACTGCTTGCTTGCAAACAGCTGATGCAGGGAAGGGTGGTGGACCGTGGGCACAGCAAGCCCGAGATCGATCAAATGAAATGTCTTCTTGGATTTCAGGGAAAAAATGGTCAGTAAAGCTGGTCCGTCTTCCTAGAGAAAGGGATAGGTGCCCTGTCATTTGTCATGTAAAAGGAGTTTATACAACTGATTCCCTACAGAGTGAAAGGGAATCATGCATCCTCCCACTTCATGGCAGTGGGGTTTTGGGGCTACCACTGACAAAGCTGAGGTCATGCGCTGTAAGCAAGAAGGGCTGAGATGAGCTAGAAGGTTGTTGCACCTCTCCTTTCTCCTGCTCTGCCCTGAAGCAAGGATTGCTCAATAGCTCAAAATGTTTCAAGTACTGGGGGTGGCCAGTGGGTGTCAGTTTTGCTCTATGAAGCAGCTGATGGAGCTTCCCTTATCTAAAGTAAGAAACTACCTCTTAAAGGAGGCAGTGGAAAAAAACATTCCCATGGAGAAATGTGAGGTCAGCCCCACAGTTTGGCATTTTGTTTTTTCATAGCTCTGTCTACTTCAAGAGCAGCCACAGACAATAATTCTTAGAGAAGTTGTCTTAGTTTTTCCTCGTTCAGTATCTCTGCTTTTAGGGCAATGACAACTAAGTGAGGGTTTTCAACAGAGCTCTCTTGTCTTACAAAAGAAGAAGCCACCATCTACAGCCAGACGAACACTTTATTTCAAAGGGTCGTATGTGCAAATGTGCAAAAGTCTTGCATGAGCCATCTAGGATAACCTCACTGGAGGGTCATGAATTTGTTGTCAGCCAATTAAGGCGACTCAGCATGGTGTAGAAATCACTTAAAGATCAAGTCAATGCTACAGACCTATAGCTACTTTGGATACAATTTCCATGGAAAACATCTTCAGATTTTAAAGATTGTTTTCAATAGCTATTTTTAACCAAACTTCAGAGCTGAATGTAAAATTATACCCTTTTTGAATTAAAAAGCATCCCAACAAACCCAAAACAGCAGCAAGCCACTACAAAAAGCATTTGCCTTTCTAATGCAATGAGTAAGCTGAGACCTGGTACTTGTATAGGACTTCATAATAAACTCTGGGTGTTTTGCACGAGGAAAGTTTTATGAGAAGAACACTCTTGAGCAGTGTACGGACACAATAAAGTGGCAAAAGCAATTCAAAGAAGAATTTTTAAGACAAAGATGATGATAATATCTGCAAAGGTTTTTCTATTTATGTCCTCATTCATAATGCTGTAAAATTTGAATCTTTTTTTCTTTTACTTTTGTAGATTTTAGATAGGGTCTTTTCAGCCCAAGTCTGTAGGACAATTTCTGTTATTAGGTGGTATAAGCTCAGGCCCGTGTGGTGAAGAAAAGAGACCTGATAAAATGACATCTTCTTTAGCCGTCATCCCACCACCAGAAATCTTAATTAGAAGAATCCCTCATCTTGCTAATAAACAGAAAGTAACATTTGTTCTTTGAGATTTCAGAAAAAAATGACAATGTATTGGCAGTAGCCGGGAGTAAAAGATTGTCTTTTTTATATAGAGACCCAATGATGTCTTCATTGATTTAAGTCCCCAAAGGAGAACTAAAAAATGGGAATGCCTCCCTCTGAAAAACAAACAAACAGGAAAAAGGAGGCATTTTCAAACCACAAGAATGAAGTTATGTTTTCTTTGCTTGCACAGTTATGTGTGGGTAATGTCTGGATATAGAGAAATGTTATTCCTTTCCTGGAGTAAAAGAAGAATAATAAATAAAGCTTTGAAAAATGAAGAAATCCTCTACCACTAAACGAGTCAGTCTCCTAAAAAAAGGCTGTGGAGCACTCCGTCCGCTCTGCTGCTGGAGCGAGACAGAGGAATGCTTCCCAATAAAAATTAACATGCAGCTTTAAAAGGCTGTGGTCAAGTGTTGTTTCATGTAACACTGAGAGGAGCGTAAAAAGATGCTAATGTTTTATTTTTATGATCTAAATTGTTGCTTGTGGTTAATCAAAGTTAACCTGGCTCCACTTTAAAACTGATTATGTGGCCTGTTAATTTAAGGTGACTGTATTTTCACAATCAAACCACAGGACACTTCTATGATGACACTGCTTATGGGCAGAGAAGAGGCATACAACCCCCCTGTTTTTTAAATGGCGCTCTCTTGCACACTCGCATGGTCTCCATCACAGCTGTATCCAAGTCCCTGCCCCTCTCGCTGAGGTGTTCCTGATTCTCAACACAGCTGACAGAGGAGAAGAAATACTATCAGCTTTAATTTCTAGGTGAAGAACGGGAGTATGAACAGGGATATTCACCCACTGCAAGTAACTAATTTAGCCAGCTGATCTCTCCAGCCCCACTGTGTAGTCACCAGAGAAAGAAATGGTCCTCTGGGGAGTGACTACAAGCAGAAATCTAATTTTGGTGCTTGGAGTTGCAGTCTGGATGCATCAGTCTTTTCTATGGACTCCAGAATCAGCCGAGGAACAGGAAGTAAACAAGGTGCCTATAGCAGAATACTATGTATGTAGTACTATTTACTACGTAAATGGAGGGGGAAATGAATATCCTCCTCCAAAGCAAGGCATTGAAAGCGAGTCATCCACAGTCCAGACTGAGGCTTAGTCTCCAGGCTGTCCTTCGCCTCTGAGACGACAGTGTCAGCCTTTGGCTCAGCTGTGCCACTTCTGGAGGTGGAGAGCTGGGCATTTTTCTTTTCTCAGACAATTTTACATTCTGACTTCATTACTCGTGAGACTCCGATGACATACCATTTCTGCAATGATCAAAAGATGGGTTTGGATGGCAGCTTTTCAGCCCCAGCGCTTACTGTAGAGGTGGTACTTCACACTGAACTGCTCACTCTGAGTCCGTGCATTGCATGGAGCAGCACAGAGGGGACTAATCCCTGCCCTGCTCCCCTGGCCAGGGGCAGCTGTGCCTGTCCCCTGGTTCAGGTCATGTTACAGAGCCCCACACCTGCAGGGCCTGCTGTCAGCCTGAAAGATGCTTTAGCTGTTTAGTCCCTGACCACCACAGCAACTAGTTTTCCACCCAGCACCACTGCCTCTCCCTGGCTCCCTACAAGCAGCAGCATGATGCTGGAAAAGCGGTGAATGAATAGGGACAAGGAGTAAGGAGGGTAAAGTACATGCCAGTAAATCTGTCCTGACTTATGTGTAGCGATGCATGCTGAACAGGGGTGGTGTTGTTTTTGGAAATGTGGAGAGTGAGGAGTGAAATGAATAACCAGGACATCCTTCAGGTGTTTTGAATAAAGGCCCTGGGACTCTGAGGGAAACCATGCAACCACCCAGGTAGAATCAGGCAAAACAGCCTGTTTAACTTCCAGGGAGATCTGCAAGCTCCTGCAAGGTAAGGTGAGACGTGAGCTTAAAACATGCCAGTTACTTCCCTCATGCACAGCATCACTCTTCAGCAAAGGAGGAGTGGGATGCCTAACAGCTCCTGCTGAGCAAGAGCGTGCAGAGTCAATTAGACTATCTAACTTTATGATAAGGTCAGCTATTTGTTTCCTTGTTTGAAAACTCCCATCTATAGTTGTTCAGAGTTGAAGCTGGGTTGGCAGTGCGAGGGCTCTGAAGGCACTAGCAGACCTTAATGATCCTGATCAGCCTCAGCTGGGGCCTCCACCCACGCTCCTGCCATTGGGCCAGGAGCCTATTTAAGCTCAGCATTATGCTTTGCATTTTGTTTGGGCTTAGGGGAGGTCTTATCACTCTCTACAACTACCTGAAAGGAGGTTGTAGCGAGGTGGGGGTCGGTCTCTTCTCCCAAGTAACAGGCGACAGGACGAGAGGAAATGGCCTCAAGCTGCGCCAGGGGAGGTTTAGGTTGGATATTAGGAAAAACTTCTTCACTGAAAGAGTAGTCAGGCACTGGAACAGGCTGCCCAGGGAAGTGGTTGAGTCTCCATCCCTGGAGGTATTTAAAAGACGGGTAGATGTGGTGCTTAGGGACATGGTTTAGTGGTGGACTTGGCAGTGATAGGTTAATGGTTGGACTTGATGATCTTAAAGGTCTTTTCCAATTTAAGTTATTCTATGATTCTATATTGGAAGAGTGCTGGTCTTCCGCTTAGCTGTAGTTGTGTCCCTGCCTAGCCGTGGACCTTGCTGATCCTGACCTGCAGATTGACTTCTTGGCTTGACCTCAGACCTGGCTCATCACTGCAGACTTGCCTGAAGACCAGGGCTCTTGGTTAGACCTGGCCATCGTCTCTGGCCTGCCCTACTCCCTTGTTGGGGGTTGTGGGGTGGACCCTGGCTGATGAGGTTCTTGCCGTGCTGTCCTGGGGCACTACTGTGGCTCCTGGCCCACGGCACACTGAGGTTGGATGCAAAGAGAAAATGTCCTTACATCTCAATTCTTTGCCAAGCTTTAAAGAGCTGTACTAGGAACTCTTTTCAAGTACAGAAATGGATGCATAGGGTGGCCTTCACTATTCTTTCACCCAAGATGAGATACCAAATTTCAGCTCAAGTAACAACTGTCTGTCTGCCTAAATGCCCCCACCAACGCCGGTAATTTAAATAAATCCAGCACACATTTGTGTCAGCTGCTTCATGAACTTCATAATTCTGTGTTAGTCACTGTTCAGTATTGGATGTATGTAATTCTGATGGTGCTGTGGTTTCCAACCATAAGCAAAGCAAGAGTTAATTCTTATTTTTGTTGAAGCACTAAGTGGGAAGCTGGGTCATGCATAAATCCTTATTGTGCTAGGTGCTGTACAAGC
The DNA here is from genome assembly GCF_047370975.1 of Nipponia nippon. Classification (NCBI taxonomy): domain Eukaryota; kingdom Metazoa; phylum Chordata; class Aves; order Pelecaniformes; family Threskiornithidae; genus Nipponia; species Nipponia nippon. The sequence continues at coordinate 61,355,094 of NW_028262369.1, forward strand.
AAAGAATAAAAATGATCCCAGGCTCAAGGCTTCTCTGTTAGTAGCTCGTGTCATAATTAAATTTTGTTAGGACACTTTAGAATTGCCCTTCCTCATAAATGATATATCCATATACATTTATATCTCCATAATAAAAGAGAAAACCTGTACACTTTTATTATTGATAATAAAATGGAAAATATAATACTATTTTCCAAGTAACTTGGATATAGCAATTGGAATACATGGGGGTGAGGTAAAGGATCTTTTCTTGTATACTTTTGGGTTATATACACGTAAAGTTGTCCCCTTTATAGAAGAAGGAAGAAGCATTTGTGAAAGTTGTCTCACACAGAGCACACAACTCAGGTGGAGAGTACGGAGCCGGAGCCGGTGCCCTTTTAAGAGTCAAATATTGTGTGTTCGTGAATAAAGCTCTAACAGTAAAGATAAGAGAAGAAAATACAGCAACCATGTGATATATTAGCAGAATGTTTTACAAAGTCCCCCACAAAGCATCCGCTGCTCTTGAAAAGCCTAACCAGCCCAAGTGAGAAACTATTCACAAATTTAGTATTCAGATTACATACTCTGCCTTTTCAACTGCTCTCTGTACAATGAATGCCTGTACAACTACAGTAACAGACACAGATCTACAGTTTCTGTGGCCTTTGAGCTATTATGAGTATTGTGCCTCTCCATAAATTACATCTGCACGTCCTGAAAATACCAACTGTTTTAATAGGAATTAATCTATAGGCTTTTATTTTGGTGAAATACAAGGGGTACAGTATGTTGTGTCCCTTTTAAAATTAATAGGGTATGCTCTGAAGATATTCAAGGATGTTCATTATTTTCTTTATAGGTCTCTTTATTGATGCATATAAGCATAAAACAGTGCTTTATTGTAGTAAAGAGGAGGAGATGGAATAATGAATAGATTAGTGCTTATATGGTTTTTAGATTGCCCAATGCACAGTTAAATAAAGAAAGGTCTACGTTTGTCCTCTCCGAAGGATATTGGGAATTGATCCAGTTTGTCTTCAAAGTGCCCCTTCTGTGGGTAGAGAAGAGAGGGTTCAGTCTAACGGCAAGAAAGCTGATGCAGGGGTCTGCCGCTCTGTGGTGTTCATAGCTGTCCAAGGCAACAGTGTCTTAGAGATGGCTTTTTTTAATTCGCTAAGTATAAATAAATCTGGAGCTTATGCCGTGATGAGCTACTATTTATGTGAACACCTAATACAAGCTTTTTGGGAGTGAACTCCTAGAATACCTTGTGCAGGCTTATAAAGAAGGAGAATTAGATAATTCAAAGCAGAATTTACATAAAAGGATTATGGTTGTTTTGAATAACTCTCGCATACCTGCAGGTGCACACGCACACAGATATATGGGTTAAACGTTTGAATATTTTTCTGAAAACAGGCTGAGCCCATCACTGACCTATCAAAGCAATTTACTGATGAGTGATAAGGAATTAAATTCTCCTCCCAGGGTCCTTGTGAGATGGGGGAACTCTGTTATTTCCAGCACACAGGAGGAGAACTGGGGCCCATGGAGACTGAGCAAATGCCTGGAGGGCCACCACAGGTCTCAAGAGTAGGTGGCTGTCGGCACAGCCTGTGTGGTCCCTGGGGCAGCTGGGCTTGTGTGGCAGGACACTGTCCTGGGGGAGGCAGGGCTGTGCGAAGGCTGCTTAGGTCTCGTCAATGGAAATGGAAGGGAAAAGGGCTGCCCACCGGGCTCACAGGAGCTCCAGAAATGGCTCTTTCAGAGATGTGCTGAAGTGACCTCTATAACATGGCAGAAGTCCATGGCAAAGCTGAGAATTGCTCTTGGGGCGCTGCTCCGCAGAAGAAAAACTCTCATTGGATTATTCACTGCGTTTTAGAAACGGAGAACTGAAACACAGAGAAATAATGACTTGGCTGAAATTACGGGGAGGACCTCTGACCGTGGTTGGATGTGAACCCTGCTCTGCCGATCCCCAAACCATCCCTTGGTCCTCAAGATCATGGCAGCTGCTCTGCTGAGCGTCAGCGGGGGGCAGGTGTGTGGTTGATGTTAATCACTGTGGAGCTCTTGCTGCAGCCCCCGTGCTGAGTTTTGCATTGAAACCAGTGATTCACCCCCCTGTTCTTGTAGTGAAGATGCGCTCATCTCTGCAGTCCTTGGAGTTAACAAGACTATTTTTAAAGGCAAACCTTTTCACTTTATTCCCTGCCCCTTACTCTTCCTTGTTTTCACAGCTTCATTTGGTTTTGAAAGCTTATGGAGCAGCAGGATTAAAAAATCAGAAATAATTACTGCAGAGGACGGGTCTGGCTTTTCCCATCAGCTGCCATGGCTCAAGCAGGTTCCAGCAGCTTTGGGAGAAAAGCTGTTAGCTATTAAATTATTACCTGTAAAGAGAGCCAGCTGGAAGCTTTCAGTTTTCAACATTTTGATGAAAAGCACCATAAAAATCTTGACAACAAGACTTGTAGCATTTCAATGACATGTTTTGCATTTGTCCCTTGCTTTTCAATGGTCTGTAAAAGCGATCAAAGGCTTCAAAATGCTACTGAGGCCGACATCTCAGGAATTTTGACCCCCCAAAATGACGAGGGGGGGTGGGGAAAAGGCAAAACCAAAAGTGTGTGCTATTGAGTGAATTCATTTGGACAGCTTTTGGGAAGTCACTTTCCATCTGGAGGAGAATGTCCGCAAGGAGAGTTATTCCGGTATGAACTGTTATGGTATAATTACACAGCTATAGCTGTGCCAGTCTATTTTCTGATGTAGGCAAGCCAAGTCTAGTTGTTGAAACGTAGGCGTGGGAAACAAGAAGTCTGCTTTCTAGGCTCAGCTCTGAGCGCTCTTTGTGGCCTTGGGCCAGTCCCTTAACCTTTCTGCCTCCTTCCTATGCAAAATGAGAAGACTTAAATTAACCCACTTCACAGATGTGGCATAATGACTAATTGGCTAAAATTTGTAGCGCTGGGGAGAGAGCTGTCTATTAACTTCAGTGTCTTTGGCTGGCTGAGTAACAGTGTATTTTTAAAAGTGAAGTTTGTCTCCCTCTCTCAGGATAGGGTGGCTCTGCTACTACAAAGCAGGATGTCATTTGACGTGAAGTGGCTAATAAAACCTGGGTTTTACTTTACTGCCTCTAACAACAGTCTTGCGCTCGCGCATACCTGGAGCAAGAGTTAAGGCTGTAGTTAAGATTTTGCTTGAAAGCAATGCTCACGGGTACCCAGAGCCTCTGCAGGCTCTCGATACACACGGAACGTGGGTATGTAGTGATGCAGGTACCCTCGTCAGTGTGCGTCTGAAACTTACTGGCAAAATGTGTGTGTTACTCCCCTTCGTGGTGAACAGAAAGCGTAACTCCCTGTTACTCCTGTCGGCGGCTCTGTTGGGTGAAAAGGCTCAAGGGTGTACGGGCAGCCTGAATTCTGGTGCTTCCTAGTGCCTGTGTGCTTAACTTTGCAAATTTAAATTTAATAATATCTGTGTATATAATGCATGACATACACAACCACCGCTTCTTAATGGACCGTTAACTCTGGTGCCTACTAATGGCATTACCGCGGTCACCAGCGGTTCCGCTTCGACTGAGAGATGCTCGACGAAAAAAGGACGCCGCTGTTGCCCCCGATCCAAGACCCGTCGAAGGCAAGGGAAAGCTCCGGTCGGAAAGCAGGCCGGGCGCTCACCGCCGGCGCTGGAGGCGCGGCGTGCGGCCTTGCCGCGGGGGCGCGGGTCAGGCCCCCGCGCCGGGACGGCGGTGGCTGGCGGCGCCCCTTCGGCCTCGGCGGGGCGCGGGGGGGACCCCGGGCTTTCCTCGGGAGAGAATGCGGGTGTTCCCCCTTTCCCCGCCACGCCGACTGCTCAGGAGAGGGGGAAAGCAGCGTGGAAAGGCTGTTCTGTCAACCGGGCTTTCTCTCCAAGCGTAACGCTTACAGAAAGGAATTACCTCACATGTACTTTGAATGCTCAATTAGGTAACGAGCACGGCAGCCCGGAACCCTTCCCCGCCGACTTTACGCCGTCCCCTGGCTGCCCCCCGGCCTGCCGCCGCGGCGGTCGTTAGAGCAAAGCCAATACGGGCGGGAGAGCAGCGGGACCGGGAGCGGCGGGCACTGCGCACCCGCGGCCGTCCGGCGGTTAAAAATAGAAGTGCTGAATCATGACTCCGCCGGCAACTTCACCCGCCCGGCGGCGGCGGCCCAGCGGCTGCCGCTCCTGAGGGGAGGAGGAGCGGGGCGGGGGGCGGGGGGGGAGGTGCGGGGCAGCCCGGTGCCCGGGGCGGGGGGACGGGGACGCGACGCTGCCCTGAGGCGGCGGCGACGCGCGCCCGCGCGCGTGTGTCCGTCCGCGTGAGGCGCGGAGCGCACGCGGCGCTGGCGGCGGCGGCACTTGTCCTCTAATCGATTGCCGAGCGTGCTGAGCGGCCCTGCCGGCGCGGGCACCCGCCCCCCGCGCCCCCCCCCCCCCCCCCCCCCCGCCGCGCGCTCGCCGCGCCGGCCCTTGGGTGAGGCGCGCGGGGCGGCTGGGGCGGCGCGCGCCCGCGGTCTTGCGCGCGCGCGCGTGGGGGCGCCGGCGGCCGCGCGTGTGAGGGTGCGAGCGCGCGCGCGCGCGTGTGTGTGTGTGAGCCTGTGCGTGTGTGTGCGTGCGTGTGTGTGTGTGACTGAGTGAGTGAGTGCGGGCGTGCGGCTGCCGCCGCCGCCGGATCGGTTTCTCGGGGTTTGACCAGCTGTCCCAGGCTAACCCTGCTCTCTGAAGATGGAGGAAGTAAAAACAGGATTACCCTTAGCTACAGCTCCACTGCCTTAGTTTCCATAGCCAACTGCCGTGCACAAACACACCTCCACTAGGCAGAGAGAGCCGACACTAATAAAAACACAAACAAAAGGGTGATGGAAGTGATTCACTGCCTGCGCGGCTGAGGTAAATCTGCGCCTGGCTTCTTTTTATTTCTTTCTTTTTCTTTTTTTTTTTTTTTTTTTCCCTTCCCCCCCCCCCCCTCCCCGCCTCCTCCCTCACCCCGGCCTTTCTTTCCCTGGTGGGGAGGACAGCTCCGTCCGGTGTGCGAGGCGGCTGCGGGGACGGCGGGGCTGTGTCTGTCTGTCTGTCTGTCTGCGGAGGGGTCCCCGACTAAAGTGCGGTTGTGCAGCATCTCCCGCACGGCGGTGGGCTCCCGATGACTTGTTGCTGTTAGCCCGGAAAAAAAAAAAAAAGAAAAAAAAGAAAAAAAAAAAAAGAAAAACCCCCCCCGAACCCACCCGGAGCGGGGGGAGGGGGGCGGCGGGGGCGCGGGGGGCGGCGGGGCTCGCCGGTCCGTTAGTCAGCGCCGGCCCCAACTGCCATTTCCCTCAGCGCCCGCCGCTACCTGCGGGCCCCCGGGGGGCTGCGGCCTGACGCGGCGGCGGCGGGGGGGGGGTGGGGTGGGTGGGGGTGCGGGGGGTGTGGAAGGGAAAGGGAGAAAATGAAATAAAATGAAAAATGAGGCAGGACTTCCATGACTTTGACAGGTTGTGGTATGGGCGTGGAGAGGCAGGGATGAGGCGCGGAGCCCGGTGTCGCCCAGGGCCGGAGAAGCACTCCGGGGAAGTTGGCCTAGGTTTCCTGCGCGGGGTGTGAGTGCGCCTGCCGGCCCCCCCCCCCCCCATCCCTCCCCACATCCCCTCACCCTATCCCTCCCCACATCCCCTCCGCTCCCCCCGTTTTCGTGCCGATTCGTAACGAACCGGTGGATCAAGTTTTTCTCTCTCCTCTCTCTCTCTCCCCGCTGGTTAATCGCATTGCTGTAGCACCGGCTGACCTCCCTCCCTCCCTCTCCCTTTCTCTCCCTCTCCCTCTCTTTTTTTTTTTTGTTCTTCATCTTCCTTCAAAGTATGTGCCATTCCTGAACGAGTTTCCCCGCCGGCTCATCCCCGGGGCTGCCCGGCTCGCCGGCTCCGCATGCCCCACCTGTAAGTGCCGGGGCGGGTTTCTCTCCCCTCTCCCCCTTTCTTTCTCCCCCTTTCTTTTAAAAAATATTTTTTAAACTTTCCCCATCTTGCTGTGTCTTCAGCCCGAGCAAAACTCTCTCTCCATTCGTTGTGGAGAGGGAGGCTTAGCAGCTGGGATTTGCCATCACCAGCCTAAAAATGGTGACCAAACTTTTTTCTTCCCCCCCTCCTCTTCCTCCACCTCCCGCCTTGAAGAAATAAAAAATAAAAAGCAAACCGTGTTTTAATTTCAGTTATGGATGTTTCTGTGCTTCTTTTTGTCTGTCTTTCTCTTCCTCCTCCCTTCCTCCCCTTTCTTTCCTTCCACTTCATTGGCTGGGATGATCTTTCCCTGTTGCTTCTGATGTTTCTTTCTTTTTCTCAGTGTGTGCCTGCCTACCTGGACTAGGGGGAAGATAAGGTAATTTTGAAGGGCTTGAGGAAGCGGCTTACCTGTTTTCAAAACTTTTTTTTTGAGATTTCTTTTTAAGAGTCCTGTGAAAATCAGTAATTGAAGGGAGTTTGGTAGCAGCTGGGCAGGTTGAAATTTAAGTGTTATGTGCTGAATGCCTTGGGAATTTGATCTGCTTTATACCAAAGAAGAACACAGAGAAAAGTATTTATTTATTGGGGGAAAGGTGGGGGGAGGAAAGGAAAGCGGGTTAAGGGAGGGGGAGGGAAGTGGTTTTGGAGACAAGAAGTGAAGCTGCCTGTTTTCCAGTAAGTAATGGAGAAATTCCAGGAGCCAGGGCTAAATATACTTGGCGATCAATACAGAAATGGCTCATTGTGAATAATTTAGCTGCCTGGTGCAGTGAGAGTTTTGAAACTAAAGGCAAAAAAGAGGCCGTGGAGGGAGAGAGGAAATAAAATTCTCCTCTGGTCATGTCAGATTCTTAACTTTTCCACTTAAAAGAACACAGTTATGATTATTGATCTCTCTTTTTTTTTTTTTTTTTTTCCTCCCCCTCAATATATATCAAATGATAGCTAGGGGGTGTCATTCTATACAGTTACTTGGGTTTCTGGAAAGTAATAGCTTGTTCTGTGTCAGCAAAGTGCTTCCAGAAACTTTAAGATTGCTTCACGCCACAAAATGCGTGATCTGGGAGTATTAAGTGTGACGTTCGGCCCCATGCTGTGGCAGATAAATAGGGTTAGAGCGAACAGGTGTGTGTACAGGTGTGTGCGCGCGTTCGGTGGTGTGAGACAAAGAGTTGTAATAACTCTCTCGAAGGGGAACGGACACTGGGGGGCTTTATTTTGTTTAGATCAGGATGGAGTCTCTTGGAGCGCGCGTGAAAAGAGCAATTGTTAATAGTATCCATCTCCTCAAAGTCTGTTCTGGCTGCCAGAGCTGATAATTGATAAAGCATTACCATCCCGGCTTGAACAAAACGAGTGGAAAGTCGGAGAAAAAACTCTCAGATCAGGTAAAAATGTGAGTAGGGGACAGAGAGAGGGGTATGATCAGACCAAGATGATCCCAGTGTCACCTGCCCAGGAGGCAGCTGAATTTCTCTACTCAGATAATTTGCAGCAAGAGTTCAGTGATTTGCAAATGAGCACATGCAGTACACTTGTGTGTTTCTCTAGGCGATGGTTGCAACAGCAGTAAAACGGGCAACTACTTAGGGCTTTAAGTAAGTTTAATCATTTAATGGTTGATACTGACAGGCGTCTTTGAGGGTGTACTTTTCTGCCTTGCAGCACTGCACTTTGACTATGGAAGCAGAGGCTGCTGATGGATATATAACATGTAAGTAGTCCTTTCATTTGATTATTCTGAATTACTTTCCTTTTCCCACTGTCCTTTCTATAATGCAGATACCTGAAACTTTAGCTTCCTTGTGTATGGTCTTTGCATTGAGATGATACTGAATTAGTAGCGTTTAAACATAAACTTTGTGTATGATTGAAAAATGCATGGGGAGGGGTGCACGGGTGAGTAGCTCTAGGTTTAAATATTTAGCAAGGATGAATGAACTTTGCAAGTGAGAGAGAGTTCATCTTCAGAAATTCAAATTGCAACCAAAAACTTTTCATGCCTTTCACTATGCATTTCTCTCCTTTTCTGTGTCAGGGCAAAATGTCTTAGTTTATGTGCTTTGTTTAACTGTCAGTTAACCGAGAGCTTTGGGGGTGAAGGTCTATACGATAAAATGCTACTTCAGTCTTCTCCTGCCCAGCCCCAGTTCTGGGTGTCTGCAAATGGAAAAGTAATCCTAACTTTTCTTGAGCAGCGAGGGCAAGGTTTGTCACAGGCGTGTGTGGAGAAGACTGGTGACAGTAGGTTTGGGGGGGGCTCTTAAAATCAGTCAGTTAAATGTTTGCTTGTGGTTACTTAGAGTCCAGTTTTTACAGGCTGTGGAAGACCCCGCTGGTAAAGGAGGGAAGGGCGAAGGGAGTGAGCAAGTCGTACTTTTTAATCGTTGTGTTGCTCTGCTGAAGAAGGGGATGGAAACTTATGGGGGACTTGTTTTGTGAAAGCAGGTGACAATGAGCTTTCGCCCGAAAGGGAGCACTCCGGCATGGCCATTGACCTCACCTCCAGCACACCCAATGGGCAGCATACCTCCCCCAGTCACATGGCAAGCAGTAAGTCTCTTCTTAAACCTGTTTCTCTCTAGCAGTGGGTTTGGGTTAGTCTGGTCCTCTGGGTCCTCAGCTTGCTTACTTACCGGGTCTTAACCACTGCTGTAGGCATTGCTAATAAAAGAAGAGAAGGACAGGGTAGATTTTTTTTTCTTTTTTTTTTTTTTTTTCTTTTCTTTCTTGTTCATGCTGGTGTCTCATCTAAACATGAACGGGATTACTAGTCTGAACTATCCCAAGGTGGCATTTGAGAGCTGGTCCTTACCTGTTCCAGGTAGGAAAACACTAGGCTTGACATGTGCTGGTTTTGTTTAATCAGGTTTTGAAATCCAAATGGAAATTGTTGTTATTATTATTATTACTTACTGTGCTTCCCAAAACAGCTTGAAGTAGCTTTATTTGAAAACAAACACATTTTATTTACAAAAAGGCTTTACTCTGGCAAAGGTATGAAGTTAAAATATCTGGGTTTGATGACAGGTTGTATTTTACTATTCCATAGAGAAACTTCAGCATCCTATTCATTACTTCAGCTTTGTCTTGGCAAGTCCAAAAGCGGCTGGGATAATTGGAAGTTTATGGCACTCGGTAGTTGAGTCTCTAACAGACTGAAAGGATTTTGTTTTAGAATATTAGGAGAGATATTGAGAAGGTGTAGAGATTTGGGAGTCTACTGAGAATGTCAAGTGCTGATAATATTTTTATAATTATTTTCATGCTATATTTTGGAGGTGGATAAATGTAGTTTACACACATTTCATAAAACCAACATCCTTTCTTTTTTGTGTGTGAGTGCCATAGCTTGTTTTACTCTTGGTTGCAATGTTACATCAAGATATTTACCTTAAAGTACCCCTGTACTTGTATTCAAAAATAATGTAATATGCTTTGCTTCCAGTATACTGTCAGAGGGTTCCTCTCTATGTGATACTAATTTTCTTTCTAGTGTGTGTACTATAGATACATGTTTATCTTTTTAAACTGAGTGTTTGTATAATGCCCCACCGAAAACTGTGAAAGAAAAAGAGAGCTTTTAGGGTTGCTTGCTTTACAATACACAGTGTATTGCCTTCAAAGTCTTTCGTACTGAGATGATGATGTTACTTTCCTTTAAGAATTCGTCTTTCCTCCTGCAAATTACCAGTAAAACACAGTTTTTATGAGCCTTTAAAACTGAGGGTTATTATGAAGATCTCCCAATTATATACATGTTGCTAGAGAATATGATTGCTAATACTCTGGACTGAACTTTATATGACAACCGATCATAATTCAGCATCTTTAGACAATTCCAATCCGGCTGCACTGGGATTCTGATGTATTTTATTATGTTGTAAAAGTTTTACTACTCACTTTCTTCATTTTCTTTGTTTCCTTTTTATTAATGGGAAGCCTTCATTGGGAGGGAAAAAAAGCTCCTTGTTTTAAATCTTCTTTATAATCTAGACTAAAAACCAGAGGCAAGTTAGGGAATAAAAAGATCTGGGATGAAGTCATGCAAAAATGCTTTAACACATTCAATATTTTCGTGCTCATTGTGTTAACATTTTGAATTATTTTTAAGCTTCGTTAGTTCTTGCAACACACATGTATCTGCTGCCTTGGTGTATATCTTATTTTTTAAATGTGCGTTGTAGTATCTCACAGGTGTCTCAACTGTTTTCATCGCTGCTGCTCTGTGTTAAGCGTGTGCTGCTGTTGAAAAATTAGGGGCTCTGCCTGGGGTTCTTAAGCCAAGGAAAACTCGGGCTTCTTAAATTTGTTGTAATTTATTTACTCTTTGCAGGCATAAGAATGTTTTGCAGAGAGGCGGTTTGTTCTCTCTTAAACATGGAAGGTATTGATTAGAGGTTGTCGGCTTTTGTGGCAGCTGTTACGTTGGTTCATTTAAGATTTTTTGGCCAAATCTTGAATCTGGCATGTGTAGACTAAATCACCAGGCTGTGCTTTAGAGCTTTCCACCTGTTTTGTGGGGTACAGGAAATCCTTTTAAAGGTTCAGTAACCCAGAGGCCTGCGAGCTCTGGGGTTTTTGGGGGTGCTTTTTTGTTTTGTTTTGAGGAGAGGTGGAGGTGGGAGAGTAAGGAGGAGTAGCTGTTTGAAATATTTTGTATGAATTTGGTAGCTCCTGTTGGATCGATCCATCATTATTTGTTGTAAGCGGGGGAAGTGGCTGCGTGGTTATTTCAGTATGGTTTAATTTCTAGTGGAGTCACTGGAGACTGATCTACTGTTGGCCTGCTGCTATAGTGAAGCCCAAGGCATGTCATTCTGGCTGGGTAGGGTTTGCTAATGGAGGAGGTGGTACGTGGATCGGACCCCAAATGTTTCACTCCCGTTTTTGTTGCCAGTTGTCCCCAGAAGGTGGATGGCCCTATTTAGCCGTGTGCTCAGGATGTGCACCTGCAAGGCAGAGATCTAAGTTCTGAACTTTGTTCTTGCGTTCCATTGAATCGTTTTGAACCACAGCTCTTAATTTAACCTTAATTTGTGTCTGGCTCAAACAGAGACAAAACCGTAAGAAGCAAATTTCTTGGATCTGTACTGAAATGACTGAGCAGTGCTCTCCCAGCAACAGTAAAATTATGTGCTAGGTTAAGAGTTTTCTATGTTCATTAGCCCCTGGCAATCCGTGTTAGTAGGAGTTCTGGCTGGGCTACTGATGTTTTCAGGTTCTATTCCAAAAGGTTTCAGGTTAAATATTTTGGCTTATGCTGGAGAGTTGTCTACTGCATCCTTTAACCTATTAACATTTTCAAGTATCTAGATGGTACGTATAGGTTATGGATGGGGCTGACACTCAATTTTCCTTGTGAATGAGATGATCATGAAAGATAAATCACAATAAATCGCCTGTCATAGCTAACTAATGATCTTACATATATCTTACAGTATATATCTGCCTTTAGCAGAATACTGTATGTATGTTGGCAGAGGCTCTGTTCTAAAATACTTTATCGTAGTTTTATGTAAGCGAAGATTTAAAATGTGTGTAAATAGTCAGACTGAATAGGTTGATAGATCATCTCACTTTCCTCTACAGCAAAAGGCAAATTAGTGCTATACCTGCTGATACAGATGATATTTACATAGCCCCAAATCTGGAAGTCCAGATCTTCTTCTGATCTTCCATAGGAAGACTCTTCCAAGGGCTGACACGCAGAGCTGGGCATCAAAGGCCTGCTCAATTAACTTCTTCTTGGTACTAGAGAGTTCCCTGCATGGCCCTAAGCCCTCTTCTAGACCCCGCCGAGTTCAAGGGAGTTTGTCTTGTTGCCTTCGGTGAATGTTGAACTGGGCTATAAGTGATCAGGAACCTCAGAATAGGAACTGGCATGCTAATAAAAGGCTGATGGGGAATCCTTATAAAAGAGGCTTTAAAAAGAAATAATTCCCAGTCACGTCCTCATAATACCATGCCGAGTTCTTACTTTAGTTATTTGAGATATATGTTACTTTTTCTCCCTCTAGGTTAAAATGGACTTAGAAGAATGTCCCCTTTAGAAACTGCGGGGGCACAGTCATTTGGTTAGTTGACTTGATCACTGCTTTGTATAGGATGAAGGATACTTCTCTAAGACCACTTGCCTGGTATCATATGGAAAATAGTAACAGCAGCTGTTAGCATCCGACAGTTAGTGACAGAGGACATTTCCTCTTTAATTAGAGACTTTACAGTGGGTGTCCTAGACAACTTTCTTATCTTTGCTTTCATAGACAAAAGGAGCCATTAAACGAAACAGAGTCAGAACAATCATAAATATCAAACCCAACATCTGATGTTTGAAACTGATTAAAATTGTGGTACGCTTTCAAGATGTTTTTATAGTAGCTTAAAGTGTTAATAAGTTATGAAAAATAATTTATTAAGAAAATAAGCATTGTCAACTGACTCTCTTGCTGAAAATAATGAGGTGATTGCATTTTCTCCATGGTGGGGAATGATCACGCTATCTGACAAGATAGCTATTGGGACAAGAGTATTAAGCGTGAGTGATTTCAGCAGCAGTATTTAAAGAGAACTTGGGAAAGGTCTTATTATAACGTAGCCAATACTGTATTCCCAGCGATCAGGGTAGACTGGGGTGGGCTATCAGTGGCCTTTTTTTTTTTTTTCTTTTCCTTCTCCCCTGTAACTCCAAAGACCCAAATCGTTCTTGATTACTTTCGTTTTTCAGCTCTGAATTATCATACAAGCGCTGTTTAGTCACAGTTGTGTTGCCCTGAGCAGAAAGTTTCATGTACCACAGCTGCATCAGCACCACATCTGTATGGATAAAGAAATGTAACCATGGAGCCCGCCTTTTGGAATGAAAATGCGAAAATTAGAGGTTACTTCATGCCTCAGCTACGCGTCAAACAAGCCTCGCCATCACCAGGGTCTATGGCCCAGGCACGTGAGGCTGGACCTTGCACTGGGATTCTTTTTGTCTCAGTATGATTTTTTTCAGTAGGATGAGGTGATGGAGGCTGAGCCTCTGCAGGAGCCTTTTCTTTAGGGAGGGTGGTTGAAGCTGTCTGGGCTGGGCTGCAAGGGGGGAACTGAATTAGTGCTTTGCGGCTGTCACTACCCTGACACGTGCACTGGGACATGAAGAGTTCTGGCAGCCAAACTGCTGTGCTCTGAAGCGGGGATTCAGGTCTCCAGTTCTTCCAAATACCTTGGAAAGTGTGAAACACTGCATGCGGTGCTAAAAACTTGGACTGGATAGCCTCAAGATGCTGAGGAATCTTTTTCCTCGGTGACCTTTAAGGAGTAGGGTAGGCAACATCTGTTGCTCTGAGTATCTTTGATCCTGCCTCGGTGCAGGGAGGTGGACTTCTGACAGTCGCTTGAGATGTCCTCCAGTCATTTGTGTCTGACTTTCCAACCTCGACAGTTTGATGTTTAGAGAGCTCATCTGTGGAATTTCACAGTGATGCCCGATACAGACGTACCTGTGGTTTTACAGGTTGAAGGGCAGTGAAGATGCACTATGCCAAGATGAGCTTAGACATAAGGGATGAGCTCAATAAAGTCTGGCAGGGAACTGGTAGAAGTGAGCTACTTTGACACTTACAGAAGCAATGACTTTTTTTCAGTCTTTTTAACCTCAGGCTCCCTGAGAATTTTGAGGGGAATAATACTCATGAAAGTTTTAGCCAATGGGTTTAGCTCTCTTGAAGTTCAAGGAGGAAAAATAAAATAATAATAATAAAAAAAAAAAAAGAGGTGACAATCAGGCTTTAAGCAGAAATCTAGGTTTTTGTTCACACGTATGAAACTGAAGCTCCGCAGAGTAGTGTTACACCGTTTTCTTTCTTTTTTTCCTTAAAAAAAAAAAAAAAAAGTTACCTGGAAATGAAATACCTGCTGGAATGCACCTTGGATTGTTGTACCTTCATATACATCAGCTTAGATTTTTCACACTGGTATTGTTAAAATCATGAAATAGTTCCTCTGATACAAACTCTGTGCGTAGATGAAAACTGAGTAGCCACTGAGACTACTAGGTGTTAAGTAACTGCTGTCTGTAGCTCACACTCAAACGGCAGAGGGTTCCCCTGTGTGATTTTTGTATCTTCTGTCACGGTCTCTCTGGCATTCCCTATGGAATCAGATACTTGGCTGCAAAAACATTCCCCTCTCTTGTTGAGTGTTATAACGAGGGTGGAGTGAAATGATCAGTTAATCTCATTAAATAGGTTTTTATTCATTCTGATGGAAGTCTCTTGGGAGGTCATCTGCCAGGGCTTTGTTGCAGCACACACCTTTCTTAGGGAGCTTCTGTTATTCTCTTGGACTGTCAGGTTTGGTTAACTTTTGTTGGTACACACCCTGTTACAACACTCAGTGCTTTTGCTAGTTTTGTAGTCAGCAAGTTTTCAATGTTTGCTTCTGGAATTTCAGTTCCTTTTCAGACATGCCAGTGAAAAGAGCAATCCTCATCTTCCTTGAAATGCAGCACTTTGATAGCAGCTGGACAACAAAATACCTGTTAGAGAGTGCTCTGTCGTTCCCATCCCTGAATTTAGGGGAAGGTGCCACTCCTGTTGAAATCAATAAATATTTTCTCCTGGGAAACTGGATCGAGGGCTTGTTTCCCGTTCCTATGGGCCACTGGCTCTGTCTAGTCCTCTGGCTAAATGACAGTTTGCAGGACTAGGTTTTACAGGTGAAAATGCAGCTACCTGTGTCATCTTTGTGCATTACTGAGGGTGAGTGGTGCTGCTTCTTCTTCTAGTGCCAAGAGGGCACCTTGGAGGAATGATGCTGTTCTAGCCAGGAGGAAAAGGCATAGCCCTCTTCTGCTTTTTCCTCAATAATCCCAGTGAATGAAACTCCTTGGGGGATCCACCTTGAAGCAGCTCTGTAGAAAATTTAAGAGAAGGGTGTGCCACAGCTCTCTGTAGTAACACAACCTGTTGCCAGCCCGGGTGCGGAGCCTGTGCCACGGCGTGTTGTCCCTTGCCTAGAGCAGTGAACGCTTGTTTGGAGTCCAGGCAGCTGACTGCTGCATCCCAATGGAAGGAAGCAGAGAGAGCTGTGATTATCACTGAGAAGCGATGAGGCTTGACAGGTATGGCTCTGGACTAGGTGACCAGAGATGCAGTTTTTCTCCTGATTCTTGTCATTGTCGAGGAGTCCCTTCATGTTTCTGTGCCGCTTTTTTTCTCCTCTTGCCTTTTTTCTGAATCACAGAGGCTGTAGATCATTCAAGGCAGAGGTTTAGATGGCGTATGTTAGGCTTTGTCAACAGTAAGAATTTTATTATGGTAGCTGCTTTGCTTAGGGGTTGTCTTACATTTAATTTTTGCAGCCCCGTAATGAGACGTGTTCAGAGGTACCTTAATACTGGTGTAGTTTACTTTCTGTCCCGCACAGGAATAATTGCGGTAGCCCTAAAGCACCCTGTTCTGGTGTGATTACATTAGAGCAACCACAGCATTTTAGCTCTTCCCATACAGCTGAGCATTACCAGGTCTGTGTGTGGACAAACCCCTATTTACACTGCCCAGCAAAATGTGCCCTTGATCCGGAGCCAGGTCTACATTACCGGCTTCTGCTGGCACTGTCTTGTCAGCCTGTAGCTTTGAAGAGCTGTAATCTCTCACAGGCGGAGTGATGCTGGCAGAAGCTCTTGCTGTGAGCATAGCCCTGGCTGGCAGGGTCACCTGCAAGTGTTGTTACAGTTGGTACACTGGAGCGTACTATAAAACAGCAGACGCTGTTCCTGGAAAAGCATGGGGTTGATTGATCCCCTTTATTTCTGTGCTGATAGGTCACTTAAACTTCTGTGAATTAGAAGCTATTTGTTTTTTTAACTGACTTTTGCTTTCTCCACACCTCTTATTTTCGACCCTGCTTTCCAGTTTCTGTGTTTTCTTTAACACTGTGTGGCCAAGGCGTAGCACCACGGAGGTGGTGGGCTCTGTGTGCGTCATACCCGCTCTTTTAGCTTCAGGCTGCTCTGTGTTCGGCCTGTCCAGAGGGGTCATAGGGCTCGCAGTCTCCCCTCTGGTGAAGCCAAGATTGCCTGTTGGATGCCTGTGCCCCCTCAGGAACGGGGGGAACACCTGTAGGTGGTTGGAGGTTAGTCCTAAGGCCAAACTGCACTCCCAGCCCTGGTGTGGAGGGGATGAATATTTGCGTTTACCAGCCAGTGAATGAAAAAGACAGCAGAGTTCAAGTGCATCATCTCCCTAAACAGGTAGGGGTCCCTCTCCTTGGCAGGCTGTGGGTTTTATGCAAGGCTATGGGCCAAGGAATCTGGTTCACTCCAGACCTACCTCCACTCTCCCCACTGTGGCTTCGTGTTACCTGGAGAAGCTGCACAGACTGTTTTTTGGTTTTTGGGGTGGTTGTGGTGTTGTTTTTTTTTTTTTTTTCCCCTCCCATCCCCTCTGTCTGCTGAGGTATTGGTACCACCTCTGAGGCTGTTCTGCGCACAGGTATAGTCACTGCAGTAGAGGGGAGAGAGAAAGGGAAGACTAGTGGGAATATTAAAGTCCTTTCCCTGTCACTGAGCTGGAGAAGGTCTTTTGAGGATTCAGCTGAAGCTTCATGCAGTGGGGATAGAAGACCCAGCCACATCTTGGTGCTGCCAGTATCAGACCCTTTGTCCTGGGGGGTGGAAGTCTGAAGCAGTTTCCAAAGAAGGTAGGACATACTGAAGCACATAAAATCCATTCACCTTGTCTGCCTGTTCTGCCTACCACCTTTTTCTCATGAAGTTTCCTCTTATGTGAGGAGACAAGACAGTCTGTGTTTCACCTCCAGCTAATGGAAGATTCAGGCAGGGCTGACAATAGAGGTGCTCCATTTGCAGTTAAACCAGATATGTGACAAAGCTTGAGTTTCCGATGAGGGATATCTTCTTGTTTATCCCCTTTGTTCCTCCACTTGAACAAAACAAGTGTTATCCTAAAGGTATCTATGCTGTGACCTTCAACATTATGCTGGAGTCTTCTCAGCTCCTTGGTAGTCATATTTCCCTTGCATTCCCCTCAGCCTCCAAAACCCACTAGTTTCATCGGAAGAAAATGGTGATGTCTTGGTTTTTCTCAAGGGACATGTCTTCCCTCAGTCCGTGAAAGTTACGTTGGTGAGTGGCACAGAAAGCTGGCTGGAGAAGCCTGTGATATGCCCAAGTCCGTGTTAATTTTTCTCATGATTACTCTTTGATTTGGGAATGCATGTGTATGCAGTCGTATGAGAACTCACACCTACTCTTTCCTAGTCCCCAGCTCAGCCTTTGGACATTTTATGATTCCCTCTGCAAGCAAATGTGCTCTCTCAGGTAACAGTCTAGCATAAAATACAAACAGAGAATTTTTTGGTAACTGTATCTGTACATCCTTTAAACTCCAGCAGCGTGAATTAAACACCGCTTCTGTCCAAAGAGCAGCAACAGGATGGCGTGAATTCCCTTCTTTTGAAAATGAAAGAAGTTGCCTCTTTCTGTATGAAAACAGCAAGTCATTTTACACAGACGAGGTATGAGGTCTATTCATTTGGGGAAGAGTAGCTATTCTCTTTAAGTCATGGATGGTTTAAAAGTTTCCAGGAAAGAGTCACAGTAGATTAAGACCTTGTTCTGGTTAGCAGCCAGGTCTGTGATAAGGGGAGAAGGCTCAAGCAAAAGAAGAAAATGGGGTTTGGTTTTGGTGGTTTTTAATCTTATTTCTTGAGAAACTGATATCCTGCAGCGTGTGTTTTGCCTTGTCCAGATAATAGCCCCTGAAGGGAAACAAATCTTATTAATTAGCGGTTTTGTGTGCTGCTTTTAATTGTCTGTTCCTAGGTGCGGCCTTTGTATTGCGTGTGTAGTATCATGGTGAGGGGCCTCTCTCCCTGCATCTCTGGACTTTGGTCTGGCATGTGTGCAGGGTTTGCCCAAGTACAGAAATGTTTTAGAATACGTCGTTGCGCCTTAAATTCACTCAGTGCCTTAATCCTCATCACCTTTCAGAAGTAGGCATGTCCTAGACATAGATGTGTGTAATAGTTTTACAGTTTAATCTCCCAAAATTGGGTCAACTTTACCAGTTGTTTTGACCTTGTTACCAGCACAGGTGGTTCCTGGGTGAGTTTAATACATCTCCATGCAGCTGCGTGGAACAATCTGGGGTACCAGCTTTACTTGAAACCCCCTGTTTGAAACTTTTCCTGTAGCTTAAATACACAGGCCTCTCTCTCCATCACTGTTAGGTATTATCCTTTGGATAATCTATTCTTCTAGAGTGTAATGTAATAATATCTCCTCGTTATATCATGCTTTTTCAACAATAAATCTTTTAAGAGCTTCACAAAGGATGCCAGTTGAAGAGATACAAATGGGTGAATAAAATTATAGGCTGAAGAGGTGGAGAAAAATTAGAGAAATTAGTATTAGTATGAATTCAGCTCCTATAGGTGGGAGGCAGTCAGCTTCATCGTTTGTGTACGTGACTTCAAAATGTCAGATTATAGGTGGCTCTCAGGAGTTCAGAAGAATGATGAACTAATTGTGTATTTAAGGGTCAAGTAGTATAGGATGTTAGCAGACTATGACAGCTCTGTAGTTTATTCTTGCATTCTCTTAAATTTGTATTCTGTCAGTTGCACAACTTCTTTATTTCCTCAAAGTCCCATGCACTGGTATGTGAATCCCAAACCAGAGTGTTCTCAGAGTATAAATGTTATCATTAGTCAGCTGCCCCCAAATTAGTTAATACCAAATAGAGAAGGTTGGCAGCTGGAGAAAAAAACATGAAAATATGTCCAGCCCTGGCTTATGACAAGCCTGTACGTGTGCGATGTGTGTAAATACAAATTGAAGGCACTTATAGAGAGTTTCAGTCACATATGATAGAGATGTACAGGCTTGAAAAATACTAGAATCATGCAAGTCTCATGAAATTAGGAAGCCAGAAAGAGGAGAGGTATGTGAATTGTGCCTCTGCTGAAGGAAAAGCTATTAAGCGCCACCCTTTCCAAATGTCAAATGCATGGGAAAAAGTTGTTGGAAGCCAGTCTCTGCTAAGTCTGCTGCTCGCAGAACCTACTTTTTGTTAGATGTTTGTGCAAAATCACCTCGCTGGTCGGACTGTGAGACCAGACATGACTCAGGCTATCAGCACGTAACATGGTTTCAGGCTGCTGTCTTACTGCTCTTGCGTTAAAATGCTGTAAAGAGGTATTTGCTTTTTTTTTCTTTTAAAATGCTTTGTTTATTTAACGTCATTAGCGCTATTGTTACTTAAATTTAGCTTCTGACTGGTAACCATTAAATATTTATAGAAAAATCGATAGTAGTGAGATTTTTGCTATAGTAAATATATATCACGTATGTATTCGAAACCAAAGCAAACTGCAGTGCATTCCAGGAAATAATCTATAATGATGCTCTGTAAAGTACTTGGTCATCTTCATGTCAAGATGCTTTATCTGCGTCCCAACTGCAGCTATTCCTGCAGTGGAACCGTGGTTGTTTTTTTAACAGCCTAGAACAACAGAGTATAGTGCCTTAGGAAAAGAGTAAAAATAGTGTTTTCATTGTAGAAATGTGAATAATTGCAGTGTAATTATCCAAGGTTCCTTAGTGACTGTATACAGGGAGATCCTTAAGTTTTATGTTGCATCTCACAGACAGCACCCCAGCAACAGACTACCGTGCTAGAGAGAATTGTGCTAAGGTATCGGTTCTGCTTTGCTTATGCTGATCGCTATCATTTGTTCTGTTTTTTGAAACACGTGAATGTCGTTTGGTGCCCCAGCTTGTCATGTTTTCCTCGCCTTTGCTGTGGCATCTGAACACCCTTATGAAACTAGTGGTGTGTGAGAGTCCCTTTGAGGAATTTCTGACGTGTCTCCTGTTGTGAGGTCAGTACTCGGGTCTGGGTGGAGGCAAGACCAGCCCTGCATTTCGGAAGGGGAAAATGTTTTTTAAAGAAGGTGGCAATGTGGCGACTGAAGATGATGGTTCAAAACCATTTAAAACCAATGCCTAGTTAAAAAACTAGGACTGTGACCTTAAACTGGCCTTGGAGGCAGGCTAGAGTTCATTGGAGGGGTATGGACAAAGGTATGAGATATACGGGATGCCTGATGTGTACAGGACAATTTCTTCTCATTTTCTCTTGCCACTGTAAATGGAACAGGTCTTGGTAGACCATCAAGGAGACAACCTGAATTAATTGTTCTGGCCAGGTGTTTTGGAAGGGGGAAAACTTCCTTACGATCTGGGGACGAAATTTCAATTTATAATTATGGCTGTAGTTTATAATAATAATTCTAATTATATATGTAAACAGTTTAATCTACTATAATGTAATATGGTAACATTTGCTGAGCTTTGGCTGTTTTCAGATGGTGAAAATGTGCTGGTGGTTGTTGGCTAGGATTCAGAAACATTTGTCAAAATTTTGTGCACTATGTGAACAACAAAATTTTGTGTGGATTAAGCAATTATTAATTCTCTCGCATTATCTGTCAGATAAAACTACAACTAATTAACCAAAATTAATTGTAAATAAAGACGATCTGTTGTTGAGGAGGCTAATTAGAATGGTAATTGTGTAATGATGATGCATTTAATTTCAAAATGCAGATTTAAAAGCTACTTCTTTTGGCAGATAGAGCAAGGTGTTCTGAAATGAAGCGGGATGCTTATTGCTGTCATTGTCCCCTTAATTAATACCACCAGGATTGCCTATGTTTTAAGTCTTATTAGTGTCCCCTACAGAGCACTCAGAAATGTCCTAATTCTGCTCACATTGAAGTCAGTGGTTAAACTGTTTTTTTAATTTAATGGGAAGAAGGTGCTATGTGGAAGTGCTGGTGTTACACGTTGCACGCTCCTGGGTTTACTACTGTAGCAGCGCATCCGCATGTCTGAGCTCTGGGAATACTGGCTGTGCTTTGGGATTTGCTACTGACTTGCCATGGAGATAGATTTGGAGTTTCAGGCCAACAAAACCGAATTGTGACTCAACGTTTTAAAAATGATTGAGTGAGTAATTTTCCATGCAGTTTCATTACAGTATCTTTTGCCCCAAGGATTATTTACTGTAGATTAACTTCCAGCAGTTTTTCACCACTATATGTAATCTAGAATTTTAATAAGAAAGGAATTGTTTAAATAGGATAGTATTTTTATCCCAAATTGCCCGGTTGTAATGGTGAAATTAGCATCACTAGTAAAATCAGCAGTTGTACCTGCTAGCCTGTATGCATAATGTCTTGATTTTTTTTTTTAGTCTGTTGTCAAAATATATTAAATGCTATTATGAGGTATCGGGGGTTTTTTTTAGCATAGAATATTTTATTTTAACAAACTACCGTTTGAATCATTAACAAAGAAATGGGCATTGGATATAGAATATATGATTCACCTTTTCTCATCATTTGTAATCACTCTACTAATTTTTTTTTCCTTCTGACTTGGTTTAGAGGGAATTGCAGAACTGAAGCATTGAATTAATCTTGAACGTTCCTAACTAATCAGACTTGAATATTGAGCATAAATACATTTTACCTATTTTATTTTTAACTTTTCCTCTGTGAGTTTTTTTTTCTTGTGCTTCCTGGTTCATGGGGAGAAAAACCCTACGAGCATGTTTTAGTTACATCACTAATATTAGAACTGAGTAATCGGGTGGCTTTGGCAGCAGTCTCATTTATAAATTGTTGGTGAGCAGATGGCTCACCAAGTTCGCATGCCAACTCCAAACTTTCACAATCATGAGTCAAGTTTTAAATCGCAAGATTGCCTTACATGCCATGAGATTTTTTTTTGTGTGTGTGTGTGTATTTGTTTAATAAATGTAATTCTTGATGTACCTTCTCATTTCTGAGCTGTGTTTTGCACTGAAGCATGGCTTTTCAGCCATCTCTGGGTTTGGGAATGCCTTTTTTCTTAATTTAATGAAAGTGGAGACTCTTGTAGTCACTTATCTGAAAATCTTGCTGCTAAGAAAAACAGTAAATATCAGGCTAAGAGACATGAAAGTGAGACTTGGTAATCCTGGCTAATGTCAAATAGTTCAAATGGTTGAGATAATTCACAATTATACTTTTAGCAACTGCTGGTTCATAGGCACAATAATTTGCTAGAAATAATTTGCTGATATCTATAATTCTGGATATGCAAATCTGTGCCAATTTGTTTGTTTCCTGAGTGCAGGGCTTAAGTCGTTAGGCAGCATAGAGTACAAATCTTACATTTTGAAATGCAAGAGTGAATATTTTATGTAAACAAAATGTAGCAATAAGAAAAGAGAGCTGAGCTGGAGTGCTCAGATGTTCTCACTGTGAACACAGTGAAGTTCCAAGAGGGTCAGATATTGATCCACTTGAGAATTTGGACAAATATTACTGGAAGGAGTTTTTTCTTTTTTTGTCTTTTTAAGCTATTCCTTCAACTAAAATTAACATGGTATATGTGGGTTATAATGCATTGTAGGACCTGTAACAGAATGATAATTATACCTTATTTCTAAATGATTCCACACAAAGTGTGCTGTTGTAAATGCTAAACAACTGCGTTTCATCCATAATCATGTAATTGGTGTGTGCAGCTAATTAGTGTGTGTGCAATTTAGGCCCAGATTTTTTGGAAATGTCTCCTGTTCTGGTCCTGATTTAGCAAAGCTCTTAAACAGATGATTAACTTCCATTGGCTTTAATAGGACTTAAGCACATTCTTAATCAGGGCCATTGTGTCAAATCATGTTTCTTGGTGACAATCAGAACAACCTGCCAGAGCCATAGTAAAAATATCTGTAGGTCCTCCTTAAATTCAGATTAACAATTTCTTTAACTTGTGAAGCATTTTGTTTCAGAATCTGAAACTGTAGATCTCTCTCTCTCTCAGCAAACAGTTATTGTCACAATCTAATTGTATGTATAAAGTGTAAAGATTTTAACTAGCTTGGCAGGAGGCTGTTTACATAAAATCTACTCAATACACCTTTGAGATGGAGAAGAAGAAAATATGCATCTGAGTGCGCCTCACTGGAATATAAATGTCAGTGCTGATAGATATCTATGATAGAAAATTTGTGTGGGAGTAATAATTTAGTAATAAAATAGGTCAAATTAATTCTTATGCTGAAGGGGATACCTTACAATAACCATTTTGTAATTTTATGTTTGACAGTTTGCTCTGCATTATGTGGATAGGTGGAGCTGAGATAATGTAATCCATTTCCAATTGTAAACAAGATTGCTTTAAGAGCTGCTGTAGTAAGATGCATGTTGGCTGACTTTAAGCTGAAAGGTAATTGCCTCTGAATATTAATGTGCATGTGGGGATTTTGTTTTTAATTCTGGGATTTCATCTTTGCCTTATAGCAGCTCTGAAGAGGCCCTTGTTTTCCCAAACCCCACTTTGCTGCTAATTGAAGCTGATGGCAAGTGTTGCGCTTTGGGCCCTTTGCTTTTATTTTATGTGGCCTGTGTACCTTGGAGAATGCTGCTTTCTTTACCTGTTTTCTTTTTTTTTTTTTTGTTAACCACCTTTTGAGTAGATTAGCTTTTTTGGAGATGCTTTTGCTGTCCTACAGCAGCTATGTCTAGTTCCTGGGCTAGGGGAGGAATGATAGGTTGTGAGAATGGCGAGAAGTTGCTGCACTAATTGAATTGTAGCCTCTTAGAGAAATGAAAGTTAAGGTGCTGATCCTGTGCTGTGTAGGTGGAGAGCTTCCCCAGGAGTAATTTAGAACCTGATCCAAAGCCCACTCCACTTTGTGGGAGATTCTCCATGTAGTTCCACACACTTTTGGAGCAGACCCCTGTCATGGGCACAAGTTGGTAGGTAGTGACTAGCTTAGTCTGGGGGAACATCAACTGCCTGCATTCGTATATGAAATTGGTTTAGGCATGGAAGGGAACAGCCAGATTACAATCAAGTTGTACCTTGTCTTTCCATTTAAACTCTAGCACTTGGCTTCTACAAGGTATTCTACTGCTCGCTGCTTACAGCGAGACTCAGCAGTGCATACAGTGGGCTTGGTGTTGAGCAGGGTGTAACTGCAACTCTGCTCCAGAGCAAACTGCAGTCGAACAGCGATGCAGGAGCTTGAAAATCTGTTGCGTACCGGGTTTTGACCTGCACATATTTTAATGACACTTGATGTGTGGGCTGTCATTAGTTAGGACTGCTTAAAGATGTTATGACTAGCGAGTGCCCCACACGCCCTTCTAGCAGAGATGACTATTCCTAAGGCAAACATTCAAAGCGGAGTTCAATGTGCCTTGTTCTCTGTGGCAATGCCAGCAGTTTTTCTAAAAAAGAGAAACCAAACAACAAAATGGGGTATTTTTAGCTTGGATCAATTCACTGATCCAGTTTATTGCATGGTCTCACACAGTGAGAGGCTGGTGTCTGAGCAGGGGTGGGAGCTCCTGGTGCTGATGTTTCTGCAGAGGCAAAGGTATGCTGAACTGTGCTAATGCCTGGAGGTAACAGATCTGTAAACTGTGTTGGTCAAGGAGGCAGCGAATTGGCTTTTCTGCTGCCTCTGCCCCGATGCAAAGGGTGGTCACCTCTTGCAGAGAGAGGGGGCCAGCAGCTGAGAGGCACTAGCTTCACAGTCAGCCCTTTTGTAGGTTGCCTTTAGCTCATGGCTCACAGTTGAACTGTAACCTCATATAATGTCTCTAGTTAAACAGTGGGCTGAAGATAGGTGGTGTTATGGGTGGGAACCACTAAACAGAGCCAGACTTGAATCTTCTACATTCCTGCACCTTGCACAAACTTTGGGGTATTGAGGTTTTTGTTTTAGAATGATTTTTTTAAATCTCCATAGTGCCCCATCTCCAGTGACTTGGTCTGACACTTCTTGAAGTCAAGGGGAGTCCTTGTGGTAATTCAGTCATTTTTGCAAAGTGATGCTGCCTGTAGCAAAGCTGTTCTAAGGGTGCCCTCACTAAAAAATTACTTAGCTACAGAAACGTTTGACTGTAGGCTGGTAAGCAGAAAAAGTGAGGGTGTGTGGGCTTGTGAATGTATGTTGCCCATTAAGGAGTCTCACTCTATGCTGGGGCTGCTTCATTACCTCGATAAAAATAACATAAAAGGATTCTACTAACTTTTTAACTTGTTCATTAACGGATCAAGCATTGTCTTAAGGGCAGCAGTTTAAAAGAGTCCACTTAATGAAAGTTGACTGGAGGTGTGTCCTGTGGCTATTATAAACTTTGTTTTATAATAGCATGTATTTTTCCGTAGCTCCTTGCCATGCTGTAATGTGGTTGGAGCGGGAGAAATAGAAAACTGGCCATTTCCCGGCAGATAGCGATAAGTTTCTACTCAGTCAGAATGCTCTATACACTGTGATAGGTTTATAATTATTATCCTAAGATTGATGTTTTTTGGGGGGAGTGTAAATTTGTGCAGCAGTAATCCATTAAGAAATCAATAATCATTCCATCCTGAAATGCAGTTTCTCTACAACATTATAAATACACACCAAAGATTTGAAACTCTGCTTGTCTCCCCTCCTGCTTCCCTGAACTCCAAGTTCAATCTCCTTTGCTGTACTGGAGAAGCAATTATGTGGTAGGACTCTTCTGTTGGAAAAGCAAGGATGGTAGTATTAAGTCTAATCCTGAGAGCCAGTAAAAATTTGCT
Organism: Nipponia nippon; assembly: GCF_047370975.1. Lineage (NCBI taxonomy): Eukaryota > Metazoa > Chordata > Aves > Pelecaniformes > Threskiornithidae > Nipponia > Nipponia nippon. Next base: position 61,380,741 of record NW_028262369.1, read on the forward strand.
TTCTCCCCAGTACCCTTTTTGATCTCTGGGAAATTCCCTCTCTTCTCTGCCTCGGTTTCATCCCTGGTAGATGGGGATGATGAAGATTCATGCCTTGTTTCTCTGTAGAGTACTGTGGAGAGGAAGTGTTGTATAAGTGCGAAGTCGTGGTATGTGTACGTTTCCTTTTCCTCACTCCTCCTCATTCAGTCTTGGTTCTTCATGTAACAGTACAGAGGTTTGACTATCAGAGGCTAGCGCGTCCTGCAGGACTTCCCTTTTTGCTCTGAATTCTGCCCAGTTGGGCAAACGCGTTTTCAAAATGCTGCTGTAAGTTATCCCCTGATCTAGAGAGCTGGAAACCTACTTTATCTCAGAGTAAAGGTGTTTGTAGCTGATAAATAGTAGACTTTATGAAGGAGACTGAGAGTATTATTTATGTTTCTTTGTGGAAGGCTAAATTATATGGAGCGAGGTGCTGGGCCTGTCTGGTTTTGATCTTGTAAAGAAAATAGTGGATGGGCAGAGAGATGCTATTACTGTAGTAAGAGCCACAAAACATGGCATACTTTAATATTACATTTCTGAGTATTTTATTTTCATTCTTCCTCTACTTCCTTTTTGTTAGAGCTGGTTGAAAAATCAGTTTTAATGAAAAATACCTCAATTTTCCATTTGAGTTTAAATTACTATTATTTTTAGCCAGCTCTGCTGTTGATTGGAAAATGGGGCATTCTTTCATGATAGAGTTGCATCTTACATCCGCGATAGTTGTTGTCCAGGTCTAACTTCACTCCTTGTTTTCTCATCAATAAAAGGCATGCTCGGCTTGGGATGGGTGTGATAACCCCTGCCTTTTACACTTCTGAGAATATCGTCATCTAGTGCAGAGATGCTCACTGTCCTTTTCAGCTTTGAGAGGGAGAGCAAGACCAGAGCGTTCATCACATCTTTCCTTTTGACGTTTGAGAATCTCAGGTTATGTCTAGAGGTCTGGCAAATATAAAGCCTGAGTTTTGCTTGTGATTTGGCCCATGCATACCTTGGCTTATATCAGAGCAGGCCATGGGAATATCCACACGGGTAGAATTATTCATGCGTTTCTGTGTTCACAGGTTTGTGTCTTAGCCAGGGGGATGTGGAAGAGCTGGTGATGACCGGAACTGGACACTTAAAAGCCAAACACGGTTTCTCATCTGTGTAGTTGCTCTAAAGCAATTTAAGGCTACTGTTGTGGTAAATTCCCTCACTGTAATCCTGTATGGGAGAGAGCTTTCATGCAAGTTTGGTTGTGGGGCAGCTTGACTTTCACTGGTCTGCACTGCAAAGTGTGAAGTTGTGACGCTAATAGGAAGAGGCCCAGATGCCAGCAAAAAAAGTTGGTCCTGTCAATTGCATTCAGTAGGTTTCCATTCAGTATTGACTCTTTGGCTGATGAGTTGCTTTTTTTTCTTCTTTAAGGCCACAAACCCCATACTGGGTTGTTTTCCCATCAATAAAGAATACTTCTTCATTTACCCAAAACTGTGCCTCTTGCTCAGATGGTGGTACCATATGAGTTTAGTGAGGGCTGGCACTTTGTGGGTTTTGACTCTTCTTAATTCAATACCTTGTAACTTGCATCACTTCCCCGTTGGCCCACATACCGATCAATGGCTTTTATACATCAACACAATTCTTAATTTTGAAAATCACTTTTATTTTTTTTCCCCTCTGGTCAACTTGTGATATAGAAGCAGCAGCTGATTGACAGCTGATTTTTCTGCAATGATTTGCTGAAGTGTTCATGCAAATGACGTGGCTTTTCAGCGAAATAGGAAGACTTTATCACATCTTTTTGGGTTTTACCCATTACCATTTTTTTCCAGTGGTTTGCAGAATGGTGAGTGCTAAAAGCCCAATATCAGCTCACAGGATGCTGAGTTTAACAGATAGGGCTTTATTAGCTCTCAGTTGCATTTGTCTTTACTTCACAAGTCTCTATTTAGAATTACCTGTGAGTGGTTATTTTCCAGTGTGGTTTTCTAAGACAAACCTTTTTTTGCTTTTTTGTTGTTGCTGCTGGTTTTTTTTGAAGTGCTAAAAGCTCATCACCATGTATATAACTCTTACGAATGTGTATGTGTCCACCGATAGCTTGAAAGGCAAGTTACAGAAATTGGTGTAAGTGGCTCTTTGGAAAGAAAATTCTTCAAAGAGAAATATTTAACAAATTGAACGATTAAGAAATGCCATCTCAATCAATAAGTTAGAGTTAATTGGCTGTGTACAAAGCATTTTTAAACAACTTCCCTGAAGATCCTGCATATTAGGCTTGCAGTGCCCTTCTAGTGAGGCTAGACTGTGAGGATGCTTTCAAAGGCCGGTTTCTTCTAAAAAGTGCTTATTTTTTTTTTTTTTTTTTTCTAATTTGCAGACCCCAAACCATTTTGCATTGTAGCTATGGGTCTCACTGAGTGAATATAAGACTGTTTAATAACAGCTTTGCATTTCTTTTCTGCGTGTGAGGCCCCTAGGAGTATCCCATGCTCTAGTGACTGCAAACTGCTGCTCTAGAAAACAGTTGCCAGCCACTCTCAGCCCATGGGCAGTACCAGTGCTGCAAGCATGTTGTATTCAGGTCTCTGTGGCACCTCATTTTTCTATTTCTGTTGCTGTGAGCATTATCAAAGTCTCCCAAGTACAACACATTGACCACAAGCCATGTGTTAGGGCCAACGGTCCTAAACTGCTAGTTCAACTTTATGCTTGTAGACATGACTTAAAGCCTATTGGAATTAAAAGGGAAGAAGAACCCCAAGTCCCCTTATTAGTGCTAGCAGATTATGGATGAGGTTCAGAACGGGTATTGCATCCAAAAGTTTCAAAGCCCTCTTTAATGATGAACAAGCAGCATCCTTTGTACTGTCAGAGAATGAAGGTGGGAGAAGAGCTTGCCCTCTCTTTTAGGAAGAGCCACCTGTCTTTGGGATGCCTCACTTGGGATATTGTAGGCCTGACTTTTAGAGATGGTGTGGATTGCTAGACCATTTGAAAATGGGTCAAGAATACATGAAGTTGGACTCTTGAAGAGTTAGTTCTAAGTGACTTGGTCAATGACATGCAGTGACTCAGCGACTGAGCCACAAACAAGCTGAAACGCTTGTCTTCCAGCTATGAGTTCACTTCACCAGACCAGCGTTTCTCGCTCTCTGCATTGTGTAGAAGTGTTAAACGTGTTTAATGAAGCACCCTCCATCTTTTTTTTTTTTTTTTTTCTTCCCTCCCTTTTTTTTTTCTCCCAAATGTCTCCGCTAAAATTCGAGGTAAACTGTAAGAAAGAAAGAAATCCCTAGCATAAAATCAGTAGAATTAAGTAGTTCAAAGTAAAATGCTTTCTCTTCCTTAAATGCTTGTCCTGGAAATTGCTCTTCCCTTTTGGCCCACCAAAGGTCCTGACCGAGACTCGTAAGCTGAAGGAGGGTACCGGTTCTCAAATCATGTGAGCAATGCTGTATTCGAATGGGGAAATGTTAATAAATCTTGTTCAGGCTAATTCTCCCAAGCTTGGTTGGGAAAAGGAGGGGGGAGTAAATCATTGAGTAGGTATATCTTCCATTCAGCAGGAGCTGCACATGATGGGATTATTAGTATTTCTAAACTAAAGCCCCTGACAGATCCTTGGATGCTTAAAGCTGTTGTGATGCTTTACCAGATGGTTCAGAAACTCAGACTGGAATATCTCATTGGCTGGTGCTGAACAATGACATTTCAAACCCACACGTTCGTTTGGATTTTAATTTTCAGGAGGATTAAAGCTTTTTGGGATATGGGCTGTCTCTTTCCATATATATGCTGAGCACCTTATGTAGTTTAGATGCTTTTGCAGTGTCTTTGTAATTCATCATATTATGAAAGAGCAGTTTGAACTGTTGCACATTTTTATCCGTATACCTGGTCCAGCAAAGTGCAGACAGGATAAGTGTGCAAGTTGTTGCCTCACTTAATGCAATGAGCACTGCGACTGAAACTGCTTTGTCTTGTATCTGGTAATTGTGTGAACAGGTGATTAGGCTGAAACGTGTCATTTTTGATGCCGAATCCCTCTGTTCTTTTCACTTTTCAAATCTTGTCTTTGAAGCCCCAATCCCGCAAATACTAATGCGTTTGCATAACTTGTATCAAGGGGAGTGTTGATGTTTATTCCTGCTAGGTGTTGAGCTGTTCAGTCCTGACTCTACAAAGTACTTTGAATGAGACCCTGCTGCTCTGGGGGAGAAGATCAAAGGACATTGGTTGGGTTTTACTCCCTTTCAGTCTCATGGCATTCTGAAAACAGGATGGAGTGCCCCTCTGGCAAAATTTAAAAAATTTTTAGGGCCTGCCAAGTTAGGCAGTCCTCCCTGGCTGCCCGCATGACTGTCCTGGTTAGAACTAGAACCTTTCTGCTACTTCTGAACTGCCTTGAAGCAGGGATGGGAGTATTACTATTAAATTCCCTTCTAAATTCCCTAGGGCAAAGATTGCTATTTTGTTGGGTGTAGATATATCAGGTGGTGGTTGGTTACTGTGTAAAAATGTAAGTGCACAGATGATTTTGGGGTTGGGGGAAGGATTTGAGCTTAGTGTTTGAGGAATGTAAAACTTATTTATAACACTTGTTTAAACAACAGTGTTAATGCACATTGTACAGAGCAGTGAACCAGGATGCGTTGCTGACAAGTGTGAGAGGTTTTGCTTTTTTTCTGCTCTCTCTTAACCCCTGACAACTCTATTAAGACAAAAGCATTGGTGGGGAAGGAGTTTGGTTATGTTGAGAAGAAAAAGGACATTTTATGTAATTATTGTTATGTGTTAGACTGGTACATTCAATCCCCCTGTTCTCCATATGATTCATTCTATTTGTACATGACTGTTGCACAGTATTAAATAATGAGCAATTTTTTTTCTGTTAAACAAGTATTCCCTTAGCTTGTCACAAAAAGCTGACACATGTTCGTTCTTCACTCAGGGAGTTCTGCATCTGTCGACACTTCAGACATAATCAGTTTAGATTTCAGCAGCTGATTAGTGCTCACCTCTAACCAAACTGAGAAGCTGGTCCTCCAAATGGTAACAAATAATATCCTAATTAGTCCTCCGCATAACGATAGCAGGAGTCTTAGCTGAAAGCTACTGATCTCGGAGGCCTTTCTGTTCTAGTCCACTGGCTTTCCAGACTGTTGTATCAGCATTTATGCTGAGCTTTTATTCCCCCTGCCTCAAAATGCCTCACAGAGCAATTAATTATGCACCTGAAGATAGGCATTAGGCACGCAACAGTATTCCACACACAGTTATGAACGTTTCATTAGTGCCAGTTAATTTATGTATGATTATGAAAGCAAAAGAAGGAAGGCTGGGCAGGACTCCAGGATTATCCTATAGTGCTTGTAGATGTTAAGTGTCCCTGTGAAGCTATTTGACCTGGCCAGCCCGTGCAGATGAGTGCAGCTCGCACTGCCTTAAATACTGGTTTGCTCAAAGCAGGAACCCACAGAGTGAATGTAGCAGAAAATGAAGGGAGGAGGACGATATGGAGAGTGGCTCCTCTGTACTCCAGTGACTGGCTGGTTGTGACAGCACCAGGTTTTACCAGGAAGTTTTAAATGGGTTTATGCTTTTCTGAGTCTGATTAGCCAGTTAGCAAAACATGCCCATCCCTGTCTATTAAACTCTGTGTACTTCCTCTTAGCTAACATTATTTTGCACAAGCCTGGGATTTTTAAATAAATAAATGTCCGCGAAGGCATAATTTAATAAATACTGCTCACAGTACAAAGAATTGAAGAAAGAAAAGAGGGAGAGAGGATGGGGGGGGAAAATGCCTTAAGATGCCTTCAGAAACACGTGCAACCAAAATTGTCCGAAGGCAGGCTGAGCAGGGTGAACACCAGAGTACATAAATATCCAGCAGTTTAAAAAGGAAGTTTTAAAATGTGACTTGGATTTTCAGATTCAATTCAATAACTTTTTAAAACCCTGCCTAAGTTTGAAATTGAGAACCTGTTTTAAAACATAATTGACTGTAACAGAAAAATCACTTAAATAACAGCAAAAGTGGTGCTTAAATATTTGCTGCTGAAACAGTAGAGAATGCCTAGCTACTAAAATTGGGGATGTCACAAAATCAGCACCTAAAAGCAGAGCTTGTTGCTTAAAATGCATTAGTACTGTAGTTGTTGCTTTTTGTGTTGGTACAGGATTATTTTCTTCAGTTTATTTGGAGTCCAGTCAAAGTGGGTAGGATGGCTAGGAGATGAAAAAGCAGAAAGGTTTATTCTGCTCTGCAAGCTGGTGAATAATAACTGGTTTGAGAGGTTGAGACCAATTTCAATTTGCGTTCAGGATAAGGTTGACAAATAATGAATTTAGAAATCATCTAGGAAATGAAGCTGTTAATTATCTTTAATATATTAACATGTAAAACAAATGTGTGAATAAATGAATGTTAAGCTTTTTAAATAAGTGCATGGTATATCCTCTGAGGTAATAAAAAGAAGTGCCTGATCTATTATAAAGCTTACATTTATTTGCAAAATCATGGGTCTCTGTGGCTAATAGTTTTTGTTTAGAAAACAACTGAGAAGTCCAAATGTGAGACAAGGTTAAGCTACAGTATTTAAACTGAAGTTTCTTAGTTGCTTTTTTAAACCCCAGCTTTAAAAGGTGATTAAATCGCTTGATTATGAATTGATTCACCATGTCTTTCTCTTTAATAAAATATATTTATTTTAGAAACAAGAAACACAATATACCTAATCTATCTGGATTTCGGTAGAGCAGCTGATATGCTATTACTGAGAAAGTTGTTAGTTAAACTAAGAAGACAGAAATTGATACAGCTATTATAAAGCGCATGAGAAAATGTCTAAATGGAAGATCATGGCAGGCTATAATAGATGGGAATTATCAGGCTGCAAGAAGGTTGCAAGCTCCTTCTGATTCAGTCTCAAAATGGATTTGTTTCAAATATCCATTAATGAATTGCCATTAAAAACGAGGAGGTACTGATGTATCTTCCAAGTCAAATCAGAAGGCAATATCAACGTGAAAGAGAATCAGAAAATTGTACAAAAAGAGTTGACACACTTGGGCCGGAGCAATGAAAATGAGATGAAACATGATAGTGCATGGTGCAAGGTCGGACACATAGGGACTAATAAGAACTTCTATTGTAACCTGCATGCCTGAAAATGACAGGGGAGGAAAAAGATCTGAATGTTTTTAGGTGACACAAGATGTCTGTCAAGCACCAACACAATGAAGTTATGAAAAAGGCACATGCCATGATGTGATATTGCAGGTAAAGTGTTTCCAGTGGAGAAGGGAAATGTTGACGCTGTTTTACAAGCCTGAGAATCAGGGTAGCTTAGCCCACGCAGAGGTCTGCGCTTCAGCGACTAGACATCTTCCGTTTCATGAACTCCCTTTTAAAACTGGTTCAGGAATCTCTCCTCTCTGTCAAGAAATGAAGGTGTATTCTGCCAAGTCTAATCAGCCTGGTAAATTAAACCTTTTGAAAGGGCACGGGATTGGGCCCATTGAAAAGTACAAAAAGGGGCAAATATCAGATAGGGTGGCAAGCTATTTAAACTTAGAAAATTGTCACAAGAAGCAGCAGACAACGAATAAAGCAAAGTTACCCTTTTGCTTCTGCCAGAACGTGGGCAGGAGTCTGACACATTTCTGAATGGGATCATATGGCACGACGGCCTGACAGCAGAGGGCTGAAAGTCACGTATGGCAACGGGGCACCTTTTCACTTTACAGAGGTCACCAATTGTGTGGCCTGCCTGGAGCTATAAGCAACACCTTCCTCATCTTCTCAAATTCTCACTCAAAGGCTGATGGCAGTCCCTCTCTACTCTGAAGTCCAAGCCAAGGCCTGCAATGTCTGTGCACGTACACAAGATCTTGCTTTTCATGGGCCACGCTTCAATTGTGCAGCAGCAGAAACATCACTTCCATGTACTTTTCATGACTTTCTGCAACTCTAGCATGAGTTTGCTACTCTGTTGATTGACGTTAGCTCCAGTAGGAAAGCCCAGGTTTTCCTTGGTAAGAACTATACACTAGGTCTATACCAAGGAAGCAGTTGCCTCCAAGAAGTTCTGAGATACAGGGAGGCGTGGTTATGACCCCCCTTTAGTTGGATGAGATCTTCCATATTTTACTATAGACCTGGGTGAGGTTGGAGTTAGTGAGGACTTGAGTCTGTTTCATCTTTTTTTTTTTTTTTAATTTTCTTTTCTATTCCGCAAGGCAACGCAAAAATTAGTCTTCAGACATTTGCATTTCCTTCTCTCCTTACAAGAGGAAGGTGAAAGAAGGAAAGTCATCTTGCCGAGCAGCTGTGGAAGGAGTCTAAATGATGTGGCTTTTGGCACTTTTCAGTGTTGCTTTTCTATTAGCTGTTGGGAGCAAGGCGACTTCACTTCTCTATAATAACCCTTGCTACGCAAGTTCAAGGTCGGCCATGCAGCAGGCTAAATATTTTGAGGAGGGGAGAAACAAGTAGAGAAAAAGAACATTTTAAACAATATGTCCCTATTCCTAATAAATATAATTAAAATACATAGTTTTTAGTCTGACATTTTTGCCTTGAAAATTGTTTCATAGCCTTATGCTTGTTTTAAGTGACTTTCGTATTATTTTCTATACCCCTATACTCAGCACCTAATCTTGACTACAAGGGAAAAGTTAGATTGAGAGAGTAAGTCTGAGGATTCAGCGTTCCTCACTGGTGACAAGTGACAGTAGGTGTGGAGTCTGAAAACCTGGTGTGTTCCTTTTTCCACTCGCTTTGTGCAGGGCAAGGTTAGGCCCATCTTCAATTTTAAATGAATGAGTAGCGGCAGAAATCAAGGCTCAGGCCTGTGTCTGGAGCACTGGAGATTTAACTCTCCTTTGACTAAGTGAAATTCTAATGGCTATGAAAACTTTGACTGAATCATATATAATTTTTTAATAAAACTTACTGTAAGTTGTGTATAAATATTCTGGCAAATTTGCTTTGATTTTTATGGAAGATGTTCATACAGAACCAAAATCCTCAGCTGGTGTCAAATTTTCATTCAGTATAAAGTGCCATAAGTAAGGATCTAATATAGGGATTCTGATTTAGAGCACTTGATGTTCCAGTTTACTAACTATCATTTATTTCATTTTTAAAAATGTGCCATCATTTTTATTTAACATAAAGCTCCGTAATAAAATATTGTTTGGTTTCCTTTGCCATATATTTATTGTAAGAAGAGAAGGAATGCCATTATTCTGTAGCGTGGTTGAAATAATGAATTCACTCCAATGATCAAAATTCAATTTTGCAGTGTACCTCTCCTCTACTGTGAAATAGGATGGTGTAACATCACTTCTGTCAGACAAACATGGTGTGCTGCCCAGATAGTAAATGAGACAAGGGATTAATTGGGGCTGGCTAACTGGAATTTTTGGACGGTAGTTAGTAGGCCAGTGTTTCCTTACAGAGAATAAATTATAATGTCTTTGAGATTTGTAAATGTGCATGTTAATGCCAGAACTGTCTGGGATATATTTTCAAAGCAGTGTTCACTAATCCTGTTAACAAATAATGGGACTTGTGCATGTACCTCCCATGAGCTGCTTTGAAAACATAGCCTTAAGTGTCAGAAGTTTTCTGGACACATGTTTAAGCCTTACTGTATTCTTTAAAGACTAAGAATAGGAATTTCCCAGTGCTCTCAGTTTTTATCATATCCAAAGTACATACTGGAAGAAACTACTACAAGTGATTCTTTTTTTTTAAAAACAAAAACAAACAAAAAAACAAACAACAAAAAACTACCTCAAAATTATCCTTTAATGCAGAATTTCCATGTTTCTGGGCTGCCTGATATGACAGTGAAAGAAGCTGGGCTTTTCTAGGAGATAAATATGTTCATTACATTTATGTAGGAGAATATATCTATAATGCTGTTCAGGAGAAAGGCTATTCTAACCACCCTTACCTCAAGATAATCTTGTCTGTCAAACCTGAACAATAAGAAATTGTGCATGTATAAGCATTGAATATAATTTTGGGGTTTTGGTGGGGTTTTTTGGGAGTAAGATTCACCACAGATCAGTACCTGCTCACTCTGAGGTTGGTTCTTGCAATATGATAATTCATTATCTCATGGACAATGTGACAAATAGGGATCACTTCTGGCAGATTTGTTTCTGTGTCTATACCTATTTCCACTGATGGGTTACTATCTCTACAAGGGTTGCTTGACAAGAGGAAGGAAAAGCACGTTTTGGTTGAAAACTGTCACTGAGTTTTTACCCATTTCCTTTAAATGGAAGAGTGAACATAATGTATCTCTTTTTTTTTTATCAAGGAATTTGTTTGCTGGAGGCAAGCTGAAAAAATGGCACTTGGGGTCTATGGGTGCAAATAGACCTCAGTGTAACACGGCATCCTTTAAATATTGCATTAGCAATATTAGTAAGACCTGATGGGTCCAGGATTTTTCTATGCCCCAGGCCTGCAGTAAAGCTGGAGAAAAGCAAAGCAGTTGACTTGAGAATTATCTGTGTCCAAAAGCCAGGATGCAGAGAAGCGTCTTCCTCTGTTCTCATGGTAGTTCTGCTGAATAATCACTTGGCAAACAGCCGTGACACATTAGAGAAGCTTACAGTTGCAGTTTAGGTATAGGATATTTTGAGAGGCCAAAGGCTTTGCTAACATTTAGCAGTATGTAAGAAATGCTGTGTGGCAAGAACGTTGTTTCCTCTTTTTCTTAAACCATGTCAGTGATCTGCAGCATTTGAGGTACGTGGCTCAGTGCAAATGAGCAAAGCTGATCTTTTTGCCTGCTTGGTGGTGATGGAACTGGCAAAATTGAGCACGCTTTAGGGAAAGGAGACAGTCTTTGGAATAACTTTATTTTTCACTTTTCCTCTTTCCTGAAAAAAGTATCAGGTGGCCTATGCTCACTGTCTTTTACTCCTTCTGAGCTCCTGGAGCTGCAGTTTTGCTGTTGGCTGGCTTTTCAGCAGAGCCTGGTCCAACACAAACCAGTTGATCTGGGAGCTTAGGTGGATTCATCCAGAACTGCTATTTAGTGAGTCTCCTCTAAGCTCAGTTAAAAACTTTGGTTTTCTTCTCCAAGTTATATTTGCCCGAGTTTACCAGGCATTGAAGCAAATCTGTTTACTTCTGTTCTTCTTTTTACACTGCTCCTTCTTTTCTGGACCTTTTACCACTGTGAAACAGTTGGCGTGCGAATGATGTCTGTCCCTCCTGTACTGATAAAAAATCTCAAAAAGGTCTCCTAGAAATTGTCTCTTCCGCTGGGAATCAACCTGCCTCCTTCAGTTGTTCTTCATAATGTATGGGTTTTGGTATTTGGCATCTTCCTGATTGCTTTTCATTGAAATGTTTCTGGGATAGTAATAATACACCCTTGAGGAACTGAATTGGGATTTATGCAAGTTAATCAATATGGGTATTTAGCAAATGTCTTAGATCAGAATTCAGCAGCACACTATTTAGTTAAACAATTATGTGCTTGTTTACCTATGAATAATCCTCTCCCCATTCATCAGGGGTCTGAAGACACTAGGAAGCTCCTTTGGCTTGTACGAGATTTCAGTGTGCACCCAAGAGCCTTGTTGAAGGAAGCATTCTAGAGGAGTAACCACATACTTTGCTTTTTTTACTGGTCCCTGTGTATGGTACTGGAATTTCTCAGCCATGTTTCTGCTGTGATCCCTAGTTAAGAACGAAGGAGCATTTCTGTTTTCTGTGCTCTCTTAGCCATGAAATACTGTCTTTAGCCATGGTAGAGGCAACTATGTCGCAGTTCCCTGAAACTCCATCTTGAATTTGGCTAGGCTTTTTGCCCCCTCTTCTCCACAGCTTTTCTAAACCTTTTCTAGTTTCTAGAACAAACGTCTTTGTGACCCTTGTAAACACAGCCTAACCTTTGGGTTTTTTCTTGACCAACGTACTGGGTTGTGGTTTTGAGTACTTGTGTATACTAACTCCCAAGTGTGAACTATTCAGGCACACATGGCTGTATACTGATGTAGTTACTTCAGGTTCACATCTGTGACACATCACTTGACATATGATGGCTCTATTTTTTCACTGATCTAGTCCTGTTTCAATTTAGTTTCATTATTTTGCTCTTTAGCAACTGTAATGTGATGTGCAAATGAAACATGGAAGGGAAGAGCGAACCAAAACCACATTATGGACTTGCTATACTTCTGTCAAACACATACACAGGCAAGAAGCACTTGTATAAATAAATGAGTACCTATGTATTTTTTAAAAGAGGTTTAAACTGACCTCTGGAGTGATTTTCTTTTGATTTTATTCCAAACTAAAATATTTTCACTTTTGGTACCCTTTGGCTCATGTTCTTAATTCTGTTTACTGTATAGGCTCCTACTTTAGATCCTGTTCCAAAACTCTTCACCTTAGCTGTTGCTGTCTGGTACAGAATCTCATTAAATGCTTTTTAGCGCTCTGAGTATACAGCATCCCCCGAAATTCCTTTACGTCACTGCAGTGCCATCCCTGGGGAATTCCTGAGCCTTTGCTAAGCATGACCTCTTCTGCCTCGATCCAGCCACCACAATCTTAAGCACATCGCTTTCCACATTTTCCTAGCATTTCATTCTTATGGCATGTGGTTTCCAAAACTTTCTCCCCGCAGTTGATTTTCAGCATTCTGGTTAATAATGTTGCTGCTTATCTCTTGACCTGATATAAAGTGATACTAAACCGAAGGCTTTTCTAACATAATTCACTGAAGATTAAGCCTGTGTTACAGAAATCTTGGTACAGGGTCATTTGTGTGACAGCATCATTCTTGTGATGGACTAGAGTTAAGCTACTTTTTATACAAAAAAGTTCATATTTCTTGTAAAAGTTTGACATGAATAAAAAAGCTTTTGGCTTGTTGCTCATGGGGATGCAAGTTTGTGGCCTTCCTTCATTTTTTTTGGATGGTATTATCTGAAAACAACATAATATGCTTATTTCTGGTTTGCAGAGAAGGCATTTTTAGAGCAAGCTGATAGTGAGCCAAAGTCTCTGAAACCTTAAAGTTGTGGTTAGCAGACAGCCAGTCTAGGAAATTAGGTCACCATTACCTCACTTTTTTTTTTTTTTTTTTTTTTGTTTAAATCCTGTAGTTGACACTGTTGCTGTCTTAGCGATGACACCCAAGATGGATTGGATCCCAAGCTGGCAGCAGGAAGGAGACTGAAGGAAGGGTCTGAGGCTTCAGAGGGGTGAATTCAGAGTGTGAAATCAGTGCCAGGAGCGGAGCGGCAGTGGAGGATGGCTGGCTTATTTGGGAAGGAAGGTCTGAGCATAAGCTGATCTTTGACACTGTAGGAGTAGGTTGGGTTTGGGGATCTGGGTGGTTTGCAGAGCTCGTGGTAGAAGTTGCTTCCCTGAGGACTGTGGTTCAGCGGAGAGGAGGCCAGGCACAATCACAGTCCTCGGGGGGGAGGCAGTTGCAGGCGCTCCACCTGCCTGAGTGGGTATTTGCCTCTGTGCTCTCAGCTGTTACAGCCTCCACTGCAGCAGAAATCATCCCCGTGTGGGTTGGTGGGATGAAGTGGGAGCAAAAGTAACTTGAAAACCCGTACCTATTTATATAGATAGAAAAAAAATTTTGATTTTTCTTCTCTTAGAAATGCTATTAGCGGAGTCTGTGAGTAGCTGAAAGCTTTATTCCCATCTGTTACACTGTGCATGGCTCTTCTAAGGCGTGACCTTGTCAAAGCTGGAATCAAAACACAAAGTAAAACTCAAGGCAGGCTCGATCTAGTTGAGATTCCCTTCAGTAGACCATGGCAATGAGGAACAATGGGTGTGCTGCTGAAGTTCATTCTTTCCTTAAGTGTGGTTTTTATCAGCAATTAGTGTGTAAAAATAGCGCTTGCTGGCTTCAGGATCCTTCCCCCTGCTTTTAGACTCGTATTTGTTCACTTTGCCTAAAAATAAGGGAGGTTTCTACTCCAACTGTAGTATTGACTGAGCCAGTAGAGTCGTAACTGGCACGTTAGAAGGACAGGTATTTGTGCCTTGTCAATGGGATTATTTGTTAAGTTCCAGCTGCAGAACTTTTACGGTTGGGTTTTCTTCACAGGCCTGAAGGAGAACAATTTAAATCTTGGATTAGTCTTCCAGAGAAATCTGGAATCCTTTCAGAGAAAGCTACCATATCATTGTATGGAGCTGGATTTTTTGGTTACTTTTCAGGTGTGCTTTCAGTGCTTTGTGAGGGCTTTTGTGAGTCAGTGGGAATATCGTGACTAACTCGGTCATGATACGTTGTAGGGAGAAAAGAGACTGAAAAGGGAAAGGAGGGATCCAGTGGGCAGACTTTGTTGTTTGTACTTGTCTGTAATCCCCTGACTGCGGCAGAGTAGCAGACTACTTGAGCAGATAAAGGTAAAACTGGCATCTCCTCCATTAACCCGAGTCTCTCAGCTTGCACTTAGTGTCTAGGGAAAATGTTTTACCCCAGAGGTTTGTTTTTTTGGAGGGGTGGTTGTTTTGGGGGAGGCAGTTCTTGATGCAAGTTGGAACATGGGAACTATGTTTTCTATATTGTTGAATTAACTTTTGGGAGCTTAACAAATACTAAAGCATCAGCCTTTGCTTTTTTTTTTCCTTTTCTTTTTTTTACTACTTCACCTGTGACAGCTTCAGTTTACAGACTCCATTCTTCTTGTGGAAATTTTATTGTGTGACCGTTTCCTTGTTTAGTAATACAGTGGCTTGGGAGGAAGCAACTTTATACTTTTGATCTAATTTTAAAGACTCAGAATAGGTCATTCACTCCTCCAAACAATTTCTAAAGGTTTTCAAATAAGGCATAACTTGATTTAGAAGGCGAGGAGTGAAGTGTCAGGGCCAAAACTTGGAAGGAGCTTTTATGTGTAACCTTATTGGGATTTTTAATGGGCTAAATACAGCATTGTAGGCAGAAGCTGTAAGCTGAGAAGCCCTCCATCTCAGCAGATCCTTGGGGATATGCCCTTGGGAGGGTTTCAGACTGCAAGAAAATGTGGAAAAACAAGAAGATTGCTCTGCAGGGATGGACATAATGTAGGGAGAGGTTGGGAAAGATAAATCCTTCTGGCCTCCTTCATTATGAGAGTAAAACGACACTTTTGGCTAGAGGCCAGTGAAACCTGGGAGATCTAGGATGGTGCAGACAGGACTAGCAACAAGTTTTGTCAGGGAATGGATTGGATGAGTGCAGATCTGCCTCAGCGTTGTGGTTTTTGTTCTGAATACAGAGCGTTAACCCCTCCGTTCCTGCTGCTTTCCAGAAGCAGAAATGAGGCAGAGGTGCTCAACCTCTCAGAGCAGATGGGAAAAAATTGTGGTAGATTTTAATTAAACTTGGAAAAACAAGCGGAGGTAGAGGAATGCTCCGACAGGAGGTGTAGGATTATCGGAGGAGCATGTTGTTGTGATGCTGACCCAACGATACAGAGGTTAACAGCCATCCCATCTTCCCCACGCAATCAAAATTCAGCAGCACCGTGGAGAGGGGGCTGCCAGGCAGATTTGCTTACACACACAGAGCATTAAAAAAAAAAAAAAACAAATGTATTTTTTTATCAAAAGAAACTGAAAATGATGTTCAACAAGAAACGCTGCAATCCGTCATCCTGAAAGGTGGTGATTTTGATTTAAAAATTTGACATGCTCTTTTGGTTTCACCTATGTTGGCCCACCAAGGTATGTCTGAGGTGCTGCTTTCAAGGAGATGGGGAAAACACTTATGATCTTGAAAGTCTTAACTCTTAAGCTAAAACTCAGCACCTTTCTTATATCTATGGAAACTCTTTTTTCTGTGACCGTCAATTTGTCAGGTCTGCAATAGGTGAGAAAGTTTGTCTTTGAAATTAGACCATTAAGGGCTAATTTTTCAAAAGAATTCAGGGTCTCTCTGCTGCCCTTAAAGTACATTTCTGGTGTGGTCTGAGGTGTGAATGCAGCTTCTGCAGATTTACCTGGCCTGGCTCTAAAATAGCTTGTGTGTAGGGAGGGCCAGCGCTGCACCCCAGCAGCACAGACTTAGCACGCTTTGGGTATCGACCCTGCCTGCAGCCCAGGGGAGCCCGCGGGCACTGCAGCCATGGCACAGGTACCCGGGAGAGCAAAGGAGCGACAGATGCTGTCTTAGAGGAACCTTTGTAAAGTTGGCTCTGGCCAGGTTGAGCATGCTTGGGAGCCTGTGTGTATTTGCACGATCTCATGATCTTCAGGGGACAGTATTTAATTTTTTTATGGGAGTTGCATGTAAACATGGGAGGGTAGAATTTGGCCTGTAAATAGGATCTATTTGGGAATAAGCCTTTTCCAGAGCTATATAATGATAGTTTTCATTTCTTCAGTTAGAAACAAATGAGGGCCACAATCCTAAAAAGGCTTACATGAAGGCTTTATTTTAAGATTCACCAAGTACTGAAATTAGCCTGTAACTTCAGGGCTTTTAGGTTAAGCGTGCTCTTTTTCAGAGCCTCTGGCCATAGAGCATTTCACCTTGGAATATTTGTACTGTTCCATCTGCTCTAAGTCTAGGCATGATATCTTTCTGTTTCCAGAGCCCAAGATTTATTTTAAAGTCCAGCTTTTTACAACTGGGAGATACCAAGGGGCATTACTTTATAATGATATGAGGTAGAACTGGCTGGTTTATTAAAATTTCCTATTTCTAACTAGGAGGAATTAGCAGTTGTGTTTTAGAAGAGGAGGTCAGAATGACAGAAACACCCACGAAGAATAACTCTGAACAGCCTGGTGTCATTTGACCCTTTCAGCAACCAAACCCCCTAGGAAATACACTTTACAAGGTTTAAGGACACAAGCATTTAATTTTACATCCCTTGGATTCTTGTACTGGCAGTGCCCTAAGGAATGATACCATTGATAAAGATTTTTTTTTTTTTTCCCCCTGAAATTTATAACTAATCCTTTGGTGCACAAAGAGGAAAAATGTGGGGAAAGGGTGCTGAGATGTTAACTGGGTGTAGTATCAGGGATTCATGAATGAAATCCAAATTGCCCTGTGTCTGAAGGCTTCTGAGGGCACTGGAGAAGTGCAAAAGGAATTGCTGTTTGCAGTCAGGTTGCCACGCTTAGCACAGTGCCTTAGCTCCAGTCGTAATTTTATGCTTTTACCTACTCACTTTCGAATATAATCAGCTTCCACTGTTCCCAGGAAGCTTAGTTATAAATCACACCAAACCTTTGAATCCTTGAGTCATTTTTTGCTATGACTTTTCCTCCTCTGTGGTATGAAGTACATGTGTGTTATCTGCTCACCTGGAGCAGATCTGAGAGGTGGTGTGGTCTGCAGGAACAAAAACTGAGTTGAGAGGCAGGAGGTGGTGAAATCTCGTTCTGGCTCGTGGGGCAGACTTAAGCAAGCTTATTCACCTTTCTGTTTCATTTTTCTCCCTTCTGAAAGGAAAGGGGTAAGGACGTTTCCCTGCCTGCGTCCCAGGATGGGTGTTGGGCAGAACAGTTAATTAAATCCCACCTGAATCTTCAGAAACATCATTGAACAGGACATGAATATCCTTTAGTGGCTATTAACAGTGGTCTGATAGACAGCAGTGGTCTGTCCTTATTTACCCTGCGGTTGGTCTGTGTGGTGCATGCGTGATCTGTGCTTTCTGCGTTCCTCATCGTGTTTACCTGTGGCTCTGAAGAAGGAGACGTAGCAAAGGTCGGCTGTCTCCATGCTTTTTAACACAGACCAATATAAACTCCAGTTTTCTGGCGTGGGGTACCTTTGTGCTCTGATGTATACTTCGGTTGTTCAACGTGGTCAAAATGTGCATGTCCACTGAACACCAAAAAGTCACGTGGGGGAATCCTGGCTCTCGCCTTTTGCTTTTCTTCTGCAGTTTTACTTTATGAGCACCTTTCCTCCAGTTGGGGGAAAGGCTGGCAAACAAACACCCTCACACCTGCCAGCAAGGACCACACCTTGGGCTTCCTGAGAGTCATAGCAGTCAATAATTTATTGCAGGGAGTTCAAATCTGTTTTCCAGCTCTACTCAGGCAGCAACCAAAGAACTCAAACCAACTGGTGATAATGCCTATTAGAACAATCTCTAACCTGAGAGCAGCCTTCTTAATATAAGCCAAATAGTCACTTTTTTCCCCCTTAAATAGCACAGAAAACCTGTTGATCCTTCACAGTTTCACTGTAGGAAGAAGTGATTATTTTTTCCGTCCCTCAGATCAGGACCCAGGCTTGCATGGTGTTGCCATGCTGGTTCCAGCAGCAGTGTTGCTGGCAACAGGGAGAGGATAGGACCCTCATCCCTTGCCTGCTTGTTCTCATATCCCTGCTTCTGCAGGCTATGCACTGCCTGTTCTTCTGGTTGAGTTATATGTGACCAGGCTGTGCTGCAAAAATCGTGAGAAAACCTGGAGCTGTGAAAAGGCAGAGTTTAAAAAACAAAGCCAAAACACAGTGTTTTCTGGGAGAGGATTTTTTAATTTCTAATTTTTATGTTGCAGATCTGGTTTAGAACATAGCCGGTACAACTCTCTTGAGCACTGACTGGCTTTTATAAAAAAATTACTTAGAAAAATAAGATTTTTTTATTTTTTTTTAAATTTAAGAAAGTAGTTACTTTTCTCCATTATTTAAAAAAAAAAAAAAAGTCCTAGAAAATATCCAAGTGTAGCTAAATTCTTGGTGTGCTTCTTCAGGGCCTTTTTTTCTGTTTTTTTCTTTTTTTTCCCTTTGAGAAAACCCGTAGGGTTTCTTTTCTGTTTAAGTTTATAGATCTCTTCAACAAGATTGCTTCTTTCAGGGAGGGTGGGGAACTATGTGAGTCAGCTTGCAGAACTTCTGCCCTAGCAATACTTGTGGAATTAGGAGGAACTCCAGCTTCTATTAATCTGCTCTTTTCCAGGGGTATGCTCTCATACATGCTCATAACCTGGGATTAAACCTGGCCTTGCTTAGCGTCCTGGCTGGAAGCTTGATGGGAAGGAAGACTTAGCATGGTGGACAGCCAAGTGCAGCCACATGTCCCGGTATTTTCAGGGCGGATCACAACACGCTTGTTATGAATCCTGAGTTAATTACATCAGTCACACCATTAGAGTTCAGGACTGTCCTCAGAAGAGCTGTGTATGTAATGTGCCTGTCGTTTACAAGAGATTGAAACAAGTTGATAGAAACCTTTGAGCTACCTGCCTCTGGCACCCACAGAGAAAAAGCGTCAGTGGTTTAGGGAAAGGTAACAGCCAACAAGCTGTGGCTTCTGTGCAGGCATTGATAGAAGCTCTGTGGGTAGAGAGGGCAGACTAGGAGATCATAACAGCCTCTTAATGTGTCCGAATCCTACCTGACTCTGGACTTCTCACACCATCCTACCCCTTTTGTTATTGGTAGTTTTCCTTTCATTGTTTCACAGTGACTTAATGGTAGGTTCTGTCTCACCATATGATGCTTTGCTTGAATGCTTGTAACCTCGTTGCAAAGTTGTAGTATATGAAAGCTTTCATAGGTGAGTGTGTCTCTCCATGTCTTTTCGCTCCTGCTGTTTCTCTCTAGTTGCTTCTTTTATGGGAACAGGGGAAAGAAAAGGGTCTAGTTTTTACCACTGTAGAGCAGAAGAGTACATCTTGGGTATTAATAAAACCAGCATCATTGGAAGGACTTTGACTGTATGTGAAAGACAAGTGCACGTTATCTTTCCCTGTTTGAGTTTGTATTTCTTTTTCCAAGAATCAATGAAGTAATTAAAATAAGTACAAGATTTTCTTCCGTAATTAATTACGGAAGAATTTATTTGTGATCTGTAAAAAGGAATTTGGTATAAGAACTTCCAGTAACATAAAATACTCTGACTAAAACTTTCTCAAATTCAAGCAGAGCTTATAATATTGCAAGAACCTGACTCCAACATCACATGGAAAACATGGAAATGAAGGCATGGGTAAGCCATGTCCATTTAGGATTTTTTGAAGGGACAAAACAGGCAACAAAGTAGAACGGAGGTGGTGGTGGACAATCTGAGCATGCCCCCTGAAGTTGGGAAGGCATAGCAATATGGTCCACCTTTGCTTGATATCTAGTGAGGATGACTTGCTCTGAAGATGATTTAGGACTTGTCTTAGTAAAAAATGGTTTCAGCTGAAATGGCTGATAAAAATTCCTGACTTCTGTGGAAGGATCTGTGGAGTTCTGCACTGTATAGTCCTGTCCACATGGAGTTCATTTTGAGAAGCTTCAGCCTTGCAGAAGCTGGATATCTAGTCCAAACTAGTCATTTCATCTTATTCTGTAGGCTCCTCCAGAAATCATCTCACACAACAGGTGGGATGAAATTATTTGCCCTCTGGAGATGCTTATTTATTTGGATTGACTTCACAGGGAACCTAGACAGTGCTAGCTGGGACTTGGCTAACTAGCTGTTAGATGTGTAAAACTAGGTGGCATAAATTTGCCCTTGCAGCAGTGAATGGTGAGGTGATAGTTAAACTCACCATGGGGAAGGACAAAGACATATGGGAATGCACGCACAAAACCATTCTGGAATTTGAGTATGGCGAGGACATCTCTTATGTTGGTTACTTTAAATACAGTGGTTGTTTTGATATACTATATGCTCATAACAGTAATGATCTTTGTAGCATCATCCAGGGTGCTGTCTGTTAGTGGAACTCATATGCACTCTAATGAGGAGTTTGGTTAAATACATGCACCACCAGATGATTACGTCTGAGATTAAACTGGGGATAAAAATGACAGACTTCTCCGTTTGCTCAAGTAACAGAGACATAGCAACTGCTGTACAAGCTTGATGATACTTTTTATTCCTTCTGGTATTACTGTGGTTCCTGGAATCCTTACCAAGGAGCAAAGTCCTGAGAAGTATCTATTGAACTTCATAAATATGAAACACTTTCACTTTGCTTACTTTGCTGATATGACAAACTAAACTAACCAATCCCACTAAAACCCTATCACTCCTTACGTAATGCTTCACTCAGGCTTACTCCTCCACCATCTCCCGTTGTCTGTTTCCATTCTGGTTATTTAGTCTGTGGACTTTATGGAGTTTTCTGTCATTTTTAAGAAGGACTGGGGGAAAGGGTCCCAGTCTGGAAAGTGTTAACCCTTATGTCAAGGGTCTTCCTTGTTCTTACATTGCTGCTGAGTAGGAGGTGTGCCGGTTTTTGTCTCCTCAAGGAACTGACGACTGGCATCACACCCAGCTGCCTTTGGTTCTCTGTCTCGGATAAAGCAGATATCTATTTACAGCTGAATTGATTCAGAATGGCTTTAGGCTTCATCTAGAGCAAGGCTTAAGTGTCTGCCTCTGTGTCTGTAGCTAGACAGCACAGCCGCTTTGCAAAGGGCTGGTTTCACTGAAGGAGCCTTTGTGGATTAAGATCCAATTTAGCATTTGTAAGGTTGTCACAAGTAATAGTACAGCCTGAGAAACAGCATAGTCAATAAAATAATGCAGTCCCTCTATGTACTGTAGTTCTCTGCTCTAGGTGAGGTGCAGATTCCAATTTTGGAGTTATAGGTCTGAAGCGTCTCTTGTTCGCTAACCTGTAAATTCAGAAAAATAGTTTTATTGAAGGCAGTATGTAAGACCTGCCGCTGCCGAGTCTGGGCTCGTGAGTGTTGGTCCTGAGTGTGAATGATACAGAGAGAGAGAGGGTTTTTTTTTTTGTTGTTGTTGTGTTTTTCTTTTTTCGTTCTCTTTTAGCTTATAAGTGTCCTGCTTTCTGCTGCCGATAGCTACTGGACTTTTCATGTTTTCAGCAGAAATTCCACTAAAAAAAAAAAAGTTTGAATAAATAATGAAATATGAGGCCAGTCTGTTATCTTCAGTGCATTCTCCACTATCTCTGTTGCATCTCCAGATATGTAGTTTTGCAGGCTGACTAGCTGATTCCCTCCCCCACACCCCCTAATCTGTCTAACTGTGTCCAGATTGCTACAGTTCGGAGGTTTTCTGTTGCTACTTGGTTGGGTTTCTTTGTTGTTGTTTTTTTTTTTTTTTTTTAAATTGGGACAAGTCCATATTCTCAATAACAAATACCCTGACACCCAGCCAACACAAGTATAGAGCCGGCTACTAGTTATTTATCATTTGTTGTAAACTATTTTTCATGAAGCTTCCTCCCTAAATCCACAGTTCCTTAAGAGAGCAACTGGGTGTTAATCCAGTGAGCAGAAGGGGTGCAGAGAAGCTGCTGCAGCCTTTGACCAGCAACGAGCAGTCTTGATAGCATCTGTTGTGTGAGGACAAGGATTGGAAATGGCAAGGCCAGTTTTGGAACAACTGTATCCTTGTTTCTCTACCCTTGAGGACGAGGGGGACAAGTGCCTACATGTGTTGGATTTTGTTAGCTGGATCCAGTTGCTGTGTTGAGTTAATGAAGGTCATGTTAGTGTGTGGAATGCTGGGAAAGCAGGAGAAGCCGAAACCGAGCTGGCCCATCCCCAGGCAAACTGGTTTTAACCAGGAAAAAGTCAGAGAATGCGAAGAAACTTCTTGTACATCACCTTAGGCAGTTATGTATTCTGTTTCCTAGTTACATTTTTTTTTTTTTTTTTCCTGGTATCAATTCCAAAACAAACAAATGGAGAGAGAGAGAGAGAGAAAGGGGGGAAAAAAAAGCATTCCTTAAAATAACCCTTTAACATCTTGGGCTGAATTCTCTTCTCCTCAGGCCTGAAGATACAGTCTGTCTGTGCTGATACTGGTAGAGAGTACCCCAGATCTATGCCGCAATGATCCTAAAATGAAACTGTGATGCCTTTTTATTCATTCAGAAGTAAAATTAGAATCGTAGGACTATGGCATGTATTTGGCACTACACTAAATAACAGGATAGTGGGCACTGCAGGCACAGACCTCCTGACTTTCTGCTGTTGTACCCTTTCCTTGCTCTGGGTAAAACAGAGCACTGGACAGGAAGGGACCCTGGCACCGTTCGGGATCTGTAGGCACAGCTCTGATGGAAGGGGTAGTAGTAAGTCTGTTCATACAGCAACATGGGTATTTAGAAGTAGTAGTTCAGCACAAATGTTTCCTGTTGGGCTTACTGGGAGAAATGACACAGCCAAATGCAGCTCCCAGAGTGCTTCAGTTAGCTGACTTACCTTGTGAATGCTGAAACCTCAGGCCTCCAGTACTGACTGCAAATTTTCACTTCACTGGGGCATTTGCAATGCGTGATTGTCATACTGCAATGCTTGAATAAACCTTCTTTTTTTGTCTGTGGGTGATCACATCCACTTTCCCCTCCTACTCTGTGTTATTCTAGTCTTTCAACTAACTTTTGACTCTAAAAAATTTAGGGAGTTTATCGTGCCCCACTTTAGAACTGACCATTTGATCTGCTTGACAGCAAAACTAGAAGACATTTCTCAACTTCCCTGCACTGCTGCCCTCTATGTCATCCTGTTTTGAGCTCCTCTATACAGCTCTTAAAGTGCTATATAAGGTTCTGAGAAGTATCACGTTGCTTGGCTCGGTGCTTACGGCAGTAGGGTACACAGTCTCTTTGGCGTGCTCCAGCAGCCAGTAGAAACAAGGGTAAGCCAGCTCGTGTACATCTTAGCTTTGGCAAGGATGATCAGAGCCATAGCTCAGCAAGAAATCAGCATTCCCTCTGCAAGTGAAAGGTCAAGAATGCAGAATGCTCACTGCCTTTTTAAGAAGGTTGAAAGTTTGCCCTTCCTTTTTTCCAAAAAGAGAGCAAATAGGAGGATAACCATCCCATTTTCTGGTTTGTGTTTGGCTGAGAATGTGTCATCTAATCTATTTAAGGAATGGTCACGTGTAGTATTTTGAAAGACTGCAAACCTCTGGGTCAAATCCATTCCGTTCAGTCCTGCCGTTTGCTTGACTTGCCAGTGGCCAATGATATTTGGTATCCAGCTGACATCCATGTTTTCCTGCACCTAAATTCTCCAGCCAGCAGGTGAAGATAGGGTAGCAACAAACGCTATCAGCATAGATAGGCATTTGCTCATTAAAACCTGTGGTGCTAGGCTCTAGGGCAGACAGTGTTCTGATGAGTTCAGGATGCTGTGATATTTTTCAAGCAGGGATATCCAAACCCAAACTAAGAAGAGAGCATAGCTTCACCAGCAGAAGCACATGTGTGTACATATATACGTGTGTACTTTTTCCATCCGAAAGCACAGGCAGAAATGTACTGTTATCAGTCTTGCTGCGAGAGTGGGTGGGAAACTATTCAGAGCAGCTTTTTTCCCGCTGGAAGCCTTTGGTGTCTAGAAATCAAAGCTCTCTGCAGATGTGTGCAAGTCTTGATGAGATCTAAATTGAGAAGATTTCTAAAATCCAGATGGAATTTCTGATGAAAACAGATGCGTGATCCACACCCTTGCCAGCTTAGAAGGTAGAGGCTGTAGCAGTGCCATGGAGAGCTTGGGCTCAGTCAACCTGAGCGAGTGCTCGAAGTGTCGCTGTAGACCCCGAAAGGGGTAGGGTTCTTCCCTCTGCTTGAGTCGGGGTCTACCTCGCCTTCATGACTTTCTCAATGACAGCCTTGACATTTTCTGTATAATGAAACCCTTCTTTAAAGCCAGCACTATCATACACTGTGGTTACAGAGGGAGAGAATAAAATGTATTAAATATTAGATAGGATTTTGTTCCATGTCTCTTCAAGTATATATTATTTTAGCAGATGTAGTTACTTTTTAATTCCAAATTACTCTTAATGACATATTTGGCCTTAATTTAATATCCAGAACCTAATTTTTTTTTAATCAATATATTCTGTTTGCAGTATATACATACTGTAGTGACACAATATATTCTGTTTGCAGTATATACATACTGTAGTGACACAAACTAATTTTCCATCTTAGCACAGTATCCGGCCATACTTTCCTTCTAACATTAGAAATAATGAGTGATGGAATCAACAGCACGTGATGTGGTCTTTGTGAAAGACATCTGAACTGGCATGGGGTCATGTTATAAGACATTAGCATTAGAAATTTCTTCCCACTCACTTGAACAATTTCTCTTTTGTGCAAACATATGCAAAGTCCTGCCTGCCTTTCTTTTGCTTGCAGCCTGTGTTAAACTTCAGTTGTCGCCTGAATTTACGTTCCAAGTTTTTCTGCATCAATTTCATTGAACCCAACAGTAGAGAACTTAAAGGATGTACAGAGATATTTTTTTCTGAAGGGCTCATAAAAAAGGCAGGCTGCTACTACTAGCTTGAGCCAAAATATACGGAGTGAAAATTGTTCAGGTTTCTTTGTGAGCAGATGTATCTTGTCCCTGATAGAGAAGGCACTGGCTTTAAAAATGCTGGGGTTCCTGTAAGCAGTGTACACCACTTACACTGAATTAGGATTTGTTTCTGGTTCCATTGACTTTAGCACATGAACATTAATCTCCAACATTAATCAATTTATTGTCACTGAACCCCCGTAAGATAAAGAATTACAACCTCTATTTTGTAGATGAACTGAGTTGCAAAGAGATTTAGATTCCTGTTTAAATGTGTGTTTAGGCGCGTAAGGATGCAAGTAGATGCCAAGCAAGATTTATGAAAGTGCCTTAACTGATTTTGAGTGGAAGTTTAGGGCCCAGAGAAGTGAGGGACTTCTATAAATTCAGCTAGGCACTGGAGTATCTATGGCAGCCTCATGCTGACTTCCCTGATCTCACCTGTGTTTGGGAGCAGAACTGGAGCTGAACCCAGACTTGTAACTCATGGTACGCAGAAGGTGCATGCAGGAGATGACAGCTGGGTCCTTGAGGAGCCTGTGGCTTGTGTTTGAGGACAGCACTACTCACACAGGCACTATTCCCCCTTTCCATTTGTTCCCAGGCTCATACTTCTATCAGCAAACCCCTTTCCACCTCAGGTTATTTTTCAGCTGGATCAATTCCAGGCACAGCAGAGGGTATGGCACCAGGACCCACGACCGGGAGGTGTAAGGACTGCAGGGTTCCTACATCCCAGCTGTGGCTAGGCAGCCGGGAACACAGTGAAGGCTTCTGAACTGAGCATCTGTGCTGAAGAAAGGGATAGGAGGCACAGCTGTTTCACTCTCCAAAATACTATGTAACTATGCCATCATACAATTAAGGACATACAGAGGTTTCAAACATTTGCTGTTTTATTTTTAAGATTTTTTAAAATTTATTTATTTCGTTTTAAACAACGCCTGTTTCAGAAATTCTTTGGTTTAAAGGAGTTCAGTGCTTCCTTCGTTCCTGATGCAGAAGACTAGCTCAAGACTGGTTTGCATCCTTACAGCCTGCTGGGAACGAGCTTGCTGTGGAAACCGCTAGGTGGAAATGACAAGTAATAAATTTGCCGAAAAAGGCAGCTTGTGAGCGGGACCAGAATGAAATTTGAGTCAAGTTAGATGAAAATGTTGGGGGAGAAAACGCTTCAGCAACACTGCAATGGCTTTTGATGTTTGAAAGTAGAAAACATTTCCATGTTTGTTTCAAAATGATGTGTTTCAGCTCAAAAGGGCCAGCGCTTGAAAGGGGGCGGTTATACAACTTCAGAAATGTTTTATTTTCTTTTTACTCAAATAAAGGTCTTGAGTCAACTCAAATTATTTTCACAGCAAATGAAACGTTTCTGTTTGTTTGATCCATATGCTTATTCCTTTCTTTTTGTCTTCAGTAGTCACTGCAAAAACTTCTTTTTCCTTATGTCTCCCACCAGAACTGAAAGTTGGAGACTGGAATATTGTGCCTCTGTGTGTGTGGGGTGCAGCTGCCTAAAATAAATCTCCAAGCTTTAAGCATCTCGGGCTCTGCCTCATGGTAGATGCTTTATTCTTACCCGAGAGTGAGAATCCCCTGTTGATTATATCTTTAAGGAAGCCAATGATCCCAAAGCCCCAAGCCAGAAACTGGACAACAGAGTAGTAACACGGCATTGCTTATATGAACAAGTCACTTTCCGCAAAGACTGTTGAGCATATATGCACGAATAATGGTGGTTATGAATGTTCGGGAACATTAAAGGAAATCAATGGATCCACTACGCACATGAAAGCAGATAAATGAAGCATCGCGTGTGATATATAAAATTATATGTCCTACCTGGGAGTATGCATATACTGCCTTCCTGAACCCCTCAGATCAAATTTGGCACCAGGGTAGTTGAATCTGACACGGTTCTGATCGTAACCTTTGCAACTAGAATTGTGCGGATACATGCACTTGATGAGAATGTGACAAGACAAAATTGGATGTAAAGTCTGCTAGACAGCCAATAAATTTGTTTTATATCTTTATCTCTTCCTTGCTTGGCAATTATTTCAGCAGGTGCTGAACTACTTTCTGCTTGCTGTGAGCAAGGGTACTCAAATGACCTACTGTAAATTCTAGGAGAAGACATAATCATCTGAGGAACTTGTATATTTAGTGTGGATTAAGACAATTTTTTAAAATAATGCTTTTTTAAATTTTATTTTTTTTAAAAGACCATGATTGGTCATAACTAGTGGCAGGCTACTTAGTACTGTATAACTGAAATGTGTTCATATTGCCACCAAACCCCTGTTACCTATTTTTAAGATAGTGGGGCAGAGTTGTTGCTCAGGTACATCTACATAGTTTGTTGTAATTCAGTAGACTGTTAACGGCAGCATATCGCTATTAGGTTAGAGCCTTCCTAGGTTATGATTTTTAGAACTGTAAAGCAAGAGTTGCAGGGTTTCAGAGGTTGATTACAGCGAGAAGTTTATTGTTATTTCTTACACTTAAATCTTCTATGTAAGTTAAAACAGCCAAGTAGGAGATCTGGAATAGAAATGATGTGCAGTTAAACACTGAAAAATCTCTACCTCTTCTATACAGAAGAGCTATTAAACTATTGCTTATTGTACGTTAGTATTCTCTGTTTGTTATCTGAAATGGTACTATAGGCAGTAGTCTGAGCAGGCTGTTACCATTTCTGACTTCATGCTACAGCGTTCTGACTTGTCTGCCCGGTTGACCCGATCCTGTATGACATCAGGGAGGAGATGTTTAACTTGTGACACTGCTAATCCTTTCCTGAAGGCTTTTCGTTCTTCCTGCACGTTGTCCTTTCATTGCTTTTGTGAGCTGGAACATGCTTGCTCAGCCCAGTGATGAATTAATGTAATTACCTATGTATGTACCAAAGTCCTGTTGACTTCAATGTTAAAGATCAGTGATTGCTTAAGTATTGCACTGAATCAGGACCCCCAAGGCGTTTTCACATGTACAAGCTAACTTGGGAATTGGTGCGCCTTGTTGTAGCTCTCCACCGAGGGGAACGAACAGCAGGCTTGGGACACTCCCGCAGCCTGGCCGTCACTGCCAGCGCCTGGCTGTGCACAGGGACAGCTGGGAGCACAGCAGCCCAACTGGGTGCTCTTCTACCCCCAGGTAAATCTGCAGGCCACAATTGGCCTGTGTGCCTTTGCATTAACGCAGGTGGGATACGTGGAAACAAATCATGGTGTTAGACAAAGTTCAGAGTGTGTATTTGGTTAATCCAATTCTAGAAAGCCTCATTAGTCTGTGTGCAGGTATAAGTTATGCAAAAGCACATGTCGATGCCAGGAATCTGCATCCCGGCATAGCTCTGTGTGTGTACCTCTGCAGTAACCCTGTTTGCAGGAGCTCGTGATGCAGAATCCTTTCTTTCTCAACCAAGTTTTCACATAAGGATATGGATGACTTTCTGTGTGCCTCTTGAAAATGTGCTTGTCGCCACGTTTTTATTTTGCTGATCTAAATACACCTAATGCGTTGTGATAGTGCTGTGTTTTATAGAGAAGGCTACACTGCTGTCAAGCCCAAAGAGTCTAGATTGGTCTTGGTGTACGTAGGCATCAAGCCTTCAGAGAATATGATTGTCCTCAGGTGGAATGACTGACAGTCCTGAGAATCACATGTGAATTACAAAAAACCTTGGGCCTCCAGTTCGTATGTTGTCATAACCCAGTAGATACAGTATATATTCCCTGTAGAGACTCATTTGTGATCCTTTCTAATACAGTTTGCACTCAGAATAGCGTTAGCCCTTTGACAAGAGGGGAGGTGTTGCTGTTAGAGCAGTTCCAGTCTGGACTTCTGCTGGAGCTCTGTGGCATTGCCTTCCCAGGTTGATGATGAAAGAGTGGACTTTTGCTTTCTCCATCCCTTCAGAAGCCATCCATGCTGTTTCCTCAGTGCTTTGATATTCTGCCAGCTGAGGGAGAGAAGAGCCATTTATAAATATTTCTGGTAATACAGTAAGTACTCTCACATGTTTTGCTCACTCATTTTCCGTATCCAGAAATCTATCCGACCAGAATCGGTTCACTCTCTTTTATTAGCAGAAATAGATCCACAACAATTAAAATTGATTTAAAAAAAAAAAAAAGAAAAAAGAGAAGCAGCAGCAGCAAGCACAACATCATATTGACTGACTGTGTGTATATTCACACTGGCTTCCAATCCATGGATAATTACCCCTCAGAGATTGTGTGCTATGTACAGTACAGTGATGGAATTATGCACTTTAAAGAGCTTTAGTGAGGCTCTTAGGATGCCAAATTCTTTCCCTTTGTTTTTTTTCCCTCTCTTCTTTTCATTGCAGTGAGTAATGATTTTTAAATGCACATGACCCATCCTCAAAAACAAAGAAAGGCATATCAGTGATTTTTCGTGTCTCTGGGTCTCAATTTTCTTGAACTGATACAATAGAAGGAGTGTACCCATGAGATGAAATTTGGGGCATGGTCAGAGGATCTCTTGGGATTGCTGGCCTTTGTTAGTGAGGGGAAAGGGGAGTGGAACTCAGATATTATTCGTTCTGTTTGGCAGCAGGTACCCCAATTGGGCTTACTGCAAGGAAAGAAGGCTCGAAACAGACCGTGGCTACAAATCCATAGAAAAGCAAGCTTCGTTAGTTTGGCCGGTCATGGATCACCTTACTTGAACGCTAATAACCAGTGGTGGTGTTTTCTCCGATCTCTTTGTCAGAGCCAGTTGAACTGTTTTGATTTGCAGTTTCACACAAAAAAACATTAAAATATTGCCTACAAATTTCAGCCTAAATTGTTTTTGGCAAAGTGATAAGCAAGTAAAAAACAGGGCTTCATCGTAGGAAGTGTCAAGCAATCTTAATTTTAGGCAGAGATACCAGCTCCTCCTAGAGGAAAAGAGCCAGTACGTAAATAGCTTCCAACAGATCCTTTACCCAAGGAGACAAAAAGGTTGATGTGCAGAAGTTGCTGCTAATGCCAAATTTAAGCTTTCCAATAGGAATGTGTCATGTACGTGAGGTGAGTTTATCTGTAAGATGTGACTTGATGTTTAGGCAGGAGTGTTTCTTGATACTCTGTGATATTTTGGAGGTATTAACAGTCTTCCAGATCCGCTGGAGGTCTTTGGAGAACATGTCCAAAGGTATTATCGTGGGTATTAAAAAAGGAGGTACCTTTTGAAGCACAGCAATCAGGAATGAAGGTGCAGGGCTGCTGTACTCCTCCGTGGCAGGTGCTTGTTCTTTGACTGTCCCTGTGGCTATGTTTATGGATTTTTATCTTTTGTTGACATCTTTAATGAATGTTTAGTAACAGTGAGTGGTGCTGCATCCTGTTCCACCAGCCTGGACCAGCGGGCTGTTGTGCTAAAGGGAGGGCTCCCAAAGACAACTTGTTGCCCAAAAAGAGACTTTTTAACTGGGAGAGGTCCCCGCAGCTGCCCTGCTCCTGCTCAAGGAAGAATGAAGGTGGGCCTGGGAGTGCTCCCAGGAGTAGGTTTGTATGCACAAGTACACAAGCCAGCCCTTTCCTCCCATCCCGCCTTTCTCAGGGCCCTGTGCCCCAGGAGGAGCAGTGTCCCTGCTCTCCCCATGTATCCTGGGCTGCAGAAGCTAGAACAAGGCAAACAAGGACCTTTCTGAGGCTGCCCAGCCTCAGCCCGTTAATAAAACAAAGGACACACGCTGCTTTACAGCTAACAGAAGACAAACAAATGAAATAGTTTTGCCGTCCATCAGAGAGGCTGTGTGCACAGCTGTATGTGGTGGTTGAACGTGCGGTTTCCACAGAGTAGCTGAGTTTATGGGATGTGTTCGGGACAGGGCTGCACATATCTCCTGAGGAAGTATCAGGTGCTTCAGTCTATGAATCTGTTATGTCTCCATCTTCTTGACTCTTCTGGAATAATACCGAGTGGTGCTCAAAGCCACTTCGAGCATCTTTCAGCTTGTTTGGTGATGGCGTATCATACGACCTCCTCGGCAGTATGAAATGTTTCAGGCTGAGGTTTGGTCCTGCAATCCCTAATCCCTTCTTGTTTGAACAGTCGATGGGGGGATCTGCTCAGCGCTTTTGGGTACTGTGGTGAAAATGTGGTGGGTGCTTTTGGTGTTTAAGTGGTTGATATGAGAAAATGTGTGTGTGTGTCGCCATTCTTATTGTTTTAATCTAACTTAAGGAAACATTCTTTACTTGTTAGATATGTAAATTTTTAGGTACCTAATTATCTGTTTTACTTGCCAACTCCCTCCAGCCCCTTTCTTCCATGATCCCACCACCCTCTTCCCTTCTCATTCCCTTAAATATGTGTAGATGATGAATAGCAAATCTTCTCATAGAATTCTTCAGGAGTATTTACTGTAGGGTTTTGCTTTTGTTTGCTTTTCTAGTGACTTGGAGATGGCATGGTGAGAAAAGAAACATGTGAGCTAAACCTGTTGGTTTGAACATTGTGTCAGAAAATATCCATAAATTGCAAGTTACTACACAGATGTATAGATTTAATGAGACTGTGTAATGCCATTTATTTATGCTAAAGAATCTGACACATACGGTACTGAAAAAAAGTTAATACTCTAAGAGTTATTTTATATTTTTCCATTGCCATCTGTCACTGCCTACATAATAATGATACAGGTGAAAGCCTAGCACTGCTTTAAAAAAAAAAAATCAGAATGAATAGTCATTTAAATATCTTGCTGCTTTAATAGCTGGTGTGTTTTAAGTTGTGGGAAGGAGGCAACAGAGATACCCTCCCCACATTTTTAGTATATTAAATTTTGGGTTTAAACAGATTTAGATTCTTGAAGTGACTTCCAAAAGTGGAAAATTATTATAAACTGTTCTGTCCTGTAAATTTGGAAAAGTTAAGGGACTAAACCAGATTCTGCCTTCCTTACACTGTCAGTGTCTGGTTCTCAGAGTAGCCCTTTCATGTGTGTCTTCAGATGTAGGTGAATTTTTGTGCTCTAAGTCCTGTCTTAATGTGCTGAATTCAATACTGCCGGGGTCTCTGAGTGAGTCTCTCTAGATCCCAGATCCCCAAATCCCGGTCCCCATTGGCCATCTGAAATCAGTAAAGAAAAAAAAAAATGTAAGGGAAATACACTTTTTCAGCTGTCTCCAGTAAAAATACATGTCTCAAAGCAGCACAGTGCTGACAGAACTCGGCATTTACAAAGACACTGGCTTTTGAGAGTTTTCCTTCAACTTTATGCAGTCATACTGTGGTTAGACAAAACTGCTTTCCCTTTTTTTCATTTAATCACGGTGGAGTCCAGCACGGCAATGACTGTGAAGTGCATGGTGAGAAGTCCCTACGCTCAGACATTTGCAGTGATCCAGGGCTGCAGATGGTCCTGTACCTGGGGACCTGCCCATTGCTTTGCATCAGCCACCTGCCTCCAAGGGTGCAGACAAGGCTTTGACTCAAATAAATAAATGAAACAGGTTTTATTGTTAATCTCCTTTTTACAATGTAATGACAAAGACAGAAAATATTTTTGTGGCAGGTGCTTATCCTATAATTTTCCATGGGTTGATGAGTCAGGGAAGCTGCCTCCTTTAAAGGAGGAGGACATGGCTAGGGTAGGTTGCATTAAGATGATTTAGAGTTTATATAATTAAAAAGAAATACACCTTTTCCTGAAAGCTGTGAATGATCCAAAGGTGGAACTTGTAATGAAAGCCTTTCACTTATTTAAAATAATATCTCTAGGGGTAAAAATGCCAGAAAATGAAGCAAAGTACCTGGTCCAGACCCAGGGAAGTCATTCCATTGGCTTCAAACAACTCTGTCGGGTATATTTTCAAATACAGTGCAGATCCCTAATGGAAAGTTCCTTATAAATGAAATAATCACTACTGTTATAATTACTACTCTTTGCGTACGTTGGAAAGCATTTTAGGAAGTCATGCACTTTTTAAGAAGCAGAGATGACAATGAGTGAGCAATGAGGTTTTGGTCATTTTAAGTGCATGTTATAAATCACTTTATTTTTGTTTATAAGAGATGATCCATATATAGCTGTAGTTTGTCAGCATTTTCCATTACAAACTTCTAGTTTTGGGTACCATATAGAGCTTTCAGCAGCCTCTTAGAAAATCCACTTAGAGGTGAATGTTGTATCATTGCTCAATGAGTATATGTTTCTTCTGCTTCCTTACTAGAATTTGAACCGGTCTTAAAAATAAAAAGGTGTTCATGGTCTTAATGTTTTGAGAGACAGAGTGTTTCACTACAGGACTGAGCCTGATTTTATTTTTCCTCCTCTCTCTGCTTTCCAGTGCACATCAGAAATAACTCTACTGAAGTAAAAAGAGCTGTGGTAGGAGAGGAGACTGATGGTATTTAATGTACATGCTGCAGAGAGTAAGAGACTTGCTTTAGATAGGCAAGGGAAGGGGCTGTGAAAGACCACCCACATCACCGAACCCTGCCTCCCGCAGTTCATGGTAACTGTGAAATAAAAGTTTACAATGAAAAGGGGCCCTGGAGAACACCTGCTATGCACCACAGCCCCTGCAACATCACCTGCCCGTCTGTAACAAGCGTAAAGTCATTAAGACAGAGGCAGAAAGTCTTAGTGATTACAGTATGGGGCAGGAGAGAGTAGGGGGTCACAAGGGCTGATCAGGTGCTGCGTAAAGGCAGAAAGTTTGCTAGATGACATTTGCCTAGAAAAGCATGTTTCACGCAACAGAAAAAGGAGAGGAAAAAGGAAAACCTTACTTCTTCTCACCCAATCAAAACAGCCCCAAAAGTAGCAGAACAAATAAACAGGTATCCAAAAATTGCTCCTAATTTGACCTTGAGGAAAAATCCATGAGTCCAAGCCTAATAACTGGCTTAGCTTGAGCATCAGTAGAGGAGACAGCACCTAGGAGCTGAGTACCACTGCGTTCCACTCATCTTTCTCAGGGGCCACGTTCTGATATTGCAAATGGATAAGGGGGGCATGGAGGTGAGGAAGTTCTTCCTTACACCTATAGGGAATCGGCAGAAACCTTGTATTATGTTAAGCACAATACTTGTTGCACCATAATTACTTTGTAAGCACAGGCAACAAAGGAGGGGGAGGATGGGTCATCAGGAGTGCTTTTCCTACCCTGGGATATGAATACATGACTCTCAGTTGTGTAAGTACAAGTTGCATAGATGCATTTGTGGGTGAAATTTGGCCTGAGGTCCTTCTGGAGAGGAATCTTGCGACACTGAGCAATCACATATATTCAATTACTAGTTTTTACTCATGCCAAATGGAGGTATGCAGCATGGGTGACTTGTGGTGAGCAAACAGCCATGCCTAAAGGCTGGGCATCTGGGGCAAATTCTGGTCTAGATACCGCCATCCTTACTTATACCAAGATACTCCTTACTCAGCATCTCAGCCTTTGGACTTCAGCAGAGTTCTCACTGAATGTGTCTCAAAAAATCATTGAAACCATCAGAATTTGGTCCTGTGATAGAAAAGAAATTTCAGGTCTTAATGCTGCACTTGCTGGGATGCTGTGTGCTTAAATCAGAGCCCTTCCAAGTACAACTGTGGTCTTTTCAGTTTAGTATTTGTATAAGCTTGTATAGCCATTTGAGCATAAAAGTTGTTCCACAGGTTTCAGTGCTGCAGTCCTCATTCCTTGTGTTCCTGGCCATGGACAGCTGAGCTGGGAAAAGCCGCCTGGTATTTTAGAACCATTGCTACTGAAAGCATGCAGTGATATCCAAGGTGCTGCTCCACATCAGCCAAAGTTGGTTCTTGGGATGGCACAGTATGCCTGGTCAGGGGCTCGATCCAGCTGAAAATGGTTGATTTTTCTCAGGAAGGTTAGTTTTCAACCAGATTCGTTTACCACCCAGTTCCATGAGCACTGACGCGAGTACAAAGGATGGAAGAGGTGGGGAATGAGAGGATGGCAACCGTGGTTTGTATCAGCTAAAACCTGACTGAAGCTTGGCTTAGTGATACAACCACATCCTAATTTAAACTAAACTTGGGTGTAACAGACCTGTTAGTCTACACTTACTGCACACACCACCTCCAGAAGATAAGAAATAAGTATTCTGTTGCATTTAGTGAGAGTTTAAATTTAATTCAGAGGTAGCAGGCTTAAACTGAGATTCTTCAATGTGGAAACTAAAAATTTCTAGGGATGCCTAAATAAGCTGATCATTTCTCACTGAATTTCTGGTGTATTAACCACTTCCATGTGGGCTTGAAGAATCCCGTTTGTGGCATGCAGAAAAGGACTTGGCACAATGCTTCTAAATCTTTCCTTTCCCTCCTTCTTCTTTATATTGGTTATGAAATATTTGGTTTGATTCAACTGTTACGAATGGACATAAACCTGCTGAGGTCACTGTGACAACATTATGTCACCATCTAAGATTCCCACTGGTTCAGTGGCCAAAAGCTAAATCTTTGGCAGCTTGCAGTAAACAAATTCAACACCCAGCATCGGGGATGTCCATGTTTAATGTGAGAGGCACTGCCTGGGCTTTTGTCACTTGACTCGAGAAAGGAGTTGGGTAATTCCCCGTTCTTTGCAGGTGACGTTTATCCTCATTTGTTCCATCCAGATACAGCTTCACTTCTCTCTAAGCCTCCAGAAAGCCTCAATATACTGTGAAAGCAGAACTGGCTCCCTTGAAACACGCTTTTCTAACCCCAAACTGAAACATTTTCCATTACAGTGTTGTTAGGGCAGTGCTGCCCACAGGTGTCATTTAAGAGATATCTTCCTTTCTGCTGGAGATCACAGTTATCTACCCCAAAGCAGCAGATGTGCTGCCAGTGCCTTGAGCAGACCTGACTCTCCTTATTCCTCAGCATCACACCTATGCAGCTTTGGAGCGATACCTGCTTGGCACCAGCACAGTACAAGGAGAAAGGGAGGCCTGTTTGTTTCTCAGGAATGAAATATAATTTCCAGTTAATTTTGCTTTTTAATGTCAACCTGTTTGCCAGGTGCTTTGTGGCTACAAGACAACAACAGACCAGATTCCTCCCTTGCTTCTGCCGCTGCACCGCTGGCATTCACACCCTTTGTACGAGTGCCTTTTTAAAAAGGGAAGATTTGTCTGTGCTTCCTTATTTACACATTTAATGGCTCACGATTAAGCCAAAATGGATGTGAAAAGCCTCATTAATTAAGACCCAAATTCTACCAGTTACAAGAACTCAAAGATGAAGTTTTCTTTTCAGTAAAACCCCTTTATAGTATTCTAGGAGGAAAGTATGTTTAAACATGCATTAAAGTCTCAGTATACTTTTGGAGTGGTGTAAACACTCTCTTTAAGGACCCTTTTTGCTACCAGAGTGCTCTTAGATTGAACAAGAGTCAGAGCTCATTGTTTCCAGCTTTTGGCTTTCCTTACCTTGAATTTTCAAAATCTGTCAAGATGGAAGAGTTCTCCCTCCTGCTTCCCCCCGCTGCCCTTTATTTTACAAAACGCTTGTCGGTTTGCCACACCAGCTCTTAAAATTAAGTGTATTCCACTCACCGTTACTGAGTGCTCTTAATAGTATAGAAACAGGGCATTTAATAGTATAGAAATGCTCCACATCTGAGTCTTGTGATGTGTAAGAACTAGGTACCCAGGTTCAAAACATGTGAGAAGCTGGGTCATTTTCTATTTGTCTTTAGCTGCCAATTAGCAATGTCATTAATCTACTGCCTAGGAGAAGTTCATGATTAAAATAGATGGTGTCACTGACCATTGACAAGACGATATGCAGAAGGTTGTGCTGTAGCTGCCTGTCGCTGTGCTGTGGCAGTTAGAGCTCGGTCTCATTTTCCAGAGGGAAGTAACAATTTCTTAATTTCTTTGCGTTCTGGGGTAAAGACAGACACATTATCCAGGCATTGAATATTGCATTATATTGTGTTCTGGACAGTGAGTCTGCAGCAGACTCCAGGAGAGCTAATGCACCGCCTGCCCCCCTCTATCAGAAGACGGGTTGGAGAGCACGTTGTGTCCCCATTAGCTGCAAATGTCCTTTGCTGTGTTCGCCCACAGAGCCACCCCAAGGCTCTTCGGGGGCGGCAGATTTGAATTTTGCCTCTTCAAGGATGAGTATCTGAAGCTGGGCCAAAGCTTCGTTTCCTGCTGGCGAGAGAAGAGAGATGAGGGAAGAGGTGCGGAAGGGCTTGAGGGATCAGGCTTGCTTTTTCTGCTGCTCCGGGGGCAGCAGGAAGAGGCTGGTGGTGCACGGTTGCTGCCAGGAAAGGCTAACCTCTAGCTGGAGACCACAAACCCTTGGTGACAGTGGCCAGCCTGGTTTTCCAAGGCCACAGATAAAATAAGCAACGACCTAGGACAGCAGACAGTGGAGGAGACAGAGGAGCACAGTCCTGCTGCTTGCTCCCTGGTATGTTGGACAGAAGTAATTTTGTTCTGTAGTGAGAACTGCACTCTAGCTTGCTTGCTTAAGAAGAAAATGACCAGTGCTTTAATTTACACCCCACCTGGGGATGAAATCTCTCAGCAAGACAGGAGGCTTTTTTTTTTCCCCCAGATGTCACTTTTGAGGGAAACAAATCTCCATGACAGAGGGTGATATACTAGGAATGTTTTTCTTAGGCGGATCTTCCAACTTCTGGTTTGTAACTACACTAATTTGTGGGTGAAGGAAATATTTTGGTACTGAAAACTTGCCAAAATGCTGTTTAACAGGGAATTGCAGTTTGATTAGCACTTATGAGACATTAACAATAATTGTATTCAATTTGGCCACTCAGGATAAAGTGTGATTCAGGATCAGCTGGTTGGTGCTCTGGGGAGAAAAAAAAAAAAAAAAAAAAAAAAAAAAAGAAACATTGTTGTGTGGTCTGGTGAATACGTGCCATTACCTTCGTGTTCATAGGTAGAAGCTTTTGTGGCTGCTTGTCTCTTTTTTTCCCGTGAGGGGTTGTGCTGGACTGGGAAAAAAATGGAAGGAACTTGTATTAACTGGAGAGAAATGGTTTGACTTCAAGTTCATGCTTTTGCAGCAAGCTGGATTACCCTGCTATCTCTTTTGTTGTGATTTTTAGTAAAAGTGCCAAAAACTTAATTTTTTTTTTTCCATTTACTTATTTATGCTTTGCTTTGCCAAGGAATGAGAAAGCCTGCCACTTTTAGCAAGCATGTGAACAAGAAAGGCAAGGGAACCCAGGGTGAAATTTGATGTGGAGACTCGCGTACGATGTAGGATAGCCATAAACATCCCTTGAACATTTCTTTTTTCTTTGTAGCAGGGTTCATTATGCTCTCTGAGTTTGTGGCTGTAGGTGAAAGCAAAGAGTGACACAACATGACTGTAGCTTCAAAGCCTGGCTGAGAACAGAGAAAACAAACTATACACAATTTAAGCACCTGTTTGTATGCAGGCTACCACACGAGCCTAATATATACACCAGTGTGATGTAAGGCAGCGGAGATGACTTGATTAGCAAAGCCCTCGCAATGAGCTGAGGAGATCCCTGCTGCACCAGTGCACCCCTCCTTGGAGACCTGCGACTAGTCCCAGCTGAAGGAAACCTTCCTGCAGCAACAAGAGTTAGCGGAGGGTTTCTGAAAATGGCAATGATGGTGTTCTGTGTGTGAAGGTGATGGAAGTAAGAAGAGTAAACAGCCTGCACAACTTTGCAGAATAGCTGGGATATTATGAAAGATGCAACATTAATTACTTGGGCTTTGTGAGCTACGTTTGCAGAAGTTGTGGAGCACTGTGTGTTTGGGGAGGTTGCATTTCAGCAAACGGCTCGCTCTGTTTTGTTGTGCTGTTTATCCTGTTGGATGAAAGCCATCATTCAGCAGAAGGAAACGCTAGGGCAAGATAAAGTAAGTGATCTTCCAATTTGTAAGCTCTTGCAGCCCCTTGCTTTCATACGTACTGAGCAGGCAGAGGTCTACAGACTTGAATAGGAACTCATGGTGCTCAGCACTTATTACAGTCAAGTGTTTATTATTCAATGTCAGAGGAAGAGAGACAAAAATTTATATACGTAAGAAGACACACAAGATACAAGGCTTTCTATCTCTCTTGTGAGTATGTATAAATATACACAATTGGTATGAGTTTTTTTGGTTACTTTGTGCATTACTGTGCGTGGAGAGTGTGCAGGATTGTGGCAGAAACCCAGGGTTTTAGGTGAGGAGCGCAGGGCACTATTTCTGGCTCTACTCTAGCTACTTGTGTGGCCAAGTGTATTAAATCCTGCTCTTGAAGACAGCAAACCATTTATTCGGACTTCATTCTCAGACTTGCTGAATACCCCAAAAGGCTGCTATTATTAGAGGGAACTGCCATTCGTTAGTTCTTAAAATGGGCTGTCCATAAGTCACCAACACGTGCTTTCCACAGGGAGGTGGGACTAGGACTTCATCTTTCTCCCTGCCAGCCCATGGAGCTGGCAGAGCTCCCACCCTCCCTCCTTTCTGCTCAGCCCCTCCACCGAGGGTGCATCCTCCTGGTCACGAGGCTGGCGATGGCTGTGCCACCCACCATACCTTGGGATCTGCGCAAGCATCCCATTGCTTCTCTTGCTGCCATGGTGGGGCAGGCCCCTTTATGCTTGCCATGCAAGCGGGCTCCTGTTGACCTGTTTCTGCCTTTCTTCCTCCCCTTCTTGGAGTGGTGGCGGCCTTGCAGAAGAAGCATCTTTTTCACGGCCAGCAAGAGGTTGCTTTCATCCATGCATTTCCCTGTGCATGCTGTTGGTACCAGGGTTGGCACTGTGGAGCAGAGAGTCATCCCCAGGGGACTGTGCTCTTCCACCACACTGGGTGTGCGTGGGGACAGCCATCCTGCGCCCAGGCCAGCACAGCTGTGTGCTGCCCCCGGGCAACCAGTTGGGGCCAGGTCATGGTCAAGCTCTCAGTCTGTGGTGTTGTTTCTTTTTTTAAATAATAAATGCATCTCTCTGGCAACAAAAATATCAAATCCCATCTATAAATGAAGCGCTCAAATATTTTGTAGTTCCAGACCATTTCAGTGATGGTGCCTGTGCTGATACTAGTCTGCTGTGATCTGATCTGACTTTGTCCTTGCTCTGGATGGGATTTGCCATAATAGTACTTTCATGCCTTAGCTCCCATTAGCGCCTTGATGAATAGTGAAAAATGTGTTTCAGCAATTTTATGATTAAAAAGCAACATCTTACTGTTGTTTGGTCTCTGGTGCCTTTGCCCCGTTCATTATGCTTTACCTAGGAGTAACAGCAATGATTTAGAGCTGCAATATCAATATCAGTTTCTGAACCTTGTGTTTTCTTTAACTGTAAATTCTGGGGAAGGAGGAAGTCTAAGTAGTAGGGCTTGTTCTTCTGACATTTCCACGCCTGCTGTTTGAAACTGTGATGCCTCACAGTGATCAGACACATTTACTCCTAACTCTCTCGTTGGGTTCCCGGACAGAGTCCCCTTGGGTGGCTGCTCTGGAGCATGCCTGGCTGGGGTTCAGAGACACTGGCTGGGCCCAGGGCACACAGTTGCACTCCGGGTCCACTGCTGTCACCAGCACTCGTGCTAATGGCCTTAGTACAGAGGTCAAAGACTGCTTAGATATGAAGGCTGAATCACCTCCTTTTTAAACCCCTCAGCAGGATCAAGGCTTAGAAAAGCAGACACGTGGGCTTGCCTTCTAGCTGACAGTGTGGATGAAGAGTGTGACTCTGGGACAGGTCTTTCAGCAGTTTCGACTAACCATTGAAGCATTGAAATGGGGGTGTACAGTGATTAAAACACCCCTGCACCAACACCCCTATGTGAAAAAGCCTGATGCATTCATTTTCTTTAAAGATTTGCTGATCCCACAAGCTCTGGCTAGTTAGGGGAGGTTTGTCCTGTGACCTGAGGATCACAGAAATCAGTGGTGAGCCCGTCAGTCTAACCAAGCAGATATGAAAGATTTTCAGCTGCACTTATTTCATTTGCAAATATACATAAGCCAGCAGTGTAGGTCTTGCTTCAGACCTGTTTGCCTTGGCAGCATCCCATTTATGTGAATCAGAAGATGGTAGCAAAAAAGCACTGGAGGCTTATTCAGAGATTGGTCTCCTTTCCATCAGGAAACCTGCCCATGGAGGCAGGGTGACTCGGAGATTAGCAACACAGCTCACAAGCCCAGCTTCACTAGGTACCTGTGTTTTGAACAATCCTGCCTGCCAAGGGTGTGTGTTTCCTTGAGCTGTGGCAGCGCAGTGTCCTGTCTTTGGAAACCCTGCGTCTTGGTGCACTAGGGACGAGAGACGTAGAGGAAGCAGCTCTGGCTATGTCCTTAGCTCTTGTGATTTGGGCTTCTTGAAAAGAAGGGGGCTCCTATGTTTCAAGCTGAGAAGCAGGAGGTCAGTTTTTAAGCCT
This sequence comes from Nipponia nippon, assembly GCF_047370975.1. Taxonomy (NCBI): domain Eukaryota; kingdom Metazoa; phylum Chordata; class Aves; order Pelecaniformes; family Threskiornithidae; genus Nipponia; species Nipponia nippon. The sequence goes on from NW_028262369.1 coordinate 61,422,377, forward strand.
GCTGCATCTCTGCAACTTTTGGTAGGTCTCTGGATCACACCGTGCCTGTTTCTAAGCTGTAAAATAGGGATAGAAATTAGGAATTAAAAAACAAACAAACAAACAAAAAACAAAACAAACAAAAAAAAACCAAACCAAAAACCATAAAGCCTTGAAGAAAGATGCAGTTGTAACTTGTGGTGCCGTCACCACCATGAGGCCCTCATGTTGGTTGGAGCTTCAAGGCTGTGCTTTAATATTGATAATAGTAGAAGTTTATCATGATATTAGCAATTGGGAACTTAGAAGATACACGTTTTTAATTATTTTTTTTATTTTTATTTTTTCTTATTTCAGCAAATTCAGTAAAGCTAGAAATGCAAAGTGATGAGGAATGTGACAGGAAGCCCCTGAGTCAGGAAGATGAGATCAGGGCTCATGATGAAGGAAGCAGCCTGGAAGAGCCCCTCGCTGAGAGTAACGAGATGGTGGATAACAGAAAGATCCAGGAGCTATCGAGCGAGGGAGGAATCCGGCTTCCGAATGGTAAACTGAAATGTGACGTCTGTGGCATGGTTTGCATTGGGCCCAATGTGCTAATGGTACATAAAAGGAGCCACACTGGTAAGCAGCTGAAAGAAAAATCTGATGACTGCCTGTGGCGTCTGATGTTGATATTACCTGACAACTCTTCTCTCTTCCCTTTTCATTCATGGGGTAGCAGGAGGCTGGGGAGGGGAAAGATGGGCTTTGTTGTTTTCATTCTCCCCCTGCTCCCCAAATTCTGGTGATTCTGTGGTTTTGGCAAGCATGGTGCTTCCTTTATGTTGATTTCCAGCCTTTGGTTCTTAAAAACAGCACAGAAGTCTGGAAATTGCCTTTTTTTACTGTTCTTCACCAGGGGCAAGATGGTGAGAGTCATTCTCTGGCATGGGTGGGTGGGTGTGTGTGTGTGTGTGTTCACGTGTGTGCGCATGTGCAGGGCTTTTGAGCCATTCAGGTGGGTCTTAGTCTTCCCTTGGAGGTGCTCGCAGGTGGACAATGCCAGCAGCTTCCTGGGGAATCTCACAGCTTCTTTACAAGTGGTTGGGCATGATGCCGGTGGCCTGGCAAACCTGGGATTAGCAAACCCCACAGGGGACACACGTTACCTAGCGATCCTGATGCCAGGGTGGGCTTGCTGCCCATCATGTGACAGCTCCTTCAGGAAAACCTCACCTGAACTGCTACTGTGGGCTAGTGTTTGGCTCCCCTCACCATCTAGATACCATTTTTGTGTCACCTTTCAATGCTTGCAGTAGCCTATCATTTATTTTTATTACTGTTAGTACTATTACTGTTTGGAGACCAAAACAGCTTACTAGGCTTGTAGATCTGAGAATTCAAGAGGTGGACAAAACCTTTGCAATATACTGAGTGGGTCTTTGGGGCCTGAAAGATGAGGCCTTGAGTTCAAACCAGGGAATTTCAGGGGAGTTCTGGCTAATGTGACAAACTGGGATGCCCAAGAGGCTGGTACTCACTCGCCTCTGCTGCTCCTCAGGTGACAGTTACCTCCAACAGGATAAAAGTACAGATGGTGCAAGAAGACAATGCTCTCTGGTCTTGCAGAGGTCTACCTGGCAGAGCCTTTGATTCAAAAAAAACACTTAAGCTTAACTTTTGTGAGATTTAAGCACATGTAAGTCACCTGAAGTGCTACAAGATATGCTAAACTTAAGATACACACTTAAATCTTACTAAGGTTAAGCACAGGTTTCTGTGTTGGAGCCTCAGTGGATGTTTGTCCTTCATATTTTTTGGACAAAATGAAAGATATTTTGTTTTCTTTTCTTTCTCTGCTATTATTTAATGGGGTGAGAGACTTACACTGACTGCGAGATATCTGTTAGGATAAAAAAAAGTGGGGTTTTAAGGTAGAGTAAGAAAGACTTTGTGTAATCCCTTTGTAAACCTGGTAGTTTGTGGTCAAGTAGTGTGCTCTTGATGGGAAATAAATCAATAGAATTTCTGTACAGAGGAAAAATAAATATGTATTACACAGTTAATGCCCTGTACATAAGTTGTATTGATAATAACTTAACATAAATGTATAATGCAAAGCATTGTAGTATCGTTTATGATGCAGTCATGATTTTAGACAGCAATTGCGACAGGGGAAAAGCATTAGCTGGAGAACCAAAATCTTGATTAAGAATTTGACATGCTATTACTGGGAAGGAGAGAGAGAATAGAATGTAACAGACCGAGTCCCCAGCTTTCAACATCCCTAAAAGTTTTCATTTGCACTTGCACGTATCTGAGCATATGTATTGTAGGTGCATTGGAGTCCACGTATTTGAACTTGAGCTGCTAAATTAGACCTGCTAAATTTAGATTTAGGTACTTAATTAAATGGTCTGCATTTTTTGAGATGCTGAATAGCTAGCGCATCTTCTAAATACAGACAAGCTGCCTTTTTCATGTTAAAGAAGACATGCAAATTCAAAGCGAACAGAACAAAATCTCATCTGCGTGCAGGCAAGACGGCTGTATGCGGGTGCATGGGTAGGAATTGCATAACTGGTAGCTTTTTCCTTCGGGCTGCTGCTTGTTCCTCATAGAGCTCTGACTCTTTTCCCATCCGAGCCTAGGAGCTGTGATGTATTGCTCTATACAGATGATTTCAAGCATATAGAAATGGCATTCCTTTTAACGTGCAGCTCGGTGCTCTACTCTCAGTAAACCAGTTGGCAAATTTTGCGGGGGATTTTTTTTTCCCCCTCACTTTGTTTGTTTGTTTTTTAATACATGCTGCTACTTCACTGTCCACAACAGAAGGAGAAGTTTGCTTGGATTTCCACATCCTTGATTTTAAGGAGTATTTTTAACATACTGGTATCTATCTTTTAAAGTGCAGTATTTTAAAATGTATTGCCACTTCCTCGGCAGCCGGGTGCGATGGGCTGGCCCCAGCTCTGGAATGAGCCCTGACCTGTGGGTAGTCTGGTTTTGCAGCCCAAGGGAGAATGGTGGAGGGAAGGGAGGTTGTCCCTAACGAGTGGAAACGGATGATATTCTTTATCAGCTAATGCAACTGGCATGAAAATCCTTACCTCTCAAAGCCAATTTAAGTATGTTTTGGGAGCTGAATCCTGCCTTACTCTGCTCTTTTATCTGTACACAACCAAAGCACGGTCTGGCCAGTTGTTTGCATTGGCAAAAACCAAAGTCCTTTTCCCTTCCCAAAAAACCTGTCAGCATTCTATGTAAATCACACAAAATGCTGTGGTCCATAGTAGAGGCTGTAATTTGCGTGTATGCTGGGACAAGAGTGTGGCTTTCCTTACACCAGGGACCCAGGCTTTGCAAGAAGCTGTGCCGTATGGCTTTGGCTGCGTAATGCACGTAAAGGGGCACAGTTTTCTGCAGCCATTATTCATCTGTTCCTGAGGAGCAATTGTCTTCTCCCGCCATGTTATGGTAGTTTAGTCAAACAGATATAGGGACAGGGAAAATAACCTGTGCTGCGGGTGAGGCCAGAGTAGATAAGCTCAGTGTCCCATCTCTCATCCTCATGTGCTGGAGCATCCATTTCCTCTGATGCCTGTAGTCGCCCCTTCCCGTGATAGACCAAGACGGGAATTTCCCATTCATCCTTTGGATCTGCACAAGCGCTGCCTCGTGCACGTGGTGCAAGTGCTGCTTTGGTCCACGGCACCTCTGCCATGGAGCCGTTGGCTTTGCTCATCTGATACTGCTGAACACAACATTTCTCTGAAACACTGATAATTCAGGTGAAGTGTTTTTGTAATCTGCATGGCCTTCAGGAAAAGGCTTTTCTATTTATTTGTCATCACTGACAGAAAATAATAAAATACTCAATGTGGGAATTGAGCATGATGCACTCCCTGCTGTAGTGAGCGGGGTAACCCCTCACCCTGTCCCTCACGTGCCATGTCCTCATGTCAGAAAAACAGCATGTGTCAGGTTTGCTTTATTTTCCTCCTTTCCCATGCTATCTTCTTTTGGCCCGAATTTCATATTCCACAGCACATGCCCTGAGTTGCAGCATCTTTATCAGAGTTTTTTGTTACGCCGGGAGATGACTAATCACATAATATTGCCACTGGATACCCCAGGGGCTTGTGCTTGGGGGTGTTGAGGGAAGGGGAGAGGAAGAAGATAAGGCTTTCTGCTAGTGGGCCTAAATTAAAATTTCCTTGCTCCTGATTTTTGGCAAAGCAGAAACCATTTGCTGGTATAGCTGTGCTGCTGCCTCTGTGATCTGCGAGGTCCACGTGTTTTTCTCCTGTGCGCTCTGAATTGTGATTCCCCCCGCCCCCCAATGTCCAGTCCTTTATCTAGTCCACTGCTAGATTCTGAAATACTTTTTATTTCTAAGGGAGGATTGGGGTCATCCTCATTGTTTCATTGTTTTAAGAACACCCAGAGCTTAAATGCTTTCTCTTTTTGGATGCAGCGGGACAGTGGCAGAGCAAAGCTAGGTCCCAGGGGACAGGGCACAATGCAGAAGGCAGCAGGGATTGTAGTCTTGCCCCATTCTCACTTTGGGCTGCCGATAGGTTATTTTTAGGCTTTTTTGGGGTCCTAACCACAGGAGCGTCTCAGATCTTTGTTTGCACTTCACGCACATTTTAGTACCATAAAGTCAGTGAAACGAGATACGTTATGGTAGTTCAGTCAAACATGAGGGAAATCTGCAAGTTCTGCTTTAGCATACGTAGCGTTATAATTTAACATATGCAGGACTGGAACACTGAATGCTATTTACTTTTTTTTTTCATGCAGAGTTCAAGTTTTTGGGACACAATTAATAAATGAGGAAAAACCTAATTGTGCTGTTCAGTATAAACAAACATGGCTTAAGCAGCTAACCAGGAACAAATTTAAATAAATGGTCATGTTAACACATTACAATTAACTCTGTTGGTCTGCCTGTCTTATTCTTCTTGTAGAAAGGTTTTATTTGGTTTCATTTGTAATTTGTAACCTAGTGTAGGCTCTTACCTCTTGCAATAGGAATCAATTTGTCACTGAATCAAAAATTGTTGGGCCAAATTTCTAAAAGTGATGTTTTCTACTTAGGTTCCTAACTCTAATTTTTTCCAAAAGTCCCATTTTCTGCTTAAGCATAAGGAAGGGGAGCTTAAGTTTTTAAAATTGCTGTCTGCATAAGGATGTGTTGTACTCGCAGTACTGAGTAGCTAAACTCCTTTGATATTTTTATCAGTTCACTTAAAGGATTTTTCTCTCTTAAGAATATGGTCATAAATCTGTGTATAGAGGACACTTGGAAATCACCCAGGATTTCCCAGGAATTTTTCATGAGAGATTTGTCACTATGGTTTTATAATAAATTGCCCTATCTGGAAGTAGGTTTTTCCCAACAAAAGACCCTAGTAAAATCACTGATTTCAAGTGATGTGCAGCCCATTAAGTGAATCTGATAGAACAGTAAGTAGGTATGCAGACTAGATAGTCCCCAGAATAACAAATACAGAAATGAAGCAAAGTTGTCTGCTCTTTATTTCGCTTGGGTAAAGGCAGGTTGCAACTCACTGTCTGTCGGTGTGTTGGTAGCGCAGCTAATATTTCATTTGTGCTCCTGGGACAGAGCAGAATCAGAGCAGTTGCAGCATCTGATGAGTCAGGAGAAATGTTTCATTTTAACTGAATATTAACAAAAAACCTACTATGGAAGGGTGAAAATCAATATTATTAGTATGAGCAAATACTTTCTGATGGCCGCATGGGCACAGGAATTTTGCATTAAAAGGTTAAAAAAAAAAAACAACTGTTTGAGAAGTACCTAAGCTATCCTTTGCATATCAAGAATATGTGCCAAACAAAAAAGGCTGAGATCTCAGATATACATTTAACCAGGACAGATGTTACATGTAGTCCCATTGGACCTGGTTCTTATATTTAGAAGGACTCTATCCTGGCTTTTCTTGTTATTGTAAAGAGACTTTAAAACCAGTGTTTTTTAAAAAAAAGTAATTGAAACATTCCCAGGAAGGGACCTGAGAACTGCTGTAGAAATAACCAGGCCTCGCTGTTAACGAGATTATTATGTATTATTTTGTGAGTTGCTCCATTTGATCTCAAAGGGACAAAAGTTACCAGCCAAGGGTTATGAAAATCTAAGTCTCCTTGGTTGCAAGGTCTGCAGGCTCTTTGTCCTCAGTTAAATTTCTGTTTTGATACAGAAAATATCACTGATGTATTTTGCACTGGTATGAGATTCGAAGAAGGAAACTCATACTGAAACTTCTGCGCAGCACTTCCGTGCTGAGGTGGTAAAGGAGAGTTATTGTGCAGGGAAGCTTCCAATTAAGCAGAAAAAGGAGTTGGTTTGCTTTTTGAAATAACATTTGACATATACACGGTAAAATATGAAAGCCATTAGTAGGATGTTAAACAGTTCATTCGCCTGGTTTCAGGTTGTATCAGCTAGGCAGCATTTGTAGATTGTGCTATGAAGTCTCCAGCCAGCTGCCATATATTAAAGATACTTGTGAAAGGACTGTGTCTTGCTAATAACCCTGACTTTGTTGGTCCACTTCACCTTTCATCTCAGTATTTGTTTACACAACAGCAAGTAAACTTGTGTACTTCAGATACTGGTGTAGCTAAAGAGCAGTAATAGTTTGTTGTTATTTTCCCTGGAGGAGACGTAGCTGTAATGGATGCATGTTAAACAATGAACTGTGAAGCTTCAGCCGTATTTTACTGTAATTTAGAGGTAAATATTTGAAATCATACCTTTTAATTAATACTTTACTTAACTGTCAAATGAGAAAACCCGTGGATTTATTTATTTATTAATTTAATTATCAGGGGTGTTCCCTGGCACAAGTCACTCTTACTAAGCCTTTATGAAAGGTAATACTTTGCAGCTCTGGCTTACCTTGCCTTGTCCGTTCCTGAAGTTACTTTAGATAATTAAATTCCCTGCACTGGAGAACAAGGCTTTTTAGGCATTCTTGGTTTTGTCGGGCTTTAGATCTTAAATCTGGAGTTGAAAAGAAACATTTTTTTTTGTTTGGTTAGCTGTTCCTCCCCCTCTCCCCACTCAGAAACACTTTTTTTTTTTTTTTTTTTTTTTTTTTTTTTAAATCACTAAGGTTTGAGGTTTTTTTGCCCTGGTTTAGCCCTAAAATAGAGAAAAGTTTTGTTATTAAGTATTTAGAGCTAAACCAGGGCAGAAAAACCTTTAGTAAACTAAAAATATTTTGCAGTCCCATAGTTTCCAGTGTTGAAAAGCAAAAAGCTTGCTTAGTCACATTTCAGTACATGTCCTTCTTATAAGGAGTTCTTATTTTAATAGATCAGTATAAGTTCATAATTATATTATTATTATCAGTAGCCTCTTGTAGTTGTGTATGCCCCTAGTTTAATAGGTCTATAGTTTCTGGTATGTCTGCGCTGCCGTCATCCCCAAAGACAGGAGAATATTTTAAACACGGTCAGGGACTGCCATGTCGAGAAGAAAGGTATTTAGGTAAAGACTTTTTGTGAGTGGATGGTTAGTTTGAAGTGTGATTAATTTCAACCTATGAATAAAAACTTTTACTTTTCACAGAAGTGTAAGGGAAGTGAATAAGGATGTCAAAGTTGTTATTTTGTTATTAGGAAATAATAATACTGCAGAACTGCTTACAAACCTACTAGGAAAAGGCAGCAAGAGAAGTAATTGGAAAACAGTCTTCTCAAGGCACTGAAGTGATAAAAAAGGCTGGTTTGCTATTATCTGGAGTGGGCATCAGACAGCAGAGTTCTTGGAAAACCAGCAAAATCTTCTTATTATTCAGTCTTTACTTTTTTTTGTGCACCCTTCTATTGGATAATGGTCTCTCAGATTAGCTGTGCTAAATGTAAAAGCTGCTAATCAATAGCACGAAGGTGTGACTAAAATTAACGGTCATCCCACAAGCCTGCAGCTTAAACAAGGAGCAGGAATCAAATGATGGGACAAAAGTATAATAAACAGATCAAAGCAGTTATTTACCCAGAATTAAGCCAGGAGGAAAAATGAATTCATGCTGGCTTTAAATAGATAGAAAGGTTATTTAAGGTAAAATGTGCTATTGTAGCAGATTCTGTCTGTTGTAAGAGAGGAGCAGGTTATTGGTGACTTTGTGGTGAGTGTTTCCGTGTCATCTTTGTGACTGAACTTTAGTGCAGGGGTTATTTGTATTGCTGACCAAAGGCTTTCAGCATCTCTTCAGCTGTCAGTTTATCAAGGAATAATACCGGCTCATATGTGGCCTCCAAAATATCAGATAAGCAGGTGATGTAGTAGATAAAACACATTAACTGCATAGTTTTAAATACAGCAGGAGTAAAAGGAAAGACTTTAGTCTTGGTAAGAAACTCGCTACCATCTTTAATGTTGTCATCCTGAAACTGAAGCTATCATTCCTGAATACTGAGAAACGTGTCAAAGGAAGGGGTTTTGCCTGTTTTCTCAGACAGCAAAAGCAAAACAGAAAATAAAAAAAAACCCATATATTTTTCTAGTGCAGCCTCTTTACATATCTCTGTTATGGACATTTTGAAATGATACAAAAGAAGATAATGGCTAATCAGATCCTTTAAGTATAGTGTGGGAGTTTAAAAGGGAAACCACAAACTCTTTATCAATTCCAATGAGCTCGTGCTCAGTGTATTGGAAGATGAGCTTTATGCCCTGATTTTTTTTATTGTTACTCCATAATGTTCTTGGCAAGATTGCAGAAACCTTAGTATCTTCTTTGGTGCATCTGCAGTGGTTTCAGATGTAATTTCCAGCTCACACACGTGAAGTGAAGTTGCAGAGGTATGGCATATATACAGCACACCTGCCTTCTGCTGCCCTCCTGGTAGGACTGTAATGCTGGCAATGGTTCAAACCACTGAAGCAAGAATCGCTAGTGGATATCTCTTCAGAGCTCTCTTCCTCCCTCTCTTTCCATTTCAATCAGCAGGCATATGTTGGACTTTACACTAGATGCATGAACTACTTTGATAAAAACATAGCATTAATTTTGTGCAGCAAGGGAGTAATCATTTTAAAGAAATTGAAAAAGGCTTTAGAGAGATGTGACGGGTCAGAGAACGTGTTCGTTTTTCACAAGAACTGTGCTTCAGGCCAGTGTAAAAAGGCCTCAAAGTCCTACCAGGCATTGACCAAGGCTCCATAATAGGTGATACGTTGAAAAAATGAATGAGACCACTTACATCTGAAATCTGATGTTCATGACCTTGTTGAACAGGGGCCCTAGTTGGTGAAAACATTTCAGCATCTAGAGCCCACCTGCAGTAAAGCGCTTAGGCAAGTGGCCAGCATGAGTATATGCTGGTGCCCTATTGATTTGCACTGTACCCAGTGGGATATAAGTAGATGATTAGATCTGACTACCTGCCCAAGAATGCTGGAACAGACTGAGTGTCCTCAACAAATGTTGACATAGAGTATGGTTTTGATAATATTTCACAAAACCTGTGTGAGTTTGTCAAGGGTTTTCCTCTAAATAATAACAATAAAAAATTTGTTGGTGTTTGTTGTTATGGACCCAACCCCCACTGTCCAGGGCAAACATGAAGGATTAACATCAAAATAAGTTTTGCATGCACGTGTGTGAATGCATGGGGTGAAAGGAGAGGGTACGGTGTAGAGTTTCTGTTCATCTTTTTTTTTTTCATCAAACAAGTCTTTTCAGTTAGTTTTACTTAGAGCACAAATTTTCTTATTTCACAGTTTAATGGCATAAGATTTTTCTCAGTGTTTGCTACTGTCCAAAGCTTCTGGGCCTGATTCTCATTTGCATTGATTCTCTTCATACCACTCTAGCAACTCAAAGCAGCCTTCAAAAAGGGATTTCAGTTATAGTATAATGTAAGCAAAAGATTTGGTTTGAAGCAAAGACCTTAACATCTGTCCAAGTCCAACTGTTATGATCAGTTTAAATAGTCATATGGATTGGACCTATACTAAAAATAAGTGCAAAACCATAGAGATAAATACCACAAAACCATGGTTATGGATCTAAATATTGAGCAGAACTCAACTTTTATGAAGGATAAAACCTCCAAGGTGTAGAACTTTATGAAAATCAGGCTGCATTAATCACCTCAAGCTGATGCTGCAGAAGAAAAGAGTTCCAGATCACTATTGGAGGCTTTTCCCCTTGTGCAAAGAAATGGCCTCTGACTTCAGCAAGTGCCATGTGATGGTGGTGGTGGTTACTGTACCTATCTAAGATGGCAATGTTACAAAGAGAGGGATAACGGGCTCCATGCATCTTCTGATGTTTCTTGATAGCTGTCTCCTTCCGTTTTCCTTCCAGGTGAACGCCCCTTCCACTGTAACCAATGTGGAGCTTCTTTTACCCAGAAGGGGAACCTGCTGAGGCACATCAAGTTGCACTCTGGGGAGAAACCGTTCAAATGTCCCTTCTGCAGCTATGCCTGCCGACGGAGGGATGCCCTCACAGGACACCTCAGGACGCACTCTGGTGAGCCCTCCTTGTCTTCTCTTCCCTCTTGCTTTTTCTTTTGTCATCACTGTTCAAGTGAAGTGGGTTGTGAAAATAACTGTGTATTCCTGGTGCCTCTGGGTCTGTACCATCCTCTTAAGATAGAGCAGCTCAGAACTTTGGGAAAGCCTTGACATGAATCAGAAAAGCTGTAGTTCAGCCACACCTCTCCTTTTGTGTAACTGAGCTCCTCTGCTGATGCTATCGCACTTCCCTTTGAACATCTCCTTGGGTGTATCCAGGCTTTGCTGGCAGATTGTTTTGACGCTCTCAGCCCCAAAGTGACTGTGAGTATTCCAAAGATTGCAAAGAATAATTGTGTGCTCTTGGAAGCCTGCTTCGCAGTTCATACCCATTTCTTCATCTAATATATGCCATATTCTGGTGGAGTTCATTCTTGTTCATCTTTCAAAATACTCCTAATGGCATTTTTGATTCAGTTACATCTTGCTGTAGAGTCCTCATCCATGGCAGCCATGGCACGCACCCTAGAACAGAAGGTATTGGAGAGAGATTGGTTTTGTCTTGCCTTGCTACTTGAGCATATCATGTCTATATCAAGTCTACTTGATATAGTTTCTTGATATGTTCTAAAGAAATACCTGGTGCATAACTGCATGTTAGTAGCCATGTTGGTAGCCTGATGATCAGGATCAAATGTGTTTCTAGTCCCTGTACGCTACACCAAGGGGCTGCATTCTGCCCGCTTAGTCATTTGTGTACGACTCTTAAGTAAGATCTTAACTTACTGCATTTTTTATCTCCTAGGATGTTCAACTTCTGTGTCCAGGCCATTCATAGGAGACTGTGTTTTTCATTGTTGAATGAGCAGAGATAATTGGACTGGTTGCAAGTGACAGCATTACAGATGAACTTTTTTGAGGTGTTAGCAAATGTGTGACTACTGAAACACAGTGGTTGAAGTGCAGCCTCAAACAGAAACTCTGCGTGTGAAAATGTAATCATGGGCCTTCCTGACTCTTTATACACATTTCTTTTACAGGGTCAGCCTCACTTCAGTAGAGGTTTCTGTTTTATGAGCATTAGGTTGGTCTTAGGATACAGAGTTGCCTTGACATTTCCAAGAATGAGAAAGGATAAGCTAGTAAGCTTCTCCAGGTAGACTTTGGAGTACGCAGGAGGCTGTATTGATGTGAACGTACTGCTGACAGAAAGCATGAGCTTCCAAAGTCGTGCAAGTGTGGGACAGGCTAAGAGAGAATTGCTTGAGAGTTGTCAGCTGAGAGGATTTGATCTGAAAGTCAGAAGGGAAAATGTCTTTGGAACTGTGAGTTGTAATTTTCACACATCTGACCATAACTGCAGTTTCAACTTGAAATTTAGTAAAAAAGAAAACACAATAAAAATATTCACAATTAAAATAAAAAAGGGAGTTGTGACATAAAATAGCCCACATTACAAAACATGAACATTGCGGTTGAAGATTGTTTTCATAATATGAATATAAATTTTGTTACCTAGATACAGACATTGATAGAGATTGTTCGTTCTTCCTGTGTGAAAAGTACATGGCTGATGTTTCTGCTTTTTGCATGAGGATGAAATGTAAAGGTGTGGGATTTTCAGAAGGCACCTAAGCTGCTTAGGCACACGAGTTCCCCTGGAGCTCCTTCCCTAACTGACTTAACTGTGTTCAGCTGCGCTCAGTTTGTAATTTTATGTTTTGTTTTCAGCGGAGAAAGTGTCACCCCTCGAAGTAGTCAGCTACAAGAGTTTTCAGCAGAGGGCCAGCAGGAACAGACAAGTGCTCCCACAATACTCTCTAAGACAGTTCTTAGAGTAGCACACACAGATGAAGAGTTAAAAACTTGGGCTATCGCCCTAAAACCTGGCACCCACCTACACCAAGGTGAAATGCCAATCTGTATGTGAGCAAGGAAGTTAAGGTGTCTTTCCGTCCCTGTCATATAGACAAGCTTGGTTGGTTTATGCGTACATATGTGAACCTGGTTCATGAAGAAGATGGGTAGGTGTTTCCTAGAGATTTTAAACAGTTTTATGTCAGTGTACTATGCAAGCACTTTATGCTTTAATATAGCACACGTCAAAACCCATAAGTAGACCTTGAAGGTGTAACAAATCTAGTAAACTTCACCGAATTTACAGCAGATTCACATCTTCTGCTATTTCTGACCATAAAAGAGGATATCAGATAAAACATAGAAAGAAGGGGTTGAAAACTATTTTGAAATATGAGACTTCAATCCAGTTTCAATCTGGTATACAATGTCTAAATTAGGTGAGTCTGAATATGTTTTTATATTTATAAGACGAAAGCTCTTCCGATCCAGGTCCTCAGCTGACATAGATTGGAATTACATCCCCTAAGCAAGGGAAGTACTGCTGTTTTGCACCAGCTGAGAATCTGGCACATGATTTCATAAATGCAAGACCAATTTCCTTTTTTTCCTTTTTTCCTTTTTTTTCCTTCTCCTTAAATAAGAGAGTACTATTAGTCAAAAACCCTCACTCGCACTCCTTTTTCCTTCCCAGGAAGGTTTTAAACTACTAATTTTTTATGGAAGGCAGAGTATGCAGGAAAGGAGTTGAAGAATTTTTTTATATCTTTTTTTTCTTCCCAGCTAGTTTGATCTGTGAATTTGAAAGCACTTTGTTTGTGTTACCACTTAGTCAGTTAAACTCACTCACTACTGCAGGTTAGTCAATTTTTCCTGTGCTTAGTGCAGGGTTTTCATACAGTAAGACAGGAAAGGTGAAAAAATAAGGAAATGTAATTGCAAAAAGAAATTAGCAGAAGCATCTCAGAGATATTTGAAATAGCTGAAACTACTATTAACTTAAAAAAAAAATTGTGACAGCTTTTTTTTTTTTTTTTTTTTTCCTTTGGATAGATTTTTTGTTCATACTTTTTAATATTATTTCCTATTCATTTGAAAATGTTTCTAAGCATCACAATCCACATTTTGCCTTCCTTTCTTGTACAGAATAATATTTTTCTATATAAGTGTTCCCAGGATGAGCGGTTAACAGAACATTACTTCGCATCTGCAATGCTGCTGCTGTTTAACCCTAAATAATTAAGGACTTATCTTGCAGTGATTTACGCCTGTGATTATTTACCTTTTACTGACATATGGAGTTCTGATGAACTTTGTGTCTATATTTTCCTCCCACATGCAACTCCTTTGATTTCAGGAATATAATGATGCCTTCAGGACAGCAGTAGGATAACGCCTGGGGAGACATTCATGCACAGAATTACACTAAGAGTGCGCATGACCCTCAGGGTACTTACAGGACTTTCAGATGTTGTTTTCAGAATTAACTCCATAGATCCACAACATAGATAATACAGGAGAGGTGCCTGACTGGGCTTCCAGGACATGAGTGTAAGGACAGGCTGTGGAAGGCTGGGGCAAAAGTTGGTAGCCCCCTCCTGCAGGGTGCACTTGACAAACCAGCAGGGACTGGCTTCACCTTGCCTAGCTTTCGCTGTTTTTAGAGGAAAACATGGAGACAAAGCCAATCTCCTGATGGCAGTCACAGAGTACCTGCTATCTCACCCTGAGACGTGCCCATCTTCTCCAGCATCTCTGGAATTGCACAACTAGACAAAGGCAGATACAAAACAGATGAGACGAATTCTACTGTAGGCGATTAATTAACAAAAAGCAGAAGTTTTAAGGAAGATAGTTGATCTGACAGATCAATCTAATGGTTAAAGCACCTAGATGTTGACCTCCATACTTTGAAAGATATGACGTACAACATGACGCTGTTTTACCCTGAAAAGCCAGGCATCCTCAAATAGGCACGTAAAATCAGCAGTTATGTTTTGACATGAATTTCTCTTGTGTCTAAAATGGAGCCAAGTCAGCCCTCCCCTCATAATGCTATTGTAAACATAAATGCTTTCATAGTTCTTAAAAAAAGTCAAGGCTGCAATGATGAGCAATCTGGAAGAGCCCATAGAAAACATTAGTGCATTAGTTTTCAGAGCAAGGCTTGGGCAGTAAGCCATAAATGAGGGATAGGATCACTTGCTAAGGGGAAAACAAAACACAGAATAGGTTTTCATTAAGTGAGAACCATTCATCTATCCTTTGCACTAAGCAAGGATGGTCCTGTGGGCAAATTATTTTGTGATTTTTTTGTGATATTTAAAACTGTCTCATCATGCATACACACAGACTGGCCGCATGAAGCCTTCTCGGGCAACCTTAATTCTGGAACTTCCTGATTTTTCTGTCTTTATCTTGGCAATTTCAATCACATTCCCTTGCTGTGGGAGTATGTAAGTGTTATTCATATATGAAAGCAGTTTTACTGTTTATTTCTGCCTAGTCAGATGATTATTTTTTCCTGTCACAGAAGCTTTTCCTCACAATACATTTTAAAATTTGCTTCCAAGATTCTTCTCTCCTGTTTAGAAAATTATTTTTCCCCTTTTCTGCTTTTAACAAATATTTGCTTTTTCCTCCCCCTTGTCGTCTTGTGTTGCTGCTGCTGCACATTGCTTGTTACTGCCCAGCTCTTCAATAGCACTGAACTAATGGTATCATTTTATTTGCAAAAGAAGAGCAGTGAAGCATTTGTTTTGAAAAGAAAGGCTTAGGCAAAAACTCCCAAAAGCACGATCTTAGCAAACTATGTACAGTGAGCAAGATGAAAGGCATGTATAATTAAAAAGGTAAATGCCCCATTCATGGAAAGGTAGTTTAGTAACTCTTTTTATGTTTCTTGGTTTGGAAGTCTGTCTTTCTCATCTCTTCTCCGTAAGGACTTTCTTCTCAGCTCCTCCTGTGTGGTAGTGAGCCATTCAAGATGTCCTACACACCTGCAATTGCATGGCTGTTGTCAGCAGAACTGACAAGTGATATCTGTGTGTGCGACTGCGCTCAGAGGCAGAAGGAATCTGGTTCCTAATTCTGATGACATGCCTGACTCAATACATGTTTGGGAGAGTCATTCCACCTGTGAGTGTCTCAGTCCAGATAAAAAATTGGATGAACAAGCACAGTGCTGAAAAATACAATGCCATGCATTAAGTCCTGCCTGCCAAAAGCCAGTGAGAATTATTGAAACAGTGGCAAGGATGGTTATTAAGAATAATGAAGAGTCAATGTTTTAAACTGCTTTTTTCATCTTGAAGAGACTTTTACCACTATTAACATCTCTACTCTCGAAAGGCCCAGTATCTACTCTGTAACCATGTTTTTGAGGATGGGAACATCATAATTAGAAGAATCTTGGGACCTGAAATTCTCATTGCACTCTGAGCTGGACTGACTCAAACACATTTTGAAGGGGGGGGGGGGGGAATTAAATGCGAACAAGTAGGACACTATCTGTGAAAAATGAAGCAAGTATGTGAAGAGGTGAGGGGATATTTTGCATGCAAATCCCAGTTCAGCAAGTAGGTTAGCAAACAGCATCTTCCCTCAGTTGTGATGAGCCGGTGGGCATTTATTCTGTTGATCTGATACTTAGAGCTCTATTTAATCAGGCAGAGCTGCTCTTCCTCTCGGGTTTTCTTACACTGTTTCAGTTAAACTCAGTGGAATTAAGCTCGTCACAAAATCATTTTGTGTTTTTCTTATCGGACTCCAGGTTCCAAACTGTTATTAGCATATACACAATGCTGCAGCAGCTCTGCTTTCTCATTAATACACCCAGTACCTAGAGGCCTTCACTCTTGTGTTGTAGAGTCTCTAAAATCTCTGGTATTCTGCTTTCCATATTGTCTGTATGTGCATTTTTGGAAGGTAAGATCAAGATGTGTACAAGGGTAGGAGTTTGGTATGCCAGGTCTTTCATCCCCTAGGCATCCTTATTTGAAGTTTAATCCTCTGTAGAGCCAACTTGTATCCCATGCTTCACTAAAGCCCCATCTGAACCTGATCCTTGAAGTGGTGGGGTCATCTTCACCTCCAGAGCACTACTGTGACAAGTATTAGTATCAGCTATATGAAAAGATCATCTTTCATGTCCTCAGAATTATCTCACTGTGTAAGCTTGGTCATGCTGAGCCTTGTCTACAGGGCATAAGTATCACTGAGAAACCATCTTTGGTTTAAAGATGCTGTAGGATCATGACCTTTCCAAAAAAAGTACATTTGGGCTTTGTTTTCGGGGGAACTTGTGAAAAGATACGATTCCACCCAAAGCAAGAAGTGTTCACATTTTGCTTCTTGGACTTCCAAGAGTCTTGAAATTCCATAAAGATTCCCTCTTATCTGTGGTAGTTATGGATCAATCTTTGACTGTTCAACCTAGGAGATCTGTTTCCGACACATAAGACAGAGAAACAGAAGTGGTCCTGGCGAGCAAAGGTAGATGTGCTGTGTATCAGCCTCAGTAATATATCTCTCTCTTAGGACTGGGTATCAGCTTTTTCGCTTTTTTTTTTTTTTTTTTTTTTTTTACCCTTCCCCCCCCCCCCGGGGGTATGTGATTGAGATGACAGGGGAACAGACTCTGTGTGGCTCCGTGCTTCTCATGTTGCCCCAGTGTGAGCAGGAGGTGCCCTGTTCCTTTAGTGCTTGGGGGGGCTGCCTGTTAATTGGCTGAATAGAGACAGACTCACCCACTCTGCTAGCAATGAGAGACACCAATACCATGGGAGTATCCTCGTTCTAAATATCGGTTCATAGCAAGATTAGTAGGTGCTAAGATTTATCGTGGTATCTGTGAGACGAGTCTTGTGCCTTCTGCTATATCTCTCAGTGGAACATGGCTGTTCTACGTCTCTGCCACCTGCAGGTCTACCAGCAAGTCCTCCCTTCTTCAGCAGAGAGAAGGGGGAGAGCAGGTCTGGAGGGAGGTTGCACAGTCTCCTCCTTTTCCCTAATCATCCAAGTTTCCTCTCCTTAATGAGACAGGGTGGCAGAATTGTGTGTTTGGTGTCAGGTTGTCTCTGGATCCTTGGTAAGGAAGAGTTTTGTGTTAAGGTAGGAAGTCCTGCACCCCAAAATGGGGAAGAAGATGGAGTACTAATGCCCCAACACTGCAGCTTCACCGCGAGGGAAAGTTCTCTAGGGCGGATTTCAGTTCTGCAGTGCAACGAGGTGTTCACAAGGAGGGGACAGCATGTCCTTTGCCCTTTTCTTCAGACCTCCTGACCGCTGTCACCTTATCCAGAAGGTCAGATAGCACCACAGTACTTAGGAGTAACAAGGTCCTTGTTTAGACAACATCAGCATGGTATAAGATTCACATGGGATCATCCCTCATTAATTTGGACCAGTTCCTTTCTTCCTCATGGGATGCCTGTGCCAAGATGGAAATGTGTGTTTGGGATCGGACTGCTGACGTCCAGTTTTCTGTGTGTTTTCTGTCTCCCTGCCACGTTAGCAATTCACACCCTGGCATCATCAGCCAGATTCTGACCCTCTTTTTGTTGCCTCAGGCCATGTACAACCAGAATGAAGCACCTGGTCCTGCCCTACTGGGTTGCTATTTGGAGAGAAAACAGAAAATTCTCCATTGCTGGGTGATGCCAGTTCTTAAGCCAGCCATCCTGCTTTGGAGGAGCAAACGAGACACTGACTTTCTTTTTCCTCTGGGCTTTTATTTCACAGTACTGTATGTGGGATTTCACTGACATCAAAAAAGCAGATGAATGTGATAAGACTTCTGCATATAGAGCAGCAGTCGTCCTAAACAGCACGCCTAACCTGTTTTTTAAACATCCAGAGAGACTGTGTTTCTGTCGCCTCCCTAGGGAGACAATTCCACTTCCCATCTGCTTTTTATAGCTGTGACTCTCATCCTGATATTTAACTTAAACTATCCTTTCTTTTGCTGCGGATTATTGCTCTTCCTAACATTGTCTTGTGTGACTGTGAGTAATTCCTGTGCTCAGTTTACACTGTGGTAGGCTGTAGTCATACGTCTGGCATTGATTCTGTTCTAGTCTGTCTTTATCTTCCAGTCTTCTCATCTCTTTTTTTTTATTACTAATTTTGAATTTTTTTGCTACTCTTACTCACTCATTTATGAGGTACCTAAATTATGAAGTTGTTTTGCGCTTTGGAAACACAGGCCAATACAGATGCAGACCCCTTAACCTTGTCTCTGCCTCAGTTGCCTGTCAGTAAGAGCACTTCTCAACCTTGTCATGGTGCAGGATGCAGAAATGATTGCAAGGCACACGCATATTGCTGCAATGAAGGTCACGTAAGTATGTAGCAGAGTATTCCAGTGCTGCTGGTGCCCCTGCTGCATAGCATTGCATATTATCTCCTTAGTTTTACTTAGCCTTTGTGCAATAGTGAAATGAGATAATTACGAAGTGGAAGGAATAATAATTTTGTATTGTTACCATAACCACTGAGGTATTATACCCTGATACCAGCGTGATTATCTTAGACACAATAGTGAGGTGATTATTAATAATGCTAAAGGACTTACTACTTAGCCTGCAATTTTTGCGTCGTGTTTCTTTTATGAACCCTATCTATTTAATCAGCCCAAAGCCTGTGTGAAGTGGGTATGTGTTGTTGCCTCGTTGTTATCCGTTTTTCAGTGATGGGAAAATGAAATAGGAAAAAAAAATCCTATGAGACCCAATTTGCAAATTCAGGTACCTAAGCACCAAGGTAGCTTCATGTGAATTACTTGTCTTTCTGCACCAGAACTACTATGGACAGGCTGGCAGGTGAGGGTCTAGTAGCTTAGGTATTTAAAGACGTATAGTCCTTTGCTCCTTTAAGTTCAAGCTATAGAGGCCTCTTTTGGCCTTGTTTTCCTTGTCATCAGGGATTGTTTCACAAATCCAATATTTTTATGCTCGAGTTGGCATATGTATGTACAAAACCAGAATTTAAGGTGCAGCTGTAAACACAGGCATTGCACGGCCAGGCTCCAGACTGTCTTTGGGAGCTGGGTGTCTCATTGCATTAGAATAAGCTTGAGGGACATGGTGCATTGCATCAGGAGTCCTCCTGCTCCAGAGGCAGCCTTCTGAGGTAGCTGCAGTGGTTTTTGCAGAACAGAGATCCAAGAGGTGACTGAAAGATTTCTCGTGCACTTGAGATGAGAACATGGTTTTGACTTGACGAAGCCACGTCTCAGCAAAACCAAGACCACTTCTTGCACGTACTCTGTTTGAGCAGCAAAATACCACAGCAGCTCTAAGGAGGAAAACAGTATTTTTTTTTTTTTTTTCTCCCCTGAGAAAATTATTTTCAAGGGCAAAAAGCTTTTGCATATTGCCTCTGAGGAAAGGAGATCCAGCATTTGGAGCTGGCCTTTGTCAATTCTTGAAGGAGTTTGTGAAACTTTTCAGGTTGAGAAAGTTTGAGCTTGGAATCAAACAGTGGTTTGAGGCCATCTTTCATCGCTATCTCAGAGCTGTTTTATGGGGCAGTGCGAAATGGAGAACCGCCACTGACATTTTTGATAATATATGAGTGCCTTAAAGTGTAAGAGAGGTATTTTTGCCACCTGGAAAGGAAGCCAAGAGAAACTAAAGGGGAATAAAATAACCCAGTTAACACCACACCATAGCAGAGCTGCAGAAAGCTGCTACTGATATATTCTCCCAAGCTCTCAGCAACCTGTAATTATGAATTGGCTTACAGCTAAGATATTGATGGATATCACTCAAGAAGGAAAATTAGAATGTTGAGGTTTTTTTTACAGTGAACCTGTACTGAACTCTGTGTGACTCTCCTCCTATTTATAACCCTGCGTGAAGTTCAAGGAAACTTGTCCTGGAGGTTTCCCATGAGAGGGAAACCATGCGAGTGTTTTTACCTGACTCAAGCTCTCTGGATATTTTCCCATTTTTTATTTGATCTAAGTGTGAACTTTCTCCACCCTCTGCCCCTCCTTCCTTTCTGGAGTGGTTAGAGAGGTTGATTACAGCCAGGATTACACAAGAGATGCCAGTTGCACACATGTTTTGCATAACTGTGCTGCGTTGATTTCAGACAGGGTGCCCCAAGTTCCCTCCCGTGCCTTGCAACAGAGAGTCAAGATCTCTATCTTCATTCCTGAAGCTGGAGAAATGCTGTTGAGGCCCTGCCTATTGAAACTTTGACAAAGAGCACCTGGCTGGGACGCTCCCCAACCACACAGTTATCTGTATGCTGCAAAGCACTCGCTTTCAGAAAACCCTCTACTTAGAGGTTGTTCGTTCTTTTTGTATTAAAAATGCAAGAGTTGCTGTACCTCTGTGGGAAGCGCTGTGAGGGATCGTGGGGCAGTGTAATTCAGTAGGATTTTCAATGTAAAGCAACAGAGTTCCCCAGGATGCTGCTGCTGCCCTGAGACTCCTCCTGCCCAGAGAGCCAGCTACTCTGTGTTAAGGAATGGGGGAGTGTGCTCCCCAAGCACATGTGCTTTCCCTCCCTTCCAGCAAGACAGGCATGAGTGCTCTCACGTGTTCTGAGACGGTCGAGGGCCCGTGGCGAGGATCCTGACCGGAAAATTAAGACAAGCTCATCCTAGTGCTGATTTTGGGGCCAGTTCACCATGGCTCTTATCTTCAAAAGCACTGAGGTCTGCTTGATTTTGGCAAGAATCAGGGGCTTTGACAGTCTGGGCGTTAGCCTGTGTTTCTGTTCCTTTTGCTGGGAAGTAGGTACTTTCTTCCTCCTGCCTCTTCAGTTTGGAGTGGAGTCTAGGACAGCACAGAGTCTCCCCCCAGCCAAACAGGACCAGGGCTGTTCTGAGCTGCCTACGGCACGATACTGTATCGTGGGATAGAGTTGGTCTCGCAGGTAGGCAGAGCCCATACTATTTAAGGGCTTCAAGCTCTTCCTAGAAAATAAATCACATGCAAAGGATACACTGCTGAGAATCTGATGATGAAATTTTTATATAGAAAAGCAACATGGCCCATAGACTCTCTCTCACTCGGATACCCTTCATGTGCATGCATTTTGTTCGTCTCCTTGGAGACAGTGGCTTGTCTGAGAGCAGCTAGCCTTGGCTAGGAAAGGCCTGACATTTCTGGTTTGTGGGATGAAGCTGTGCTGCTGAATTTTACAACAACCACAGAGGCATGATTTGATACGAGCATAAGCAGATCTGTACAAGGTAATCGAGTCAGTGTCTCTCTCTAATACCTCTCTGGGGACACCACTTGAGTCCCTGGTGTGAAAGACAGGTTCGAAGATCCTCAAGGAGAGCCTAGCGATCTCCATCCCTCAGATATCAGAAACGTTTGTGAAATTTCTCCCTTCCCTTCCTTCTTCCGAAGAGCTGAGTCAGCTGGACTGGCATGTCTGGAACTCTGTGGCACCACGAGCAGGCAGTCTGCCAGCTGCATTACACGCTGCATCCAAAGGAACATATCACTTCTCTCTCTCCCTCTCTCTCTTTCTTCCTCCCGCCCCCCCCTCCCCGTTTGCAATCTCCACCCTCTCCCTTTTATTTTTCCTTGTTGATCCGTGTAGGTGAGTCAGAGAAACCTGCTCATCCACAACCTGTTCCTTCTTGCCAAATCCTGGAGCAGCACTCCCAGTTCTTGTTAGGTGTCAGGAATAGGTTATGAAAACAAAAACTGATAACAGGCAGAGTACTGGGTATAGAGCGCATACTGTAAATGAAAATTAAATGCATAGTGAATGAGCCACTTAAAATATGTTCCTAATAGAGTGATGTCTTTTGTAGGAGGCACTTTATTCTGTGATTCACATATAACGTTAGTTTTCTTCCTATAAAACACCAGGATGGAATAGGGAAATTATTTAAGGCATAAGTAAGAGCACATTTAGGGAGAAAAGCCATCTTAACCCCACTGGATTTTAAAACCACAGGAGAGTGGAAAATTTGCAGTAGGAAGATAGGTGTTTCCGGAAGTGTTTTCAAACAAAATGACTGAGCTTTTGATATCAATTGTAGTTTTACTAACCTGAAGAAACTCCATTGATATTGGCATGATTCCTCTCAGAGTGTACATTATTGATGTGTTTCTAACCCCAGGAATTAAAAAATCATTAATCTGGATCCCCCAGATCATAGACACTTACAAATGAGGAGGGTGAAAGGGATAAATTGGCCTTTTTATTTACCTTATGATATTTATTTCATGAGTGGGGAGGGAGTGAGAAAACATGCAAGCTAACTTTTCCCTTTGGTCACCTGACTCCAGGAGCTGGAGATGAAGGAAAGCATAGTATCGTATCTGACTTAGGTGAAACTGCAGGTGTTGGTAATGCTGTAGGATCAGGTCTGTCTCAATATCCATAGCTGCATTTCCATTGAGCAGCATCAAAGGATGGATTTTTGGCATGTTTTGTTGGAATGAAGCTGTTCAGCTTCAAAGAATAGATCATCCACCAGGAAAAGTGCTCTGTTTGACTTTTATGTGCCACAGTAAAATGTCCACGTTAGCTATATTGTGAAAAATGTATCCATTATGTTCATATCATTAGTCTTTTACAAGCAATGAGTTTGTCCCAAGGGCTAATGATGAGCCAGCTTCAGGAGACTGCAAGTACAGTTTTCATTGAGATGCATGAGATTTCTGCTTTGATCAGCATAAAGTCCAGGATGAGTATGGCCTGGCTGGTGTATAGTCCCTTGCATAGGATCGCACCATTGGTGAAAAGAAGGGGAAGGACCATTTTGTGTCAGGTAATATATAACTTATAGTGAGAGACAGTCATTTCTTAGATTGTTCAAGCCCAAGACAAGAAGACAGCAAGGTTTACTGCCCAACCACCTTCTGCAGAGGATGAACCTAGAGTACAGACAAAAAGGGACTTGTGAAAGGTATTCAAGACATCAGTGTCGCAGTTAGGAATGAACCCAGATGTCCTAAATCCCTGTCTGCTGACTCAGTTACAAGATTCTCCACACACAAAGAAAAAAAAAATAGATGTAAGAAAATGAGAAAAAGAGATTTTTCTTCTCCCAGGTACTGAGAAATGAGAAGTTTTACACTCTTTCACTCTTGATTCAGACCTCTCGGAGAAATCACCTCTTTTTAATAGCCTAGTGGACCCTTTAGTATGAATTTTTGTTTGGTTTTTTTTTCCATCAAGGAATGCAGTTAAGTACGTTCAGAGTTTCCTAAATTCCCTGTTTTTACAGGAAACCTTTTTGAAGTGGTTCTGGATGTTGAGAGCTCTGTTTTGTGTTCTCTGGCTTTTCTGTCTTTCAGCCCAAGCTTTTTCTTTCCTTCTCTTCTTTTTCTTCCTTTTGGTTTAATTTCACACCCATATTTAATTTCCTTTCATTTTGTCTGCCTCCCTTTCAGCCACTATAACAGTTTCTGAGTCTATCCAGGGCTTGTAGTGCAAAACTAATTGCACCAAAAAAGAAACATCCTGAAACCCCAAATCTTTCCTCCCTCCCTCCCTTCTCATTCTCTCCACTGAGCAAACCTAAAAAATCCTGGGTTTTAGGAAGTGCTCTGGAACTGTTGTTATTTATTTTTTGTGTTACAAAAAAAAAAATACGTCTAGGAAAGATATTGAGGCTAACAGGAATCGCTGAATTTTATTACCCAGAGAAGATTATTGTAGCTATATGTTAGAGACATTCGATGTAGAGGTTTGCGCTAGAACAGAAGCAGTTCAGTATCCCAGATTCATCTCTCAGAGAGTTAAAGGATCCTATCATCCTTTAAAAGATATCTTTACTGTTAATTTTTATTGTGCTAAGAATTTGCTTTCATACAAAATGGTCCTGACTTCCCTTGCCAAATACTATGGCTAGCTTTGAATGTGGAGCAGTGAAGATCACAAGTGTTGGTGACGAGCGTGATGGGGAAAGGAGGCATCTGTCCAGCCCTGGTGGCAGCAGATTCATTTGTCTTGATGAAGCTGGATTAAATGCTCTGGGTGTTGGGAAGAGCATTTGGGAGCAGCGGGCTGGCCCAAAAAGCCTCGTCCTGGAGGAGCCTTTAGCATATGAGGTTTTCCAAAGTATCCAGCACAGCTCGGCTCAGCACTGTCTGCTTGAGAAAAGTCCCACCCTTATTTCAAGCTCCTCTGTAACACTGGTGGTAAATACATATGTTGTCAGGCAGAGAGCAACAGGAGGAGACACAAAAACTGCGTAGGTGAAAGGAGTCAGTCAGCTCTTTTTCTGTTTGCCCTCATTTGACATCTGTGTAAGACATGACAAAACCACGTGCTTGAACAGCAGATCTTTACGAGGGTAACACAAAGGCATGGGCCACAGTGGTTCTTGGGCAGTAAGGAAAGTATGAATAAAAATTTTCATGTCCCAAAGGAGCCCATTATTTTCACAGTCTGACCTGTTTTTGGAAGCAAGGTTCCCTTCATTGCTGGCCTTGATCAAAATAAGCGAAAACTGCCAACTTCAGTGGTTGGGAAAAGAAGAGGAGCTGTCAGTATTACTCTTCCCATGTTGCTGTTACCTGCATGACAGCTTGCTGTTAGTAGTCTGTTTCCAAAACTTTGTTTCTGACAGTGACAAGAAAAGGGAAAACTTACTTATGTAAAAGGGAACTGGAGCACATTCTTCCTATCTCCTAATATGAGACATAAAATTGAAAGGTGTCAGGTGCTGAAAGAAATGCTTTTTCTCGTGCAGGAGTCTTTAGGTGGAACGGTGGAACTCAATGCCACAGGATAAGAAGAAATGAGCTAGAGTTAAGGGCTTGTTCAGTGGTTTTATGCAGAAGAAAGCTATCTAGTGCTATAGTGAAAGTTAAATGTCATGTATTCCGTCTGTCTCCCTTTGTTTATACAGTATAATGTAACTGGTAACACCATGTTTGGCACTGCTTGCTTCAAATAACTCATAGATTCTGTTGGCTTTATAATGCTAAAGGGCTTCTGCAAGATATGCAAAGGGACAGTACTTGGAATAAATATAAATATAATATAGATAAATAAATGTAAACTGTAAGCAGCTGATGTAAATTGACTTCAGGGTATTACTTCCATTGATACTACCTACAAATCTGGCCCAACATCTACACTTGTTTTATCCAAAGAGGGGGGAAAAAAAAACCCAAAACAAACAGAAGTACTTCTCAAGGGAGTGTTTGTCCAGCAGCATTCCTGATCTGCACTGAGGTACCCACACCCTGCACTGCATGTGTGAGCTGTTCCTCTCCGCCTGCAGTCGGTCACTGCGGAGCTCAGTTTGTGATGACGTGTGGATCTCCAGTCACCTCCTTAAATTCCTGCTGAGCTGTGGCACTGACAGGGAGCGGACAGGACAGGGCAGAGAAGAACAACAGGCCAACCTAAACTTGTTTTCATTTTTCCTACTCGCTGTGTCCCAGGAGCAGGATTAAAATGAAGAGAAGCCAACAAGCGTATTTTGGAAGGGTTGTCGTGTGAACCAATTAACGCTTCACTTACCAAGTCGACTTCAATATAATGTTAAAGGTCTGAAGCGGAGTGGAAAGTACAGAGCCAGTACATACAGTTAAGGTTTAACCTCCATCTTAAGCTGGTTCCCACCCACATCCAGATAGTGCGGAGGCATTTCAGGGAGGAGGCTCCTTTCTGAAGTCACCTCTGTCATATTCATTGCAGGGCCTCTCCCCCTTTGAAAGTATGTTGCCGTAAATCTGGCTGCCTTTAAGCAATTTTGAAGCTGGCCAGGTGATAAAACACCCAGTTTTTTTGTGGACTTCCTGGGTTTTGTTAGTTTATCTCACCACTACAGTGCTATTTAAACAGAGTCCCTTTTTAATAGTATTTAACCATTTCAGAGTTGGTGTAAAATCCCTGGGAACCTCACCAGTGCCGGGGTGCCTGGAGAAGTGGGACATGTTGGTATGGGATAAGGACAGTGCGCCTGGCTCAGTGGCCTCACAGCACAAGTGCAGAACATTTGCACTTGAGATTTTCAGATATATATGGGGGGATCTGAGAGCTCTGTTGCCATTAATATAAAATAAAAATGAGTGTTGAGTGCCATTGGCCAGCTTTGAAGCTCTTATATTGAAGGAAATAAAGGTAAGCCAAGAGAAATACATGAGGAGAGCTTCTATCTGTTGTAATATATGTTTCTTGAGACACAGAATTGGAGCAAGTATCCGTGGATTTCATCTTTTTCAGTACTAAATACAATGTTAGTGTCCTTTATCTGTGTTTTCCTTGATTTACTACGTAATTTATTTGCATGGTTTCACATAGACACGTACATTTTTCTTCAGTTTTCACACATACATAGATATGGCATACAAACCTACAAAGTGAACTGTTTGTCTTCTGTGCTGCAAAGAAAGAAAATGGGGTGTAAGATTCTTGCTTTCCTGTTTTTAATTGTTTAATGGGTGCTGCAAGAGTGTGGCAGGAGCCCTGCAAGTATCTGGATGGTTAGGGAGATGGTTTAGAGGTGGACCAGGCAGTTAGGTTAACAGGTTGGACTTGATGATCTCAGAGGTCCTTTCCAACCTTAATGATTCTATGATTTCAGTAATTCCGTGACTGTGCCAATGAAACAGGAGTTTGTTTGTTTGTTTGTTTGTTTGTTTGTTTGTTTGTTTGTTTCTTAAACCTCTGGCACAAAAACGCCACCTACTTATTTATAACCCTTGTGGCAGATTGGAACATTGTTTTATCTGTAAAATCCTGTAGATCAGTTAATAAATAAACACAATCTGATGAATCAGATTAAATAACAAAGCCACCAGAAGCTGCAAGATAAATTGTAATGAACTACTAAAGTAATAAAAGGCTGCAGACAGAACGGCCTTGAAGATACAAATAAGGACCCCAACCCCTTAGCCTGTTGTACACGAGCGCTAATGTTTACTGATTTACACCAGATTCTGGCCTGTGCTTTTATATGTAGAGAAGGTAGAGATGCTTGAAAGTTTGTCCTGACTAGTGTATTTACTTGTTTTCCGCATGTGTGTGTGCATGCTTTTGAAGTCTGTTCTAGCCAAAATGTAGCACGGGTAAAGTCTTCGGAGTTTATATATATTCTGATGTTTAATACTGCTTGCTGCAGAAGATCAAGGGAGGACTGAACACTAGTACAGTATTTCACTGCTAGCCGCTTATTTTACAATACTGTAAACAACTGGCAGGTAGATGCAGGTGTCAGGCTGCTGGTTTGTGCCCTGGAGATATTTATAAAAAAGGCAGGCATGCCTAGAAAACAAAGGGCGTGTAGGTGCAATGTTTTACCATTGTTTTACTGTGTGCTGATGTACCACGAGCATCTAGTGGTGTTTCAGTGCTACCTGCACAGGGCCAGTGTAAGGGTACGTGATAGTTGTCCACAGAAATAACTTATCCTTGACTGCCGCTGTGCAAAAAGTCAGGGCAAGCCATTTTTCATTTGCTGGGAGGCTCGCAAAATGTTGAATAGCCACATATATATCAATAGGCAATTGATAATAATCTTTACTAAGAGGCATTGGGCCATGAGGTCATGAAGTGAATCAATTGCTGTATTTCAAGCTCCAAATCAAGAAAGTACTAGTTGCTTAATGGCATGTATATAGGCTTCTCCTGTTGTAGTGCTGCATTTTGGTTTTTGAACATTTTGAGGTGTCCAGAGTGTCCAGAAACCTTTTTAAGCACAGATCTAGCTGTATGGTCTTCTCTACCGCACGATCTAGTGAACCCGTCCTTTATCACATTACCTCGTGAACCCTAATACTTGGCCCAAAGTATGATAATCTAAAAAGTGCTTGTAGAATGGAGACATCAGAACTCCATGAGGTCCAGAACTGTATCTGCATCCCATGAAACGTACCCCAGGTACTGCTGCTTCCGCTTGGACTGGCAAGCATTAAAAGATTAAGGCAAAGTTTTCGTAACGTTGTTAGAGATTTGGTTCTTTTTGAAAATCAGATTGCTTTAAGATGACGCAGGTTGAGCGCTCAGAAGTGGAGGTACTTGACACTGTGTGTTGGAAGTTGTGTGTTTGTGTACTCTAGCAGCCTGGAGCCTTGTTTTAGATGTTTACATGTTGTGACTTCTGCATGCCGGTCATCTTGGACAATCTTCGGTTAGCTGCAGGACTTGCTGTTATTTCTGAGCTCCAGTATATGCCGATTATTGCGTGTGTGTGTGTAACCTCCCAGGCAAAAAAAAAAAAGGCAACAAATCAAAGAGCCCCCATGAATTTCAATGAACACATTTACAGTCATTAAGCACAGCAGCGAGATACAGCATCGGAGTGGGAGGCAGTTTTCCTTTGCAAAGCTACGTGCTGCTCAGAGGCAGCATGGGCTTAGGTCTCACTTTAATTTTTTTTGTGATTAATTCGTTCAGGGGTCTATTATTCATGTAAATATTTTTGTGTGTGAAACTTTGAGCTAGGCAGCTCTAGAAAAGCCAAAGTGTGCTGTTTAATTACAGGAGCGAACCCGAGGGACCGTGTGTCGCCTCTCTGCAGCCTCAGCCCTCCTGCTGAAACCTCAGCGCTGCCTCGGCCCTCCCTGGCTCTGACGATTGCTTCCTTGGCTCGGGGAAGCTGGAGGTGGGAAGGACCGTAGCAGCTATTATATCCACCTTTTTGTGACTATTGCACACTCTGGTGTTTTTGTCCTGTGTGGTGTTAAATGTCACCAAGCTCAGGGGCATTTTATGGTTCCCTGGGCTGACCGTTTCATGGCCTTAAAGGGCACCATGCCTGCAAATTGCCTCAATTGCCACCTATTTTTTTTTTCTGATTTGATTTTCTTATTCCTGCTTGATTGTCTACTCTGTGCCATCCTAAATATCTCCTCCCGCTCTTTAGTGTTCACTCCCATATCTAATAAAATCACAGTGTATTATTAAGTCTTTAATTTCTCAGTAGAGATACGGGCCATATTTTTCTGTGTCTGCCTACTTGTGTGAGCTTCACCAAATTAGCCTCTGTGCATCTCACAAAGTGCATGAATTCATTTACATGCTGTGAAGAAGGGAATTATTACCTTAATCATATGTATGAATAATTGAAGCACAGAAAATCAGAATAACTTGCCTGCAGTCACAAAATTTGTAGTGTAACTAAGAGTTGAACCCCACGCTCTTTAGTCCCAACCCAGTGCCTTAATCGTATTTCCTACCTCTGTGTTAAAACTGATCTTACTGTGGTAAGTCCCGTTGAAGGCAAAGGGCTGCTTTGTGGTAGGCACTGTGTAACTGCAGAACAGCTCCCCTCTCCCAGGCATCTTCCAGTTTTAGGGAAGAAAGAAGAAATAATGAATTAATACTGGTTACGGTCGTGACTGGTAATTCTGCAACCTCACTGATAGGTGTAAGTATCAGCCCAAAAGAACATTTTAACTTCTTCAGTGCTGCTTCAGAAAGCTTCAATGGGAGAGTACTGGGGTTTCTTCCAGCTCTGGGGTGCTAGGGGCTGAGTGGGAGTTCAGATTTTACAGAAATAAGTCACGCTCGGTGCGCTGCTATCAGAGGGACTTCCTCAAACCGAAAGTAGCTACGTCAGATGGCCACTTAGTTCAGGAATCTTGGCTGGCTTCCCTTCCAAGTCCCTGATGGGGCAATAACGCAAAAACAATAAAAGTCTGGTACAAAGCTCAGTGCAAAGTCTCTAGTCCTTGGATTGGGCTGACGTACGTCACACAGCCGTAGTAATGCCCTTTTCTGTGTGAGCTGGTCGCATTAGCGGTTGAGCCGTTGCAGGGACTCGGGGCATGGGCAGGTGGATGGGAAGGAGTTCTGCTCTGCGCTGCTGCAGAGGAGAACATGGTACCTGAAATAGGGAAACGTGGGAGTAGTTAATCCTGACCGCTGAAACCAGTGCATCTTTTGTCATTGGTCTTAATGGAGGCAGGATTTTAGCTCAGTGAAGTGTATCGTTGCTCTTAACCTGTTCTGTAGGCCTTTCTTATGTTATATGCTTATGGCAAGGTATTACCTGGGATGCCTTGTTATTTCCCTTTGACTTACTTTATATTCTGCTATGCACTCCCAACTCTTTTGAGAACAAAATGCTGTGTGAATGCCTTACGGGCTCTTTCTCTTTCACTGACCTTTTTTATGACTTTAAAGAAGTTTCCCTAGGCCCAAGTCTGCTTTCTGTCTTGAATATTGACCTTAGAGTTACACCATCTCATTGTCACTGCACGCAGACTTCTCAGCTATCAAAGTTCACCCACAGGACTCAAAGTATTCCTAACTCAGAAACACCTTGCCTTTTATGTCCTCCTCCTCTTCCCCCTCCTCCCTCCACATGAGCATTTTAATTTCACAAGCAAACTCCGTTTCTCTGTGAATTTCGATGAGTGGTTTACCTGTTTCATGGTAAAAATTGTACTTCAAACTTAAATGTCTTTTTCACTGTGACTGTCATAATATTTTCCATTTGAGGCTGAGACTCCACTGTGGGTTTTCTGTGCCACATTGTCATCTATATGAATCTGAGCTTAAATGCGTGGAAATTCTGACATTTCAGTAAGAAATATAAAGTGTTTTTTTACGTTCGTCAAGTTAGCTGTTTCATAGGTATGGCCGCTGGGTTTTGCCCAGTGCCCTGGTCTTTCCGAGTTTAACAACAGATCGAAGATTTCTCAAGATTTTGGGCTTGTTTGCATTCACTGTATTGTGTCATTTCTATGAGAATGAGTGATGGTAATTTTTTATCTGATTGCTTACCCTGAAAAGGTGATAAAGGAATAATTACCCCAAACCAGGGATTTCCAAACTGCCTTTGCTTGAGTGCCGCTACCATTTGGCAGTGGTGATTACATGCAATGCCGAACATGGTGTCCATGTACCATGGTCTTCAGTGAGGATCTTGGAGAAGGCAGCTTCATACCAAGCAAGCTGAGCCAAACTTTGAGTGGCTTCACTGTGGAAATGGCTCCACGGTGTGGCCTTTAGTGGGGGCTTGGAGAGGGTTTTGGTAGGCTATAGCACTGTTGAACTCTTTGCCTTCAAGTCAGTGGCCTATAGACCAAGACTGCTTGTGCCCAGTACAGCAAGCCACGTGTTTTGGGGGCAAATTTTGACTATTAACATTTACCTACTATGCAGTATTTGACAAAGGCTGAAATGTCTCTTGGCAGTCATGTGGTTTCTTACGGTGGTTTGTTATGTGGAACAAAGTATGCTGTTGAGGAGATCACCGGAATTGAATTCTCTAATGCACTTTTACAGCTTTCTATTGGGTAGTATGAAATATGGAAAAATGTACACTGGCACTGGCAACGTTCACATCCACAAATATATATATATTTTTTGTCATTAGTTACTTTGAGAATACGAGGGGAAATTTGCAGCTATTTCAATGACTTGACATTTGTCACAGTGACAAAAGTTTCTAAAATCCAGACCATATTGCTACCTCGGCTAGCCACACCTCTTTCCAAATGCGTTGTGAGAATTGCTGGTGACACAAACTGGTGCTATCAGAACTGATTCCATTGTGGCCTGACCTGATCAATTGTGCTGCAACCCAAGTCACAGTCACTTTGTGTAATTTTATAGTATAAATCAGATTTTACACGTGTGGGGCTATGATGTGATTCCATCTGTAGAGCAGGGGGGACGGAATTTGGAAATGAACCTAAGGGAGTTTTATTTGATCCTACTCAACTGGAGCTCACAAACTTTGTCCTTCACGGTTGTGTCTGAGCAGCTTCCAGCTGTGTATTAGGCAACATGACTAACATTTGTCACATGTTGTTTGTTCTCTTATCTTCTCCCTAGAGGAAGGAGCATGTGTGCTGGAGTATTTCTTTCCTTGGGGAGTTACGTTCCTCAAATCCCATATTGCATGTAGAAATCGTGCCTTTATCATTAGCTTTTATCATCTCTATGAACCTTGAAATTTGATGGAATTTGGATAGGTTACCATCATTGGAAAAGCTCAGCCTTGTTGTGGGCGAATAGTTTGTGAAATTGTTGCAATGCAGAGAGCAACCATTTGAAGAGGTGTACTACCAACTTTTTTTTGATTGTTGAATCAATTTTTGGTACTGTGACCTTGTAGGGGAATATGTTTCTCCGTGCTAAATGATAATATATTTAATTAATTGTAGCTGTCTCTGGAATAGCTGAAAGCAATCATCCTCTTCCCTTGCATCCTACAGTTTATCTAAGTTGCTTGATAACCTGGTGTAGCCAAACCAGGTGGGCTAATTCAGCCCTGCTTCAGCTTGGTTAACTCAATCCCTTCAATTGCATTGGATTTTTTTTATTAGACACCAAGTTAGCTTCTAATAAAGGCATCAGACTGGCAGGCATTGATACCATCTAGATGCATGATGAAGCATTGTAATGGTGATGATAAAAGTCTTTCCATCCTAGGGAGCTGCCAGTATGTTTTCCTAAAGGTGCTTCCGGAATGAGGTGGCTGGTTTATGTTTAAGAGCTGAGGCTTGATCCAGATCGTTCATGTCAAGGGCAATTACTCTGGGAATGATAATGAGCCTCAGACTCTGCCTCCACTGAGATTCCCAGTACCAATGCCAGTTATGGCAATAGCATAAGCTAGTGAGCAAAATAAAATAAAGACCACAACAACTGTTTAGTTGAAGAGACAATACTTTCCTGAGGATAAGCCTGCTCTCTAAATAAAGAGAAATAAATCCACGGTTTGGATGCTTATTAAAAGCAGCTTTTTTTTCTCTGGTGGAAAACTTGGCTGTGTCACTGAACTGCACACACAAACATGCTTTTTGAGAAAAACAGAAACTTTCTGCAAACGTGTTCATTTCACTAATTCCCTTTTTTCTCTGAGACAAAAATGTTTGAAATTTTTTGACCAGCTCTGATACCGGAGGCTCAGGCTTTTTCATCTTCCATCATATAGGTGATGTGGGGCACACACTGTGGTATGTACTAGTCCTGCAGAGGCCCCAGAGAATTTCCCTGACCCTGGGTCTTTGATGTTTGGGGCTTCAGCCCCAACGCAAGGAGCCCTCTGTCTGGCTTCTTGTTGACTACAGGTGTCCTCCCCGCAGACTAGCATGCATTTGCCCATCCCAGTGGTGATGGTGCATTTTGGCTGCAATTGGATTTCGTTAAGTAAATGATCATGAAAAGCTTTCAATATTGGGACAAACCCAATAGAAACATGCATATTATCCAACAGAGGATGTTCTCAATTTCTTTGGCCAGAAACTAAAATTCTTACCTAAGATTTTCAAAACTCTGGAAGAAGTTTGACCTTCCCCACCCCTCAGCCAGCTCTGAAAATCACAGCCGATGGTGTTTTACTAGACTTGCAGTACTGACTTAATAGCTCTTTTGTTATTAGAGAATAAATGTTCGTGTTCTACAAGTTTAAATTATATTAAAAACCTTTATTAGCGCGGCTTGGCAAAATACACTTCTGGCTAGCTTTCTGGCCTTGGGTTAGGCCATTCTTGTGGTTTCTAAATGACATGCTATGAAAGGAATATACTTTATGATAATCTGGTGCCAGGTTTTGCATGTATTAAGAGGCATTTGCCATTTGTTCATAATGCTGTTGAGTGAAACAAAAAAGAAATTTTAAAATTGGAGTTATGTCTTGCATTCATCTGGCTTGATTTTAATTGTATATGTCCTTTTATTTTTATATATATATATATATTTATGTTATATATATTTTAATATTATCCGGTCTCTGTGAACTACTGGTGGCAGCTCAGTTCTGGCATGTAACAGTGCTGTTACTGAAGTTACTTTCTGTTGTCTTTTTTTTTTTTTTCCAACCTTCCCGTAGTAATTTTGGCAAAGTTGTCTCAGTGAAAGAACAACTCCTCTGGGTCACGTAATGGGTTTCCCCGCAGCTGGGAGCAGAATTAGGCCACTGGGGCAGCTAGTTTTTGTGAAGGCAACTGTTCGTGCCATGGGCAAAATGTCTCAGAAGTTTCTTTCCCACGAGACTTGGTGACACACAGGCGGTGCTGGGGTGTGATTCAGCTGTTTGGTTTGTTTTCCCGTCTTGTCATCTGTTTATTTGCTTTGCGACCAACAAGTCCGCCTCTTTTTCCTTCTGCTGATACTGCGCGTTAGTGTGAAAAACGGATGGGGCGAAGTACCCGGCAGGTGGGAGGTGTGTGCGGTGGGAAAATGGGGCTGGGAAAAAGGTCTGGGACTTGAGTAACCTTTCTTAGGTGTCTTTCCATTGCAAGAGTTGTTTGTTGCAAAGGTGTGATTTTTGATAGCAAAAAGTGGGCTACAGTGGATTTGACCTAATGCTCTTGTTCTTTCTGCAGTGGGGAAGCCTCACAAGTGCAACTACTGCGGCCGGAGCTACAAGCAGCGCAGTTCGCTGGAGGAGCACAAGGAACGCTGCCACAACTATCTGCAGAATGTCAGTATGGAGGCTGCCGGGCAGGTCATGAGTCACCATGGTGGGTGGAAACCGCCTTTTGAGGTCTCTTGGACTTGGAGCATCTCTTGCGGGTTTTTTTTCCATCTGTTTTTCTTCCTTCCTTTCAGCTTTGCATCACTTCCATCTTACAGATTGCTTATACTCAGATAGGCAGGAGGAGAAAAGATGGGCTAAAATCCTCACTCTGTCCAATTTAACAGCATTGGTTTTGCTGATTTTTTTTTTTAAGTCAGTATTTAACTTTTTAGTATGTATAAATATGCAGACATGGAAATAAAGCAAAGTCACCTGTGCAGAGTTACCCTAAAAATGAACTAAGCCATGTATAAAGTGTATGATTCCTCTCCCCTTCCTTTCTGATAGTGACTGGTAATTATAAGAGATAAGGATGGTGGAGGTATTCAGAAATCATTATTTCTACTCCCTGTAAATATTATCTTATATCCCAAAACAAGGGGGGGGGATAGATATAAAAATCTTCAGGGTGGAATGGAATTCAACAGTGTTGATGAAAGTAATTATAACAAAAATAAAATGTTTATATGCATTTACATGTGTTAGTATTAATATGTTAACTAACACTGCATGTGTTAATATACATAAAGACTGAAGATTGCCAAAAAGATTGTTGAAAGCAAGAAATGTTAAACTCCGTGAATTTGTTTTCAAAAATTTCCATAGCTATTGGTATGGATAATGAGCATATCATCTCAGACTGCAGGGTTGTAAGCTTATCTGTAGCACTAAGTACTAAAAGGTAGCTGTCCAAAAATTGTTACAATTTCATTCAAAATTAGTGTTTTGGAAACTCTTCTAAAACTGAACACCTTTTAACTTTTAAAAGTTGTCTTTAGATGTTTGGTACTTGAAGTATTTAAAATTTCTTAACAATCAGAAAATATAAAAAACTGTAAGTTTTCCATTTTGATTAAAAATGACAATATACCTAGGAATACCAAAAAGTTACATGGTAGGTAAATGAAAAGGTGAAAGAACGTTTCCTCTTTTTTTTTCTGTTTTGCTTTTCATTGTTGAGTGGAGTCATATGGCTTCATTTGGAAATTAATTGTGTTAAAAGTTCTGACAGGTCATTTCTAAAAATCTATAAAACTACGAGCTGAAATAAAATCTATTCAGCATTTTTAATATGGTCTATTTTTTGGTGAAAAAAATCACCAAAAAATTTTAAGGAGTACTTTTCCATGAACAATTTAATCCTGTAAAGGCATTCTAAATGTATTTAATATGTATTGTCAAAATGTTCATACAGCTCTATTAAGTAATTGCTATCTTTGTAGACACCCTGGAGACTAAAATCAACATTTAAAATATAATGGATAACTTTAAAGACATTGCAGTTAGTAATTATCTGCTTTAGGCCTGACTTTACGCTTGTAAAAGTCAGTGGAAAGACTGATTTCAAAGCTTTGCTATTTGCAGGATACCTGTTGTGTGTTTGGTCTGTTAGATGGAGCGCTTAGTTGATAGCACGATTTTAACCACCGACTCCATTCCCAACAAAATACACGGTCTTCACTCTACAAGGGTGTGCCTGTCTTATTAACCAACTGGGTGATGATTTCGGTCAGCCTTTCCTTAGGGAAATAACAGTAGGCTGATACAGTTATGACAGCCAGGATGTTTCAGAGGTTACATTGTGGAGGATCTTCCCAAATTCCACTCAACTTCTGGGTTTATTATTCAGTTATTTACCAATATTGGTTTTACTCTTGTTGATAGTGTACTTCTGAGGAAATCTAAAGCTTTTTCTAAGCTGCTTAATGCTATGACAAGAAGGGTAAGTCCTTAACCCTGTCTACCCAAAGAAGCTGGAATAGTTGACCTTGCATTGATTTTTCTACCAACTGAAGTTAAACCAGTGCAAACCCCATGCGGACAGTTCTTTATTTACAGCCTGACTGACTTTGCTTGGGCTTAAAATAGAAATGTTCACACAACCACTTTACTTTTCTCAACAAAATTAACTTAAAATAGCACTTTGAATTCAACTGGTGCCTCTTTCTGCTCTGGGCAAATATGCCTAAATCTCCCCTGGTGAATGTTTAAGGGATATTTGATGCACTGTCTTTGTTGTGCTGTTTAGCAAGGGTATAACGAAGACAGGCAGTGACAGGGAGCTCCAAATTCAGCTGGGACCAGTAATAAATCTCACCTCACATCCCAGCATTTCATCACCTGTGAAGCTCAGCATGGGAGTGAGGGTCATGAGCACCAACCTGTAGAGGTCCTTTCTCCTGGGACTATAAAGGCACCAGGGAAGAGTATACAAGTGATACTCAGCTTCAAGTTAGGTCTTAGTCTAACCCTGAAAAACATATTAATTTCCTTCTTTCCCATGTCACACATGGAAAGGTATTCCTGAGGATGAGTGAGTGCATGCGTGCTTTGGAGATTTTGATTGTTGGTTTATTTTGCATCACATTGGGCTTAAGTTTTCCTGACTGTCTTTCAAAATACTTTTTATTTAAGTATTTTGTTCTTGCTGAGTGTTTTGAAGCTTCTGCATGCATTTTGGTGTGACTCCTGGGCACAACTTCACCCTTATGGACAGAATAGGTAGAGGTGGATATTTTCTTATCCCTACTGGCATCCTGCTTTAAGGATGCAAGTGGCTGCGCTGGGTCTCTACCAACATGGCCAATGTTTAACATTGGTCTGAATTGTTCCAGAAAACTGGAGGCAGCCCTTAGAGAGTTTGGATTTTTTTCAAGCATTGTGCTCAAGTTGATCAGTTTATAGGCATGCTACAGACATCTACTTGGTGCTTTTGCTGTGGCCTGATGAGGCCTTTAATTTCAATTATCTTTGTCTTGCAGATGGCTAGATCACTTGACTAAAGCCACAAGGGGAAGGACAAGAGGGGAAGAAGGGCTAGTTTCAGTGTGTGGGTCTCTTGTGTGTACAAGTCTCCGGGTCTCTCTCCATCCTCTCACAGGATGCCGGTTGCTTGCTGAGCTGCCTCTCCTTGTGGCTAGGTCCTGTTCCCTGCTCAGCACAAGGGCTGCTGCAAGAGAGCTCCCATGACTCTGTTGTTGGCAATTCTCAGCTAAGCAGTGCTGGCTCCAGAGGAAGAAATTAGTCTGTGGTCTCCTAGCTAGAGGCATGTTGGGGGTGACAAAAGTGACAGTCTCTGAATGCCAAGAACATGACATGCGGCGATGAACAGGAAGAAATGTTGAATGCTAGCTATGGTTTACACCCAGTTATATGTTCTTCTCTATCTCCACAAAGCAAAAAGTCCAGGGAAATTCTTAAAGTAGAATGGAGAAGGGTACTCTTTTTAGGAGAAGGAGAAAGAAGCCTAGCCCTAGGCTGTGCGAGGCTCAAAGGCCGGCTCTACATAAAACACACAATGAATGGCCTTGTGTCCTTCCCTCTTATATAGTTGCTTAAAACATCGTTAAAATGCTGGTCCCACAGGAGACTTCACAGCAGGGTCCTTGGGAATATTTCCTGTCATTTCTCTGCACACACACTTTTTTAAAATAGGAATATTGTGAGCTTAGGAAAGGAAATTGAGGTTGATGGAGTAATACTAATTTCTACCAGCTGAGACTTAGCCCACTGTCTGTTGTTTGCACACAGAAGTATTTATCAGCAAAACACACATGGGGTAATTTTTTTACTTCTTTTTTTCCCCTATTCTTTCATCACTGCAACAGCATAAACTTTTCTAATAGTATGTGTGGTTTCTTACAAATTAAGAAACAAAAACTAAAAGATAGCCACTTTGAGCACTATGATTGAAAGACCAGTGTCTTCAGGAAAATAAAGACTTTCTTCTGAAGACCATCCAGGTTTGTGTATTGAGAGTTTGGGCTTAGAAACAACATTTGGTGTTAACTGCAATTGGGAACATTAACAGTGTCAGAGATGGTAAATATTTGCATGGGCAGTCCAGGAGCGCACCCTGAGAGCTGATTAAGAACATCCCTGAACAGAAACATACTCAAGTGTGGGCTTTTCATGGACTGGATGCTTGATTTTTAGAATAAAAAAAAAAACCCTTCCTGAGCTAAGACCATAAGTTCACAGCATAAAATGAGTTGCTGTATCAAAGCTAGTTATAATGTGTTAGCTGTTCTTTGGTAGCTCCCACTACCAAGGCAATGAAGTACGATGAAATGCAACAAAAAAGGAATTGCATTTACCACAGAGTAATTGTGTACACATGAGTTTCTACCACAGAGCAGCTGATTTGTGATAACTGTTGGTCGTGTGTGATCGGTTTGCTTTTCTCCTTTTTTATTTTGTTTTTCCTCAAAAAAATTATGCAGGCTGAGCTATTTCTCCTTTGTTTGTATATTTTCAAATTGAAATGAAAATTAATGTATCTAGAATTGACAGTGTGATCTTTAGCTTAACTCTTTGGATTTCTAAAATGTGACATCTCACCTGTTTGGTCCGGTTTTGCATGCAATTTAAATGGTTTCAGAAAAAGGGCTATTTCCATCTCTCCCTTCTCCTGGGAAATCTACATAACAAAAGACATTCCGGTAACATATTCCCTTTGTAACACAAATATTGGTGTGATTCAGTGATTTTGTTGCAAAAGAGCCATGCCCTGGATTATAGAGTTGAGTTCTGAGGTGGGAAAAAGAGCTTGCAGCATGAAAGATAAAAAAGAAAATGCTTTAAGTGGTGATAATTTTACTTTTAAAAGGAGTCCAAGCACAATTTTTGCCTGACTTAGAGAAGAGCAGATGTCTTTTTTAGCACTACTCATTTTTCATGGAAGAAAGGTTTCAAATTCCGTCTAGGAAATTTTACACACATATGCCCAACAGTAGAATTATTTAATTATTACTTAATTGTTATAAGATATACAAATGTCGCTACATTTGGAGCTTAATCAGATGGCTATGAAAGTAATCAGGAGGTTTTCAACTGATTTTGTGGGCAATTACAGTCCTACAAAGCCAGCATACCTTTAGGAAGTCTTCCTAGGAGGGATTTAGAGCCCTCTGCATCTCCCTAGGTCCCTATCACCAGCCTCCTGTGTCCTGTATGCCAACGGCTGGGAATTCTTGAAGTGGCACTCACATGCAAACCTCACCCATTGCAGTGAAGATGGATAATGCCACTGAGCAGGGATCCAGGGTTTCACACAGAGTGTGTGTGCATGTGCATGCATATGCTGATTTTTGGTAAGCCAAAAGGACAGTCAGATGCCAGTTCCCAGTGAAAATGAACAGACATAATCTTTCCTTTCTTCCAAAATCTCCTCAGTAAATACTTGGGTAGAGCTAGTACAGATAGCTCCTGACCAAGCAGAGTATTTAAATAACCTTAAAAATTTAGCCTTAGCTATTAAAGTATTCCAGACCTCCCAGTCTGCACTGGGCATTAATTAGGTCACTCAAACACTGCATCTCATTTTGTTGCAACATTAGATTCATTTCATATTTATGCTTTTTCTTCTTCTCTTTCACTGATGCCAGCAGGACTGCCTTGTAAATGAGAAACCATTGTGTTTCTCAGGGGGAGCATCCTGTACAAATAAAAAAGTAGCACAGTAAATCATTTTATAGCATATGGTAGATCTAAGCCTCAAAGTACTCCAGCTTTCCATAGCAGCAGAGGCACAAATGGAATCAAATTAATAAATTGCCATGTTTTCTTCTTATGAATGTCTGAATTGTGAAGTTCACCTGAGCAGATACTCTGTTTTGTAATTGCCTGGTATTTGCTCTTCCTTACTAGAAAGAAGGCAAAGACGAGGCTTTTATCACCCCATTTCTCATATATTATGTGCTAGCAAACAGCTGCGTGTTTAAGAACAGGAGAGTGATTATTCCATATTAGGATCCTGAAGGTAGTAACGTTACATGGGAGGAAAGTAGGCTAGTGGTGTTCATTTATGGCACAGTCTCAGGGAGAAGGTATCGGAAGGCTGCTACAGTGAGAGACCAGAGGAGGACTAGCACAAGATGTGGGTTTCAGTCCTTCTCTACTACATCTGCAATACCACCCGTGACTTCTCTGGAAGATTTATCTAATACAGAGAATGCAATGGGTTGCTCACAGTTTACAAATTGTACGAACTGTTTGCAAGATCATCCCAGTTTCTATTTCTCTGCCGTCCATTCTTCTCCTCAGATAATTTTTTACACCTCAGCCGTCCCATCAGCGTATGGACTAGTGGCTGATCCTTCTCAGGTTTTCTTGCTACCTTATGAAGATGAATGTGGGACAATTAGGCCATGTATTAAATTCATGGCAGCAGAGCAGTGGGAAGAGCTACATGTGGAATCACACTTTTGACGTATATTGCAAATGACATGGCCTCTCTGACTCTGATCCGCAGCGTGGTACCACTGACCCTTCTTGGTGTTCATAAGAGGATGCTCAACAAAAACAGAGTAGTCTGTAGGTATTTAGTGATTAGCTATGTCAGCAAGCGACATAAAACCCTGTGCAAGTTGGTCACTACCCTGGTCGGTAGCCCACGCAATTATTACACTGCTTTTGCTCTAGCACCTTATTCCCTAACCCGACAAGTGACAACGAGTGAAATGAGTAAAGACAAAAGAGGTCATTAATTTCTTGTTATTGTCTCAAAGACAGCGTATGAACATTCCCCTAACGTAGTTAGCACAGGGATGCAAAAAATGGGAAGACAGACACAGAAGATTTGCATTCATCAGTTGTTAGGTCTGTGTTTGAAGGGATAAAATATTAATAAAAAAATTGATAGTTTCTGCGACAGATTCTGAAGGGAATTTCCATACGATGTTAATCCTGTAATTCCAGTACAGCATTTGTTGATTTTACAATCTCAGGTATACAAAGAGGAAACACACTTTAACAAACAGATCCTTCATTCCGGAAGCCTTTATCTTAGGAAATGCATGGCCAGGCCTGGGAAACACAAGTCATCAATGCCCTGTATGTTTTTTAGTCATTGAGATTAATGCAAAAAGAAAATAAGAATGGTAAGCGTGCCATATGATAAGCATGAAGTTAAGGGAATACAGAAAGAACGATAACTAAAAAGTTACATGGGCAACAGGTGACCATATTGAAGGGGGAATAACAGAAAATGTCATCTACAGAGTGAGTTTTCAAAAGTGTTCCCTCCTCACTGGGAATCTGGAGTATTCAGAGCAAAACAAGTCCTCTAATAAATGCTTAAAGTTGGGCTTCTACTAAATAAGATGGTCCTAAACAGAGGCATTTTGTAAATGTGGCTCTGCTTAAAGGTGAATGCTATCTTGATGCCCAGTGTGTTCTTGCACCTTGCTTTATTTTGTGTTGCACTTGTTGCGCAGTCAGCAGGGCTCAAATGATTTGTGTTGTCTGTGAAGCGTAGACCAGACTTGTCTGATACGATTTTTTGGTTTTATGTAGTACCTCCTATGGAAGATTGTAAGGAACAAGAGCCTGTGATGGACAACAATATTTCTCTGGTGCCTTTTGAGAGACCTGCTGTTATAGAGAAGCTGACAAGCAACATGGGAAAGCGTAAAAGCTCCACCCCACAGAAGTTTGTGGGTAAGCTTGAAATACGCCTTTTATTATTTTTAGCGCATAGGTATAGGTTACTTGTTATTTGTAATAGCCAAAAGAACAAGGAGAAAAGTAGCGCACTCAGAACTTGGTTGTGATGGGGAGGGACAATAATGGAGATGGTTAAATCACAGCAAGAAATCCTGAAAATTATTGAATTGATTTTACCAACCCAGACAATTCAAAGCTGAGGTCCCCAGAATCATGAAAATGGCTTAGAAAATCTTGAACTTTTTACTGTGCCTTAAGGCTGTTTTGGTTTTTTTAACTTTTCTCTGGCCCTTTTGAGATTTAGACTTGTAATCCTTCCCTCTCCTTGCCCCAGCAAATAAAAACTAAGACTCTCATATAATTATCTGTCTCCATATGTGTGTGTGTGAAAAAAAAAAAAAAGAGAAAAAACAAACCAGCAAGTATCTCAAGACTTGTAACTTGTATTAAATTCTTGAGAGTTGGCAACAACTGGTCTGATAATACCGGCATGAGGAAGTAAAATCACATCACTTCTGTTGGAAGAAGTGCTTGCTCCAAGTGCAGCATTCTGCACACGGTAAACTTATTAACGCATGAATATAAAACAGCACTGGATGACTTTTGGTTACCAAATTTAGAATCCTAGGCCCAGAATTCGTATTTTACTTTGTATTTTGACATCTTAAAATTGTTCAGCTTGTAACAGGAGACAGTATGGGGAATTTTACTTGGTTTGAGCTGTAGCTTAAAACTTCTTTTTACTGCTACTGAGGCAATGATAAACTTAGGAGGGGAGCTGGGACAGAGAATTATTTGGGGTAAGTGTATGCTGCTTGTCTCCAAAGTCATGTAATATGCATTTTCCACACTCGCTCCCTGGAAGGACAGTCATACAGATTTTAAGGGTGTCATATACTTATTCTGCCAACACTGAGGACACTTACGGAGAGAGGATCAGAGGACTGTAAGCAATTAACACAGCCATTTAGAAAAGTCATTGCCCCTCAGCTAAATGCAGATTCAGATGGATTTGTTAAATCACCACTGAAGGTGATTTTAAGCTAACCCACATGGTTTTGAATAGTAGGGGGCTAGCAGCATGCAGCAGCTCACCTGAGGGGCACTGACACACTGACCTGGCTGCTCTCAGTCATCTGACCATTCCCAGATATCAGTGCTAAGCCAAGGTTAGGTCAGGAACAATCCAACCCACAGGAGAATGCTGAGCAGCATCAGTATTTCCTGTATTGTTATTAGTCCTCTGAGATAAAAGCTTAATTCTTACACTAGTCTCTGTAATAGTGCTCTGAAATGAATTACTGTATAGCTGATAAGAACTGGAGGATTTATACTCTGATTTAATTCATTGTTGTGACAACAGTTGTGGTTGAAATGGGAGCAGGACTCCCTACTGACAAGCCAAATACAGCTTTATGAGATGGTAAACATGGCCTCATCATAGCAGGTTTCCCTAGTGTTGTGTCAGCAAGTGCTGTACATTCTTGCAGGTTGTGACAAACAGTGAAATAGTTAACCATGCTGGCACTTAAACTGGTGTGTCTAGACCTCAGAAACATTACAGCCTCAAAAGAAAGAAGGGCAGTTTCACACCTCTCGATCCTTTTCCCCCCAGGTTGTCCACAGACTTGAGCAGAATTGTGTTTGTAATACCTCTGAGGTTATCTTTGCAGGGGCTAGAGACTTTATCTGAGAGGGATGGAGACCTTGCTCCTTTCCCTTAAATTCTGGTGTACCTCTGCCTGCTCTCAAAGCAGTATAGTTTACTGATTGTAAGTATACCTCGCAACTGAGGCAAGCCACTTTCTGGATGGTATAAATTGAATCCGTTTTTGGAAGCTGTAGACGATGGTCTCTTTTTTTTAGACCAGGAAGGTTATTTTACTTGTCCACTCACATGCAATTAACCATACGTTGTTACTGTCTTCAAAGGCAAATTTACTGATTAGAAATCCTTGCCGGAAATGTGCTGTAGCAGATTATTATTTTCTTCAGTAGGGTATACTGTGGTGTTGGATAAATCTGTTTCTTCTATAGGTGTAACAGATCATTTTGGTATTCCATTTTTCTGGGGCTAGGAATTCAGGGTTTTGTGTGACATGCAGCTTTTTATCCAGATCCAGCTGTA
This sequence comes from Nipponia nippon, assembly GCF_047370975.1. NCBI lineage: Eukaryota > Metazoa > Chordata > Aves > Pelecaniformes > Threskiornithidae > Nipponia > Nipponia nippon. The sequence continues at coordinate 61,466,690 of NW_028262369.1, forward strand.
GGGAAAAAGTGTCCTCTTTCATATTTGCTCTATCTTGTTTTTCTGCCTTTTCTGATCTGTCATGGCATCACGGTGTTTGAATTGAAAAACAGCAGTCTCCGCTTTGCTGCTTTTCTTTTTTTCATCATGACCTTACTTTTCTTCCCGCTTTCTCCCCAGTGAAATATTGTTCAAGTCTATCAGGAAGAACTTGTAATGGTTCTCTTGCTTGCAGGAAATTTTCCTGCACATACTGCAAGTGTGGCACCTGTCCAAAACAACTTAATGGTGTTTATGAGAAGGTCATGGAAGCATAAGCTAAAATCTTTGCATGCTACATCTGTCAATGCTTTACTGCTCTTTCTGATCAGCAGTCTCCAAGGGACCTTGGTTATGGACCACAGTCTCTATCCTGGCTGAAATTTCGGGAGGAAGGGAAGCAGCATACAGCAAACAGAGTTAATTTCTGAGTGAGAGCCTTGGTTATATATCTGCTATTGAGGTGCTAGTCTTACCAAAACTGTTGAAATAGTGGAGGCAGAAAGCATAACTTACAATGCACTGGAGTCTGAGTACTTCTTTTTGCCTCCCCTTCAATGAAGGAAGAAGCAGACACTAGTGAAATTGAAAGCAACCATCTTCAAGCTGATCACATGAAGCAGATTCACGTGTTTTCAGTTTGAATGTGGTGCTCACTCTCACAGAGTGTCACTGAGGTTAAGAACTGGCAGGATACAAAAGGAGACATTTATGTGGCTTATGATAAGACCACAGTTGTTATAGTAAGAATTAAAAATACACAGGCATCTCAGAACAGATGAAGATCAACCAGCTTCAAAATTAGAGTCAACTTCTAGTTAGTGGGGGTCAGGAAGAAATTTACCCAGTGGTAAATTCTCTAACTGCTTTCTCCAAGATTTCTTGCAGCTTTCTCCCAAGTGTCCGGCATTGGAGTTGCTTTAGATACTTGATGAGATGGACTACAGGTATCACAGGACAGCTGTGTCTGTGTGCTTTGAGGTTTTTTTGAATGTCATATGATAAGATGACCACAGTGGAGAATGTTTCTTCTTCTACTAATGTAAGGCAAGAATAAATAGAATTTGAGCATAATTTTGCATGAGAATTCAAAATGATGAATCCGATTAGTTAGTTTTAAGTACAGATTTAGCTAAAGAGGAACTAAAATTGAAAACCATGTTGGACCTGTTTGCTAATGTTTCTTCTGAGCCCTGTGTTTTACTCCCTCTCCTCCTCATGTTATCATTTATTTTACTTTTTTATGTCACACTCCATTTCTATGGCTCTGACATCTTTGGAACCAGTTCATAATTAAAGGAATGAATAATTCAGGTCACTGGCAATTTACAGTTTTCTCTACTCTGCTGTCTGTGGTGGAGTAACTAAATGTGGAAGATAAAAGGAATTAAAATAAGGTTTGCATCATTCATCCAAGTAGTCCATAAAGGACAGGTATTATTTCTTGATCTATATAGCCTACAAAGGACTGACAATGTGTTTGGAGGCTGGATCAGACTCTCGCCAGATCCAGTTCTTTATTCAAACACAGGAACCAGAGCAGAATCAGGTGGCCAGAGTAGGTGACAGGGACCAATGGACTTTTCAATTTTCATTTCTTGCTTCCCACCGTGCCAAAGGCACCACGTGCCTCCTGGAGCTGTCCCCCAGTCCCACTTTGGCCCCACGTGGGAAGCAGCTGCTCAATTTCAAGTGAGGCTGGAGCCACCTCCTGTTACAGAGTTGTCCACCCTATGAGCGGCAGGACAGCCATCACAGCAGGACTGCCAGCCCATGGCAGAAACACTGAAAAGAGGATGTTTGATGGCAAGAATCATCCTTAGGTCATGTTAGATTAGAAGGGCCATCGTCATAGCACCATTTGCTTCTTCCTTCCCTATTTTTCTCCAAATGTCTAATGCATAAAAAAGGAACAGTTTTCTACCTTATACTTTCTTTCGGTAAGCTATAAGTGTAACACAGCTGGCTGTAGGGAAATGTAGTGAGGTACACGAACGTGGTGTCTAATCAGAAGCATGTGAGCCGTACTGCTGAATAGAGTAGGAATATTCATGTGCTTCACTTTAGACTTGCATGTAATTACCTTGCTAATCAGGGCTAAGTTCCCAACCAAAAGTGATGCATCATCTCCAAGGATAACCTGATTGTTCCATGGGTAATGTAAAATTATTTCTCCTTTTATGCATCACTTTAAGATAAGCCGTGCTAAGTGGAATGAATTATTATAGTCAAAAATAAAATGCTGAGTGATAGCTATGTTGAAATGTTCTAATGCTATTTGGAAGAGATTTGGGATTACAGTTCTGTTTCTTTCTTATGGTGGTTTGTACACATTTTGTTCCAAGCAATTTTGGCAAAAGATGGAAGAAGATTCTTGAGTTCTTTAATTCTTGGATAGCCAAACCAGTTGTATGTAGTGACTCCTTGAATTTATTAGCTTACACTGTTGAAGAAAAGTCTGGTTTTATGTACCGAGGCGGTCAAAAGTAACAAAGACAATGAAAACCAATGAAAATTATTTATCAGACTTTGTAAAATCATCTTAAAAAGTAAAGCTAGTCAACAACTAGCTAATATTTGTGTGTATGAACATATATGAGCATGTGTATCTTGTATCTTACACATATAGTTATACATATAACCTTTTCTATTTAAAAAGAAGAGTTGTTATATGAACTTTCCTTGTACTGACACTCTAAAGCCATCACTGGAAAAGCAGTGCTGCTGAGCTGAACCCTGACGTAAGTAGTGGTAAATTTGTTAACTTCAGAGGAGAGCTGTGATACGTAACATGCCCTGTGACTAGCGTAATTTACCAGCGTGTGCTTCTGGTTTCGCATATCTGTAATGGCATTGATGTAAAAAGGTTACAAGGATGTGAATTTGGATTCACATAGTGATGAATCGGCCAGCTTCATCATTATTATATATTTATTTATCCTGTGACAATGAAAGTTGCTTTTGCCTTTTACCAAATGCAACTAAGCTATACATGCTGTTTGTATGCTTTGTTTTCTTGCCTAGATAGATACTAGGAGAGGTGTGCATGTGTCGTTTTTTTTCTTGGTCCAAAACATTGGGGTAGGATTTTTTTTTTTTTTTTTGAGGGGGTGAATTAAGAAGATATTATAGCCTGAATGCAAGATGGTAGGTCAGCCCCAAGTGCCTGCTGGTACTTGCTCTATTCTGTGACTGCATTCAGTTATTTTATATTTTTCCTGCTGGTTGAAGGATTTACATATTGTGGCTCTGAAGGTGACACTGTACCAGCCCTCTGTACCTGTTGCTTATGTTTCTTGCTATGCAGCCCTGTAGTAAGGTATGTACAAGGCACCTCAGAGTGTGGGGGACATGTGGTACTGCCTCTTTTAATTTTGGGTGAGTATGTCTAATGGTATAAACTGGCAGAGCTTCATCGACCTTGGTGGTTCAATCCCATTTTCTACCAGTTCACATGTATTTCCTAACTTGAAGCGTGGGCACAGTCAGGCCCAGTGGAAGGTTTGGTATCAGTCTGGAGGTCGCCGCAGCCGCATGTTTCACCTGGAATAAAAAAAAAAAAAAAGCTGTTGGTGAGGTTGCTGTTTTACCCATCTCAGGACAAAAACTTTGTAGGAGGTCAGTAAACAAGTAGAAGGAGGCTAACTTTGGATTCTGGAATGCATTTCACCCCAAGTCAGGGGTTTTCTGTCTCTCCCCACCCCTTCTACAGTGAAACCTTGGAGTGATTACATTGATTTTTCTCATTCATTTGCTCTTGTCCCTTAGGTGAAAAGCTCATGAGATTTGGCTATCCAGATATTCCCTTTGAAATGAACCTAACCTATGAGAAGGAGGCTGAGCTGATGCAGTCTCACATGATGGACCAAGCCATCAACAATGCAATCACCTACCTTGGAGCTGAGGCACTTCACCCTCTGATGCAGCACACACCAAGCACAATTGCAGAGGTGGCCCCGGTCATCAGCTCAGCTTACGCTCAGGTCTATCATCCTAACAGGATAGAAAGGCCCATTAGCAGGGAAACAGCTGACAGTCACGAGAACAACATGGATGGCCCAATCTCCCTCATCAGACCAAAGAGTCGAACCCAGGATAGAGAGGGCTCCCCCAGCAATAGCTGCCTGGATTCTACTGACTCAGAGAGCAGCCATGAAGACCGCCAGTCCTACCAAGGAAACTCTGCCTTAAATCCCAAGAGAAAGCCAAGCCCGGCTTATATGAAGGAGGACGCCAAGGCTTTGGATGCCACAAAAGCTTCTAAGGGCTCTTTAAAGGATATCTACAAGGTCATCAATGGAGAAGGGGAGCAGATTAGGGCTTTCAAGTGCGAGCACTGTCGTGTCCTTTTCCTGGACCATGTCATGTACACCATCCACATGGGCTGCCACGGCTACCGGGACCCGCTAGAGTGCAACATCTGTGGCTACCGAAGCCAGGACCGCTATGAGTTCTCATCGCACATAGTCCGAGGGGAGCACACATTCCACTAGGCCTTCTCATCCAAAGGGGACTCGTATGAAGTAGAACTGCACATGAAGAATACTGCACTTACAATCCCACTTTTCCTCAGACATTGAGACGCCTATTTTGTTGTTGTTGCTGTTGTTGTTGTTGCTGTTGTTTAATTATTATTATTAACCTTATTTTTTGTGGACCCAACCTCATTTGCTCTGCCCAGCTTAAGAATGGAAAGAAGGAAGGGAAGGGATAAAAGAGGGGTTTGTTGCCGTCACTTTTTGATGAGTGACTCACCTCACTTTGTGTGGGAATTGAAAGGCAGTCCGTTTCTGTCTCAATCAGCTGTACATCATGTCCTGTTTTGGGATATCGCTCAACCCTGCTTAGGTGCTTTAGAGTCCCAACGAGATGCCACTCATTTACAATTTCAGACAAATAGGTAGAAACATTTCAGATGAGAGCCTTTTTCAAACATGTAGGTACGGTGCGGGGTTTCGGTGGCTGGAGGAGAAAGGGGGAACTTTATTCTGCAGAACGAACAACTATTTTTAAAGCAAAACTGTTAGGGTTTTAGGAGCACGAATCAAAGTCAATATTCCTTTCAAAATTACCTTCTAGGGTAAGCTGTTTTTCTGGGTTCAGTGTGTATTACCCCTCTAGAATGTAAAACAAACAAAAAAAAAAAGTATGTCTTAACACTGTACCACATTACAGCAGTTTAGTTTCATAAGTCTGAGGGCCTTCTGTGGTAAGTCTGAGGCTTTGTATTTTTATTTTCCTTAACTTATGAAGCACCTTTTTTAGAATTGTTGATTTGCTGTTACTCCATGCCTATGTGTTGACTCACTGGCTTCTTAGAGACCCTTGGGAGCCTTACTTATTTAGTTGCACCCTATGTTTTAAGAAATAGCATTTAGAAATAACATTTAAACTTGCTTCTAGGACAGTAAGTGGCCTAGGAGTGGGTAAGAGAGTCTGTAGTTTACTCAAGAGGTTCTGCTGCTCTTCTGAAATAATTTTGTTTTAAAATTACAGATTTTAAAATGACAAAAGTACTGGTAGAAAAGTGTTCTTTAAATATAATTATATATCTATATATACCTATATAAATACTTTCTCATTCTATTATCACAGTGTTAACCTCTTGGCAACAGCCTAAACTAAGACTTGCAGCTGGGAAAACGCTAGGGGCCAGGTCCTCGGCCACCATTAATCTTCTTAGCTCCATTGAATTTAATGGAACTACCCCAACTACTTCAGCTACATCAGGATCCAAGCCTTGACCGTTTTTCGTCTTGTTGACATCTTATTTGCTAATTTGCTGAAGCAGTGACTTCCTTTTGGTTTTAAGTCATCAGTTCCCCTTTAATTTAGGGGTGGAAGTGTTTGCAGATTTTCCTGGATAGCCTTGGCTCTTGGAGAGCACAGAAGCCCTGCAAACAAACAGATCACATATGACCTTCCCTACTTCTTCAGAAAGTGATACATGGAGATGCAGGTGCTGTGCTTTGATTTGGATTTGCAGATTTCACTTTTATTCCTAATTTATTAATTTCACTCTAGGGAATGCAAATGGAGAAACAAACTCCAGAGCAAGTCTTTGAACTACAGACTGGACAAGAGAAAAAAAACACCAATCTGTTTTGTTTCCTTTCTTTCTCTCTCAATAAATAACAAAGCCAGCAACCACCCAGCAAGTTGCAGGTTGCATCAGTAAAAGCTGGGCTTAAACCTACGTGACAGATTGCCATTGAAACCCAACTGTTTGTACCAATCACAATTGAAATGTTGTTGTTTGGCAACAAGAGCACAGCTTGAGAAAGGAAAAATCTGCATGGGTTTAACCCCCTCTGTGCATGCATTCTCCATGCACTTGGTGAGACCTTTTCCAAAGTATAAAGTTACTAAAGTATAAAAGAGAGAGCAAGATCAGGCCATAATGAATTCCCATCTGCACACTTCAATCTGCGTACTCGATGCATATGCCAGTTTGCTGTTCGTTTTGAGGGTACTGGGTTTTTTTTCTTTTTCTCTTCCTAGACCTGGAGCATTTGAGAGTAGGAGCTGAGTGGTATTGATTGAAATCTTTTTATGGTGACATTCTTGGCAGCTAGAACCTGTGTTTAGAAAGGATACAGTAGATCACGGCCAGATTACCTGATGACTGCTTCCCAGCACTGAAATGCTATTAAGTAGGAACTGGTAAAGTCTTGCAGTAGCCTATTAATTATAATACAATATGGAGAGAAATGCCATCTTGTGTAATGTGAGAGCTATCAAGGCTGGGAATATATGGGCTTTGGAGAGACAGATTTAAAGACCTATTCCCAACATTGTTCTTAATGTCGTTGGGCTCCTCCCCCTCCTTCTTTCTTCATCCTAATGTAGAGGAAACTCAGGCAAATGAACCGGTGCCATCCTCCAGACCATTCTCATTTTCTTGTGCTTGGTGCAATCAAAGGAGTTTGTGTAGGAGAAAAATGGGGAGATGCTGGAGGGCATCACTTCTATTCCATACGGCTGATTCTCTGCAGCTATGAAGGTTGACTTAGGAGGCAGCCGGCCATGTTCTGCATCAGGATGTGCTTGGAAATTCAGAAAAGGGGGGTTGCTTTTACAGCATGTCGCCCCCCCAAAAAAAGTGGTTGTGATTTCTGCTGAGGCAGCAAGGGTCTTCTAAGAATGATGTGCAAAGGGAAGGGTGCTGGGCCTGAAGGTCACTAGGCTTGCATGGGCCTCCAGAAGACACGTGTCTGAGCCAGAGAAAAGGGTTGCTGGCAATCCCTTTCAGTCTCTGGGAGACAACACTCTGTTCTCCCCTCTGGGGTCAGTGGAAAGAACATGGGCTATGGTTTCTTGGAATAGTTAGCACTGGGGAAAAAGTGTTAAAAAATTCTGCCTGTTTTTGGGAAAGCACCAGAATATGGGAAAGGCAGAGAATCTCTTGTGTATCCACAAATAAGTTGGCTGCAATTATATCTGCAGTTTGTTAGTGTGCACTTTTTTTTCACTGATACCTCCTGTAGTGTATATTCTGCAGATGTTTAAAAGATCAGACAGGGAGGCTCGGTGGTTTTGTAGCTGGCTTCAGTCAAGCCCAACTTCTTGTTCCAATGATAGCATGCGACATCTGTATGTGAGCACTGCCATGCCCTGGTATCACAGAAAGAGAGAACTGGGGAGGTGGAGGGGAGATGCTGGTTTAGCTATCTTCCAAAAAATGCATTTTTTGTAGAGCAAGAAGCTGGGGGGTTGCATTAATTTTTATTATCAATGTCCTTTTCTGAACACTCCCTGAAGATTTTCATCCTAGAGCTAGGGAAAGGAGAAAGATTAAATTCTAGTTCAAGTTTTTAACAAAGTTTTGGACTAGCGTTTATTTTAGTATTCACTTCCTACTGAAAATCATTGGAGGGTTTTGTATAAATCAGTTTGCCCCTACACGGAAACGTGCAAAATGGGACCTCAGAGATTTTTTTTTTTTTTTTTTTTTTTTTTTTTTGCTTGCTTGCTCTCTGCAGATTTCTAAGAAAAGCTCTTGAGTTTTGTCGAGTTCGTTAGTCATTCACAGTGTACTAGGAATTTCAGTACACGATCCTTGGCCTGTGGATCCATTTGTTCTAAGTATTTGGTGTTGGAAATCGAACCTGGCTGATTTTTATTAGACTGTCTTGAAATTCTTGGAATCAGGTTTCCAGTTAAAAACCTGCACTTGCAAATTTAGAATTGGCTTTCTGTGAGCATTCCCCATTTTCATTAAAAAAAGAAAAAAGCCATTTCTGCACACATCCCTGCCCGTAAACCCTTTCACTTCTTTTTACATCAAAAATGGCAAGATTCTGACTCAATTTAGAGTATTACAAGCCTATTAAATGAAATAGAAGTGTGACTGCTTATTCTGCTCTTGGTATGATCCATATTCTTGGAGCAAAGGGCATTATCTATATATCTGCTGTTATGGCCAATGAATTTTACAGCCACCTCTCATTGCAATCAGTTAGGAGGGCACATCAAAATATATAGCATTTTTCAGTAAAGCCAGCTCTGTACTCAGTAACTTATGGGATTAAAACAATTTTATTCTCCTTAAAAAGTACTTCCATCTATGATGTGATGTGAAAGGTGCCTAGGCATTAACTTCTATTGGTCTGTATTAGAGAGAAAGAATCCAAATTTGTTAATTGGCTTGATTTTAATGGTAGTAGTTTCTACAATGTGAGGACACAACTCACAAAATAGCCATGTGGAACTAACGTATGTTTAGTAAAAGGTGAAGAAATTCTCGATTTTAAGTGTTTCCAAATTTCTTTCTGTTTACAAGGGTATTCCTAAATTGGGGCTATCAGGCAGAAGAGGAAGCCAGGAATTAAACCAAACCCTTCAAAACTGGCCTTTAATAGGACATTATTACTGTTGTCCAGATCCTGAGCTGGCTTTTTCATATTTGGAAAAAAAGCCCCATTGAAAGAAGCCAGGCAACAAACACTCCTTCCTCCAGAAAGAAACTTTGGAGATAATTTAGGGAAAGGTGCTTATTTCAGCCAGGGACAGGAGCCGCAGTAATACAGTTCCTTCTCTAGATAATATTCCTTTCCTTAGCTCTCGCTGTGTATTATAATGTAATGAGGAGGGAGAAGGCTGCACTGATACCTGAGTCACATGAACTCAGTGTGGGATTTTAGGAAAAGTGTGATGAAATGGGCTTTGAAGCTAGAAATTTGCATCTTGGCTTGGCTTAGTATCATTTAAAAACAAAAATGGATGGTAGTAATGGCCTGCAGTCTAGGGCAGCTGGGGATTTTGAAAAAGTATATTTATATATATGGTATTGTATAATTAGATATATGCTTTATTGTATATGTGCCTTTTTCAAATGCATTTTGGAAGTTCATGATGTCGTTCATGATATCCTACCATACCCTTTCAGAATGCAGGACAAAAACCAACCCAAAGTAAACATCCCTTCTCCTATGGCATAGCAAGGCAGATCCCTCTCCCCTTCTGCACCCTCCTTGGCAGCTTGACCCAGAGAGAGGACTGTCTTACTACTTTGCCGTGAGATTTCCTGGAGTCAGCTGGCATTTAGGAGTGGGAAGGGCTGAAAATTACCCTAGCAAAGTGCATTCCAGCTATCCAGCCAGAACTGGTCTCGGAGCTGGTCCCAGCCAACACAGTGTCCCCAGAGCGGCGCCGAGACTCGCTGCAAAAGCCCCCAGCTGCACAGTGCCCCACAGAGTGCCAGGTCAGCCGTCTCCTGTTTTCTTCCCCTCCGCAGCTTTAGGTAAAGCACGCTTGAAAATGGACTTTGCTGGGCTTTCAAGTTCCCATTGAGGAAGGGGAGCAGACTTTAAAGCACCTGCCACTTGCTTCAACCTGGAAAAAGAAATCCAGCAAGAACGAAAGTCCTTTGGAAATGGTTTGCAAGTTTGACAATTGACATAGAGATGAGAGATGCCCATCTGTAGAAGATGTTATGGGGGTTTATTAGCTGTAATGCTTTGGTGAAAAGTGCAGTGTTGTTTCGGTACTTTCCTGGCAGGTTGGTGACCTAGTTTCAGATCTAGTTATTTACCCTGCACAGGTGCAGCAACTAAGTATGCTGGCACGGGCACGGCGTGAAACCTGCTGGCAGGGGAGGTGACTAGGCCGCCACGCTTTCGGTCAGACCCTGAGCTCAGCGGCAGCCCGGTGCCAGCTCCTCAGCACCTCTCTGCTGGGGTTTGGGCCCACGGCAGTCACAGAGAGTATGTCGGAGGAGGAATTAGGAATTATGTAGAAAAGAGGCAGAATTTGCTTCGTAGTTAATATATTCCCTTTTATCCCATTAACAGTTACCCTGAAGTATAGGCTAAGGAGAACATCCCTGGTTTCTAATTTAGCCTCCTACAGCCATGCCTGGAAGTGTGTGATTTCTGTCCTTCTCCACTGAGGCTCTTGAGTGAATAGAGGACAGTCAGGAGGAGGTGGTGTGCTGATGTTTTGCCATGCTGCACGCTTCACGGGGCAAGATAACAGTAAAACTGGTATCTATTTAAATCACCTAGCTTTTCAGTTGATCATGCGGACAAGCATTCCCAGTTCCTGTTCGCTTCCAGCCTTCGGAAAGGTGGTTATCGGTATGCTGACGTGGATCCTCATTTGGGAGGATAACTGCCCATGCTCTCTCCTTCTGTAAAAAAATTTTCCTTTACATACAAATCATGGGACCTAATTAATTAGTGGACAGAAATGACCGTATCAACAAAGACTTACATTGCTGTAGTAAAACCTAATATTATTTACAGTTGAAAAAAAAAAATACTGTGATGTATTTAGTAGCAGTACGTGAAATATTTTAACAGAGTGAATGATGACAAAGTTAATCAGATAATGTCTTGAGAGGGACTCGGATGATGTGTACTGTGTTGGGAGAAATGGAGCAGCATGACCCAAAGCTTGGGCTGTTGCTTCCTTCCTGCAGCAGGTATTGATTTAGACAACTGCACTGCAGCCCAAGAAAACATTTGAGCACATGATTAGCCTCCTGCCATCCCTTCGATTAGACCTGGAAGTGCACAGGAGCTTTGCAGTTAACCGTGTGCTTAATAATTACCATTACTTGTGAGATCAGGGCCTTATTTGCTAATTGGTGCAGCACAGCAGCTCTTGTTAGGTCTCAGTCGTCAGCACTCAGTGGCGGGGCTCTGCGGTGAAGATGCGTTCGCTTACATTTGTGTAGTAGCCTTAATCCCTCGCAGTCGGCGGTACGTGAATACTGGTAGCCTCTAGTCTGTATTATCAATCATGGATAAAATATGGATGCCTCCCGCAAGGCATAGTGGAGAGCATGACTCCGTTATTGGCACAACGAGGCCAGTTTGCAGTAAATCGGGCCATTTAGTTTTACCTCAAGTGACACCGAATAAGAAAAGCTTCTTGAAGGGGTAGAGGTCACTGAATCCCCTACTATGCACTTACTGGGATTTGACATTGCTTACTGGAAATGGATGTTCGTTCCTGAACACACTGTAACAAGGGAAGGACTTTTGGTTATTTTTGTAGTCGTTCAGATTCTGAAACTGTGATCAATTATTTGACGAATTGTCAAGTGTCCTCAGAGCTTGAACATGTTCACTTCCTCTGCCATGTAGCAGTCTCCTCTGGCTTTCAGTGGTTTTCTCTTTCTCTCTCCCCCTTTTCCTTCTCTGAGCTTTAAGTCTGGGCCTGCTCTTATCTCCTGTAGCTTTGGGCTGTCTAGGGTTTTGGGGGTTGTTTTTTCGGGTTTTTTTGTTCATTGGCTGTACAGTCTGTTTACATATTTTTGTACTCAAGTGTAGTTTTCTATTAAAAACAGGAAAAAGAAAAAAAGATAGTTGATTTGAGAAAAAAAAAATTGAGGTACGTACTCTGTGTAACACTTTAAAGATCTAGGGTACCTTCCGAGATGACTCCACAGTGATGTAATTATAATACTGTATATTTGCCTTCCTTTTTAGTTGGTTTTATTTTCTGGTTGTATTGTTTTTCCTAAAATGTATATCTTTTTATGAGAAACTGGAAACTTTTAATGCAAATGTTTAGAAAGAGTTAAAATTCTAAAGTAAAAAAGTCATATAATTTTTTTTTTCCTGTTGGAAGAAAACGCTTTAAAAAAAGTTTTACTACTGTTGTATTCCAGGGTGGGGGTTACCAACCCCGAATTTGCTTCTTATGCTTCATTCTTGGATCCTGCTTTCTAAACATGCTCATTGGAGACATGGATGATTTGCTTGTATTAGTTGAAAAAAAAAAAACACCAACAAAACCACCTTTTTGGGTTATTTTTCTGTTCAAGTGCAATACTTTCCCTGACGTCTTATTAATGTACAATGGTTTCTTTTTTCTTTCCCCAGTCCACACAAATCAGTGAAACAAAATGCTCTGTCTTAAATACATTCAAAGATAAGGTTCAAGTAACGACGTAAATTAAGGTTGTGACTGACAAAAGAAAGAGAAACTGTAAGTTAAGGCTGAAGCCCATACCTTAACTCCTGCTTTTATTTGACATTGAAACACATCCAGTGTATGAATTAAGGACATACCTGTTCTTGCCTCTTCCTTCCTTTTCTTTTATACTTGCAGCTTTCTTTTTAAGAAAAGCACTTAATATTGATGTTTATTAAAAATAACAACAACAACAAAAAAAAAAAGAAAGATGTTTTGGTCTGATCCAAAACCCACTCAGTGGAGACTCTTGTTGACTTTGATGATGGATTTTGGATTAGGGCTAATCTCTTAGCTAGGGCAAAACTGCCATTTACTCTAATGGGAGAGATTTGCCTGCATAAGAATTACAGGACTTGTGTCCTTTATCTACCTGAGAGACCAGAAAAGCTTCTTTAGAGTTGTCCTTGTCTTATATAAGTTTAGATGGGACTTGTTTTACATATCATACATATTTATATATAGTGTATTTTTAATGCCTTTTTTTTTCCCCCAGTAGACTGAAGCCGCTGTTCTGTAAATATGTATTTAGGTACGTAATAAAATAAAAAAAATCCCATTGAGATTTCTTTGAAAGGCAGTTACTGCGCATGCACAGTAGCCACTTTTGTCTTTTAAATTTGTATTTAAGATATTTCTTTTTAATAACAACAGAGGTGAGAAGACTGTATCCTGTTCTGATTGATTGCCAAAATTATTTCCCAGACTCTTGTGTTTGAGTTCAAGAAGAAAAATGCATTCGGTGGGTGACTGTTGCAGTTACCCATGGGTTCGCACTCCGAACGCCAAATTCTGGTAACCTCATACAGGTTGTTTAGGTCCTCCCACAAAAAGGGACCTCACTGCAGCAGTGGGATCATAGCAAAGCACGCACCATTTTGTGAGCGTAATTTCAGGCTATGGGGTCTGACCCATTTGTCACAGCATCTTCCCTGACTCACACAGAGTTGCACTCTGCCCACTTCAGTGCTGTTTTCCTGAAGCAAGCCGAGTGACTAATCCGGCAAATGATCACTTTTCTCCCAGGTTACGATTTTTTAGTTGTGTGACAGATGTTCTGAGCTCAAATTGAGGAATCTTTTAAATTATAAAAATTAAATTTAAAAAAAAAAAAGAAAATCCGAGTTTATTCCAAAAGCCAGTGAAAACATCGGGAATTGTCCAATTGCTTTATGTGGTCATTGCAACATGCTCTTATAAAAGGAGTTCAGAAATTATCACTATGACAGTGGTGCATGTGAGCAACCCTAATATAAACCTGTATCCCCCTGCTAAAAGAGTTTGCCGCTATAGACTGAACTATGGGACTTTTTTTTTTTCCTTCTTAGTATACATGCATACATATGGTTCCACATCTGTATGTGTGTACTCTGTACATGTGTGAGTGTTGTACAGCCATGTGAGAGTGAGTCTGTATGTGTGTACAAATAAAAGAAGCTGCAGAAACTTTGTAATACTTTGTGAAAAGGATTATATTATAAAGGTTTGTACTGTCTTGAGTGCACAGCTACTGGAATAAATGTAGGGAATCTCAGGAACAAGCATATAATTTGTCCAAGAATTATTTCTTCTCAGAAGTGTAAGTGCAGTTTTTAATTCTGTATATTATTTAATATTTTACCAATAAAAATAAACTTCTGACATGAAAGGGTTTTCCATTCAAGCTTTCTGGAAACATTCGTGTATGCATACTTTTTTCTTTCTTGCAGCAGGAAACATGCATGGCAATTTGGCACCTCAAAGGAATCGCATTTCTACCTGATAACAAATCCTATTAATTAACTAGACAGACGGAATGTGTTATGAGTTGGGGTTATGAGTATGGGTTATGCGACTGGCGAATTGGGCGCGGGTCCACTTTTAATATTCATTGAAGCTAATGACGTTCTTTTCATCAGCTTCAGCGTGAAGTTAGAGAAGTATTCCCCCTAACGTCCTACTGTGTAAAATGGTGGCATCGGTCACCTGCCACTTGGTCTACCATGTTTTTGAAATGAGTTAGCGGCCCAAGGTCCAGCTTTTTCTGGAAAACACTTGGACGACATAAACAATTCCGCTGATCCCTTCCCTCAGCATGCGTTTCTGGCCGAGTTCCCCTCTCTCGTACCCAGAGATGATCTTCCCAGTAGGGATTTATTGGGTAGTTCACATCACCTAACTTGTTCTTTCTTTCGTAACGCAGCTACCAATCTGGTGGCATTCATGGTACAAACTCTTCAGACTAAAAGGAAGATCTCGTGAAGCTTTCTAAGTTGTTTGTTGCTTGTTTTGAGAATCTCTTGTAAATTCTTGGTTAAAGATTAACCAGCCTCTCCCCATAATAAAAGTGTTCATCATTGACGTGAGAATGGAAACTCCTTAAGATATCACCTGAATAAAACTTAATCTTCTTTTAAGTCATGTTTGATGTAGGTTGTCTCTGAGGAATGCTTCTGTCCAGTGAGCAGAATTTCCCCTGTTTTACTTCGCTCAGGATTGCCAGATTACTGGTTTTGCTTCAAAAAGACCAAAGATTCACCTAATGGGACAGTCCAAATACTTAATGCATAGAGGAGAAATCACGTTGTGCCATTGCAAGACAGAAACGATGGGCTTGACCAACTTAAAGTCCTGTCCCAAAACTTAGTGGAGATGGTGGTGCTCTTTTCATTGACATCAAATAAGGGTCTGAGAAGAAGATGGGAGAGCTCATAGGCAGAAGCTAAACAACTGATAATCATTAAGGCTGCTGAGTCATTTGCAGGAGTGAGATTCTGTGCATGGCCTCATGCTATTAAGGAAGAGAGTCTTAGAAATCTCCTAGCCATGATTCAGGGGCAGTGTGGTGTTTGTTCTTGTTGAAGTGTCTGGGTGAGAGTCACACCATTGTGTACCATTGCCTTTTTCTCTAGATCACCCTGTCAGCAGCTGCAAGCAAAGGGCAAGTTGACCTCACCCGTTCAGCTTTATCTAGGCAACAGGGAATCGTGTCTAATCCTTCCCCTGCGTCACTTTTGCTGGGAAACTCTTGCTCTTGAAAATAGCTCTTTACTGCTTTATAGCAACAGAAGCTTAAAAATTACTCCAGTGACCAATGTCTGCATATGCTTGTCATCGTTGGGTCTTAATTTGGTCTACAGGAGGCAACTGGTTTCAAAATACTTCGTAGTTTTCTCTGATACTGGATCAACTGATGTAATCGCAGTGGGTCTTTTAAACTGCAGCATCACCCTTCATGTTGATCGACTGGATCAATCTAGTAGCCAGGTAAGTGACATGTATCTGACCTGCCTGTCCAGCGCCTTGGCATTAAGCTGAAATTCCCATTGTCACCAACAGGCAGTGACAGCACAAGTGGATTTTGAGCAGCGTGTTCTGACAAGTGCTGTACCAAAACTGATACAATTTTCCCAGTTACTAAAGATGAGGTGTTGGTTCCTGGCTTTCACTTCTATAGCATTAATATTTCTGTTTTTATGCAGTGCTTTCAAGAATTTACTAAAGCTTCATCTGAGGGTGAATTTGTGTTTTTGAAATGTGGTGAATCAAAGTACATTTTTCTCCATGTCTGTGCTCGAATGTCAAACCCCAGCCCTCCAATGAGTCATTTCCCACCAAGACACCACAGAGTATATAACCGAACTGTGTTAATGGGAGGCAATGGTAGGCCCTCAAAATCGCATTATGAAATTCACAATAATCGAGGGACTAAACAGAAATTTTGCTTGGATTGCAGTTTGAACATGCTTCGTTTTTTTCTCTTTTTAGTCAATCCTAATGTAGTTAGCCCTCAATAAACCCAGTTTTACCCTTCTGCCCTTCAGTGCTTATTTTTGTCTCTTCTTGGTGCATCGTATAAGCATGTCATAATTTCCAGCATGCAATTATCAGTGTTTTTTTTTTTCACAGCAGAGTACCTTAGGAGCTGCAATGACTTCTGGATTCAATGAAATACGAGTTGAAAGGATTACCGTGTAAGTACTCAGGTTGCTTAAAATTTAAGGCTAAGAATGAAAGCTCTTTTCAAAGGAATATACTTGTGAAATAGCCTCTGTGTGTCCTATTAATTCCTGGTACAGAGATTAGGGATGGAGTCCCAGAATACGACATTTCCTGGGGATTTCTGTCGGTGGAGAAACAGAGCCCTTCTAATGAGACTATATAAATGCTCAATATTATCTCATTATTTTTCATTAATCCGTGCACCCAGCCCGCCTCCACATGCTGTAATTCCATGTTACCACCCATGTTCACATTAAAATAGGAACAGATTATTCAAGACTCCCACACAAATCGTGAACCTCTATCCCTTCTGATCTGTCACCAGCCGTCCCTGGGACGGAGGAACCTCTCCCCTAGGCAAGAACAAGTCTTTAACCCTGGCAACCCGGCCCTTCAGAGCTAAATGCCTATTTTTATTCCTGGCAAATGCTCCTGTGGCATCCAACATCTGAGCCCGGATGAAACTACCCTGTCAAAACTGATTTTTAACAGAAAATTGCTTTTCAGTGAACCCATTCTCTATGGAAAGTGTCTGCTTTTCATAGATTTGGGAGGATTTGGGGATTTTTTTTTCTCAATAAGAAAGCCTGAAACTCTAAACCCTCCGAAGGTTTCTGGGTTATTTTGTTTGGTTTCAAGAGGAAATACTTCCCTGCCCTCAACTCCTGTTTTCATATCAGTTCAAATAATGTCAAGACACTATTTGCTGCTCTTTCCCATTATTTTTGTTACTTTTCCTGTTTCAGGCTGCCTGTGTGTAGTTTATAGGGCGTGGTGAGGAATGTAAATTATTATTTTCATGTAGGTGTGGTAGCTATTCAGTTGTAAATCCTGTTTTCAGTCCTTCTGACTATTTTATTTGTGATCTGTAATATCGATCTGTCTTCAGTGCAGAGAATGCTGCAATCTATCAGGAGCAGGGACTTTTATTCCTTGCTAAAATAAAGCATTCAAAGCACTCCCAGAAATCTCTGAGATGGAAAAAAAAAGATCTTGCTTGAAGCCTTTCTCTTTTTTTTTTTTTTTTTTTTTTTGGCTCTTTGAAATGAGTACAGGAGGTTTTTTCTGTGGTTGATTTGTTTTTATCGGTTACTTGCAAAATCTGACCGGCCTCCCTTTTCAAATTCATCTCCTATGGTAGCCTGCCACTGGCTGTCTCTTGATAACTGACTTTAAAAAAACAAGTTTAAAGGTTTGCCTCTGAATGCGATTCGTGATGGTGAAGAAACAGGACTAATCTATAAAAGAGAGCTCTGCAGTTGCTGTTGGACTCGAGTGAAGTTGTCAAGCTGTTTTCAGTTCCACGCGAGCCGTAGCAGACATGCCTGAAACACAGCTGTATTTTCACACAAGCTGTGAAGAGGCATTTTGGCAGCCGGCTGTCAGCGGTACCGCAGATGCTCTGGCTCTCCAGAACTCTTTTCTGAACCAGTCCCATCTCAGGAAGGACAAGCTGCTGCGTAAGGCCTGAGGGGTTACATCGCCTATAGGACCAGATCCTCAGCTGCTACAAATCTACACGGCCTGAGAAGCCTTACTGGGGCTACGCTGAGTTACCCCGTTTCTCTGTGAGATGCGAGTGCTCCTCTGAGCTCTCTGGGCTGTTGTGCATGCTCTTATGGATATGCTTTCATCTGTGCATGTCTTCTTATCTGTACCTGTTCTAATGATAGCCATTACAACCACCAAAATGGGTGATTTTGAGACAGCATCTTCCTGTAACATCTAGTTGTCAGTTCAATTTAGATCTCATTTATGGACAAATCCAGACATCTAGGAGTACAGTCACCGCAGATTCTTTTTTTTACTTTTTTTTTTTTTTTTTTTTGGATGCTTAGCTAGAGGCACATAGAGTCTTTGTGCCTGAGATTGTGGCTAGTATCAGTCATTGGTCTCCATGAAAACTAAAGTTTAGGTGTTGCATGCTGCATACGCAAAACTGATGGCCACGCTCTTTTGGCCAGCATACTATGAAAAGTGTGGAATATAGCTGCCATTGAATACCTCTGTATATTGTTATCTATCAAAGAGATGTTTCGATGGATTACCTGAAAACAGCCCAAGTCCTACCAGCTTGAAAAGCTTCTCCTTTTACTGAAGTGGCAGAAATCTGTACTGTTTGGGTGAAGGTTGCATTTCCCGAGCAGTGAATGCATGGTTTGGATGCCTGCAGTACATACTGAGTGTTATGCTGCTGCTGTGTGGCCATGATAAGGCATTTAAAGTGCTTTTTCTTGGGAGTTCTTTTTAAAAAAATAATTTCTTCAGTCAAATGTTCTCTTTATTTGCCTTCAACTTCTCCCCTCTTTCTTCCAGTAAGAAAACAGAAGTTGTCAGTAGATACTAAAACACAGCAAGGTTTAAATTAATTCAGGTTGATATTGATTATTTGCATTATGTTAGTTCTTCTTCTGGGAAAGGCTGTGGATGTTGTCTGCCTGGACTTTAGTAAAGCCTTTGACACCGTTGCCCACAGCATTCTCCTGGAGAAACTGGCTGCTCCTGGCTTGGACAAGTGTACTCTTCGCTGGGTAAAAAACTGGCTGGATGGCTGGGCCCAAAGAGTTGTGGTAAATGGGGTTAAATCCAGTTGGTGGCCGGTCACGAGTGGTGTTCCCCAGGGCTCAGTATTGGGGCCAGTTCTGTTTAATGTCTTTATCAATGATCTGGATGAGGGGATTGAGTGCACCCTCAGTAAGTTTGCAGATGACACCAAGTTGGGCAGAAGTGTTGATCTGCTGGAGGGTAGGAAGGCCCTACAGAGGGATCTGGACAGCTGGATGGATGAGCCGAGGCCAACTGTATGAGGTTCAACAAGGCTCAGTGCCAGGTCCTGCACTCAGGTCACAACAACTCCATGCAATGCTACAGGCTTGGGGAGGAGTGGCTGGAGAGCTGCCTGGCAGAAAAGGACCTGGGGGTGTTGGTTGACAGCTGGCTGACTATGAGCTGGCAGTGTGCCCAGGTGGCCAAGAAGGCCAATGGCATCCTGGCTTGTATCAGGAATAGTGTGGCCAGCAGGACCAGGGAAGTGATCGTCCCCTTGTACTCAGCACTGGTGAGGCCACACCTTGAGTACTGTGTTCAGTTTTGGGCCCCTCACTACAATAAGTGTCCAAAGAAGGGCAACGAAGCTGGTGAAGGGTCTAGAGCACAAGTCTTATGAGGAGCGGCTGAGGGAGCTGGGGTTGTTTAGCCTGGAGAAGAGGAGGCTGAGGGGAGACCTTATTGCTCTCTACAACTCCCTGAAAGGAGGCTGTAGCGAGGTGGGGGTCGGTCTCTTCTCTTCTCCCAAGTAACAAACAAGGACGAGAGGAAACGGCCTCAAGCTGTGCCAGGGGAGGTTTAGGTTGGATATTAGGAAAAACTTCTTCTTCACCGAAAGGGTAGTCATACTCTGGAACAGGCTGCCCAGGGAAGTGGTTGAGTCTCCATCCCTGGAGATATTTAAAAGACCGGTAGATGTAGTGCTTAAGGACATGGTTTAGTGGTGGACTTGGCAATGCTAGGTTAATGGTTGGACTTGATGATCTTAAAGGTCTTTTCCAAACTAAATGATTCTATGATTCTTAGAAGTCCTTCAGAGCGATGTGGTGTTCTAGCACAGAGCAAAAATAGGTCCTAGCTAGCACTAATGGTTTTATCATCTAATTATAAAAAGAAACTAAGCTTCTCATTTTCAGAAGTCCAAAGATGTTTTTTGTAATGCTATTCTGACTCCTTTATTTCCCAAAGCATGGATACCAGACTTGGAGACAGTATTCCAGTACCTGTCTTGCTGCTTCTCTGGGGACTGTTCACCATGTACTTATATATGGGTATCTACAGAGATACAGAGATGCATATCCTTGTGTTCCCATAAATGGCTTTTCAGTATTTGTGGAGCAGTGAGCTGTGCTTACAATTGTGCATTGCACTTTTACCCTGTGTTTAGCTGACCTCCAAGCTTTGGCTGGATCACTGCTTTTCAGAATACAACTCTCCTCCGTATAAATGTGCCGAACATCGCTGGTCCTTGGATGTCTGATCCAAAGCTGAGATGTGCTAAAACACGTGTTGGTCAAAAGAGTCCAGCTACCCAAGAGATCCGGATGGCTTTGGATAACTGACATCCTAATCTTTATCGTGCTGTCACAGATCTGCTTCATCTGTGGACGTTACTGGCTCTATTCCTCTGGCTTTTTGGTTAGATCTTTTGATAAGATATTAAATGATCTGGGTCAAAAACAGATCTACATGGGACCTTGCTAGAAATGCTGCAGCTGGATGATGCCTTATTTGCAGTTCCTATTGAAAACTCTCCAGTAGATAGATAGGCTGTGATCCATTTAATATGTCAGCATTGATTTTTTGTTTTCTCCAGAGAGGGGGAAAGTGATAACACTATTGATAGGACACCATTTTTATGCTGGTCATATCTGCTGGAAAGGAAGTTTTTAAGATTAAGCTGGTGTGATACACCCTGTACAAGACTCTTCAGCTGTTCTTAGGAGACAGCTTTATGTAACAGATGAAAG
Source organism: Nipponia nippon (assembly GCF_047370975.1). Classification (NCBI taxonomy): domain Eukaryota; kingdom Metazoa; phylum Chordata; class Aves; order Pelecaniformes; family Threskiornithidae; genus Nipponia; species Nipponia nippon. The sequence continues at coordinate 61,487,629 of NW_028262369.1, forward strand.
GTGAAGGACTTTCTGTGTTTGGTATAGACTTGGTTATGAAAGAAAACTTAAGCTCTTAAGGAAGGAATGGTTTTGAAGATAACATCACTAGCCAGTTCATTCAGCTTCACATGAAATTGCCAGTTTTTTAGTGACTCCTGTCCTGCCAAATTCAGATGACCGCAACACTGGCCACATACTTCATTTCATCGTATGTGTTGCTGCATTGCTGAGACTTCTTTGAGACCCAGGCTGTTAATAGGGAAGCCTTTGCTGTTATTTCGGGCTGATCTGTGCAAGCCTAAACTAGGCTGAATAAACCATGGATAACCTCTGGTGCAATTTTCTCTTTAGTCATTTGCCCCATTCTGCTACCAAGCTTAGACACTGCCAAAATCCCTAATTGAAGTTTCTTTTTAGGGGAAAATGGTGATGGAATAAGCCAAACAGTGATTTTATAGCACAGTAGTTCTCCCGCTGCTGCTCTTTCAGGGTACCCTCTAATTCATCATTCTTGGAGCCTTTGCACCACTTGGCTTATCCCATTCCGCACTGGACCAAAAAGAGGGTTTAGTGCAAAGCACCATGTATCTGTTTCGGGAGGTATTTAGGCAGGGGTATTCCACAACAGCTATTTTGGGCTATTTCCCCACATAAAGAAGCTCTGGTGCTTATCTCGATGGAACAAAAGTCAGGCCTGTTCTTCTAGATAAAATGTTTTCCCCTCCAACTGCCTGATGGCTTATCTCTGGTCTTGCAGCATCACTCGTAACCCTTCTCCTGACCCACTTAACTTTCTGCTTTTAGCAGAGCTGGGGTGGGGGTAGGGAGACTTGATTCATGAATAATATTCACGTTCTTTTAATGTGAAAACTCTTCAAGTGCTCCACGCTCACATAATTAGGAGAGAAATCTCTATTCTTAATCAGCTGATAAATTATCTATGGGCAGAGCTTTAAGAATGTATTTCTGGTGTGTTTGGTTCTTATAAATTATTGGGGTTTAAGCATTTTTAAGAATCTCCTAACAAAGAGAAGAACTTTAGTAATATTATTTGACACTTGTCACCTTATTTTCTTTGCCTGTCTAAAAAACAAAACAAACAAAACTGTGGTCTCTCTTTTGCATATCCAGAGCAATTTCTATTAAATCAATATTTTAGCAAGCATAGCAATTTATTAGTGCTCACCTTTTGAGCCTCAAAAAATAGATACGGACTGAATACAGGTAGTCAAGGCAGTGAATACATTGTCCCTTAAACTTCAGGTTCAGCCCACCGGCAGGTACAGCCAATGCAAGCTTGTTTGTTAATCTATTTGGAATTAGGCTGGTACTTTTAAGCCATTTCCTCGTGAATTATTAGCTATCAAAATGTTTTTATCAGCTGGAGCTGACTGGTGTTAGTTTCTTGGAGAGCCACCGCATATGCAGTTAAGCAGAATTCAGTCCGGTTTCCTATTTGAATGTTAATTTTAATGAATGCCTCTGTTCTACACAGCGTGGCAGAGACTGCTCAGAAAATGCTCTTCTCCCTGAATCTGTGTGCAAATAAATCCAGCAGTGTGATAGATGGATGGTCTGGCAAAACAAGGAAGAATAAAAATTCTGGCAGTTTTGAGTAAGATTATTAAATGGTGGGACTCTGGACCCTCCAGGATAGACTGCTGGGAGGAAGCCATGGACACTGCAGTTGAAGACATCATTATGAAGTGGGACTAACATAAGGGTTTTTCCCTTCCTCCCCAAACCAGTTTAAGGGACTGGTTGGAAGGCTGCCAAGGTGCAGGTGACAAGATGCTTAGTTGACTTTATAGCTTCAGCTCCAAGGAGAGGAAAGAAGGGATGTAATCATGTGCGCATCCAACTTGTAAGGGTTGTCGCCAGGTTCTGCACTTTGGAAATGCCAAAACAAACAAGCAAATCAGTTAATGAATATTTTCACATGGCGCACAGCCTTTCACATTCTTGCATTTACCTTCATTGCTTCCATTAATCGTATGAAGTGTCACCGTTGCTTCTCGAGGACAATTTTACCACGTCACCTTTGATTTTATTTTCTTTTCCATGCAGTCATTCATAGGTGGAGAGGAAGAATGAAACCTGCTTTACTTAGCCAGTGTGGAGCTGTGATTTCGTTATGCTGGCATATTGAGTTGTAGCCATGTGTCACAGATCTTTTGCTTGTCACCTCCCATGTTCTCACTGTTGCCTGTCACTTTAAAATTAATTCATTGATAATCGCTTACTCCCCCGAGATGAACACCGTGTTCTTCTACTCACAAGGCACTACCTGATGCTTCATTTGGGGAGGATGGAGAGAGGGAAAAACAAAACTCGACAATTGTGCTGTGAACCAGTATAATTAATATATCCCATATGTGACATCTAATTTAAAGAGTATTAATAATGTAGCTAGTTCTTCGGTCAGAGCATTGCTTTTCCAGATATTGCAATGTAATTTTGTCTACACAAGGGAGCAGAAAGAGGAAAGGAGTCAAATCTTCCTTTCTGAGTTTGTACAGGATCTGGCACTCCCAGGTCTTGGTGGATGATTGGGGCAATTTGGCATTAACACCATGTGAATCGTATTAAAGAGTAACCACCTTCTCTGTGCCATTGCCAAAGTTGCTTTTGGTAGCTGTGCTCTGAGTCAGGCTGGAGTTTTTTGAATCACAGAACGGTTGAGGTTGGCAGGGACCTTGAAAGACCGTCTGGTCCACGCTCCCTGATCAGGCAGAGTCACCTAGAGCAGGTTGCCCAGGGCTGTGCCCAGCTGGGTCTTGAATATCTCCAAGCATGGAGTCTCCGCAACCTCTCTGGGCATCCTGTGCCAGTGTTTGACCACCCTCACAGTAAAAATGTGTTTTTCTTGTGCAAAGATTACGGCAGCATTAGGAAACAGGATGCTCGTGTGGAGCAAGGCGGGTTGTTGCACACGCCAGACGGATAAGATCAGGGCAGAGCTCCTGTTTCGGTTGGCGCCAGTTGCTGGGCTCCGCTCCCTGCTTGCAGCACGTGTAGCGACGGGGAGCCACCTTATCTGCCGGCCCTGAGCAAGGAAGCCTCAAACCACGGCTGGGAACATTTTGAAACAGATTTTTGTCACCCCAGAGGAAACATCATAGGGGAATAACAGGCCCTTGTAGCTGTAAACCAGCGATGACAAGATAAAGGCACCCAACTTGTCCTTTGTACGTATCTAATAGTGCAACAGCAACTAATTCTAATCCCTTTATTTCAGGGTGGGGAGGAACAGGGATATTTCTCTTTCTCAGCTCTTCTCACTATTGTGTTTCCTATGTGTACACTTATTTTTTAATGTATATATAGATATGTAGGAGGCCTGGGGGTCTGTATGCACGTACAGAGAAGTAGGATGTGCTGAAATGGTGATCATTAGTGTGGAGTTTGAGAAAACACAGCCATGAAAGTTGTGCAGAGCATCTCGGTTACCACTCAGAACCGAGAGACTCTCGGCTCTAGGCTTTGCTGGGCTCGGTCGATGTGTGACCTCAAGCCCAGTTTACAGAAATAAATTTTGACCAAAGGCAGTACCTTTCTCTGTTTGAAGGATGCTTTATGCTTGCAGTGCAGTTCTAGAAAAACATAGATAGTGGAAAATGCCCAGAGAAGGCAAAGCTGGTTCAGAAAGGATTCTTCAGAAGACAAGTTGGGTAGGTCCTGATAATTGTCATCAGGTAATTGATTGCCATCACTGCTATCGTCGTTCAAATAATAGACCAAGTATTAAATCTCTGTGGAGGAATGTGGGAAGGAGATCCAGAAAATCACCCACAGGTGGAGTGGGTTCATACAAAAAGCTGCAGTATTCCAGATAAAATGGATCCACTTTATTTACTCCCAAATAAGCACCTGAATCAGTATAAATCAATACTAATGGAATCAATAAATGCATCTCAACTTAGTCTAGTTTAAAATCTATTTCAAAAGACAAATGAAAGTAGGCTCTCAGAAAGCATTTTAATACACCAATGCATGAAATACTGCTGTCAGATAAATTCAGATTATCCCTGATAACGGTATTATAACACAGAATGAAAACAGGCAGCAGAGATATAAAAGCAAAGAAACTGTTAGTGCCACTTTCTTGGGAAACATCAAAAAGGGTGACGTGAGAAGTGGTGGGGTTCAAGTGCCGGCACCAGCTAACATTTGTACTGCTGCTGTTTGCCCTGCAATTCTGCAGCGGTAAGAGAGAGAACTCAGCCTTCACCAATGTCAAATAATATTACTTTATTTAACTTCTTAAATTTTACCAATAAATGAGAAGTATGTCTTGTTTTTCTTCAAAACTTAGTCATCTCTGATACACCTGGCACCACTTCTGTTTTGAAAAAGGTATCATTTCCCAAATTGTAATGACTCCTGAATTCTTTGAAACCTAATTGGGGAGTACATTAATCTGGTTTTTACAGTGTTTTCTAATGCGAATTGGTGTCGGTGCACGTTTCTGCCCAGTTTGCAATGTGTGCCACCCAAAAAAGATGAAGTTACCATGAAAGCCAACCAAAAGCTGGACTAATGAAAAGGTCAAAAATATTATTAAGCATTAAAATTCTGAGAAGTCCCTGTTGTGCAGGAGATCGTAACAAGAAGAGGAAACAGCGCAGCATGAGCGATCTCTCATGATAAAGATCTGGTGAGCAGAGAAGAGCGGAGGAAGTGGAACACATGTGATGATTCCTGTTACAGGACGTGGCCGTCCTCTTCCTCATCAGGTGGTCTGCTCAGGGCTTTGGCTGAAGTATGTTGGAATTTGGTTAAACTCAGAAAGAATTTTACCTTTTTGCTTTTTTCAAAACCTTTGATTTTATAGTTACAGAAAGGCAGCTGAAGGTGTCCAATCCCAATAAAGCATCCTCTTCTTCTCTGGCCCCCAGTGCACATTGGACCTGACCTGCAAGGACTTGGTGCCACATCTTTTCAGGATCACCATCTCTGTAACGTGCCTCGTGTGTGACTCAGACACCTATTTTCTGAAACCTGGGATGGAACTACTAGCGCTGTCCCATTTTGGCACCAAACAGGTTGGTACCCAATTGCCAGGGCTGGTGGCCAGTAGGGCTACAAACAAAGACTCTGCTTAAGCTCTTCTTGTGAAAAACTTTAAAGGTTTTAAAGCCCCTGTCGTTATTGTAAGGCTTGAGCAGGTTTGCAATATTTAGACACAGCATCTAAGGGATGGGCAAAAGTTTGTTAAATGACCTCAAATATAAAGAAATAAATTATTATTACTGTCATTCAGTACAATCTGCTGTGTACCTCCACCATGGAGGCTTGTTTTTTGTGTCACTTAATGATTAGCCTCTGCTTTTACCCGCAGGCAAACCTGATGGACAAGTCAAGGGTGACAGAGATCCACCTGTGTCCATCTGTACTGTAGCTGGAGTTCATCCGGTAACATAGAGATGCTGAGTCTCAGAGGATGGATTGAGATAGTATGACTTCTGAGGGTACCATCCTCTTCAGATACTCTGCCTCAGACTGGACCTGAGCTCGGCTCTGCGGGTGAGTGGGTAGCTGAATTTCCTCCTCCAATGGGCACACTGGCGCGATTACAAGCAGGATGGTCTTCCCATTGCCAGCGGATGTTGCTGTTGGGGTTTTGCAGTCCTGCTGAATTGCAAAGCAGTAGTGGGGGCACTGGAGTTTCTTCCCCGCCCCTCCATGTAGGCACAAGAAAGTGAATTGAGGAGAGAAGGAAAACAGTCAAATTTCACAAAGCTCGCCAAACAGGCATGGGTGATGAATAGCTGAGGGTTGCTCACAGCGGATTGGGTGGGGTTTGCTAATTCACCCATGCATCCAGTTTCACTGGGGGGTGAGAAGAGACGACGGTGTGGCAATATGTCATGAAAGGCATTGGGGAAAGCAAGGAGCGAGGGGAAAAACCTGCTCTGTGCCCAAAGAGGAGCAGAATCACTTCATCTATTGCATTTGGAAAATGCTGGTATATGGACAGAGATGCAGGCACCAGCCAGGAACCCATGTTGGTTTAGGGGAGTTTTTGACATGAATAGAGTCATTCTAAAACTTGATTGACAAAAAAAAAATAAAAGGTGAAAAAAGTGACTCCACCACCTTCCCTCCCCAAACAAGTTTTTATCTAGCTCCAGTAATAAGTTAGAAGCACAGAAATGTAGAGCTGAAATGGACTGTAGGAGACCAAACAGCCTAACACCACCACACAGAGACAAGAACAAGTTTAACTCTCGTGGTAAAAAACTTAAATCAGGTTAATATTTATTCAAACCTTTGTGCAGTCTGTCTATAGGGGAGATTTACTGTGCAAGGAGGACGAGGCCCACCTTCGCAGGTGGAGACAGTAAATCCTGGCAGCGTGTGGTTGATCTCCCCGGTACCCTGAAGGGTGCTCTGGTCCCGTGTTTTGTGTTTCCCCATCACAGCCCAGCAAGCATTGCTGCTGCAGGGCAAGAGGAGTGAAATCACCCGCCTGGTCCCTGGGAGAGGTTTGTGTTAGAGCCAGGATGCACAAGGGTTGGGATAACAGAAATGGGTACTTTCAGGTGCCATCTTGCTAATTATTCAGCACTTATCAAAACAACTAGAAAAATAATTTTGCAAATTGTATCAGAATAGTTTGTGGACGGCTTGAACTGGCGCTTTATTCTGCAGGGACTGAAACATGCAGCTTTTTTAAAGGCCTGGACTTTTTAAAAATGTTGACATAAGGGTTTTTTTTCATTTCTTTCTTCCCTTCCCATTCACCACGAAAGTTAAAAGAATCCGAACAAAAGCCTAATTGATGTCTGTTGTTTTGCTTCTTTCCATGCTTTTATTTCTCCTTGTTGCTTGCTACCTAATGTTTTCCCTGCCTTTGGAGATACTAGAGAAGAAGCAAAATGGGAAATGAAACTCCGGCGATGCAATATTTTCCAGACATATCTACGTTTTGCTGTGTGGAGCTGAAAAGGAAAAATTCAAATCCACCTCTGAGATGTTTCAATTTCGGGCCTACAAATAATATTCTAACCCTCTTGCAAGCACTTTAGGACAGAAACGCTCTTACTATGGGTATAGATAACAAAGAAACGATCCTTTTCTGATCGTACCATGGGAACCCCTTACATTACGCTGTCCTATCAGCCATGCAGCTGGTTTGAAGATCCGTGTGATTTGTCTTCTTAAAAAAAAAAATGTTTCCAAAACCAAAGAGTTTCCTTTTACCTCCTTCAGACGCCTTTCTGGGGAGGGCTGGTTTTAGGTCAAGAACCTGTCTCTGGTTTCAGGTGGCAGCTTGTCAGGCAGGATTTAATTTTAATTTTTTTTTTTTTTTCCCCCCCATGGATGAATGATTGGCCTAATTCAGGAATTCTAAAGCTCTTATTATTCTCTCTGGGCATGAGAAACACACCTGTAATTTCTCACGGAATATGCTTTGTGGCAGAAAAATTGCATTCCCTCCCGCGTCGATGCGTGAAATGTATCCTTATGTAAAGAGCCGCTTAGCTCATCTGTTTATTGCTCCATCAGACTCAGCGGCCGTATGTAAATGCTTGGTGTGTTTGTTTGTGTGCCGGTGGTTAATGCTCATTAAGCAGAGAGACTAATAGCACTGCCTGGAGCCAAGCAAAGTGGAAGGCAGTTGCCTACGAATTTCCCCAGCTTGATTTGGCAAGCGTGGGCGGCACTTAACCTGCGGCACCCCTGCTGCTCCTCTTGCCAGTGTCGGCTGTGCGAGCTTGTGCCAAAGTCCAGGATGGCTTTATGAACAGCATCTTCCTGCACAAAAGGCGCTGATGACCGGGCTGGGGGAGCAGTGGGCTGCTGATGTACGAGGGATAGTGATGGAGCTGTCCCGATGGTCCTGCTCCACTTGAGTTTCCTCTGTTTTTCCAAGCTGTGCTCCCCTCTGCCGGATGCTGCTTCTCCCAGGCGTCCTCCGCTCCGTTTTCTTTGGGCTTTGATGGCTGATTTCTCACCCAGCTTCTTCTTTTGCACTCAGAGGATTATCTGTGTGTGACAGCAAAGGGGTAACTGAGGCACCTGGCTGTAGAGTGTGTCGTGTGAGATATGTCAGCAGTAGTGTAGTGCTAAATTATGAGAAAATATCACTAGGCTGTGACAGGTCAGAGGAAGATCAGGGTGCTCATAACTCTCTGCTCTCTCCAGACAGAGGAGACAGGCCAAGGGTGAAAATCTGGCATAGCACCGAGGGCAATATGGGTTTCCCCAACCTGTTCGCATCCTGTGCACTTAGAGAAAAGCTTTAATTAGGGAGAAAGACAAGAAGCACTTTGGTTTTGTTCTGAAGTTTGATTCTCAGGGATAAACAAGCCTTAGATACCCAGAACAGGTTTTTTCCCCAAAAAAATTGTACCTGTGAAGTTGGGGTGTCCTCTGAGCTGGCCCATATCTGTCAGTAAGCGTGAGAACAGCTGCGATGCGAGGTGTCCGCAGAGACAGTGCCCAGGGGATGTGCCTTATTGAGGGCATCGGATCCCAGCTCTGACAGCTATGAAATCACCTTGTCAGCTGCACTGGGTGGATGAAATGCAGAACAGACCCTGCATGGGAGCTAATGTGTTAGGAGGTTATCAAGGAGCCGGGCTCCAAATGGAGTCACTCGTTTCTAATGTTAGAATTTTATTAGAGTTGTCTTGTTTGGACTTGGCAAGATTTGAAGAAGTCTCGTCTTGTGACAGGAGTGATTGCAGGTGTGTGCGGCAAAGGCTGGGGTCTGACTTCAGGCAGGTGTTTGAAAGTAAAACATAGCATGATCCTCCCTGCCATGGCTGGAGGCTTCCCGAGGGATGCTGGGGGACATCATGGCAGAAGAGCCTGGGGCATGGGCTGGCAGCAGGGCACCGTGTTTGTGGAGAGAGGGCTTGAGGTGCTGTGCATCACTTTGAACCAAGAGAGAGCTTTTCTCCAAGGTCCCTTGGGAGGAGAAGAGCGGTGAGGGTCTTCACTGAGGTTTCAGATGCTCGGGATTGGGCTGGGCACAGAGCAGGTGGATGTGGCAGGGGAGCTGATAGTGCCTGCTTCTGCTTGCCCTGGAGCTCTGGCGGTGGCCATGCCGAAGAGGCCAAGCTTTGATCTAGGCATGTGCAGAAAACTACACCTGGGTAAATGTCATGCTGGTAAAAAAACAACAACAAAAAAAGCCAATTAAACAAAAGCTAATCAGTCTTGGTGGGTGTGATTGGGGATTTTGCCACATGTAGAGCATCTGGCTTTAAGGCTCTTCAGATAAAATCCACCATATTTATCTCTTGTAGAAAGGGGAAGATCTCAAGTCCATCAAGGAACACTCTGCTGGGTGGTCAAAGAATAAACAAATGAGGTCTGGGGGGGATTGTCCTCCCTGCTTATGGTTAAGCAGGTGGTTAAAATGGAGAGTGTTAATACTAGAACAACTAGGCAGTGCTTACAGCATCCATAGGGTATTTCTCTGATAAGCTGTGGCTGCGAGGTACAAAAGTGTCTAAGGGACTTGGGCACCAGAGTCTCACTCATTTTGTCTGGCTTCTCAGCCTTCTGCAAACATTAACATAATTTCTCTGGATGATGAATGCTTATGTGCAAGTTATTATCATTAGATAACTTTGAGTCTCACTGAGTGATGGTGGCTCCATAGTAAAAGTTACCTTTTCTCCTGGACGAGTTAGTCTTGAGCGACGATTTCTGCAGAAAAGATGCATCTGATCTTCAGACAGAGGTTGAAATTAGGTCTCATGTTTGGTGAAAATAATTTAACCAATGAGATATTGAATGAAATCTTTTGCTTTTTGCTTTTTGCTTTTTGCTTTTTGCTTTTTGCTTTTTCCTTCTCCTTTTTCCTTTTTGGAAGGAGAATTATCCTGCTCAGATTCTTAATCTGAAAAACTGAAGTGCCACACTGAGGAGTGAATCTCAAGCATGATGAAATCCCAGGAGTGCAGAGTTACGGGGAGGTGAGATGAAAGATACCTCCATCCTCATCATTCCCTCACTGAAGGTTTCCTAGTCCTTTTGTTGAGCTGGGGCAACTGCCCCTTGGAGTGATGCTTAAAAGGATCTTGTCTTGAGACGTGCGGCTCTTCCTACCCAGGGAACATCTCCTACCCAGTTCACAGCCCAGGGAACATCTCCATCCACTCCAGGCTCAGGTTTCTGCTATTGGGACCAGCCTCTTGGGAGCTACGGTAAGGCTCAAGGCTGCAGCCCTCCAGTCTCTTTCTCAAGAGCTTGACCCAGTAAAGTCAATGAAAGTGTAACCATGGCCTCTGAGAGCCTTAGGATTCAGCTATATCTAGAAGCACATCCATAAGGACTGATGTACTGAATGCAAAATAGAATAGCACTCATTCTGGAATAAGAGTTGATTTATTTTAACTTGACTTAATACATGCTCTTTTTCTAGCTTAAGAGCATCCAGAAAAGCTTTTCTAGTCAATTTTCAAGTGTCAACAAGCTGTTTTTCTTGGTCTCACAAACTCAGCTTTGAAATGGGAATAACTTAGTCTCCCATATGGTGTTGAAAGCTATTTCATAGTGGAAATCTCCTGTATATTCATACAAAATTTTAGAGGAGCAGGTGGAAATTATCTGGCAATTAAAGTTAGTGCTATGGAGCTAGGACTTGGAATGACATAGTCAATCTATTCAAAGTTCACATCTCTCACTGCCAGCAGTTGGTTACGTGACTGTTCATCTTGCTGCTCCTCAGGCGAGAAAAAAGCCCTTGAAGACATGGCAAAAGATTTCAGCTGATTTCTGATAACTGAGTTTGAGCAGATGATTACATTTATCTGAAAGGAAATGGTTAAAAGCAGTTCTTTAGCAGTTCTGGCTCTGACGTCGTTCTGCAGACTTATTGGGGTATTAACGAAGAAAAGTAGCTTTCTGTGAATGCAGGAAGTGGCCTCCAATAAAGTTTACAAAATTTCACAGAAAAACGGACATAAAAAGGTCAAGACTCTCCTCAGTCATTCATGTCTAATTTTATTTCGAGCAGCAGATTTCTCTACTCGCTTAAAATACTCAGGTCTGAGCAATAATATAGGACCGTTGCCATCATCCTGAAGGGGTACTGTTCATCATCCTCTTGCAGCAGCAGCTAAAGGTGTTTAAGTCACCATTTTCCAGAATTGCATGGTATTTTCGTGACTATTCGTAGCTGATGTTAGATCACCAATGAAACATTTTTCTCCGTTGCAGAAATGGCTTTTTTCAATTTACACAGAACTAATTATTCTCGTAACTCCCTCAAAGGGTTTGCTCAAACTCTCCAAACTAACTTGACTGGAAGCCCCGATGAGCTATTTCAGAATGTATGACTTGTAGGGAGAAATAAGCATGTATAAACAGCTGGTGTGGCTGGAAATTGGTTTACAATATTGTTTCAAATATATAAGAAATGAAGCACAACACTCCAGCAAGGCCCCATCAGTGGACAGGAAGATATGCTAACTGTGTCTTTTAGACACTGCTCCTGTTTAAATTTCTCTCTGATGTTGCTGTGAGGAGCATCATGGCATTACCATGAAAATGCTGATGTGCCATGAGAGTCCCAGAGAGCCTCCTCAGCAGTATGGATGCTCATCCACTCCTGACTATGGGGTGGATGGACCACGTGGAGCTGATCACTACATCTCCCATTTTTCACTTGGCAGCATCTCATCTGCAACTGCAAAACAGGAGCAAAGCTGCATGGCTGGTGGGGATGGAGGAGGTCCCATGGGGTGGCAAACTGTACGGATGGAGAGAAGTGCTTTGGGGTCAGCCATGATGGTTTTGGGAATCACCTGGGGGATGTTGTTCTAGATACATGAAACTGCATATTCACTTCACCATGCAAGTAGTAAAAATGGCTATGAGCAAGCCAGGTGAGAGTAGTTCCCCAGGGAGCAGATGCTCAGAGCATCAATAGCATCCTAGAGCTATTTGGGGCCTGATGCTCAGGGAGCCGAGGTCTCTCTCCATCCCGCTGGGGCCAGGAGGTGATCGGGGAATTCAGCACTTGGCGTGAGCGGTCTTGGAAGAAGTGGGAGTTTAACTGGCTTAAAATTAAGCAATGAAAATTAAAAGGGAGCACGATCGATCTCAGCTGGAAGTTGGTGCATTTTAAATACGGGATGGTTCTTTATTGCAACCTATGCAAGTTTGCTAATGCCCCTAATTTATTATAGAAGCTGAAAGAAATAGCTTTGCACAGCGAGATAAGCATGCATTTGACTTGGTTCCAGGTATGACAATAGCTAAGAGCCATCAAAACTAGGAGGAAAATAGCTGCCAACAGTCCTAACGCGGATGATCCTAATTTTCTGCTTGCTCTGTCAAACCCTGCTCCCTCATTCCTTTCTGATGGATCCGAGCACAGAATTTCCCTTCAAGAGCAGCTTTTGTTTCTATCAGCATTAACCATGTTTTCTTTTTAGGATATGAAGAGTGTTGGAAAGAAGACTGTCTCCTCTGCCTTCCTCTGTTTCACCGGCAAGAACCATTGAGTACCGAGCACAGAGGGCACATGGGATGGAAAAAGGTTTGACATCTAAGGCTCAGAGTATGCCAGCAGACAACAGCAACACATCTAAGACGATATTCAGGAAGGCATTTTTGAAGAAAAAAGATTTGCCATTGGAAGTTACCAAAGGAATATTGTCACCTGCTCCTGACTGCAGCTACTGGAAATACCAATAGCTTTTTTCCATCCTCCCTGAAAAGGACAGCGAGAGGCCAGGTAAGCCTTCAGCACCCCGGGGCAAGAAAATATCTGTGCTGGGGAAATTGGTACGTGTGGGCTGGGTGGATGCTAGAAGATGTGCACTATTAGGCTACGGGATTCTGGTCTGAAATAAACCCAAAGTCTGAGTGTTTGAGGTTTCCCGATGCAGAAGATGAATATATTTTTGCAACTGTTTACAGTGGGGATGATGTGCGTGCTGTGCAGTTGCAAATGTTTTGTCTTGCATGCTCATGTAGCACTGCAACTGGAGTTTTATGGTACTTTTGTTCTGGGAGGAACACCTTCCCAGACAGGTAAAGGATGCTATGTATTTGGAGCACCAACTAGGTAGGGTGATGTATAAAACAAGAATGAAAAATATGGCATTCTAACTGGAAAAATATAAACTTCAGGCATTTGGGCACTTCCATAGTCCTTTAACATAACTTGGAAACAGATGGTTAAAAGTTGGCTAAGAATATTTATCCCTAGTCACAGAGTAAGCAAAATGTCTATTTTATGCCTTTTTTCCCCATCAGGCTGTTTAAATTTGGTAAGAAATTAGTTTTAACTATCAGTTTTCATGCATAATGCGAGCTGTACACCTTTTTTTTTCTTCTAATATGTAAAATAATTGGATTTTGAACAACGTCATAGATTTTAAGCTAGTCAGACTTGTAACTAATGGTTATGAAATATGGAAGGAGTTTCAGGTCATTCTTTCGGGGTGAAGATGCTAAAGAAAGCCACAAATTGGAGCACTTCAGTTCAAAGACTTTCTTGGCTGCAGCTTTTGGTCTGTCCTGTGAATTTCCATTCTTTGCCCGGGTATTGGGGATAAAGGCCGCCCTGAAGAAAAATAACTTTTAAGTAGTAAATAATACTGCAGTAAGAGCGTAGGGTGTGTGGCATGTGTAAGCTGGACACCACCTGTATGGGAAGGCTTATATTGAAACTTTGAACATGCAGTCCACAGTTTTGAAGAAGATATGGGAGGTTTGCCTTGTTTGAGGAATTTGATGTTGAACTGCATAATATAGCCGTTAAAAGCCCATAGTGGTGATGTATGTCTTTCAGAAATCTGTGCAGGTGTGTAGCTCGGTACTTTTGTACCCAAAGGCATTTCTCCACATGTTTCTTTATGGACTAAGACTCAAAAATGCCACACCAAAGTGCAATAATGTTGCTTAGGGAAACTGAAGATAGCCTTGCCTTGAAATCCTGTCTCCTCATTGCTAGATGCATCTGAAGGCATGTGTTATAACTGCCCTTATAAGCTATACAATTTTAAGCTACATATAGTTATAAGCTATATTTTAAGTAGTTATAAGCTACTTGGATACCCAAAAACCTGTGTAGGTGGAAATGATGAAATGTTTCAGGAGGGCTTGGGCAGACAGAGGAGCCCAGGCTTAGGGACACATCTCTGTTACGCACAGACGTGCAGGAGGGGAAAAGTGGACTTGAAGAGAATCCCCCTCTGGCTGTAAGGCAGGGAGCCTCGGGATGCTACTGCTCTGGCCCCAGCGGTAGTGTCCAGCTCTAGCAGTTGTCCACACATTTGCTATTATTTGAAGGTCTGGGTCTGCTTTGGAGTGAATTTTTAACATCGGTGCAGAGTGTAAGGGCTGCTGGTTTGCATTTGTAAGGAGAAGAGCAGCGTGCTTGTTCATCAGCTTCTGTCAAGTGGATCTCGGGGCAAAGAGAGAGGAGGACAAGCTGTGTAAGTTTGGATTATGAACCCCTTTCAAGACTATTCTGCCTCAGCCAGCAGTTTCTGTAGCTTTATGGTCAGTGTTGGGGCAGGGGGGGCAGGCAGATTTCTTCCCTTCTCACCCAAAGAAGAAATCTGTCGTATCTGCAGCAAAATCCATTAGTCCAAAGATCCTTCCCCCTCCAAAAACCCTTTTGCTCCACTCACCTGTCCCCCACCCAGCATGCGGCTCTGGTACTTCCCAGCCCCTTGCTCCACCTTCCTCCACACCTTTCCAAGGGGCTTTAGATTTGGGATGCAGATCTCTTTTTCCCCTCCCCTCCCTTCCTTTGGTGGATTCACCCCAATCCAACTCTGGAGCCTGGGGTGGCACCGAGGTTGGCAGAGGGAGGGTGAGATCATGCCCCTGTGGCAAGACGAGCCCTGATGGCGTGGGTCAGATTCGGATGTCTGGCAAATCTGAAGTCAGGTGGGCGGAGGGGAGGGAGGGATGACGAATGAGTCACAAAAATGCTGTTCTCGGTGCGCAGTAAGTGCCACAGGGCTCTGGAGTAGATCTGAAAACTTAACTCCTCTGTACACACAAGCAGTCTCTCCCAAGGCTGGGAGTAGCTCTCTTGCTCTCTGCAGCCCAAAAGCAGCCAGGGAAGGCAGCATAGTCGCAGTCATTATTTTATGACATGTCAGGAAAAGGCCCATGGGAAGAAACACACAGACTGTCCAGTTCTCTATTCCAGCTTTTCACACATCTACGTCCTTAGAAACACAGTCCAGACAGGCGCAGCATCCTTTACTGAGCCTGCAGCAACAGGTTGACAAGCTCTGGTCCTTTGTGGACCCTCTCAGAGGCTTGGCATTGGTCTTGAAGATGCAAATTGGTGGTAACTGAGAAGATTTTGTTTCTCCTGAGGTTAAATGTCACATTTTGTCAGCAGTGGTTTCAACTCTAAATTAAGACAAATTTTGTCTGGGCGGTATCTGACATGCAGCTTGCCACTTGCTAAATCTGAAATTAAGATGCCACTTTGGATCAAAACAAAATCCCCTTATCTTAAGATATTACAGCTATATTTTCTCCTGTAGGACACTGAATAGAAGCTGCTATTTAAAGGTGTTTTAGTGGGAAGCATCCACAGATGCTGATGGCAGCTCTCTCTGCTATCTGCCTATAGGATGCAGACATTCTTGTTCAGTTTCTAGACACTATGTCCACATGCTAAACTTAAAGATTGAGTTTTTCTCAAGCTTTTTAGGTCTGTGACTTGCATTGTTCAGGGATCGTGGTGCAAATCCTATTTCTTTTTTTGCAAGATCAGCACAATCAGGCCATATGATCTGGCTGTGCTCTGGACTGAGTGGCCAGTCTTCATCCTTGAGCACCGCTATCTCGTAGCAGAAATGAAATAAGTTCATTTGGGTTTTGTAGGTGACAGTCCCTATTACCCAAAGACCACAAGGTATGTGCAGGAGTGTTTGATAAGGGTCTAACCAAGCTTTTAAGGAGAATTCGCCTGGGGGTTGCAGTTCACACTTGACATTACTTACTAATATTTATTTTTGAATGCAATGTGTCAGCTCAAAGAGGAGACTCTTAATATGGAAAAAGTAAAATTCCAGAGAATTTGACACTGGATCTGACCTAGATTTCTGGCCAGAAACTCTGATTGGTGTGAAGCAGCTACCCTGAAGTTCTTGCTCTCCAATTAGGGAGATGTCAGCTAGCGCACAGCTAAGCAGCAGTCTGGTAAACATAGGGATGTTTTTATTAAACAGCTTTGGGATACAAAATTATTTATACTGACCTTGTTTTCCAACTCTTCAGAGGCCCAAGGAGAAAGCTTGAGACTGTAAGAAGTAAGGCTCCTTCATTATACTGCTTCCCATCTGTCGGGTTAGTTTTTAGGATCTATATGTATTCATCTCTCAGGGAGTAATGGGGATTTCACAAGCAAGAAAACACATGAATGAAATGTTGTTTATCAATGGAGGGTCTAAGAGTGCTTTCACGTATCATATGGACACGAACTTAATGACAGGTGAGTGGGGTGAGCAAGGTCAGGTTAGTTCCTTGCTATATTGCAGAGCATGTAACCTGTAAGTGCTGTATCCAGAAGCACGGATGGATGGGGGCTACGAAGTGGGACCTCAGGTTCATGTGTGAGGAAATCAAAGCCCTTGGGTTGCAAGAGGAAAGAGAGGGGAGGTAACATCTCTCCTCGGTGTCTGTGATGATCATTTCCTAAAGACATCATATAGGGTTGCAATGCTCTTGAACAGTTGAGGGGATGACAGGCTGTAAGTACTCTGATGGTATAACCAGTGAGAGCAACGCCTAAGCCTGGATAAAGGGTATGATTTTCCCAAGTGCTTAAGAGACTCATCATTTCCACTTCAAGTCCTATGATAACTTAAGGGGATGTGTTTCCCTTTTTCATTTTCAGTGCCCAGTAAAATATTCTGTGGGTTAAAGGAGGATCAACCACATCTGAAACGCAGAGTGCCACGCGCACGCAGCCATCGTGGGAGTGTGAGCCAGGTCCCGATGAGCATTGGCCGGGCAGAAGTCTGTGAGAAGCATGCTGGGCTCCCCAGATCTGGCGCGGCAGTAAGCAGTGCTTCTTGCGAGGGGTGACGTGACACCAGGCTTGACAAGTGAGCACCTGGCGGTTTGTGTTTGCTTTAATGGAACTATTTATTACCTTTTGGAAAACGTAATTAAAAGTGAAATCACCCATTTGACATATGGTTTATTGGCCCCGTCTAATTAAAGTCTGCCTGGGAGAGAAGTGCTGCAGCGAGTGCAGGTGGGATCCCAGTGAAATCCTACGCCTGAAATGCCTTCCCAGGGCATGTGCAGACCAGGGGAAAGAAAGATGGAATAAAAATAAATAACGCCGACTGCAGGAAACAGGTAAAATGATTTCCTATTACACCTAGCGTGCTTGTCCTCATTGCTGTCCCCAGTGAATAGAGGCAGGGGTGGGGCAGTGCTGCACATGTGAGGTAGTCTCCGAGCTGTACTTAGAGCTGGCAAACTCGAGTTTTTACCATCCTTCTGCACCACAGGGGCCCCATGTAGCTGTTTGCCTCTTGCCCTGCCATTGATAGTCTTTCAGGTATATTCTTGTGATTTCAGAAAGCTCAGTTGGTCCTTTGTAAATTGGAGGCAATCTCTCTGGCACTTTTGCTCGGCTTTGGTGTTCGGCAGGTTAAAACATGCCCTGAAGTCAGATGTGTTGATGCTGATCTTTCCCCGTGCAGGGACAGGGAGTCGCGTTCCTCTGTGCACGGCTGGGGCGTGCGTGGGAATTGCGAAACCAGGCGCCTTCCTTAGGAGGGAAGGCAGCTCTGGCAGCGGTTTAGGACCAGCTCTAAACCTTGCAGCGGTTACGGTGTAGTACAGGAGGAAGGTTACTCGGAGTATATGAACAGCCCTGTCTTTGCAACCTGAGTAAGTCGGTGGGCACTGAGTAGCATCAGATCATGTCCACTGAAATGTGGTTGCTGGAGGCTATGTTGCCATTGCTGCCTGTGCTAGCTGGCTTACAGTAAGCCAGCTACTGTCTAGTCAAGACGCATTGACCTATATGTGCTGCAGTATTGATGTTCTTGACCTGTTTTATCGAAGGACCTTGAAATGAAGGTAACTCACAAGTCCTTTAGAAATAGACCCATGTAAGTTAGGAAGTGGTATCTTTAAAAAAAACCAGTATGCATCCCATGCTGTAGCTTTTCCTATCCAGCCTGGAATACGTTATATGAGTTTAAAAGAGCAATGAAGCACATGGTGTAGAACCATGTTCAGGGACATGGAGTCCATCTCCATCAGCCTTTTCCTCAACACCCTGTACCTGTCTGGGCCCAAATGCCATGGTGTTGCTCTGGCAATAGTGGAGTTGGTTGTAACATGCATCACCAGAACAAACTAATTTTTATTTCAGTATTGCCCTCACGGCATTTTTTTGCTGCTCTGTCAGTACTTGGTGTTTCACCTAACGCCTGGCTTCAGATAACTACTAGAGCATAGAGGATGGTCCTGTTAGAAAGCATGGGCCTTGCTCAGGTCGCTGCAGCTGGAGCTCCCAGCCCCGTGCTCTGCATCGCCTCTGGCTCTCCTCCTTCTCAGCCCCTCTCCCAGGTCCTCCCTGATGTCTCGTGAGATGCACCTGGATCTCTTCTGGGCACTGCACCTAGATGCAGTCAGGGCATGTCCCTAAATTACCGCGCATGAGTGAAAACCTTGAGAAAGCAGGAGACAAGTAATCTCTCTTTCCCAGTTCATGAGTTTCGAGGCGGTGTTGGGATTCACTGAGGAGCAAGCGGTTTGTCAGCTCTTAAGAGCTAAGAGTTACTCCATTTGACGTGGTGATGGTGTGCCCACCTTCTTAGAGGCAAAGCAGTTGTGGCGTCTCACCCTCCAGTACCGAGCTGCGTTCAGCCTTTCCCACAGCTCCTTCCAGTTCTCTGCAGCCGGATTGCTCTAGACTAGAGCAAACCTTGGAAGGAGGTGCCTTGCCTGAGCCGGCGAGCAAGGGAGAGCTCTGCAAAGCTGCCGTAGGGAAGCGGGGAGAGCTTTCCTTCTGCTTGCTGCAAGGCTGGGCTCTTTGGCATCCCCTGTTTATTAACCCTTGCTCTCACACCTGTTCTCACTCTCGCACCTCCGGAGCTCCGGAGCCACTTCTTGCACCTCCCACAAGTGCACATGCTTTTGCTCCAAGAGCCTCCCTGGATTTCGGACCTGTGTGTGATCAGAATGAATTAGACTTGGCTGAGGCATAGGATTATTGCAGACCTGTCACTTTACAGTATGTTCCTGTTACAGCCCACACTCGTGTCTGCTAGTATTTTAAAGTAGACTTTAATTAGCATCTTCCGAAGAGTGTGAATAAATTGTTTTGTTGTTGTTTTAGGTTTGGTTTTGTTTTAAGGAAAAGAGTGTTTACTCACCAAGGACATGTTTCCAAACTCTTCATCCACTCTAGTCCTGGTTTTCTGGTACCTCACTGCGTGTATTACTGTGAAGCTCTGCATGGTGCTGTTGGTGGGAGCAAGGTTGCTCAGCGGTGGGGTAGAACATGCTGTGGAGGCACATGTAAGTGCTGGAGTATTTTTGGGCCATGTTGGAGCGATGCTGTCAGACTCCCGATGGCCAAATGTCACGCGTTTACTAGCAGACTATCCCAGGAGCATCATTCCAGGTTAAGTAGATCTGTGTCTGCCTCTGTTCGGTGTAGCACCCTCTTTACCTATAGTCTGATGGGCACGGCTTGGCCTCAGCGCCCTCAGAGGTCTTAAATAGCTTAGGGTCCTCTGTCTAACTGTGCTGCAATCCAGCAACACTGGAGAGATCTCCCCCTTATTGTAAATAACATGTCTGAGATGATCTTTGCAAGGGGTGTTGAGCATGTTTTCCAGCCTTCGCTCCATAAAGGGTGAATCAGGTATCTGATGTGATCTGGAGATCTGCTCATAGAGAGCAAAGGGAGGTTTTGTACATGGCTGAATTCCTGCAGAATGACTTTACTGCTGAAATTAAGTGTATTAATACTGCGTAAACGTTTCTACCCACCCAAGCCATTTACTAGACTGAATTTGTGAAACTGGTGGAATAATGGATTGGAAGGGGATGAGCTGCAGACCTGTTCACCCTCTTTATGGGGAGAGTGTTAAGGAAGGGCTGAGAAATCAGGCTGGGGCGTTACCTGCCGGTGCTGGCACAGTCATGATCCCCACCCCACACCATCTGTTTTAAAAGGCAATGTGTGATGTGAGGAAGGTAAACCTGCTGCCTGGAATACTGGAGGCAGGAAGAAGTAAACTAGAAGTGGGGGAAAAAGGCTAAATTTAAAGGCCTGGGTGGTAAGCAAAATTTTTCAGAGGAAAGAAGGTGTTGACTTGGGTGAGCTGTGAGGACTCCACTGGCTTTTGCATTGCAAGGAAATGTACTTGAGTAAATGTGCTGGTATGAAGTATTCAGGCACATAGACTGACTCCTTTTAGTTTCACCCATGCATGGCTTCGGTTCCACCCATCTTGTTTAAACAAACACACTTGGTGGGGATAAGGCAAGGAAAATCCTGTTCTCTGCTTGTGTTTGTTCTTCCCTCTGCTTCTCCAGCAGGGACACTTGAAACACAGATGGAGCTCAAGGCGTTAGGTTTTAACAGATCCAAATCAATTTGATGTGCCCTTAAAAAAATCCTGCAGTCATTTCCAGCAGCATCCGCAGAGCTGCTAACAGCCGAGCATGTGCCCAGTCACTAGCTGCTGCATGTATTGGTTTTCTCATACTGAAAACCATTCTTTTCCTGTCATGTGAAGGCTTCAAGTGTGGCTTTTTGGTGGCGTCAACACAAGAGCATCCTTAGAAGTTACGAAGTGGCGTTATCTGGAGTACCAACATGGGAGCAGCAGGGCAGTGGAGACCGGGTTGTTATCTTGTGCTTCTAAACCAGTTGTTCCCAGTTTCCTGGTGAGACCTCTGTCAGTGAGCGCCACATAAAAAGGCCCCCTGTAGGTGGTCAGAAAAAGGAGAACATCTGGGAATTGAAACACCCAATTCCCTGACCCGTCAGTAGTGAAAATGGGCTACCTGCACATTTCAGCCCTCACTCCCTTCCAGCAGTTCCCCAGAAGACACAACCCACTGCTCGAAGGAGGACCCTCTGCTTACTAGGAAGGACTGGAGAAGAGTTGGCCCCCATTGCTTCCTAATTTGAGATGGAGAGGGGTTGCAGGAGAACAGGCAGCCCATGCTCTGCTTACCCACTAGTGTATGGCATTGTCCTCATTTGCGTGAAAATACGTCTTTGATGACTTACAAAAATAACAAGAGGCTTCAAAATAGGAAGGATTATTCTATTTATGCCACTTCTGCTTTATTCCTTCCCCCAAGGTCTCATAGAAGTGATGGGGGGAATGGACCTTAGGAGGTCTGTAATCCAGCCTCCCATCTGGAGCAAGACTATCCCCAACACCAGATCAGGTCAGCCATGGCTTTGACTACCCAAAGGCTGATCACTGCTGTGGAAGATGTCACCACCTCTCTGGGTGACCTGTTCCAGGTCTGTGCTACTCTCCTACTGCATTTTTTTTTTTCTTTTTTCTTAATGTCCAATCTGAACCTCATAAGCCGCAATATGTGGCCATTGCCCCTATCTGCCATTACCAAGAAAAGTAACCCTGTCGTCATTGCAACTCCCCCTCAGATCCTGTGGGCAGCAGTCTGGCTGTAGAAGGTGGCACCGCTTTCCCTTTTTTATTGGTTTTATGTTCAGGAATGACTCTTCGTACTCCTTGGCGTTGCTACTGGAGGAGCAAGTGGTTTTCTGTGGCCGTGACCTCCCCAGATCGGGAAGAGCTGCGCCACATCCAAGCATTGGACATGGGTCCAATCCATGCAAGTCCGTAGGGCAAGCTGTTTCTTTGAAGAAGAGTTCATTTTCTTTCTTTCATGGCTTATTCTACTGAAATTGAAGAGAGAGAGAGAATTCAGTAGCTATTGATATCGATTATCAGTATAAAGGATTATAAGGGACTGAGCTCTGATCAGGAAGCTCTGATGCAAGTTCCCAGTCTTCCCTATTATTTTCCCCTTCTTCTGACTCACCTGGTCTGGTTGCTACGTGTTGCTCCATCCTAGGGGAAGCAGAGCACTCAACACGTTGCTCACCTCTCCTGTGACCTCTCCGGTGCCGCACCTTTGTTGGATGACAGCAACAAAAACAGCACAGAGAATTCCCAAAAGGGTGAGGACTCCTTAATCCCTTCAGAAAACCAACCCGATACTTCATGGGTGGGTCCCTGCTAGTCTCAGAGCAAATTAACATCTCCTTCCTCATCCACAGCTCTCTGCCTTTCTGATCACACTAAATGCAAGTGCCAATCCCATGTGCCTCTGGCCAATCTGCCTCCATGTTTGCAAAAGCAGTGCCTCATGGGGACAAAGGTCTAGCCCTCTTAAAATCCCAGCCATTTTCCCTTTTCCTAGTTCCTCATATGGCTATCTAATCATGGGTCAAGTTGTCTGCCTAGCAGCCAGTGAGGCAGTTCCCTCATCATCACTGGTTTAGATCGATTGACAGTTTTGCTACTTCTTCAGTGACCTCCCTCAATGTTTTCCATAACTGTGTTTCTCTTTGGACTGAATCCTTCGTCTATTTATTTAGCATCTTTCTCCCACCCTATATTTTGTACAGTCACATCACCATGGTATCGAGACTCCCTGTGGTCAATATTAGACATTAACCATTGAGATGCTGGAGAATTTACCTCTGTTTTCAGAGAAGAAGGCTAAAATAAGTCAATCGCTTAGGTTACACGATAGATTGCAGATGAGACTGGACTCATGGACCCCATTCCTGTCTAGTCAGACCATCCTTTCCATTTGGTGCTCCAAGAAAGACATGTTCCCTAGGGCAGACCCCAGCTCACAATCCCTGTGTTGAGAGATCTTGAAGTTTTCCTGCCTTTCCCTGGATTTGTAAGGTTGTGATTTATCAAGCAAGAACACAGCAAACGAACATCTTGTTCTACAGCTTCACCGCAGGGATGATTCATATGGACACATTCATATGGTGCTGATGGCATCTGGCACCAAGATTTGGCTGCTCTTCTGGAAATAGTGAGCCTTTTGTGGATATCTGGTCATTAGATGATGAATTTTTGTTTGCTCTCACCTGAACTTAATTCAGACTTAGGTGCCATACATCTTCATTAATCCTCTTAGCTGTGATTTGGTTGCACCCTCTTACCTGAAAGAAAGGAATCTGATAATGCACCGATGAAATGAGCTGCAGCAATCTGCCATTCAAACCCAGACAAACAAAACTCTCTCGACTCGCTTGGAGAAAAACCACATCAATTACACTGTCAGTTGTATTTACCTTGCACAGTCCTGAACCATCCCAAGGCTGACACATGTGCTGTCAACGTCTGGGGCAAAGCCTCTGCGGTTAAGGATGTGCCCCGGTTGCGGGGATCCATCCCATCACAGCTGGGGGCACAGCACGCAGGGGTGCATCTGTGGGCTGAACGAGGCTGCAAGAATGCTGAGGAGCAAAGTTTCCAACACACAAATGCTACAAAATCTGATTGAGTCCAGCAAAGCACATCTTGTAAGCTTGGGCTTGTTAAAAAAAAGGAAAAGAAAAAAAGAAAGAACCTGCTGGAAAGGAGGGGTTTCCCGAGTTCCTGCAACATTAGACACTGCCTGCATTCCTGTGCCATGAGGACAGTGTAGTCCAGAAATGCTCACTTTGTTTTTCCCCCGGCCTTCACTTCTTACTTATGTCCAGCAATTTGCACTGTACAGCAATGCTCTCCTCTCCAGTTCCTGGGGTTAGAATGGAAACTTTGCTCCTTACAACAAGCTGGCAATAGCTGTCTCTGTGCCCGTGCGAGGGAGCAGAGGCCAAGTGCCCTGCTCAAGCCCTGGGCTTGCAGCACCCATCGCTCTTGTCTCTTTTTCCCAGCACTGCTGGTGCATCGCTTCTCTGAGCTCAGAAATCTGCCATCACAGCTCTCGAGAGCGGCTCTCCTCCCGAGGCCGATGAGCGCAAATAAGGAGGGTATTGTTTTGCTGTCGCCTACCTCTGCACGTTTGATGGGGAAAATTAAAACAGACACATGAGTGGATTAGGTGTCAGAAAACGTCTAATTATGGCTTATAAAATTACCGGCTCAGTGGCTTATGAATGGAACTGTGCAGGGGAACCTGGTATCAGTGTAGTCTCCAGCTTATCCTTGAAAGCCTCATCTCTAGAGAAAAAAAAGGAAAGGAGCAAACCCATCAGAGCTGTCCTCTATGGCCATGGAAGATGCAGACAGTCCCGATCCCATCGTGTCTGGTTCCTTGGGAGCAGTGTGTGACCTACGTTTCAAAACAGTGTCTCCTGTAGCATAGCAGAAGATACGCTACTATTCATTACGTAGGTCCTCTCTTCCATCATGTTTTTTGCTGAATGGTGGGGATCGACACTGCTCTTCGCACTGCCGCAGTGCTTGGCCTCTGTGCCTACATGTGCAATGCTTCAAGAAATTCAGATGGAGGCCTTTACCAATCCAAATTTATGATGTGATGGCTTAATGGTTATGGATTAATGATACATAATGATTTAATACTTCTCACTTTTAACAGTTTTCCATGAAATGCGGGGATGACAGTAAATACATTTGCTCTCAGTTTTGAGCATAGTATGTTTTACAGTATAACGTGTATGTTTGTAGCCCGTATGACAAAGACTGTCCCTAGAGCTTTCTGCCAAGGTGCGGCAAGGCAGAGATGTGACTCCTCAGTGGGTAATTACTTGCTTACCAAAAGTTATTGGGAGTTTTTGATGGATTTTTTGTGCATGTGAAATGCATATGCACAAATAGTAATTCACCCAGGTTTTTTGCAGCAATCTCCTTAAACCTTTCAGTGAAGCTTCAGTGCAGCAGCAGGAAAAGTATGACAACTTTTTTTTTTAAACTTTCTGCAAGGTAGCCAAAATCTGTCCTTTCATAACATACCAGCTGCATCCTTAACTATTGGAGAGCCTGTATCCCTCCTTCTCAGTAACTAATATCCTATCCCTGGTATGTCGTATCCACCTTCCTGACTGTTCAGAAGCCAAGTGCTGCTGTGGAGTCTGAGGGCCAAATCTTGGATTAGCTCAGCTTGGTATCATACAGGCCATACATGCAATGGCTTTCCTCCTAGTGACTCATGAAAATAGGTGTGCCCTCAACTTCTTTTGGAGCATTTAAGTGGAATAATTCAAATGGAAAGGGAACACTTTATACCTTACTTTGTGTGCTTGTACCGGTCTTGCCACAGCGTGGGTGAAGACCCAGAGTTTTAGTCCTGCCTTAGGGATATCCTGGGCACAAGGCTGCATGGGGAGTTGTTCAAACTGTGTTATGTTTTACAGGAAATAGTTATTCTGGAAATGGTTATTCTCTGTTTTAAAATGGATTGCAAGGGATGCATATCCCTGGGCTTCAGATCTCTATCTTTTGAATATTTACCTGTGCAAACCTGATGAGTGTTTTACTTAGCTTTTCTATGCAATTTATTATAATGCCTTAATTTTGTAACCAAGATGAAGTTCTCCTTGAGAAAATGCCTGCGCTACTACAGTAGGTACACAACCTGAACTGCTACTAACCCTTGCAATAACAAGTCAGAAAATCTTAGTAACTTTGGGAGCAAAGTTATGTAGGAGTGGATGAATAAGGATACGAAGCTCTCCAACAGAGCTGGTTGCCCCGGACAGGTCACCACGATACCTGAGATGGCTGGGGATGCATGTACGCAAAAAACTCATAGGCTTGGACTTGTCTGTCTTCTGCTTTGTCTCCATATTCATACAAATCTGTAGGTTTTCAGAAAGTTAATATGAAAGCTTTAACTGAATCTGCTGGAATCAAGACCTTTTCCTCGAGGAAAGGAAAGCTGCTCCTCCAAGGTGGGTGGGCAGGTATTATATGCCAGCAAAGTGAAAGGCTATACTGCACCTGCATGGGCTTTTGCAGGCAGGACTGCACTGACCTGGCCATCCTGCCTTCCAGCAGACTGCATCAGAGCAAGCTGGGGAACAAGAGGCTGGAGAGCAGCCCCGTGGAGAGGGATCTGGGGGTTCTGGTCGATGGCGAGTTGAACGTGAGCCAACAGTGTGCCCTGGCAGCCAGGAGGGCCAACCGTGCCCTGGGGTGCATCAAGCGCTGTATTGCCAGCCGGTCGAGGGAGGTGAGTGTCCCGCTCTGCTCTGCACTGGTGCAGCCTTGTCTTGAGTGCTGTGTGCAGGTTTGGATGCCGCAGTACAAAAAGGATACGAAGCTACTAGAGAGCCAGAGGAGAGCCATGAAGATGGTGAAGGGTTTAGAGGGGAAGCCGTATGAGGAGCGGCTGAAGTCACTTGGTCTGTTCAGCCTGGAGGAGAGGAGGCTGAGGGGAGACCTCATCGCGGTCTACAGCTTCCTCACGAGGGAAGGAGGAGGAGCAGGTACTGATCTCTTCTCCCTGATGACCAATGATAGGACCTGAGGGAAGGGCAGGAAGATATGCCAGGGGAGGTTTAGGTGGGACATTAGGAAAAGATTCTTCACCCAAAGGGTAGTGGAGCATTGGAACAAGTTTCCCCCAGAGGTAGTCATGGTGGCAAGCCTGACAACATTCAAGAAGCAATTGGACAACGCCCTCAGACATACGTTATGATTTTGGGGGTTGTCCTGTGCAGGGACAGAAGTTGGACTCAATGATCCTTGTGGATCCCTTGCAATTCAAGATATTCTATGATTCTGTAAGTTTGAAACTGAGAGTTGGGGGGTGGCTTTGGCAGGTGATGCTCTCAGCACTGCTCAGAGTATTTGCTCAAGCACAGCATCTTCAGATTGCACGTCCCACTTAGGCACAAGCCTGCAAATGGCTGCAGCTATCATACCCACAGGTATACCTACCAATAGAAATATGGTCTGAATATTGAGGGCCAGTTTGGGGCCACTGAGGCCATTTTTTGGACCAGTGACCTTAGCCCGAGCAAATATGCTAGTCCTAGTTGTAGCTGTTGTCACGAGGTGGTTTTGATGGGATCTCTCTGTCATTCCACGTGCAGAGTGTGACCTGGAGAGCCAGTCTGCATACGTGAACATCAGTGCCACTTTCAGTCAACACCATGCAGTGTTTAACATCCTAAAGGAGGAGTCCTGACCCCAATGTGATGAATAGCAAAGTCCCTGTAGGGAGATTTCACAGGACTCACCCAGAAATACAACTTGTCAGATTCACGGTGTAGCTTCCTCTTTTCCTTTGGTGCAAAGTTGGTTTTTTTTTTCACTAAAAATGACCTTTTTCATGTGCACATCTGCTTTCCACCCCAAATCTTGGTATTTCTATGTCATACTACTGACAACCAAGCTGTTCTGGCTGAAAACCAAAATATTTTTGTGCAAAATGGCATTAGCATGTCTCATGGGAATCGTGGTTTTCAGTACCTTCTGCTCCCATTCTCCTTTCTGGGCCAAGTTTTGTTGCAACCTGCAGCTTCCAGGATGTGCGTAGACAGAGAGAGTATGTGTGCTAAGCTAGGAAAGTCTTTAGCTTTCAAGGTCTTACGAATTTTGGTGAAAAAACTCTAGGCTACGAAACAAACAGTGGAAACAAAAAGCCTTAAGGGACAAAACCTGGAGCACAGTGACGCATTCTTGAGTCATAATATTTTACTGAAAATTATTTTTCTCCTGTCGAAAATTCTGATAAAACCAACATTGCGTATCAGCACTTCCTAGAGGAAAATGCCTTTCCGTCCAATTTTCAGTCTAGTCTACTCCTATAACAAGAAAAAAGTTTTGACTGTAGTTGGCTTATGTGGGATTTTAACAACCCAGCTGAATGCATCAAAAGCCTTCAAGATATTTCATAGAAAAATTCTCTTGAGTTTCATAATGTTTGTCCAGCGTCCTGAAATTCAAGAAAGTATTTTGATACCTGAAAAGTTTATTTGCAGAATTACCAAGTTGGATGTGTAGCTGGCTGAAATCAATCTACCTCCATTGACTTTAGTGCTACAGTGATTTACAGTGCCAGTGAGTGTCGCTTGGTGATTTGAGCTTGCAGTTTGCCATGCATACAGCCGTCAAAATTGGGGGCTGCTCAATACGCCCAGCTTGTGCTGCTTTCCTTTATTGATATGGGAAAAATGATATAATGTGGCTGCAACTGTTTATATAAATGTGCTTGTTTCCATGAAGAAAAAGGAATTTTAAGGTGTTTCTGTGGGTTTTGTTTGTTTGTTTTTTAAATTTAACTATGTCCACGGTAGTGGTTTTCTGGTATTAACTGTGTTTTGTAAATTACAGTACCTCTGTTGACATGCTGATAGCTGGGTGTATGTTAGTCCCATCTGAGAAAAATATGAGCTTTTTTCAGTTAAAATGTTTCTCTTGGAGTCAGAAGGCAATGCATTCAGCTACGCCAATCCATGGAAATCACTGGTTGTGTTTATACAGCAATTAAAGGGGGATTACAGTCGCCGCAGAGCTCGGCACCCCAATCCCATCCCCTCCCCTGCATGCACTGGGAGCCTCAAAACCACATTGTTCCCTGTAGCCGTCAACACCAGCCCGGGGACAAGGTGGGTCATGAAAATGGGAGAGGGTAGTTTCTGCCAGGGAGTAAGATTTAAAAAAAAAAAAACAAAACCCCAAACAAAAACAACAAAAAAAAGAAAAAAGGGTGGGGGAAGGAACAATAGGTATGTTTTGTTCTTCCAAAGGTGTTTTGTCTGGCCATCCTTGGTGCAGGGCAGTGGGGAAGAGAAATGTCCTTTCCAAGTGCACCCTGGAAATCATCCTTTGGGGGACATCTTGTGCAAGGTGCTCTACGAGCACGTGGGCAGAGGTTGTCCTTGCCCTGAAAGCGCTGGCTTAGCATGAAGGACTCTGCTTTGGAGGTGGCATCCTGAGGGCCTGTGTTCCTGCTCTGCTCAGAGGTCTTGCCAAACCCTCACGCTGGGGATGGGGTGAATCACAGAGGCGAACATGTGTCTCTGTTTCGGCAGGATCCGTCGGGCTCAGTGCAGGGGGATGGCCACCAGCGGAGCCGGATTCCTGCTTCCCATGGAAACAGCCTCCCATAGCACCCATCTCTGCCCAGACAGCCCTAATCCTCCCTCCGCGGTCACCCTGAAGAGCCTCCCAGCTCCCTTATCAGTGAGGATCTCCCTTCGGCAAATATTTAGGAGAGGCTGCTTTGCAGGGGGGCAGCGAGCCAAGGCGGGTGGCGGGGGCCCACACCGCAGAGGAGGCGCTGGCAGGGACAGGATGGGGGGCATGGCACAGCCACAGGGTCCCTGCAGTGTGTGGGGCCACCTCAGCCCCCCGTCACCCTCCTGTGTTGGGGAGACCTGGCTGTGCCCCTGTGGGTTGCAGCATCCCAACCTCTGCTGCCAGCAGGAAACCTTTAAAACAAGTGTCAGGGTGACTCCCCCAGGAGGAGATGATCCCCCAGTGAAAGGGAGTGTGGTTGGAGGTGGTGAAATGTGTTTTTTGCTCAGAAAAGAGCAAACGGCTTTTCTTACGGAGAGAGGAGGTTTAGGGGGGACGGGGAGCCTTGCTCCATGCCGGGTACAAGTCCAAGTGCTGAGGAGCCACAGGCTATTGCTGAGAGCCAACAGCTTTGCAGTTAAATGGTCAGATAGCTCTGTTCTCAGCTCTCAGATTTTTTTTCTTTAAGACCCATCAGAAAACAAAATCCAGTATTTATCCTGCCTCATGGGCAATGGATGGAGGGTTGTCCAGAAAACGTATCCTCTGGACACAGCAAGCAGCAGAAGAGACGTTGGTCCCTCCCCAGTGTAGAGTACCAATTCAAGCCCATGCATGGGTTACCCTGATGCTCACACAGGCGTTTATTTCCACAAGTAAATGTATTTTCACTCAGCGGTGGGGCAGGAGCTGTTTTGGTGGTACTGCTGCAGAGGTTGCGAGCTGAAGTCTCCTGAGCAGAGCCAGTGTGTGGGCTGAGTAAGCAGCGCCTGGTGGGGTTTTACAGCCCTGGTGGGAAAAGGACTCAGGTTGGTACCAGAGAGGGAAAGGGAGGGCTATCACAGAAGCAGAGGAGGAGGCCTGGGCGCTAAGGACGAGGAGACAATGCATGCACGGTGCCACCGAGTTTTGACACAGCAACTCAAAGTGTGGGACTGTGAGAAAAGCTCGAGCAACCGATGAACGATGATCCCAGCAGCGGCGTCTTGGACAGACCAGCGAGAGTCAAAATGAGTCACGAGGCGCTTCCTGCCCAGCCTCTCCATCCGCGGGAGGTGCGTGTTGGTACAGATCAGGCTGCAGGTCCAACCCCCAGATCTCCGTTTCTCTGAGTGCTCAGAACTGCATAGCCAGGTTTGTAGCTGAAATTCATAGTGAAACTGGTGCTCGCCCCACCCACGGAGGCACACGAGGCTTGGGTAATCTCTGCAGGGAACATGGAGATCTTCAAAGGAATTGAAAAAGAAAACACCATCACCAAAAAAAAAACCCAACCCCAAAAAACAGGCTTTGGGAAAGTAACAGGTCCTGTCCTAGCTTTTGGTCTCACCTTGGTCATGGCCATGGATACACCAAACCTGAGTGTTAGATGACAGCACCTTGGTACATAAATACCTGTGCATGTAGACATAAGATCACTTTTTCTTTCTTTTTCCTTTGCAGTCAATCATGCCTTATGAAAGAAAGGTGAATATGAAAGCTGGAGGGGCTTTGTTACCCTGCTAATGGTATGTAAAATAAATGGGGGCCTGAGAACCATTGAGCTGGAAGAAATAATCAGCCTGTGTGATAACATCCTTCTCCCTGGACAGGCAGCGTCGAGAGCATCTGTGGAAATGTGTTGACACTACATAGTACAGCACTGTAAGTAAATGATATCTGGGGCCTTTTGCAGCATTTGTTGCATTTTTACATCTCCCCGTATTACTTTTTCGTGCCGTGTAAACTGGCTGGTGGAAAAGGAGACGTGCTTCACTTGTGCAACAGCACAGGGGAAAGTCACAGGCCATTAAAGTTTTGCGTTGGTTCTGAAGGCCCTTTGCACGCGCACCCCATGTCCCTTGTTATAACAGAGTGACGCTGGTTAAAGAGGTAACGCTCACTGTCAAAAACCCTGGCAAAGAAAAAAATACGTCTTCTACTTACGTTGAGCCTCAGCTTTGTCTCTTCTCTCTGCCGAAACCCAGGCGGTGCCCAACAGACTGCGTGGCTTGCAGAGGCATCTAGTGGCTGAATGCTGTACAAGTGATCCGGTATTGCAGTGCGTTTTATACCCTCCTCTAATATCAGCTTCAGTCAGCCTTCTCCTCCTAAACAGGTTAGTGTCCCTCATTACACGAATACAATCAACACCTGGAGGTCAGAAATGTTGCCAATAATCTGATTTAAAAGATATCCCTCTTACCATTCCCCTCATCCTCCTTCCCAAAATACCCATTTCACATAAGAAGCAAAACTTCGCGGGTGGCTTCAATCCTCCTTCTGTTGAATGTGTGGAAATAATGCTTAGTGGCAGTGGCATCCCTTCATACATCGCTGTGGCTTCCCCAAGCACACCGAGGAGCTACTATGAGGAAGCCTGGGTGCAAACATCAGTTTGGAGGAAGCCTGCTACTACTCCAAAATTTTTTGTTGCATGATTTATTTAGCTGAGGCTTGTCTCAGCTTCAAAAGGTCAAAGAAATCACAGAATTGGGTGGGAGGAAGAAAAATCAAATCTTCACGTGATGTTTTGCAAAGCCAGAACTTCTCTAGCACATTACAGGTGTTCAGGACCAAATCTGCCGCTGCCAGCAGCGAGATGCCCCAGGAGAGCGTGGCACGCCAGTGCCTGAGGCCGTCGCTGGCTGTGGGGACAGGAAGGGGTCAGGGAGGAGCAGGGGACACTGCAGTGACACTGTGCGCTGAGTTCGCTTTCTTTAAATCTTCAGAGGACAATACCTGTGGCAAACACTCCCTGAAAGTAAAAGTGCAATATAATGTATTGGAGGCTGATGAACAAGGCTCTTTTGTAAGGACCAATGACTCGTGTCTCCTGGATTTTTAAGAAAATGCACACAAAAGCAATTACTGGGGTGTGAGTTATTTTGTTTCTTAATGGCCTGACAGTTTTGACAGCTCCTAGCTTGTTATCTATCACAAACTCTCTTGATCTCCCAACTTTAACATGACTTTTAATTATACTTTCATATAAGTAAAAGCACAGACAATCTATAGTCTGGTTTCCATTCAGTCTAACTTATTTAAACAACAAAGGAAACTTTTCCTCCTAGCAGGGTAAAAAGGATGATTTGGTTGTCTAATGTGGTAGATATATTTAAAAAAAAAAACAAACCCAAACACAAATAGTTCAGTTTGTTCTTTGCATGAGTGGAGGGCGGATCAGTGCTTTCCTCACCTTCCCTTTGGAGCCACCGGGAAAGCCTTCTTTCTCTTCCTCACCATGAACCTGGCTGGCCTGTGTTATGCTTGTGGTTGCCAACGGAGGTTTGAGTTCGGAGTGCAGCTGCAGGTGTTATTCCCAGGCAGTGTCCAGTCAGGGAGGTGATGCCTCCCCGCCTGGCTGGGAAGGAGATGGGGACGTGGGAAGGACCCTGAGGGGCTCAGCTCCATGCTGGGCATGGCAGAAGTACGGGGGTTCCCACGTGTCCCATGCTATAGGGAGGCTTCAGGGCTCTCTCTGGAGACTCCAGCTTAGGGCAAATTTATTTTCATGGTGGGAGAAAAGTGTCTTTTGGTGAACCTGGTGGAGCTTTTGGTTTCACACCCAATCCCAAACATGTGCAAGATTCCTCAGTGTAACAGGAGTTGCTTCCCAAAATTATCACAGATCTAGCTAATTGCTCTCCATAGTTAAAAAAAGGAAAAATCTTTTAATTCGGAATTTAAAAAATAAGAAATCATTTGATCACCATAGGCCTGATTTATCAATGCCTTTGCGGTATACCTTGCTGTAAGGGCAGTAAGCTGCATTACCTCACCTGGAAGACCCTTCTCCTTTCCAAAACACGGGCTTGCGTTCCCAGTCCTGCTGATGCTCAGCAGCATTGTCCATCTTGGCCCCCATGGCCCGTGTTCCTCCTGCTCAGCCCCTGGTCCAAGAGCAATGCCATTACGGGCCAGCGCTAAAAGGCTAGATA
Organism: Nipponia nippon; assembly: GCF_047370975.1. Lineage (NCBI taxonomy): Eukaryota > Metazoa > Chordata > Aves > Pelecaniformes > Threskiornithidae > Nipponia > Nipponia nippon. The sequence goes on from NW_028262369.1 coordinate 61,520,678, forward strand.
TATTAAGGATTACAAAGAACTTGGGAGCTATAGTCATGAGCATCACGTACACTGAAAGGGGTAAGATGGGAGCTGGAAATAAAGTGTAAATCAAAGTTAGGAAGGTTATACTAAAATTACAATAAAAGCCACAATGAAGTTTACTCTGTTCTTCCAGGTCAGTCATTTAAAAGTTAGGAGGGACTGTGTTTAGGAATGCTTGTACAACACATTTTTTCCCCTTGTGTATGTGCGTTAAAGCACATTCTTTAATGCCGTCTTCATATATTAATTTTTCCATATGACCTGTTATAAGCTTCTTTTATAATATTGGAAAAGAACAGCATATTTGACCAGAAGGCCTCTGGAGTTGCAGAGATATTAAATAGATCCCATACATCAGTTGTTTGTTGGTCTGTCTAGTGACAGACGGCTGTTTATCTTATGATAAAATAGCATGTTAGGGAAATGCCTCTCAACTGCATTTCTATAGAAAATGTTTTTGTAGAGAGAAAATATAAGGAAAAGGTAAGATGAGAAAAGTAAAAAAAAAAAAAAGTAACTTGAGAAATTCAGGGGCAATAAATCACCACACCAGATGGTATTCATCTGTGAATGCTGTGCGGAGCTATCAATTTAAAAAATTGCACAGGAGTGTGCCATTAAAATGCAGACATAATATCTGCCCATTTTCACTGCCCATCTTTGTGGTGCCTGAGCAGGTAAGAGGCGACTTGGTGCCGCCTGCCAACATCTCTAGGTGCCTTCAAAGCCCACCTGGCATCCCCACTGCAGCCTTGGAAAATTTGACCCAGCAGATTATGTGTCCATTTACTTACTAATTCTCTTAATTATAGTGAGGAAGTGCAACTAAATAGGTATATTCTGAATAATATTTTTAAAATCCATGAGATATTGATTTACAATGATCTTTCTGCCAACTTACACTCCTGCAGAGAAAAATGCTTTATGTCAAGCTCACGTGCCTCTTGTCCTAGGTTTTAGAGGGCTTTTAGATCTGTTGGCCCCATGTATGGATGAGGAGACAGCCTGTGATACACCTACATGTGGTTCTGAAGATCAGGAATGAAGTCTCATGTTGCCATCGATGTGTAATCCAGGAGAGGCTGCTCTTGCTGTCAAGACCACTCTACAGACCCATCCTGGTCACTCTGAGTGGGGCTTTTCAGGTAATTCCTATGGGTGGGGTACAAGGGGTGGGAAATAATACATCTCAATCCAGTCTTGGGTCTGCAAGATATAGCATCATCAATGAGAAAGCATCCCCAGCTGATCGGTGGGAGCTACCTGCTCTCCCAAAGAACAATGTTATATAGGGACCAAGCTATAAAATGCTGGGAGGGTGCAATCAGCATGTCAGCTATAAGGAAAAAAAAATCCAGCTTTATATGATTTGGGATTTTTAGCAATTCTTTGAAAGTGTCAGCAAAATAATGGATGTAAGGAAATCCAGGAAAAGATGCAGAAGAAGGTAGTGCATGGATTACAAAGCTCTCATTGAGAGCTGGGGAAATTGCAGTCTGCACTAGCTGGGACTTCAGTGACGTTAAGTAAACCCCTTCATCTCTTGAATCCTATTTTCCCTGCCCTGTGGATCACAGGGCGAGGATAAATTTCAGTAAAAGACTGTGAAGTTATGGTAGGTACACAGTTGCATAAAATAAGGGAGCCTTCGCACTTGGTAACCTGCGACGCAGTTCTGCTGTCATTTAAGATTTGGTAAAGAAAAGGAAAATAAAGGCTGGTTAGGAAGTCATGGTTGTGGCAGTGCGCAAACATTTCTGCTTGTTGCAATCAGAGCTCCCTGCTGTGCTGGCGACGTGGCTTAATAAGTGGACCGAGAAACGGGGCCCTGGGGATCAGCTTTTGCCTGGAGGGAAGGAAGGAGCAGTGTGTGCACGCAGGGATGCAAGCCGAATTGGGTAAACTCTCCATATTGGCTTGTAATTGGGAAAATATTTCCCCTGTTTTAGATTAAAGTGGGAGATGCTGGCTTCGTGCCCTGTGAGTCCTGTTTAGAATATATTCAGAGTGTGGGTACTGGGTTTTTTTATACTTAATAAAGAAAAAAAGTGTTGTTTCATTTGCCAGTCCTAAAATGATGATTTGTAAAGAAAAGAAAATTGATTGAAAGGCCACAGGAACAAATTGAGGGGTCAATTTTGACTTTAATTCCAACAATTAATTAAGGAACTCTTCTGGAGATGTTTGTAAAATGAATATTGATCTCGCATCTCGGGCACTCTGCAGTCATGTCTCCGTCCTGGTTTATATCCTCCCATTTTGATTTATGGATTGGGTATAGCAATAGTGGAGCTACATGACAGGGCTGCTCAGCAGCACTGTGCGAGCACCCATCCTGAGAGCACAAAGCTCATTGCAGTCATCTGTACAGCGGAGCTGGAGTGTTTTAATGGTGTGAGCAATGGATGTGTCACATTCGGTGTGCGCTTTGATGACCAGGAGTCATCTACTGCTGTCCTGCTCCAGCTCACCCTCCTGGCTTCCAGTAAATGTTCATCTGAGCAATATTTTTGTCCCTGCAGCAGTATAAAACGAACTAAATTCTGCATTGATGGAAGGATAAAAATGTGTTTGATACTGGAAGAAGCAGAAATAGTTAATAGCCTTTATTTTAAAGGAAACTTGTCTGTGGAAGGACTGCCATGGTCATGTTAGGTTTTCTGAGTTGTTTTGGTCAGTTGGGTTGGGGTTTCTTCACGGCAGGGCTGGGGTCTGTTGCTACCTGGTGTCTCTGCTGAAGAAGCAGTGCTTGGGGTAGGTGTGGGTGCGGGCAGGCAGAAAGGCTCCTCCTGGTACCAGCTGCGGATGGGTTTGCTCCATTGGGGTGTCCTGCTCCATAGCATGGGCACTGCTAGGCTGGGCAGAAGTACAGCCTTCACTCCCTGAAGAGTGTGCCTTTTCTCTTCCTGCCAATATCTCATCCCATTCTGTGGTAACAAAAAGAAAAATCCTGAAATACTTATAGAAAAAAACAAAACAAAACAAAACAACAACCTCTCTCATAGATGAATTTTTCTCTTTTATCTCTTCTTTATTCTTTCTCTTCTTCCTGCTCTCTGTGAACACTTGTTTTAAGCCAACGGATTTTAGAGGCACAGATTTGGGGTGAAGGACATAGTTCTCTCTTCTGTCAACCTCTGCTGTGCCATCAACAGAAAATGTTAGGGTTAATCTGAACAGCTGCCCGTAGCACTTTACCAGTTTCCCTCCTTGCAGATGCCCTTTATACTGACTACAGAGCACCGCTTTCTCCAGCTGAGGGAGATGAGTTTCCCAGGAAAATCGCCTCTGCCTGGGAAAGGCTTGGTGATACAAAAACTGCCCCAACATTTGCAATCCTACAGTAAGTGACAACATCAAATGTGCAGAAGTTTCTAGTGTCACCTGGACCTAAACCAAGCAGCATCAGATTTAACAGTATTGATGCATGTAGAAGCCTGGGAAACAAATTTCCAGCTTCAGAAAACATTCCTACCTGCTCAATATAAATCACGTCCACTCTTTGTGGGAGGATAATCAGGTTAAACAGGTGAGAGCTATTTAGCGTAACTTAAAAAGATTAGGTGTGAATTCTAGTCACAGTGTAGCGTAAAAAGTAAAAATCAAGGGTTTTAACATTGGGAATTACTGCACGGCTGAAAAAGTACCCCTGACTATGAAATACAGCTGATATTTAGAGTCTTATTGTTTTATTTACTACTGCTTTTGCAGCACGCCCAGCTAGTTAGCCAGCTACTTATAAAACATATTTAATGTTTGGAGGCACTCAGTACAGCTATAAACTGATTTTTAAGGGCATGCAAACATAGTGTGTTAACAGCATTACATGTACTCGAGTTCCCTCTGGAAAAAAACAAACCAACCCCCATTTTCCGAGTAGACTCCATCATCTCATCCTGAGTTTTGTAGATGGGCTACACAGCTCAAACTGGTTGACTTCCTGGCACTTGATGGGAACCACTTAAAAGGATAAACTTGAAGAGATCAATACCCCTTACATACTATAAGTGATGTAGCACCAAGTACTCCGGGGCTGTTAAAAATTCTGCGATAAAGGACTGCTCAGAAATTAAACAAGAGGGAAAAAAACCCCACACGCGATGGTTGCAGGGACTTAGTCCCATTTCATTGCATGGGGGATTTATCTGCAGAGCTGGGGGCTGATGATAATCTTTCAGGCAGGTTTTCCTCTGGTTTTATTTCTGATTTATACCGGTAGCAACGAAAACAATATCAGATGGAAAGTCTGTGAGCAGGCAGAGATGAGAAGAGGCGCCGGAGAGAGAGGCACCCGCTTGTGTATTTATCCATTTATGAAAATGGGGAATCCGGAGGCAAACATGCTCAGCAGTCCCTCAGTGCAGATAATTGAAAGTGAGAGCTGAAAGCATGCACTCCTGTTTCATGCTCCAAGGGTTAATAGTCTTCTGGGGCACTTAAGAGGAAGCTCCTTGGAGAGTCCACATGATATCTCCTGCCTATCCCTCAACCATTACTTTGTTTCTCCTTTCAGTAAATTCTTATTATTTAGGACAGAGTGGTGTTTTTTTCCCTGGCAAAACTCATGCTGGCTCACCCTTTGCATATTATATTCATCAAGAGGCTCTACAGCTTTCCCTAAGGATCTTAGCTGCTATTTTTCCTGGTAGCGTGGGGAGGGACTGGGAGTCCTGGGAGAACCATTAGTTCCTTTTGAAAGGATTGATATGGACCTGGCCTTCTTCCAGTCCCTCCACTGTAGAAATTGTAATTTATCATTAAAAAGCATACATTATTTTTGTTAGCAGTTCAGCTACTTTGTTCTTGGTTCCCTCAACTTTTCTGGATGGGTGACATGGAAACCCAAATGACTTATTATAATTTAGTGGTTGGAATTGAACAGGCACCTCTTTATCACTATCTGTACATCTCCATCAGCTCTGGGCACGGTGCAGAGCAACCCAGCCCCAACACCCAGTGCAGGAGGCATGGTAGAATCCAGCAAGGAGATAGAGAGCATGTTCAGCGTCAGCTGCTGAAGTTGCTCAGCTGTGTGGCAACGGCAGCAAGCTGAGTTTGAACTGGAGGCAGAGTCCAGCTTGCTGTCTGTTTCACACCTTCCTTAAGTACATTGGGTTTCTGAACTGGAAGGACTAAAGGCAAGAGATGCCTCTCCTTCTGCGTGGTGCAGTATGAACATATTCATATATTCAGGCACACATCAGGGCTGCTGAAAAATGCTACTCTACATTAGTCATTTTGCTGTCACACTGAGGTGCATGCAGTGTCCCATGTCTTGCTGGTGCCCAGCCTTTGCTGTAAAGCTGACGTGTAAGACCAGGTCTTAAACTTGTTTCCCATTATCTAAACAACCCTTGCTTCTTTGCTTTGGGCACTATTTGCTGTCCTGTTGGCATGGAAGTAGAAATAAGAACAGAGAGACTTAAGACTTATGAGCGTCTTCTCAGTGAACCTTCCCTCTTCACTGATGTTTACAGGTTTTTTTTTCCAGTTGCCCCAGACATTTTCCTCAACTCAGTAGAAGAATCTCAACAGAAATTTGCAATAAAAGAAGTAATGACCCTGTGCTGCCCTATTGCATGTAGGAACACTACATGTGCTACGCTAACAAATTTATAAGCCAGAGTAAGGCAACAAGCCTGCTGCTACCTCACATCTCCATCCACCTGTGGACGGGTAATATATAGCACACATAATGCTGCCTTACGTCAACAGCAGGATGGCCAGATAATACAGGACAGCAAACTTTCTCTCCTGAGATTATGTTGCTGGTGCAGACACCAAGACTGAGACATTTAAACGAGAAGATGCAGATCCCTGAGGCTGAATATAAAATATTTATATGAAGAGACCATGGACCAATAAATTTCTGTTATAAATGTTTACAGCTGAAGGTAGTAATAAATAACCTTCCAAAAGCAATATTTCAATTTGCACTTATTGTGCTTGTACTACATGTTATATTTTCAGGAAACAATAATAATTATAGCAGGACATGGAATTAGCTCATGTTTAATGAATGATTACCCAGTTTAGTTGTAATCATTGCAACATCAGGACACAATTAAAACTGTGAAATGTTGTTTATTCTGGAGAGAGATGGGACTGTTTCTCCATGGCTACCATTTATATGTCCAACCAATGCATAATCTGTTCATTAAATTGTGATAGAGGTGGGTACGCTTTAATAAATTTGTCAGACAACTCCTAATTCTTGAATTTCCAGTCATCTGACCTCAGCTGTGCAGGCTTTACATGGTCTTTGGCAACACAGAGTTAAAGCCAGGAGAAAATTTGCTCCTCAGGGAGCTTAATGGCAATCTCCTATGGATCCGCAAGAACCCAAGTTCAGATCGTCGCAGGTCGTTCTCCTCCTTCCCCTCCTGTGCATTGACTGTACCCAGTGTGGCTGCTTTCTCCTCGTTACTTAGGGCAATACTGTTCATCTTCTTCTTTAACCAGTGTGTATCTTGTAGAGCAAGGCATAGCTTTGTTTCAAGTTGTCATCTCACAATGAAACACATGGGATGGGTTTTAAAGAGAAATACCTTATCTGGTGACATAGATGTAAATGCTGTGTTGACATATCTGTCTGGTTGATCTAGCCTTGTCTGGTGTAAGTGGAGCAGTTTATGCTACATAAAAACAAGTCACTCTTGGTGCAGGGCAAGCACCTGCTAATAAATCTGGCTGTCTACCATCTCATCTCCTGGTGACTGCAGCTGTCCTGTGGCAGGGACCAGTAAGCTCTTTCAAGTGCAGTGGAGAGATCTTGGGTTGTCCATCTGGCGCATTAACCTCAGACAGGGAGGGAGATAACAGAGTTACATTGACTTTGCATGCAAGCTGGAGAACTCTTATCTGTTTAACCTGACGTGAACCTTCAACAGATGGGCTTTACCTTTCTTTAGGAATGGCAGCTGTATAAAACTTCAGCATCTATGCAAGCACAGTCCTTGGGCTCCTGTGAGCAATGCAGAGAGAGGGAGAGGCATTTCCTAAGGATGATTTGCCCCACCCTTGTCATAGGATGCTGTGAGTCTTCTCCTAGGGAGGCTTATTGCTTGTTGTTGACCGTAGACAGTGCTCTACAATGGTCTCTGACTGATCGGCTTTCACTAGACAGACCGCTCTTGGACAGCTAAATCTGATAAGATAATATCTGTCCTCTCTAATGTTTTTGAGATCCTCTGAGTGAGTGTCTCCTGCCTACTTGCACACTATAGTAATTTTTCCCTTCTTTTTTTTTTCCTGTCTTTGTCTTTTCTCAGTGCTCTGTGTCTGGCTGCCCTTATCTAGCCCACATGTCTCTGTGGAGAAAAGACTGACTTTGGCAGGAAACATGCTCTTAGCCTTTCCCAGAGAGGACATGACTTACTGCAAGGATAGATGGGAGCTGTAGAGAGGCTGAAGCACAGTGCAAGGTGCCTGCAAAGCCCTCTAGAGTTAAGTCTCAGATGTGCCTTGGCCAGCCTGGTATTCAGGATACCCCTGGGTACATGAAGATGGCTGAGGGGTGATGCTTCAAAAGTAAGGTGTCTCTATAGCTTCAAGGCATGAGTCTTCATGATAGGGCTGTGACTGTGTTGGTTTGAAGATACGGGTGAAACAAGGTCTGCAAGCATCAGGTAATGTATTGAACAAACTACCACTGCTAGCAGGAAAAAACAGAGAAGCCTCAGGTCATGCAAGCATAGAGTAGAAACAACTTGTTAATAAAAACGGCAGATTTCAATGGTAAATGCAAACTGAGCACAGTTCCTCCAAGTCTAGTTAGATATTCATCAGGTTAGATGTGAGAAAAAGTGATGGGCATAAGTAGAGGAGAGGGTTTATTGGTAATATGGGAGAGGTGATTAGATGGTAATCTCCTAAGCGAGAAGTACCAGCAATTTATAATCTGGACAACTTTTTACTGGTTTTGCAGTTAATAAATGTGACGTGTATTTCCCAGGCAATGTCTAGACCCGCTTGGTGGGTGTAGGACTGCTGCGCTTGCTTCTGATGAAGTTTAGCATCAATGGGAAAGCTGTTTGGACGCTGGGAAGGGGCAGCACTGGAAAAATGGTGAGGCAGAGTTTACTTTTCTTACACTGTCCTTGGTCTAATGCACTTGGTGGTGAGCTGCCTACTCCCTTTCTTTTCTAAGAGTACAAGAAAGCTGCCAAATTTCCCCCTCATAGTCCGCATCTCCCCTAATAACTCCCTGAGATAAATTTAGCTGGGAAACCAAACCGGTTGGATTGCCTCGTGGGGGAAAGCAACCAATCTGCAGGCTTTGATCTTCGCTACTACATTTGGAATGTGCAAGCAGACAGAAAAAGGAGAAACGGGCAAATATTTGAACACAGACTTCCATCACAGCTCCCCTTAGCAAGGAATCCACCCAAGAGCCCCTCGGAGAGTTACCAGCTGCGTTATCTCAGGAGTGGCCCTAAAATGGGCAGACAAAGATGACAAAGGCAAGACTAAAAGTAATGACATGTCTGCTAAGGATGCACTGCATTTCCACGCTCCCCTCCACACTTCTGAACAAGGTTGTGACCCTCATACCCAAAAAGAGTATTTCAGGCAAATTTTTCCTGTTAACAAAAGCAGAAGGAATGTTTCCAAAAGCTCTAGTGGGAGCTGGACTGAGCTCTAACACCCAATGATGGAAGGTAGCTCTGCTGCCATCGGTGAACTGCTCTTGCTCTTAAAGCCAAGAGCAGAGTTGAACACTTTGGTGTGTTGGGACCTTAGAGCAGGTACAAGATCGTGTGCTCTGCACCTGCCCTTGCAAAATGCATCACTTCAGGCTCTCATTCAGTGGCTTTATGGTGGCTTTGTGCAGAACAGCTAGACAGATGGAAGAACGGGCAAACTTAGACAAAATGATGAAAATATTAATACATATTAAAATTCCCATTAATAATTGAATTACTAATTCAATTATTGAAGAATAATTATTAATATTTATAGCATCCAGATTGGTGATGATAGATTAACCGTTATGGCATAATTTAACAAATATTTTTGAAATAAAACATTTAACAAATAACATTTCCACCATTTGTCCATCTTCAAAAAAAGTGTGAAGGGTTCATGCATATATGCAATCTTTACTGATTTTAAAACATGTTTTTGTATATTTTATTTTTATTATGGATTGCTTTATTGTAGATTTTATCCTCAGGTTGTTTCCCAACAAACTACTACTACACTCCCTAAGACAGAAAGAAACCGATGGCAAAATAAGCTTATAGTAACAGCACTATAAATCTATCATTTAAGTATAGTAGTAAGTAAGTACATAATATGGCTCCATTTCTTTCTGCTGATTTCTCTTTCTGAAGTCTCTACAACACAGTGATTGATGTATATAAACACCATTTAGCACATATTAAACTGAGGAGTCAAAATATTATTTTAAAGTTTTCCAAGACACATTGATCCAAATTTATGTCAGAATCTCCTGAAAGGTTACATTGTCCCATGTTCTGCAATATTCATTTTTCATTGCAAAAGTTCCTACATGACATCTTCCATGGCAGTGGCATTGCAGTAAAATCTAACACACGTATATGCATACCAAAATGCAAAATTCCATGAAGAAAATTTCTGAAACAAAACAGCAAGCGAAATTTGCAGTTTCTGAAAACATCAGATCTGTAAAGGCTTGTTTGGACTTCTTTGTCAAAAATTATTTGCTAATATTTTTATGCCCAAAAGGTGTATTCTGTTGGAAAAAAGGTTTGGGGGGAAGATGACTCCACCTGATCTTACAATAAGCATATGCCTGCCAAATTTTTAAGGCTCGTCTGTAGGAACTCTTTCAACAGATGTTTGCTGTGTGTGATATTATAATGTTTCCTCTGAAGTATTTAGCTGCACTTCATAGGAAAAAATGATTCTTCGACTTCCTTGACAATAACATCATGTCAAAAATAGACTTGAGATCTTGTTATTTATATTACTGAAGTACTGAATGGCCTTGCCTGAGCACAGACTGTTCTAGCACCAAATAGAGTACCAAATTACGGCGGGAGATGGTCTTTGCTCTGAAGAACTAACACTCAAGGTAAACAAGACAGACAAGGAGAAGAAGACAAATGGAGCATCCTAAAACTGCCGCACAGAAGTGGTGGAATACAAGTGGCAAACCGAAGCCATTTTCTAAAGTATCCCACCATTTTCTGTTTATTCATCTCTCCTCCCCATCCTTCCTCTCTGGCAGCCAGGATGGGCCTGGGACATGCTCCTGGTGACAAGAGGTAGAAAATTCATGCTTTGCTTCAGTGTTTATACTGAGAAATGAGCTTATTAAGGAAGCAGATCTAGAAATGCCCCAGGTTGTACCTTGTAACTCAGCTGAAGATGAGCCGATAGGGAATGACGATGACTAAATTTATTCATTCAGTGGGTGGACATTCCTGTCTTGCAAACCACGATGACTGATCCATCGTGAAAAGTTGGGCTATTAAATTGCTATTTAGCAAATAGAAACTGAAACACCTCCTGCACATCTGAAATGATGCATCTTTGCAAGGTGTGGGGGTCAAGCTGGCCCACCTGCCCATGTGATTGCTTTAGTTACCCCTTCATAGGCATGGCTAGTGAGGCTGGTCCTTTAGGAAGTCACCTACCCTGAAGCTCAGAAAGGAAACTGGCTTACAGGTTCATTTTATTTAAATGTGTCCATTACAATTTATTTATTCTGGGGGAAAAAATTAACTGAAAATGTGCAGTTTTTCCAAAGCAAGTTTTCGGAGTATGTTTTTAATTTCTTCATTAGTGCCCTTTTCAGGATGCACGTGCCACTCCATGTGAGTGCTCTGGACTTCAGTTTCTTCTGCCCTGGGTCATATCACAGCTCTAATCTCTCTGCCATGAATTTACTGGAGAATACATAGAGTTTGCAAGTAGTATTTCTTTGCCTAAAAGACAAAGTGATGCTGCTTTAGCAGCTGCTTTTCTTTGAACTTATCCGAGGGCTTTGTCGGCAAGCGACCTCTCTTCAGGATTCTGCTTCCTCTGATATATTGAAGGCTATTTCTTGGCATGAAGTAATTAAAGGCAAGGCAATTTTACAGCGGAAGGCATGGGGATGCTCACTAATCATGGCCTTCCTGCTCAAGTGCTGCGCTTGCTGACGAACCCCTCCTTGCTGGAGGCAATTGTGTTTTCTGGGGCAAATCAGGTCACCGAGATCTACGTGCTTCCTGGCGGCTAATGCAATAAGCAGGAGCTACAGGAGACATCTCTTCAGGATGGCACTTGCTATGGGTGAATGTGGGCGCCCTGCGAGGTGGAGGCTGTCATTAACTGTCCACTTGGCAGAGTTTGGGGACAGGAGCTGGTCTGGCAGGGTGTTCATTTGCAAATAGGTGCTTGTGCTCATCCAAGCCTGAAGAGGGAATGGCTGATATCTTCTCCAGAATGGGAGGCTTTGCCAGCAGAGTTTGTGCTCCACTTGAAGGGAGGTGATCTTTACAACATCCCAAGCACCCCCAGAGGGAAAGCAGAACTGTGTGAGGCTGTTGCACGTCCCGCAGACAATGCTGATGTTCCCCAAACCACTGATTGTTTTAGAAATGCCTCTGAATGAGCAGGATGGTAGCCTGAAGTCTTTTTACTGATGACTGCAAATAGAAATGGAGAGTTTCATTGTATGGGATATAAGGGAAACCCAGATGTGACACAACTAAGTATCTGTAAAGGCTGACCTATTTAGCTCCCTCTGCAATTCAAGTTGTGATGATCTTCCAAAATTGAAGCTCTTCTCACTTTGACGTGTGGGGTTTTAAACTGCTGCTTGTCTACAGCCACAGGACCAGGATTGGTCTGTGCCATGCAAAGAGCTTGTTTTCTGATAAGTATTTGTGTAAGGAGATGTAATTTCCCCAAAGAGACAGCAGTTCCCTTCCTCACCTTTGTCACCACAGCTGGAAGCCAAAATGGATTATTTAATTTTTTTCAAGTATTAGGTTCCTGCAAAGAAGGTTCAAATGGAGCTTCATTTGGTGGGACTCCTCCAAATGGTCTCATATCAGGTTTTCCATGGAGAAGCTGCTGGTTTTATCCAGCTTCTCTGCTTGCCCAACGGTCATCAGTGCTCAATTCAGCGCTAGGGCATGGCAGGTTGATGGAGCTGTCTTTCGAGATGTGCAGTTCCTCGAGGGCTGGTGCTCAAAGGCAGATGCGTGGCGAAACAGCAGTTTTCTTTACCAGGAGGTATGGGGACAGAGGAAAACGGTGGCAGTAACATAGCAGGTTTTCCTGCTTGTCCCTGTTCCTATTCTCAGAGTTAAAATCTAGCATCCTCGCAGGAGGAGCAATGCAGGATGGGAGTGGTACCTTATCTGTTACTGGTGAAGTCACACCTGGTGAGGGGAGAAACCAGAGAGAAAATGTTTTTTCTGGAGAAAAAATGTCTTCCCGGCAGATGGCCAGCCAGCAAGGATTACAAACCTCTTTGGGAATCCTTTCTTTATGGCTAGTGAGAAGGTGATATTGCTAGTGACAGCACAGATAGATTGGCTGAAATAAAATAAAGAGGTTTCCATGGTGATCCCTTCATATTGCAGTAAATTTCATCTTGCAGTCAGCTGAGTTGTGTTTCTTCCCCCGGAGGACGAGTCCTCGGCTCCCCCCACATTATTAGTTACTACTGGTGTTAACGAAATGCCAGCAGACCCCAAGCAAAGCCAGCGACGTGGACATCTCTGTGGTGGTTTCGTTAATTATTCCAAAGAGGTCAGACTGCCCAGGCAGCCTGCAGGTGCTTTAGAAATAATCCTGCTTTCTGTTTCAAAATGTAAACAGATAAAGATTAGATATAAAGAGATAGCTGTGGCTAAAGATAATAGAGGAAAGAAGGAGGTTTCTTCCCATTTTACAGCTGGGGAAAGAACCATAGTCAAATTGTTTAACTGTCCCAAAACCAGAGCCCAACTGGTGTTAGAGGTGGGAACTGAACTCCAAACTCCAGCACAGAAGATGCCTCTTCTCCCAAGGTTAATGCCGGGGAAGGCACTGACCTGCAGAGAGACTGCTGACGGGGAAGGGAAGCTCTTTGCACCTGGGTGACTGATGCAATATCACCTATGGGAGTGTAGCAAAGGGAAGAGGCGAGGGGTCCTCCCAGGTTGTGTGCTGACAGGGGTGAAAACTGCCTGACGAAAGAATGACCTTTCATTTCGGGAGGCGAGGAAACCCCTCCAGCTGTCGAAGCCGATTACTCATGGGTTCCACAGAAGTGTGATCTCTCCTATGGCACTGAAGAAGTGAGCAGCTGCAAGACATGTCTTGCTGTGGGTATGCTCAGTGACGAGCTTCCCGGCTTGTTTCTGGGATGTCGGCATCTTTCCATCTGCATCTGAATTCGAGAGTCACGAATGCAGTGCTAGTCAAGCTTTGCCACCCAAAGCATGCTTAATAAGAAAAGCATTTCCCTAAGAAGGTGTGTCATTAAATGCAAATGATGCTGCCTTAGGGTCATGTTAATTTATGCTACAGAGCAAATCTCTTCTATCTATGCACTACACAACCAAAAAAATCTTGACCTACCCATGGCCACACTCCAACCTCTGTCTTTGGGACTGTTTATATTATATTCAATTCAAATAATATGCTGGAGACTTGAGAAGCAAAGAGGGGTGTGCAGGAGGGGTGCCCTGATTACTGCCAGCTGTAACGACTCAGGGTGCGTGGAGCCTCTTGGGAGAGCAGGAAGAAGGTGCATGGGGGCGAGCTGCTCCTAAACATCAAAATTGCTGGGGTCGGCTGCCAGCTCCAGCTGGGAACTCATGACAGAGGAGGATAAAATGAAGCCTCTGACAGCCTTTTTCTTTTCCTTTTTTTCCCCCTGAAGTTAATCTTTCTTCCAGAGCTTGGGAAAGGTGAGATTTGTTTCTCTTGAAGCCACTGTGCTCGGCTTTGGCAAAATGCTGGATGCCACTTTCTGCTTTCCCATTTGTAAATCTGCTACTACTGCACTGTCAGAAAGCTGATTGCTGCGATTGCAGCATTCAGCTTGGAAAGCACCAGCCCACCCAGCCTGGTGAACGGGCCGGTCCTCATACTGTCTGCTACCCAGGCTCTGCATGGCAGCTGTGGTGGCCAAGGCATGATGGTGAGGGTCCACTGGCCACCAAACCAGCTGGTTGGACAGGCTGATGCACTCGGAGGTAATCAGTCTGCGCTGGGACATGTTATACCTGGAGCCTTGGGATTAATGTGCTCAGGTTTGTTTAACCCCAGATGCTTTTCAGGATAACCTTTCATCGGGTGGGGCATGTTTTGAGACAACCTTTCATCAGATAGAGCTGAGAGAGTGGGAGGAGCCTGCTTGAATGATGGGAGCATTTTGTTGGATTTTTTCTTATTTTGCAGTATTTGGAAGAAAACTGTTGCATCCAGCTGCTGGAGGACGGGATCGGTGCTCCACAAGGATGTCTTTTGGGAGGACCCAGGATAAATGGGAGCTTTGGTTAGGGAAAGGAACAGGCATGAAGTTGTCAATCTGAGCAAGAAAGTCATCCCAAGTGCTAATTTCCTGCTATTGCCCATGTGAATTGGAGCTTAACCCTCTATTTGCAGTGGGGCAGCTACAAAAACATGTTTGGCGGCCAACTTTTAATGTGCAACCAGTGACGTTTGTATTATTATGTTTATGGAAAGCTGTGATACTTTCTGCAAAGAAAAGGGCTATTTAAAAAAACAACCACAGAAAACAGTGAGAGATCAAGACACATCCAGACTGACTCTGCAAGGAGAGCTTGAGAAAGTCTTATGAGGCAAAACAAAAAGATATAGGCTGGAGGCTGTGACTGTTATCCCAGTCCAGTGCTGCTGAGCTGCAGTGCTTCGGCATCAGCCAGGCAATCTGCTCAGGGGGATTGCCTGCATCTCCCTCACTTCTTCCCAAGAGTGACACATGTGTATTACCGGGGTAAATTTGCTTTGTGAATCTATCTTTGTGTCTTCAGATTAGCTTTATTTGCTCAAGGATTTTGGAGGTAATGTGGGGGAATATTCACGCTTCTATTAGTTAAAATTTCTGCTTCTTGTTAACATCACGCCAGTGTGTCATTCAAGGCAAGCCCCTAAAGTGGGTATTTTGGGGATTAGAGATGCATTTTTTTCTTTGCTTTGAGATAGTTTCTCTTGAAGCTACTGACTCCATCGTGGTTAAGTCTCTGCTGTGCTCACTGCTGTGAGTACAGCTTAGGTTGACCATTGGCTCCTGCTTTTGCGAGGTGGGAGTGCTGCTTAGCAGCACAGCTTAAAAACAGCTGAGCCCGGTACATACAGTAAAGTCATCTAAGGACACATGTAAACATTAACACTCAGTACCACCTGTGTAGGTGTGCTTTTGCTGTCCGGTGCTCTCTGCTCTGCTTGCACCCTTCATCTTCCTGCAAGCAGCTCTCAGAAGTGCATCCTTCTGCTTAGAATCTGACAGCGAGTTAGGAGCGCAGCATGTGGTCTTTTGGCTGCGAAGGCTAAACAGTCACATCTTGTTGGTTGCTCTTCTGAGTAACACAGCATTAATTTGGGGCATGATGTGAGAAACAGAACCTGATCAGCTGTGCTCTCAAAGCTGGAGAGGAGGAAGCATAAGGTCCCAGGTCATGTTATTTAGTTGTCTGCCTGTGCCAGAGGAGCCTTGTGTTGCTCTCCCACCTGCCAGTTTTATTTCCAGCAGAATGGTTTATCGTAGGCTTCTTTATTTAAGGCAGAGAAAAACTCCTCTCAGTAAGAATTTTTGCCTCAGACCAGCCCTGCCCCACGGGGTCGGGAAATCTGATGCACATCCAAATGACCTGGGACAGCCAGGTTGTTACCTCAGCACGTTGCACCTTGCAAACTTGTTTCAGTCAAAGACCACCAAGCTTCAGCTTTTTCACCAGCAACGCTTCCTGGGGATAGGCTAGAGATGGTAGAGCAGACAAACAAGAGACGAAAAGGAGTGGGCTATTGCCATACAGGCAATACTGGACACGGCACAAATCTTCTTGGTACAGGTAGGTGAGGCCAAGAGGGTGTCTCGTTGCCCTTCCTCAAGCTGCAAAGAAGCAGAGCTTCTGCCTGGTGTAACCATCAGGCTGGCTGCCCAGGGTCCTGGTGGACATGATGGCAGGACAGTAGGAGAGCTGCAAGAGAAGAGCATTAGCCAAAATGTGCTGCCTGGATGGCCCAGGCCTCAGGGATTACCCAGAATTCGGGAGCAATGGAGAACTAAACAGGGTAAGCAAAGTAGCCTTGCCTGAATCTCCACTGAGGTTAAAAGAAGCCCAGAAGTATTTTCTGATGTCTCAGTCATTGTCCTCACAGGCTCTGAAACTGGAGAG
This sequence comes from Nipponia nippon, assembly GCF_047370975.1. Taxonomy (NCBI): domain Eukaryota; kingdom Metazoa; phylum Chordata; class Aves; order Pelecaniformes; family Threskiornithidae; genus Nipponia; species Nipponia nippon. Next base: position 61,537,036 of record NW_028262369.1, read on the forward strand.
GGGCTGTATTCTCTGCTCTGCTGCAGGACTCTGCAGGTCATGGACGCACAACTGCACATGATCAGTGTAGGCATCCATCCACCAGAAAGCCTTAGCAGCATGCTCAGAAATTGCATTGAGGTAGGCAACCACCAGCTCCCACAATGTAGCCTCTGCAGGAATTTGTTACTCTTTCTAAAAAAAAAAAAAGGTGAATTTTTTTACAATTCCCATTTGTTAAAAACATGCAAGCACCTCATTAACTCTGATAGTATGATATTTTTGGCTAGCCGCATTGCTAAGCATGTGTTAAGCTCTGATGAAGTGCAAGAAATTACCTTTGTAACAGCAGTGGTGTCTTCTGAATGCAGTTAGCGCCTCCCCAGCGCTGATAAGGTGCAAAAAATGATCTTGCCATCTACAGTTGTGTCAACTGAATGCAATTAGCACCTCTACATGTGTTTAAAATCATGACCGCAGGTTATACATTTCAGCAGCCTGCAATACATTAGCACTTAATCCCATCTTTGTGAATCGAGGAAAAAAATCAGTGCAAAACCAGTGCAATGAATGCAGTTAAGTGCCATTAACATTCCATTAACTATTTTTAATGAAGTAAATCCAATCCCAGATTGGTGAACAATGACTAGGGACTTTTCATAGCTCTCAGACAGTAGTTGCTTGCTGTATAGACATGTGTCGGAGGAAGATCTCTTTACTCCTGCTAGACCTTGTTTAAACAGCTCTGTCAAGCTGGGGTGGCAAAGCCAGGCTTTTCCCTTGGCTTTTTTCCCTTTTCCTGGGGCACAGGCACCCCGGGATGCTGCAGAGAGTGCAGGATGCTCCTCCTAAAAATGCTGCCTTCTCTGAGGGGCAAAAAAGAGAAAGAAAGAGGGAGAAAAAAAGCACAGTGGGTATTTTTTCCTTTGGTGCAAGTAGACAAGTTCCAGTGTATTGATCATTTATTATATCCCTCTCAGGCTATTAATCTCTTCTCTAACTGCACTAAAAGAGATCCTGTCTATGTCTCTGTATGGAAGTCTCTCCATGTCCAAATAATTATTGTCAGCAGTTTCCAAACTCCTCCTTTTCCTGCTGTTTTCCTTCCAAGTTCGACGGACTAACACTTACCAGACAGAGGATTAGGTGACTTACACAAGAGATTCAGTAATTTTTTTCATGCAAACACGGTCTGCATACAGAATGGTTGTCTTCCGATGTCAAATACTTACACTTTTCTATTGAATATTTTAAAGCTGTAAATAAGAAAGTAATGCAGACACACACCTCTATGAGACTGAAAAATACTTTCATCCCAAACACACCTTTACAATATATATTGAATGAACGATGAGTCCAAGCCATTTTCTGTGCTGGGACTCGTATGGCCCTCTTTGCACAAAGCCATACTTTTTAAGAAGTTTTGCTGAAATCACTAGCAACACCCCACAAGAGCGAGGATCCCCACGCTGGGGCTTGGGATGGAAGCTGGACATGACAGCAGCAGCTTCTATATCTCACCTCTATTCATTTTTAAAAGCCAGCTATTGATTTTTCACTTTCAAGAGGGATCTGCAACAGCTGTGACTTTATTTTATTTTATTTTATTTTCCTTTTTTTTCACTAAATTTGTAATTGAAAGGGACAGATCTCCATCTGGGACACTTGACAGTGGATGTACAGGGGTTCTCCTGCTGCTGGCAGCAGCCCTGTGCCAGGACAAGGCTGTATGCAGGCTACATCTTGTTAGGGCAGAAGGAAACACTGTGCCCAACTCATTTCACTCCCTACATAACACAGGACATAAAGCTTTACTCAGTGATTCCTGCACAGAGCCGAATAACTTGTGGCTGAACTAGGGCGTATCTTTGAGAAAGACACACTCAGTCTCTCTGTAAACTATTCTTGACCATCCTTTATTTTCTCTGTATTTCCACAATGCGTGGCAATCTGCACAGGAGTAACTGCTCTGAGAAAGATTAACATCTGCAAAGAGCAATGTGAGAGTGTGAGCAATGTGATATCGTCCTGGTTCTGAACCTAAATCCAAACCCTATCTCCGTCAATAGAAATGCCTACTGTGAATTTAGATGTTCATGGGTTTTTTATTCTCAATGAAGCAAAGGTGGTTGCTGCAAGCCAGGGTGGGGGGCTCCCTCCTTTTCCCGCTCTCCCCTGAGCATACGAGATGAAGTTATTATACAAGATGAATGTCCACATTGAAAAAGTCCTTCTCACCCCTGAGAAGCCTCCAAGGCAGCTGGGGTGTGAATGCCTGCTGCTAAGTGCCTGGGACGCTGCTGTGGCCTTTCACCTCGGCACATCAGCATGAAGCGACCTCCTTTTCTGGGTTCTTCTGAAAACTGCCCCACAAAATTCCTTCTGCCAGCTGTTAATATTGTATTTTCACGAAGGAGTGGGCTTGCACGTTCTGCGTGTTGCTGCGAACATGACCTGTGTTCTTTGGGGCAGCCAGGGCTCAACATCACATGCCACAATCCACTGACTTTCTGGTGCCCTTGGGTAAGGGTCACCACCTTTTTCCAGGTACAAAATATTGAGGTATTGTGATGTACAATGCTTGACGTGCTCCTTTTTGTAGTCTGGGGAAAAAAAACAGTTTTAAAGGTTACCCTTCTACACCCACATCTTAAGGCATCATGAAAGCTTGGGTATCTAACAGTCTTCTGGATCAACAGTGTTAACCGAAAGGGGCCCGATCTGAAGGCTGCTGAAGGCAGTAGGGTCAGTGGTTAGGTCTGGCTGATGTTGGCTTTGCTGGCTATTTCTTTGACTTTTTGGTGGGGCTTGTATGAGACCTACAGGTCCCAGTGTGGAAATCAGGCGTTGGAGAATCACACATATCCTTCTTTTATTAAATCATGTCTTTTAGTGGTTCCCTTACTGCATTGGGATAAATGCTTCTCTGCTATGTATGTCCATGTGTAATGATACCACAGTGTCTCAACCCTATTTTTCGCTGGCCTGATGTTGCTGAGAGCCGCAACTTCAATCTGAGCATGCTCCTTTCCTCGGGGCAATTTCAGCTGGCTCCGGGCTCTGGGAGTCACACCAAGTCACACCAGCTGCCACAGAAAGACCTGCTGGGGGGAAACAGCAGCCCAACAAGATGAACTTACACCTTGTAGGCAACACGGTGCAAGGGTCACTGCTGGCTGAGGGTGAATTTGGGGGAAAAAGTGGTTGTGCTGAATTGTTACCTCCTCACCCCTCTGACAGGTGGTGCAATGTTGCGAGCAACAAAGCAGGTCAAGAAGAAATGAATCTGTTTTAAGGAAAAGTCTTGAAGCTGGAGGTGAGAAGAGACAATTCGGCATCATTAAGTGTAAGTGGATTTGGGGCCGCATGCCCGGCTGGGGCTAGCTGGCGCTGCGGCAGCCTCTCGCCTGGAGCCGGAGCGTTCTGCAGTCCCACTCGGATGCAGCCGGGAGGATGCAGTGCTGACAGCCATCCATTCTGTAAATTAAATTTCACTCCCCTCGGTCATCCTCGGCTCGTGGCCCCACTTGCTTGCTGAAGGATTGCTGATCGCGCAGATTATTATGGGCTGAGTCCAAAACCTGTGATATCAGCGAGAAATGCTTCGGCAGCTGAGGGAGATGCGAACTAGGTGCTCCAGGAGTAGGTTTCAGCTCAGACATTGCCTCCAGCCATGGGTATGAGGGGCGGGGTGGGACTGGGGACCTCCTTGGCTGCTGGTGGGCTGTGGGTCAGCACATAAAACGTTTGATGTTGTGTGATGCAGGAGCCTAACCTGGCTGTCCTGCTGCCATGAGTGCGACGGGACAGGCAATATTCCCCCGGAGCCTGCCTGGTTTCCCTTTTTCTCCATCCCAGCCTGAAACCTCTCAACAAGGACTGAACTAATGGACCAAAGAGCCCAAACCATCTTGTTCAAAGCAATGAGAGGGGACTGCAATCAGCTACAGGGTTAAGCATCTCTCCGTGAACCGGGGTGCGAATCCCTGTTACAATATCCTGCCTCTGTGGGCTGAAGTCCCTGCATCTAGGAAGGGGAGAGGAAAATGTGAGCAGTTAACTGGAGGTGGGAGAGTACTGCTGTGTCAGCAGGGTCTGAGGGGACCTCCTGGCCTCAGAAGCAGAAAATCCAAAAAACCAAAAGCATCGTCCTCGCTTGTGACTCTGCTGGGTTTTCCAGTGATATGCTGGGGAAAAACAGTCTGTTTAGGTTATTGCACAACACAGATATTTATAAAGTTGTATCTATTTAAACAGAGGAATGTGCTTTTTCCTGATGAGGTCTCTGAAAAAAACAGCAGTATGTCGCTTGACCCAGGCCTTTAACTGGAACTGTCTTGGCAATTTAATGAAATTAAATGGCTGGACTATGGGGAGTTCATTAGTAAGTAATCCAAAGGCTAAAGCTCTCTGAGCTAGTTCAGCTCTCAAACGCTTATTTGTGTTTGCCAGATTCAGTAAAGCGAAACCCCTTAATAGGAGCTGGCAGTATTTATAACATGCTCTCCTCTGATCTGGAGACAGTAACACATGTATTGGGATGACTTCATACTTCTGTATGAGATTGCAAAAAAAAAAAAGCACCTCCAGGATGGCCACGGGGTCCCCTGCGTTTCACTGGGCAGGCTCGGGTGCTTCTGCTGCTCGATGTCTCAACCTCTTGCTTCTGGCAAAGCAAGTGAGGAAATCTCATTTACTTCCAAAAAAGCTTTCAGAGATGGCTGCTGCTGAACCTGTGAGGGACTCTGGCTTTCTTGTCATGCTGGGCCATGGATGGGGTTATGAGCTGTTTGATTTCGTGCCATTTGCCCAAGGGGGGACCAAGGATGTAAAGCGCCTCTAGGATTTTGGCGGGTTGTAAAAAAGGATGCTGAATTGCTGCTTATTTCCTTCGAGTGGGAAGTCAGAGGAGTGAGAAGGGTAAGGATCTTCCTCCTGCTGCATAAAGGGAACTAGAATCTTAGAATCCACATGAATGTGCTTAAGTTTCACATTCTTTAATTCACCAGGAATAAACAAGATTTACAAATAAGTGAGCTGAGCTGTGGCACCACTAAAGGTTTGGCAGGGAATTCACTAAAGGATGCTTGAGATAGTCAAAGGAATATCCTGACTCCAATATACCTGAATTTATTTTTTAAGGTAGCATGTAAAGACCAACCAAACCCTGTGTTGACCCTTAAGGGTTGTCCACCATGAAAGCCCCCAGGGAAGGCTCTGTATGCCACATCCTAGAAGTGGCATTTAGTTTTTAAAAAAATGATTAAAACCTTTTGGAATGAATCTGGTAGAAGTCCAGTGCAATCATGGGGTCAGGCCTTGGGCTGGAGTTGAAGGGCTGTGGCTTAGATCCATGTGGGAAAATTTCCCTGACCTGAGTTAAAGCTGGTGACATCCTAGGAGGAAATGGGGTTTTCTGTAATTGAAACCCATATTGTGGAAAAATTTTTGCTGGGCTTTAGTGCAGCTGCTGCACAAGTTCTTCTAAAAGTAAATAATACCATCTGCCAGGTGCATCTTGCAAAGGAATTCTGGTATGAATATTACAGAGCGAAAAACATCAATCTGAGTAATACATATCCCAAATATTGTCAGATCTGCAGTGGTTTCAGCAGTGCAGTTTTTGTTCTGGAGTGCATGAAATGCCCCAAGAACAAGTGGATTTTGAAAGGATGGTCACTGCCAAACATCCAGGGGACCTGCATCTTTTTACTGGGGGTGCCTGAACCTGTCTTGATTTACACCACGGCACTGCATCCCCAAAAGAGCACGAACTAAATTGGGCATTGCCAAATGCAATTTCCATGTCTTAAATTTACAGTGTGGAAAAAGACGGGAGATTTTATCCGTGGTAGGATGTGAAAGGTCTCGTGGCATCTGCAGGAGACTTTAAGTTCTGATGAAGCCCATGTAGCAATCCTGTCATCTCTTCTTTGAGCTCAGACCAGCTGCTAAGCTTTGCAGGCACCTCTTCTTCTCCTTCCAGGCTTTTGCTAGCCTGGCTCAATGAAGTCCAGGGGCGGACAACGAGCCAGAATTAGCCACACCTCTAAAAATCTCCATTCCCAGCATGGTGTTGGGAGGAGTGGTCCCCTGCCCCTCTCCACAGGTGCTCTACAGGCACAGGCATCCACCCTACAGCAATGAGGGGTGTGTTTTTATGCCTAAACCCTTCTTTCCACATAAGACAGAATCCCTGCAGTCCCATCCAAGTCTTTCTGCACTTACTACGTCTGTCCAAGGCAGCCCTGTGCTCAAGGTCCAGACAGGACAAAGTCCACGTACAACCCAGGCTGTGTCTCAAGGTGCTGTTGCAAGTCCTGTGCATCCACACTGTGGCCGTGGCACGGGAGGAGACCTGTGGACGCTTGCTCACGCACGGGGATGAGCAGAACATGGGTACCTCTTTCCAAGGCTGGTCTTAGCTTGCTCATGCACTGGGATGAGCAGAACGTGGGTACCTCTCTCCAAGGCTTGTCTTAGCAAGAGGCAAGCACAGGTCGGGTCTGTAACTTCGGCAACATCGAGTGCGTGGCTTTGCTGGGCGCTTCGGGAAGCCTGTCCGTAAATGTCACTAGAGGCATGGGGTGCTCCCGAGGAAACAGCCTGGAGCACACGAGTTTGGGTTTGGATGGGAAAGGTGGTGCGTTTCCCTGCGAGGGAAGCGGGGCTGGGCAGGAGGGACAAAAGCGGCACAGCAACGACATCTTGTGATGCGCAGCGACGGCTGCATGTGCTGGCTGGGAGAGCGGAGCGCTGGCGGCTGGGAAGGCCCCTGTGCCCCTGCCTAGCTGGAGCACCAGGGTTCTCGCTGGGAGGGCAGGGGCTGTGGGGCAGGGAAGGGGGAGCCGATAGACAGGGAGGAATGTTGTCCCCAGCATGTTGTGATGAGCCAGAGCCAAAGCAGGATTTTGGCAATGGCAGAGCGGGGGTGGGAGTGAAAAGGCTACAAAAGAAAGTCCTGCTTACTGCGTCCTCTTTTTTTCTTTTTTCTTTTAGTATGGCATTGTTGCACCAAAAGCACCCTCAAGTGCTCCGTGGAAACCATCCATCTGCAGACACCTGCTGAAATAGGTACACAGGTAACACTTAATTTTCTTTTTGCAAGAAGTGTGCAAGTGCAAATATTCTGTCTTATATCTGAGGATTGCTGTGGCTGAAGACCCACATCTCAAGATGCAGACTGGCCTTTCATCCCAAATAAGGGTGGTAATACCCATCCCTTCCCACTTTGCACCAAAGAGGAGCAGTGGCAAAAGTTACTCCAGACTTACACCCTGGGACTCAAAATTCAATGTTTCTAATGGAAAGGCAGCACAAAGGCTGGCGGCAGGTTGAGTTGGTACCCCACCATTGCTCAGCTGCTGAAGAGCAGCCTCTTCAAAGTGCCAGCCCAACCCAGCAAGTGGACAATTCTTCTTAAGACCCTTTAGCGGTAACCTGGGTTGAATTATGATCACTTTTATACTGAACTCATGCAAAATCAGAAAGTTTTGGAACCACGGTGACTGAGTTTCTTTTTGAGACTTTTTGTCTTTGTTCACACCAGTGCTTCAGTGCAGAGCTTGCAAGACGGAGGCCACGCTCTGAGATGCGTCAGAAATAAAGGAAAGCCTTTGCATGAAGCCCCACAACATCAAACTGCTGTGCTTAAGGTAATCATGAGCAGAAACCAGAAGGCTGAGCTGTACATTCCTGTCCAACCTGCGTTGCATTACGTCTCTGGGTAGGATATTTGGAGACAACTAAGGCACGTAGCAGCAGAAGTGGTACTGAAAGTCAATGAGACTTTGTTCAGAACAGCCTCAGGTGCTTTTGAAAGACTTGTCCTCTTGTGCATTGTTATAAAGACTTGTAAATTATAGTTAATTCCTATGGCTTAGGTGTATTAACCGATAGAGCCCAGGATTACATTCCTGGCCTCCTTAGGATCCCACTGCTGGGGCCTCCCCCTAGACAGCCTGGATTGAAAGGTTGGCATGATGCAGGAGTAGCAACTCCTGCCTTCAACTGCGTGAGAGAGCCACAAGTATTGCTCATGTCCCAGTGTCTTGGTCCCCAGCCTGAAGGGACAGGCCTGCATAGAACAGCTGGGACAGTGCCCTTTCACCACAAGAACTCAAATTTATTCAATGCAAGCTGCTGGGAACAAAATAAAGCAGGTTGAGCTGTGGTCATCCTCCAGGTCACGTCCAGCTGAGAAACCGTGCTACTCACAGGGCACCTCTGCAAGGAAGACTAGAATGGCTGCGGTTTTGCATGGTTTGTGATGCTTTCATGTGGAAAAAGGGGTTCTTGTTGCACTCAGACTGAAATTAATGCCAGCAAGGATCGTAACTAGACCACAGAGCCATCATGCCATTACATGTCTGTGAGGGTTTTCTTGTTGACTTTGGTTTGGGGTTTTTTTAGGGAATATCAGTCCTTCCCATGTTCCTCACAGATAATCAGGAAGCAGTGACCCTCATAAATGAGATAAAACCTGAGAAGTTCCTATCATCTCACCCATTATTCACTTTGGAGAAACTTCTGAAATTGGCTGCAGGTGGTGAACCAGCTGCAAGGTTTTGTCTGCTTCATCACCGGGTTTTCCAACCCATTCTGATCAGAAACAGCTTGTTGCCTCCAGTGAGCCTAGCCGAGGCTGTTGGCTTCAGGCAGATTAATCTTGTTCCATAGGTCAGGCGGGTAAAATATGGTCTGCAGGAACCAGTAGAAGACTGAGGGTAGGAGGAGGGGGCTGATAACAATCTTTTGCAGAAAAGTCACTGGTTTTGTCCAGAAACCAGTGTCACAGCTCAAAACATCGTAGGCAAGGGTTGGTGTTTTCATCTGGAGGCCTGTGCAGCACCTGGCCTGTGGGGCCACCAGACTCCTTGATTTTCATTGTGGGGTTGGGCTTTGGTGCTGGACTACATCAGAAAGGAGGCACAGCTGTGCCTGTCCTCTGGTCCTGATGGGAGAGTTCAGCTCTCAGATACAATTTGCAGTATTGTGACAGCATGTCTCAATTCTGCCTGAAATTTCATAGAAAAACCTCATTTAAACCTTAGCTGCCTAGCTAGCTCCAGATACAGGTTCAAAATGAAGATCAAGGTTGTCCTCTCTGTGCGTACTGCAGTAAAATATAAATTCCAAAATATATCCAGGTGGTTTGCTGCTCTAAGTCTTTCTCCACTGGACTGGAAAAGGTCCATATAACTTAATTCTTAATAACCTGGGGAGGAGCTCAGAGTAAATGGAGCCGAGCAGAAGACAAGGCCACAGCTGCAGAAAAGGGCTCCTGTCTGCGCCTCAGGGTGTAGATCAACTCTTCGAGATGACTGTTGGGTTTTGCGGGACTTTCCCAGCGTAGTTGTCACGGCTGTGAAGGTGACATTGTGTAGCAGAGCTGTAAGCCGCCATTGGCATCAGACCCTGGTTTTAAAACTTTTCTGGACAGTGCCGGACCTGCTGCCTTGGCCAAAGCAGAGCGAGAGCAATGGTCATGGCTGCTCCCTCCTTTCACGGGTTTTGAAGAGGACGCTGACTCTAGAAGCTGGGCTGGGTAAAATAACACCAGGGACATGCAGTAAATCAAAGGTTAGCCATGTCACCTTCTTTTTCTTAATCCCTGCAGACAGAAAGCCCAGCTGCTGATGACTCAGGAAACAGTGATTGAGAGTGGAAATGGCTCTTGCACCAAGAAGCCGATACTGTGTCTTCACAGTGCCCACACTGAAAAACCTTTTCATTGAAACTGGAAAGGACAGTTGGATTATTCTTAGTCATCTCCAATGCCTGTGTGGATGAGGGTGGAGGTGGGTGGCGGGTGTGATTTTTTTTTTTTTTAATTATTTTTGCTTTTCCCTTGCGCTTACAGATCAAAGTGTCTGTGGTATTGGTGTTCAAGGGCCACCAGTTCCTCTGAGCAGCACTGAGTTTGGAGAGGCCCATGAATTCTCAGGCTTGCTCTTGGGACTACAGGGGCAGCAGAAATAAATGAATGAAGACAGGAGAGCCACAAGTAAAGCTGTGAATCAGCCTTGGTGCACAGGATGTTGTGGAATGAGATAGGGCTCGGCTGACCCTGGCATGCTTGTCAAGGAGATGCCTATCTGGGTGCAGTGGAAAAAACTTGCAGAGTGAAGTGCTCATGAACTATTTTAAGGTTGCAGCATTGTTCGTCTTACAAAGATAACTTAAGTGTCAAACCCCTTGGTGCCTTGTGGATTTTTAATCTCTTAAAATAGATTCTCAGGTGCTGCATTTTCTGCTAATCGATACACAAAATGGTGTTGTATTATCATACAATACGTCAGCTAATATAAAAGAGAGATTGTCCATTAATCTACAGCATTTGTGCAACATCTGGTGATATGATTTTTGTAAACAAAGAGAAGTCTCGTGTCCTTATGAAACCACTCGGCCGTTCCCTGGGAAGACTTGAACTCGTCGGCTGATTTCTGTCACATCTCGTGGTTTCTCCAGGCCTTATCAGAAGAGGTTGAGTGAAGCAGCACTCCCCACAGAGGGTCCCCAGGGAGAGACAGGCTCCCAGCCCGGGCTCATCTTTTATTACTTTCCAACAAATTCAGCAGCACACAAAAACAGAGAAGAGGAGACTTCAGTCATTTTTGCTGCTCGTGGAACTGACTCCTCATCTTGACTAGCTAGCTATTTGTATAACTGTACAGGAGGAAAAACCTGCTTGAAACCTCTGTGCTGACTGCTGCCTATAAAAAGATCTTGACAACCTCTCCTGTGAAAAGCTCTCACACCTCCACTCTGCAGTGTGCCTTTGATGCTTTAGCAAGTGGGTAGTCCTCAGACTACTGAAGTGCCTTTCCTTTGTCTTCCGTGCTGCTCAGCTCCTGCCCGCCCGCCCATGGTGGAGGTGGACCCCCTAGATATGTTAGAAGCCCTCACCTGCAGTGGTGCAGGAGCGAGGAGTTGCTTGTGGGGGTCCTTGTTTTGCTCACGTACCACAGGTTTGTCGGCTGCAATGACTATAGCCTGTAGAACATCAGATATCTGGGGGAGAGAAGAAGATATTTAGCACTGAAACTAAGCTTGGGCCAGATTCTCCATCCTTCTTTAGTCAGGGGTTCAAGAGCAATCCCTTCTCTGCTCTTTGGCTCCTATTTCGTATTTGACTCATATAAAGGAAGCATAATCTATTGGTGTAATGAGATCACAGAAAAACAATGAGGCATGAAATTATTTTCTTTCTTTCCCAGATAAATCCCTTCTAAATTAAGTAGTTTACTCATTTACCTACAGGTAAATCACCCATGCCTGCATAAGTCTACTGTTAATAAGGAGAGAGATTATCCAGGACAAACTTTCAGACCTCTTGGGTCTCTCTTGCTAATGATGAAGTAATATGTTCTTCACAAGTTATGTTATCACCGAGATAATGGGGAGGCTGGGGAAGGAGCACAGCGTCAGCTGCTCTCAGCGTGTGAGATCTGGATGGATCCTGGAGGCTAGGGCAATATCCCCATCCTTTAAGTATTATCCAGTTCTCCATGCACAAAAGGAAGTTTCCATTGAAAAGAAACTTGGGATTAGCATTGGATTGAGTTGCCCATGCAGGCAAACCTTGCACCAGGTGGACGGACAGCTTTCCCGAGGCTGGCAGGAGCATCCCCTGGCTGGGCTCTGCTAGTAGCAAAGCTGGAGCCCAGGATAGGGTGTCCTTTGACGGGCTGTACTAAGCGACCCTGCACAGTGAGGTTCGCATTCATTAACCTCCCTGGTAAAATCTGAAACTACCTGCACACCATAGCAAATGCAATCAAGTATAACTAAGCCAACAGAAAGACAGGACTCATCCATTTTTTCACTTTCAAAACAAGTTGAAAGTACTGTTTGTTTTACACAGTGGATATCAATTCTTTTTCAACGGGCTGGAAGTGTGGTGAGAGTTTTACCCTCATGTTTTGGTGATTAAGCCCTGAGAAGGCTCGACTGTGTGACAGGAAGAGTTAGCGGTGGGAAACTTATTAGCATGAAGAGCAAGAGTTCAGCCCCTCAGGCTGCCGAGTGCAAGGTTGTCTAGTGCCAACTGCAGGAGTCACTGATGTTTCTGACCAGTCAAGTGTTGACGGGGTCCTAACAAAGATAATGGAAAATGACTGCGAGCAGCAGGCTTTCATGGAAGTAACAGGTTCATGTTTTACTCCTGCAGCCAGAGCTCTCCTGTCCCCCCATGGCTCAAATTGGCTGGCCCAGTCCCGTGTGGTGGTGCAGAAACAGTGCTGAGAGTAATGCTTCCCACCACAATGAAACAGGGCTTTATCATCTGGAAAGTAGATTTAGAGGTGATGTTATAGATTCTTTTAAAGCCATGTGATTTGGAGGCCTCGTTCTGGTAATCAGAGACACTTATAAGTCATTGAGGCACAAGTGCATGTGGACTTCACAGCGTCATCACCCGGTACCAAAACCTCCCTCCTTCCCAGCCCAAATTCAGAAGCTGTTGTTAGTAATACAGCAAAGAAACCTTTCCAACACAACACCTTTGTGTATCCACAGAACTGGGGAAACCCATTTCCCCATGCCTATGTAACGTGCTGGCTCAGGGCTCCCATGCCGTAGTGGGAAGCCTGTGGTTGAGTGGGTTCCCACAAAGAGGGGAAAAAAGCCTAACCTCAGTATTTCCATGGCTTATAGCTGCTTCTGGCAAACCCACATTTCTCTGGGGAGAAGAGGTTGTCTGACACCTGCCAAGCTCTAGTTGATGCTTCTCAAATTTGCGCAGCCTAGCACCTCTCACAGCTTATGGGAACTGGTTTTGGGGAGCAGTTTCCCTCCCCTTCCCCATCCTTGTGCTGTCTGCAGCATCACTGGTCCTAAAGCAGAGCCCACGGCTGCCACGTGTGCTTGGACGTCTAATCCCAGCAGCATTGGTTCTCGTTAGCAATTCACTTGCATTAAGATTGTAGTGGTTCAGGCTTGTAGGGAGTTTTCGTCAAAATTGGTGTTTTCCTTTAGGTCTGCCTTGTAAACTGCTTGACTCCTGGCTTGGCTTGGGGTGTAAAGGTGTCTCCAGGCAGATATTTGGACTAAAATGTTTCCAAAATCCATTTAGTGGCTCTTAGGTTATTGAGACTACAAACAAGGTTGAAGATGGAAGAGGTGGTGTGCAGGTGCTGGTTTTGGGGGAGTTAAGGCAGCTTATCCTCCCTCTGGGAAGGGAAGTTCACTCGGGCAGTGACCTGGTGTTTGGCAATGACCTTTGCAGGATTTGCAAAGGGGAGGAAGGCCCTGACATCCCATAAGATCTTGTCTCTTTTGTACATGTCTCAGGGCACAGTCTTAGGAGATGTTTAGTTGCCTAATGTGGAAGAGCTGCTGAAAGTTCAACTCTGGATTTCAGTGGGTTTCTTATCTTCCAGTTGGTTCAACAAAGGGGTTTTGTTTGCTATTGCTGTGGGTGAGGTGTGCTTCACAGATGGAAGCAGTGTGCACCCCCATCCTGCTGCCCTGCACATCATGTCCAGAGAACCACCCCATCTAAGGCTTTTCCAGCCTTAGATTAGTATGAGTAAACCAGACTTCTAGCCTTTCCCACACATCGAGCCAAGCCGTTCTGCGCTCCAAGCACCGAGCCAGGCAGAAATCCTCCTTTCTGTTGATATACAAGGTATGTGCACTTTTCCTCTTGCAAAAGTTTCAAAGGTAGGGAGATAAAAATGCTGCCCCACTTTATGGGAGAACAAAAGGGACAAGGGGCACAAAAGGACTGCCAGATTTAGGAATTGAGTGTAAACCCACTGAATGCTCTGCAGTGTCTTAACAGCTTGTCCTGCTTCTGAGAGATGATATTGGTGGACATGCAGTTTAGGAAATTATTTACGAAGCTACAGTAAACATGCCTGTTCAGGCAAATAAATGGTGAGCCTATTGCTTAATCCTGTTTTCAGAAGCACTAATATAATATCAGCTGAGAAACATGAAGTTAGTTTTCCTACGCCTTTCCATTACCTTTCCTTTTTGGAAGCAATAAGGACTCGTATTCTAGTTTAGAGGAATAAACCAAACCTTTGTCAGAGCTAGAGGTTCATGCTGAGATTAACATTTCTCCCCTTTGGTGACATGGATGCTGCTATAACAGCCTCATCAGCAGCTGAAATGCCCTCCAAGAGTATCATGCTCACAAGAAATAGGATGCTGAAATCACAGCCTCTCAAGGGTCACCCACTCCCTCTCAGCTAAGGCAAAATCAGTCAGATCAAACATCTACCAGAAATGGATGCAATGAAGGCTCCTCACTATCCCCAGCCACCCAGTGCTTCTCCCTTCTCATCATTAGAAATCTACTTCCCAACGTAAGCTTAAACCTCTCGATACTTCCACCACTTGCAAGCACCATGAAGAAACCATTTCCTTCCTGACAATAGCAGTCATGGAAGGGTTTTTGTATTGTCTCTTCTTCTTCAGACCTGATCTTCCACCCTTTTCTCCTGGATCACATCTTCTGGATGTCTGCTTCTGCCTGTGCTCTTCTGCAGTCCCTGTCTTTGCCTTCAAGTCAGTGCAGCAGTCTAATTGCTCCAGAGTTTTCTCAGTACTTCAGAATTTCTTAATTGTATTAGCCAAGGTGAGGATAATTGCTGCTTTCAGATCCTTGAAACTTCTCATACAAAAGAGGCTTATGCAAGAATCTGCTCATTCTCTCCAATAAATGATCTCTCTGTTATTAAGGAGTGTGCACTGGGGGACTGCTGGGAAGCATTCCACTGCACCATTATGTACTTGAACAAAACCTGAAACTTGCAGATACAAGACTAAATTATAGTCTGGGGCAATCATCAGAACACACTTTTTTTTTGTCCTGGAGGTTGCTCTTTCAGAAGAAGAATAAACCCCGAATCTACAAATAACCTGGTATTTTGCATTTTGGGGGATCTTCTGGGTGGGGGAAGTCTCCTATCTATAGGTCACTGGGGCTCAGACATTGCTCCTGGTCACAGATACCAAAGCTGTCCTGTTTAAAACTACCAGTGTGTGCCAGTCAGTTTTTGCTTTGTTTATGAAATCCTTGAGCAGGGACCATTTCTTTACCTTGTTTGTATAGCTTCAGGATCTTGAGCAATATGCAGGGCTTCTAGACGTCTGGGTATTGTAGCTGTGTGCTTGTGCGTAAAGTGCAATAAAGTCACTCCAGCAGACAATTAGACATGATGTTCTTCCTTAAGCTCCAGCAATTAAACCTAAACATATGCATGCACAATAAAATGCCATGTATCATTTCTGAGACTACAACTACCATTTAAAAAAAAAAAAAAAGAGGATGAACCATGTATTTTCTAACATGCCAATTCAATAGACTGAATGTGGGAAGGAGGCATTCAGCAAGTCAAACAGTTAATCCAAGAAGCAGGTTCTACACAAATTGCTGATAAGGTAGACAAATTTCACAGCCCATTCTGGGGAAAATAGTACATTTCATGGTGCTTTACAGATGACGAGAAATCCTATTAAAATCCTGAAAAAATATGTATACAAGTTAATGTGGATATTTAAAATGATCCGTGTTTTTGGATGCAGGATAAGAAGTGAAATGAACATCTCTTAGGAATAATAGCAAGTGACATAGAGGTTTTACACAGGGTCCTTGGTAAGAAGTAATCTTATTATAGTTACAGGACCAATTTCTCTTGCACCACATGAAATAATGCTCAGAAATAGTCTAAGTATTTCTTTCAATTGCTAGACAAACTCAGAGGATAAATAAGATGGAGATTCTAATGGTGAGTGTTTGAAGGACTACAAGAATATCAAACCTTTCAGGTAAGCTGTTTCCTCACTCCAGGGCTTTAAATCAAGGTGGGCTATGCCATCATTTTGAGGCAGCTGAGCTATAATTTAGGAGCTTTTTCCAGTTACCATGACTGGCTGAAGTACAATGGTATGAGCTTTGCAGAGGTTTAAATGATTGCTCTTTAAAATTGGATGTCAGTGCTCTGGCTGTGGAGCTATGTGGATGCAGCAGACTATGCTACCTACTGTATACCCCGTCCATCTGGGAGCGAAGTGGGCGTGAAGTGGATCCACACCCATTGGTACCCACCTTGGCAGCCATACCTTTTGTGTTACACGTTTTTGTTACACATATTTTTAAATCCTCCATCTGGATTCTGTCTCGCCAGGACTAGATAGGTCTCCAAGTAGCTCTGAAACCTTTGGTAGCAAAGTAAAATTTCTCCAGGTCAGGAACCGGCTCACCCAGAGTGGGGACACCTTGACCTCTGGTGACCAGGTGCTTTACTAACATTGTGCTCCAGGGGGGCTTTGCACTTCTCATGCATTAACCCATACAACAGCAAACCTCCTGACCTCGTGGAGCACCGAATTTCCCCTGAGCGGAGCTCCTCATGGTCAACACAAGACTTGGCATGTGGAGAAACCCTAACTCTCCTGGGAGTTAGTGCCACATAATGACCCAATGGAGGAACTCTGCTCCTGAGGGACAGATGTTTGCAGAGGCCACGGCAAATATTTTCACTAACCGTCCTAGTGCTTTTTGACCACCAAGTGATGTCAAGCGAGAAACACTCCTCTAAGAGTGTGGCACGCTTTGGATGAGAGAATAAACATGGACCCAATCCAGCCATGCCCCATTTCCTTGTTATAAACCAGGTACTGCTGAATTCCTGCATCAATCTGTTTTCATTTGCTGCAATACTTACAGCAATGAGAAAATGTTTTGAGGCATGAATCCTAGTGGTGTGACAAAGACCCTAGCAGATGAACTAGATGGCTCTGTCTGCCATGGATCCAGGAGAGTCTGGTTTCCCACAGGCTCATCCTGCAGCTTGGCACCTCGGCACCTCAGCGTGCTCCAAAGTCCAACCAGGAGCTGTTGCTTTCCTGTGATCCGATATGAACCCAATAGTCTGGAATAATTGGTCTTGGAAACTTAATGCCAACTTACTTGCTGAACTTCAATAAGAACCATCACTTCTTCATGACAGTTAAGTACTGGGAGGTGCTAAAATGGTCGTAAGTGACCTTCTCTAGTGAAGGATGACAAATTATTAGCTCATGGGGGCTGTGTCAGTTATCAAACACCCAGAAATATTTGAGGGGAAAAATTGCCTCCAAACACAGATTAGTTTACTAAAAATAGCACCAGGAATGACTCTTATGTCAGACGGTGTGAAATGATGTAAAAAACAAAGCCTTTTTGAGAGCCTCTATTACAAGGGATGTATGGGATGCTGCTATAATAGTCATTTATATGGTTGCCTGCCAGCAGGTCCATATATTTGTTACCGGCAATGAATGTCCATGCTCTTGGAGGGAAAAATGTTTGTCCTCAGACTCTGACAAGATAGGTTATCCACTTCGGATGGAGGGAGAGGCTCTCAAAGGAGAATTATATTCCCAGTTGCTCTCTCTGCCTCGTGAAGCTCTTCCCAGAGCATTTCACGACTGTGCTACTAACCAGCTCAGTTCCTGTGAGGTTTCACAGGGGCACATTGACTTTGGGAGCAGGAAGAGGATGTGAGGTTTTCAATTTGACTGTCAGGGTTCGGATGTGAAATTCTGGTTGAACACAAAGAGATGAGACAGGCAAGCTTACACGCGTATCTTCTCGGAGGAAGGGAAATACAACCTGGAAGGACAAAGAAAAGCTTTCTACCAAGAAGAACGAGAGCTGCCTGGGTGTGGTGGTGGGGTGTGGAGGGGAGGTGAAGGTGGCTCATCCCCAACGTGTTGCAGTACTGGAGGAGCAGGAGAAGGGGGAGGAGATGCCAACAGGGTGCAGTGGCTGGAGGGAGGCCAGGGTCGTAAAGGGTCAGTACTTCCTCGCTGCCATGCTAACATGACTGCTCATCTGACCCATCTGTCACACCAGGAACATTTTTTCATTAAAAAAAAATTAAGAAGGGAGATCTTCCTAATTTTCTTTTTATAATTCCAAAGAACTAGAAAATCTCCTTTGAAAATTAAGAGGAGACTTGAAACAACTTTCAGGAATGAAACTACTTGCTATTCAGGTGTGAAACTATACAGCTACAGTGAGGAAGAATTTTTTGATTAATATTTTCAGCTAAAAACTAGTTCAATGATGACTGACAGGACAAAACACCATGAGGCTCCCAAATCTGTAAATATGCACTTAAAAAGATGCTCATCTACACGAGGAAAAAAAAAAAAAGATAAAGGTTGACGTGAAGTCGTAAAAAACTGGCATGTGCCTTTTGGTATGGGAGCTGTTGCCATCGTTAATAAGAAACCTCAGGAACTGTTTTTGCTCTCTGGACATGTGATGTCTGTTCTTATAAACATGCTCAGAAACATGTTTTAATCTGTTTGTATAAAGTGAAAGGGGCAACTGTGGGAGAAACTGTAAACCTCATTTTAGAAATCTTACTCCCATTTTCCAAGGGAGCTGAGCACAAAGCAGGACTGGAGGAGATTTGTGGCTGAGTTTGGTTCCCAACGTGTGCTCAGGAGCAAAGGCTGATAATATTTGCTGACATCAGCTGACTCAGTAGCAATGCACAAGATTTATGGGAAAGCTCCTTCACTGTGCATGGTTCTGGCAAACAAAATGGATAGGTTAATTTTCCTGGGACCAAGACCCTAAATTTTCCGTGGCACTTCCCTGCGAGTCTTGAGAAATTTCTCAGGTACAGTTACCTGCTGGAGAGGCACTCCTGGCTCCCCACCAAGGATGCTGAGCGCTGCTTATGTGGTTTAAATAGGTTGCAGCTGCAACACCTATTGAGGTGTTCAGAAAAACCACATGCTTTCCTGCCAAGAGTGCTCCTGAGCCCCTTGCAGAACTGCTGGACAGTTTCTTGAAGCCCAAAGCAGGGTTGACAGCCTTCCCACCGAAACTTTTAATGCTAAAGAATACAGGTTTGCAGCTAAGAAAATCTGCTATTTCAGGGAATGATGTTCTCAAGGGTTTCTTCTTTTTGCCTCCTCTTTTGAACAGCATTTTTCTTACTCTCCCAGAGGTACGTTCTCTGCCCCATTAAATCTCCTGGAGTGCCATTCTACCCAGGGTGAGGCAAGAAGACCATGAAAGCCCCGGTGGTATGCATCCCTGGGTGCAGGAGACTTCACATGGGCCTTGCTGCCCTGCCATGTAACAGGACGCGTAGACGTGGTGCTTAGGGACATGTTTTAGTGGTGGACTTGGTAGTGTTAGGTTAACGGTTGGATTCCATGATCTCAAGGGTCTTTTCCAGCCTAAATGATTCTGTGATTCTAAGATGATGGGAGACCACCTCTGGTAGGAGAAGAGGAGGAAAGGCCAGGACTCCTGACTGGGAGATGGTTGCAGGTGAAAGCCGTTTGGAAATTACCTGATGGAAAAGGTCATGTGTAGATAAAAGGAGAAGGTGGATTTGTTCATTCATTCTTGGTTGTCTGTGTGAGTTTTAAGCTGGGGGACCTGGATGCATACCTTTCTTGGCTGTGATCTAAGGCTTTCTGTCTTATGATCCTCAAAGCTAAGAAGAGGTAGTTTCTGAAATGTGGGTCCTTCACCTCTTACAACATTTCTGTCCTCCCATAGGGGCACCTCCAGCAGAGGAGGATGAGCTGATATGGACCTGGCTTTTTCCGGCAGCCTGCTCAGAAGAGGAAACATCTCCTTACCTTGTACAAGGTCTTTCTTATGCTATAGGGATACAGGTTTCTTTTCTGTTTCTTGTCAGCCTCAAAGGTGGGCAGAAATAGTGTGTTATGGCTTGGTGATGTCGGGGGAAACAAGCCCACATGAGATCTTATAGAGACACCATGGTGGGGCTGGGAGCTTGTGGATAAGAGCACCTTGAGTGCCTGTTCGTAATGCTGTGATTCGTGGTGCGTTGCAATGCTTTCTGGAAGTGTTTAGATAACTTAATGAGCCCCTTATGGCATCTGAGGAGACAAGATTTGACATTCCTTAGTCAGCACTTTGATGAGGAGAACATTTGTATTTAATTAATACTTCTCTACAGTAATGGGTACAAGGCTGTGGAAAGCTGAGCGGGGATGAGAACAACATTGCCCAAGTCCAGCAATGCAGAAAGAAATTATTAGTTTAACGGGGCATTAAATTATCCATTCTGTTTTCTTCAAAGTTAATTGTAGTTCACAATATAGTCTGCCATGGCTGACGAAATCCCGTCAGGGTTGCCCACGCAGGAAACCCAAAAACATTTGCCTTCAGTGTAGGACACTGATGTGTAGCTGTATGAAGACCGTTAGCAGATTATCCACCCCTGGACATCAAAAGGAACCAAAGACTGTTCCCTGGCAAAGCTACATGCTTATTCTTTTATAACTTCTTTTTTTATGTTTATTGCCCTCTGTGGCAGGGCATTTGGAGGACTGCCAAGTATAAAGCATTTTTATCAAATCCATGAGTTTTCTGCAAGGGGCAAAGGCCACAGGATGGGTTTGCTGCATATGCCTTGCAGTGGTTGTGTGACAAGTGGGAAGAAATGCTCCCTGCTCAGCCCAGGAGTTACAGAACCAGATGGAGAATCCAGAAAATGCTGAATTTGGTCCCTAAAATCGCTAATGCCTAAGACATGGGAGATGAGAAACTTCACGGGTTTCTTAGACTTGATGGCTGATAGTTGGTAGTAAATTGATGGATGACAATACGATGCTCTAAGGAGCTCTTTTTAATTCTTCCCAGGGAGGAAAGATAGGTGGCTGGGTTCCAGGGCTGCTTTGGGCATACAGATGTGGGAATGGGACAATGATGTATCTCCAAATACTGAACAGACTTTTGCATTCTCATTTTGTCCCATTCAAATGGTTGAAAATTTGTCCAAACCCAAAACTGCTTCAGAGTAAAACTGTCTATGTCCAAGAAGTCTTAAAATGTAGCTGATTACATGAATAGTTGAAGGTCCAATAGTGGATGAGTGATAAAAAAGTGAACAGAAATTCCCCCAGCTCACCCAATCCAATGAACAGCAAAATCTCAGACCCTTGCAATCAATTTGTGACTGAATATGAAGTCAGAACAACTTCCCAAATACTGTTTTTTAGCTCAGCCTTGAAAGCTGTCCCATTCCCACCCCATTTTAAGCCCACACCAGCCATTCCTGAGTCAGCATCCTTTACCTCTGTGGTCTTGTCTGTGGTGTCGGTGGGGGATTCTTCAGCAGAAATGTGTAAGAACATGAGAATTTATTTCTCTTGCTATTGTGCAGATGGAAAACTGGCTGCTCATCCAGTGTTAATTAGATGTGGCTATGTGGTACGTGGCCCTTTTCTGATGTACTGCCATAGAGATGCTGTTGAATGTGATAGAAAGGGGAAGTTTAGTTTATATTTAAAGTTAAAATATAAACATAAAACACTTGCAAATATGTAGCAGTTGGCTGAAATTACAGCTGTTAATGGCCTTATATGAAATGATCGAGAACCCATTGCTTAACCAGCCTGTCGAGTCTCACAGTAATTGTTCTAGCATTGAAATCAATGACAGAACTGTCACTGATTTCCCAGGGACCGGGCAGGAACACGAATACTTCCTATTTGCTGGAGACTTTAAATGAATTGTGAGCAATGCTTTAAAAGGAAGGAATAAAACCTTGGGACTGATCTCCGTATATTTTTACACAGACATAACTTGAGTTGCACAGAGCAACACTGATTTCTATCTGCCTCTCATACAGAGGGCTTACCAGCTTGTGTTTCTTCTATGCTGTGGTGGTCTCCAAACTCAGACGCCTTTTTATGAACAGCATCTTTAGACAGTAGTGGGGTGGCTGAGGGCTCTTGATCAATTTTATCCTGTCTGAACTAGCCTGACTATAAGGAAAAGCTTACGACGAGTGAGTAGCCTGCAGTATGTGGATTAGTTCTGCCTTGCCTGGTAGCAGTGGCTGCAAAACCAAAGGTGCATGGCTGATGGCTTATTCATAAGACTTCAGAGATTTGGGTGCTTTGCTTTAAAAAGTGAAAGGCTGACACAGTCACAGGTTTCCTTCAGCAGCACTTTGTTCTGATCCTGCATTTTTTCACGTCGGTGGGAGTTGCGGCCGTAGCAAACCACACGCTAGGTGCTGACAAGTGATTCCTGACACAGTTTAAAAATAAGCTTGTTGTGGATTGTTAAACTCTTGCAGCATCTGTCTGCTGGCTCTCCTTTCTCTCCTGGTAAGCTGACTTGATTTTTCAATAGACTGGATTTCACCAAAACAAATTGACATTTTGTCCTATGATATAAAGTTGGTTTATGGTTGATTGTTTGATTTATTGCTTCCAACCAATACAACAGTTGAAATATAATTTATATTATCTTCCCTTCAAACCTATATTATTAGGGATCCTTTGAGCCGTTGTTAAAGCAGCCAAACAAAAGGCGGCTGAGCAAGATCTCTGGTCACCCGCTGTGGGGACATCAGGCTCCAAAAGCCACGATACAGCATGCTTCCCACAGTGTTCATCTATTTCTTTGGAGAAACCACTTCATTGTGTCAAAAGCTTTTTAAATCCTATGTTAAGAAGGGAAGCGATTACTGTTTCCTAGCTTACGCCCTATCCTGCTGGTCCTGGGTCTGCCCGGCATACACTTTCCTCCCTGAAAAAACCCTCTGCTAAGCATGAGTAACAGATGCCAATCTTCCTCAGCATGTGTTGGGATATAATGTAGCCCAGAGTGATTAGATTTGCTTTGATTTGTTCATACTGCACTGATTCAAGGCCTGAATTCATCAGGCTGGAGGGACACTAACAACTTTTCAACATCTGAGACAGGACGGATCATCAGATAGTCACTGATAGTTTTGAGTTTTCTTGTTTGGTTTTTGTTTGTTTGTTTTATTCTTCAGGAAGTAGACCAGAAAATTGGATTTTTAATTTTTTTTTTTTTTTGCCTTTTGGCCAGGCTTTGTCTAAAAATAAGCTGTATATGTAGCATTGTATTTGGCTGTATCGTTACCAGCTACCTCTGAAGTGCAAAGGTCCTTGATATATTCTTCTAGAGGGCAGCTTAGCCTTAGATTTAATTTCAAATATGAGTATATCTCTGTCCTTTCAGTAAAGTTTTACTGTTTTCTGTACTGCTTGGAATCTGTACGACCTTTGCAACACTTCATTTGAGTAGTGACATAACAAGATTTACACTGATCTTTCTGCAGCAAAGGTGCTCCCCTACCTTTCCCCCGAGGCCTGTATGCTGCCGTTGAGTACAACTAGCACCACATACTTGAAATTCCATATTGAGCTTAATGCATAGGTAGCCTGGAAAAAAAAAAAGGAGGATTTATTTATTTTGTGTTATACCTACTTGATGGTACACAATTTCTCATTCAATCAACACATGCAAAGTGAGATAGAGCCTACATGTACTGGTGGACAAAAGATAACATGAAACCTACCTTTAAAATTTGCAGGTGTTTATCTTTCAGTATTTTTTTTGTTTGCTACTCATTTATAGGCACTTAGTTTTTTCTAACTTAGGAGTACTCTGAATGGCAAACAACAATCTGTTGTGGTTGTCCAGCATGGAGCACCTTTGGTGGTCAAAGAGGGAGCTGAGACGTTGCTCTCCTTCAGCCCTGTGTCGGGGGGAGAGTGGGAACAAAAAGGATTTGGGGAGAGGAGCAGAAAGGTGATTGATACATCACAGACAGGACCACCTGGAAGGCAAGGACATCTGCTAATTCCTGCAGTTACTGGTTTCTCAGGAGGCTGCATGGGTTAATTTAAACTGTATTTGTGCTGAAGTCCAGCCCTGGTCAAGCCAATAGTCTGCATGGCAATTTACTACAATCTTTATTTCAGAAATGCTCCTCTTCAAGGACTGAAAAATTTTATTTCAGGAGGACATAATTTTAACTGGTATAAGACAACCATGCATGGGATGATCTGCAAGGAAACTGTAATTAAGTAGTAACCTCACAGTGAGTGTGCATTGGTAGCCAACAGCTTCATTTTACTAACATTTTTCAACTTCGGACTAAAAAACCATAATCCAAATATATGCAGCCATCCTGCTTTTGGGACCCCAGGTACCATCTCTGATGCTGGCTAACAGCAACACGCTTAGCAGAAAACACATGGCCGTGAAAGTCTCCCTGGGGTCGTCGCTGTATGGGAAAAGGTCTCCATAGATCCATGTCCCAGCTCTGTGTGGCTCGCGGGTGTTCGAGCTCCTGTTTTGTCTATGATCAGAAGCTCACATCAGCTTCAAAATCCTGCCTGAACTTCCAAAAAAACTAAAGAAGACATTTCTTTTCACCAGGTTTGTACGCAAGCTGAGGCCGTAGCTCTAGGCAGGCAGGCAGCAGGGTTAATGCAGTCCCTCTCCTGTCTGTCACCACTATAAATCCTAGCCGACACCTTAGTCAGGCAAAGGTGGGACACGCCACCAAGTACCTGGGAGGCAGGTAGCAGGTGTGCTGATATATTAATGGAAAAGTATAAGGAGTCATTAGGTTTTGAGTTAACAGTGCAGGTTTGGTAATGCTGGAATATTTTCTTTTGTGCTGAGACAGAAGCAAAAGGCTTATTTAAGAAATATTTTCTGCCCCTCCCATACTTTCTCCAAATTTTTAAAATCCAAGTTCCTTTAAAAGTGCATTGCACAAACAGACCGTGTATGCACAAAGAGAAGTGATGGGACTGTATTTTAAACCACGTAATAAATTGCTAATCTGATACTGAGATGGTGATAGGATACAATATAGCTGGGTTAAATTTTTCTTAATCACTTGATTTGAGAAATTTTTGGTTTTCTAATTCAAATCTAAATGAAAAGTGGCTGTCCTATTTGCAGGAACTAAATGTTGAAGATACCAGCTTCAGTTAATGTTGTCGATGTGTTTGAACCCATTTTCTTACCTGAACTTAAAACCAGTTTAAGATCTTAGTAAAATTGCTTCCGGCAAAAATATGAAACTTTTTCATATAGCTAAAAAATTATCTGATTTCTTTTTCCAGGTCAAAGCCTTGATGAATGTTATACAATGTTGAAAAAAGGTTTCAAAGAAATGGATATGTTTCCTTCGTTATATTAAAACTTCTTGGCTAGGTCTGTTAAGCATCTCTTAGCAAACATAGGCATATTTTTAACTCTAGATAATATCGGCAGGTACCTTTGGTGTCATGCATCTGTTTGACTCCGCTCCTCTTCTTTAAACTACGAGTTCTGCACATAAGCAAACTGGGGAGAGGGGAAAGTATGATTTGCTTTTGGAAACCTTTTGACCTCCTGAGAGAAGGAGAGTTTGCTGCTGTTTCGATAGGGCCTTGGTACCGAAGATGCTTTATACTTTTATTTATTTATGAGTAACTCTTCATTCACCATGACTGGAAATTTCTGTAAGTGTAGGTAAAACACTGACATCTAGTGCCTAAAACAAAGCATCCAAACATGCTCTGACACTGCAGTCTTGTGTCTTCTGTGCTGGACATTGACTGTCCAATAATATTATGGACTGGACAATATTACGGATATCATATAAATACTATGGTTTGGCTCTGGATAAGTGAAAGGAAGTTACTAGTTTGTGTACTTGATATCATGAAATACAGCTGGAGGGTGGCTGGTGGGATGGCGTGGGAGATGAAAATCTCTGTCTACTGGGAACTGGTTGTACCAGGATGCTGGAGTGGGGGCAGTCAAACAACAAGAACACCAAACCTACACGTTATGTCTTACTGTTTTGAAAATATATTACCTTTGAAATTCCTCATGTTAAAATATAGTAATATAGCACACTTAAATACAGGATGTAAAGGGAAAAAAAACAAAGATTTGTTTCATGAGGCTGAGTGCCATCCTTACTGATCTGGATTGGAAGGGAGTTGCAGGGTCAGATTGTTTGTCAGACCTGCATAGGCAAAGCTGTTAACCAAAAAATGGCTATAGTCTGGAAAATGGCCGTTGAGGGCCAGGTCGGAGAGCTGGAAAACCCTCCCCTTGCTCAGGGACAAGCAAGTGCCATTGAGGGGCCAGCAATACCCTTCACCCAACACCTTGGGCAAGTCCTTACTGTTACCAGCCTGGTATCTGCCATTGCCCATTGTGATGGCAAACAAAATACTGGGAAAATTTGAATTTTTTTGAGCAACGGCAACTGATAATGTTCCACTTCTTGCTCATTTCAATTTTGGTTTGTTTTTTTTTTTGAAGTCACCCAGGTATCTCACTCCTGTTTCAGCCCAGTGTTTGCTGATGCCTCACAGTGTGGTGGTTTGGGTGCTGGTGGCCCCATGTGTGAGAGGCTTTTTCTGAAACACTGCAAACTTTGAAGTAAAATCCTTCTGGAGGCCAGCACATGGGAGGGATGTGAACCTGACATGCAGCATCGTAAGGCAGCATGTCTGTAAGGGCATGCAGTCTCAGGCCTCGATAAATAAATCTGGGTTGATGCATTGTGTCGGCTCAAAAACTGGAACAGGTTGGAGTCAACCCTAACTAGAAATAGCTGATGTCCAACAGAAAGACAAATTTTCTCTCGTTTTGCAGCCTTGTTCCTATATCCCAGTTGATCAACATGGGACTTAAAGCTGGTCTGGTCTCACCAACCAGCTCTTCTGTCCATCTCGCCCACGGCTGAACACACCAGCCAAGAGGAAAAGCTTAGCTCTTTTCCCACGTGAATGCAAAACAGAGAACAAACCTGCTTTGTTGTGCCTCTGGTATGTTACTAACTTGGCTCAAGCAGCTAAGAAAATAAGTCCTTTTGGAAACCAAGAGGACAACAGGGCTAGCAAGTGCTTCTCCCACAATAGCCCCCAATTGATTAAAAACGTGTCTTGGATGTGTGGTCCAGAGCAGCTATTTCTTCATTATTGTCACCCCAGCTGTAGGGATGTCACGATGCTGGTCCCAGTTTGCTGGCGGTCTGTCCTCAGGGAGATGGCAATATAACAATGTCGGTGTTTGGAGATGCAAGGAGATCAGGGAGATGCAGGGCCCAGTCCTGGGGCAGTTTGCTGTAGATGATGTTTCTCTGAAGCATTTAGTGTGTGGGAGTATGTGGGAAAAGGTTTGGATGGTTTGTAAAATCTGGGGATATCTTTAGTGGGTCTCATATCTGAGTGGCAGGCGAAGATGTGCAGAACCCGGTCACAAAAAACTTAACCCTTATCTTAAATTTGGACGATGTTAATCGATGTTTGTTATTCCCAGGTGTAAAGATTATCACATTCCTAAGCATCTTGCTAGTTTCAAACTAAGCAAACAACGTGTGCCACTGACCAGCCTGGGAGGACGTGATGACTCCTCTGAGCTGAGGACCTTGCAGTTGGTCTCCATCAAGTAACCCCTTGTGTAGCTGTGTCAAGCCCCATATAAGAAGTGGCTCTCTCTTCTGACCTGTATTATCTTCTTGGAGGGCTGCTCCATAAATAGATGTTGCTAATGGTTCTCTAATCTGTTTTGAAGTTCAAACTTAACATACTTGTGTCCATCTAGACTGACTTGTTCTTGTGCCGTTGCTAATCTTCATTTTCTACAGGAGACAGAAGGAGAAGCTGAGCTAAACACCAGTTGATAGAAGCAACTCCTTAAAGTGATCTGTCTCACTAGGACACTCAGTTCTTTCTTGTCTCCTCCAAAAAAGGGTCTCCTGATCCCTTGTGGAGTTGCTTTTGCCTTTTCTGTAGCAGTCTCGCGCTGATGGTCCAGAGGCAGCTTACAGATCTCTGATGAGCCAGGGGTTTCCCCCTCTAGTTGCTGCCAGCTGATGGACTCTGCTAGCAGCAGAACCATTACCGCAAAATATGTTACTTAACATTTTATGCCTTTATTATTTTATGGGTCCTTAGAATTATTTATTTCCTGCTGTTTTTGACGATCTGTATTAATGATGACTTCCAGCAAACACTTCCAAAGAATCTCAAAGACCCACAGTGCCAGGGACCAAAACTTTCAGGAATTAACAATCCTGGCAGCAGGACTCCTCTCCCCAGCTTCACTCCTTAAGCTGCCCCTCAAAAAAACAAAAAACAAAATGACAAAAAAAACCCACAAAACCAAAAAACACACAAACCCCCAAACGCCTTAAACTACAGTTATGCCCCTAGATTTGATCATTTTTTCCCACTACAAATCAAGAAGCCTGTGCAAAGTCTGCTTAAAATGCTTTTCTTGCCAAGTGGATCATTAAAATGCCTTCCTTTCCTGTTTCTTATGCTTCTTCTTATTATTTTTTTTCTTTATCTTCATTGTTTTACTGTTCTGAACGACAGAGCCCTGTTGAGACAATTTAAAAGCAAGAGGGAGCTTACAGGCAGGGTCTCAGGTGCTCTCTTTGAAGTGGGTACAAGTTTGCCTTTTCCTCAAGAGCCGGTTCCTCCTCCCACACGCTCTTTCCCTTGCTGTAACCAGCAGCGCATTTAACTCATCCAAGGCCCAGGCACCACGAGCTTTTCTGGCAGCCTGTGTGCAGATACCTTCTTAAACCAGGGCTGCTTACTGATTTTTAACTGGCATTTTAAAACACTTTTTTTTTTTTTTTTTTTTTAATAGTAACTTCAAGGCCATTGTGAAAATGGCAGAAGAAAGCTCTGATTTGCTTCGGTACCACTGCCCCCTCATGCCCTTACCCCCTTCCCCCTTTTTTATGCTTAATGAGATTTTTTTTTTTTTTTTTAGCCATGCTGCGAGATGAATAGTGCAGACAGGCACAGCTAAGTCCAGCAAAGGAGAGCAAAAATGTAGCGGGGTTTGCAAGGCTATTTTTTATAAGTCAGGTTTTAGTGGCTAGACTGCATAAAAACACAAGTTCTTCTGTCCCTGCAAGACCCCAGATCATAAAAGAGCATTTGAAATTCACATTCAGGCTGATAACATACCAACTTAAATGTCTTTAAAAACAAACAAAAAACCACAAACAAACAAATAAAAATATTCATCAGGTATTTCCATGTGCAGAAACCAGAAAGGCAAATATTAACTCGCGCGTTTCTACAGGCGACTCTGGTGTTTCCAGGTACGATAATGAATGAAGCCAAATTGCTTTTGTGTAGATGCTTTCCTAAAAAGGTTTATCAGACTTCCCAGACACAACGTTACAGAAGTCCCTCGCCTTGCTCATGCTGTACCATGCTGATGAGCTTGACAGCAGCAGAAAGGCAAGCCTATAGCGCAGGCTGGAAGCCACATTGAGCGAGCTATTAAAAAAAAAATGTATATACCGATAGTTGGCTATACTTATTTCTCCAGAGGAGGTAGCTAAGTCTTTAAAAATCAGCTAAGAAACCAGCTCAACTGCCTGGAATAATTATAGGGCATTTCTCACTTGTTTTTATATAATCCATTAAGTATATCCTAGATTTATCTTCCTATTTCTGCTGTTATATGTCATTTGCAGTTTCTAGTCTAAATAACTATATTTATGGGATTAGCTGATGGACAGGCTGCCCCTCAGATGAGATTTGGTATCTGGGATCTAAGCTCAGGAGCAAGGATTTATTTCTGTCTGCCATGAACAACCCATTTTGTATTTGTTTTGCATCTCTTGTCTAAATGAACTAGTGAATGCGTTCTAGATACTTTTGTTTCATTCTGGCCACTAAAATATAGGAATTACAGAAACTTTCTATGCCAGCCTGTCTTTTAGGAAACCTGAAATCATATCTGAGTTATTAAGGTTTAATAGCTAGTGGGGGGGGGGGGGAAGTAATTACTTCCCATAACATCTTTCTCTATCAAGAATTTTGTTGTAACTCTTGATGCAAAATTATTCCACTGGCATTATAAACTGTGGTGTAATGTCTTATAATGTCACCTCTTACTACCACGGAGAAACCTTTATGTTATGACTTAGATTATACATTCATAACCTACACCAAAAATGAAGATGAATATAATGAAAGTAGACAGCTAATGCGTCAAGGTGGCATTTGAGCTGAGGATTTTTTTTTTTAAATATATATGTAAGAACATGAAATAAATTAGCCAGATTTTTGTCTTGCCAGAAAGGAGCCAAACTCAATTGTCTTCAACGGTGTTTTGCCAATTTTCCATCAGTAGAAGTGGTGTCAGTAAATCTCAGATTTGCTTTTGGATTCACTGGTTCTTTAGTGCATTTTTTTTTGCATGGCTGCTGGTGATTATTTTTTTAAATGCCATTTCTTTAGACAGAAGAAGAAAAGCCTGAAGTCGGATTTGTCCTTCAGCTATCAGACTAATTGTCCCTAATTTAAAGTCTCCTTTCACCCCTTTCTTCACCCTTCCTCATTCCCCACCAAAAACCCCACGCAGACTAGAGAGGACGCAGAGGAGGAGAGCAGCACCATATGCTACAACCTCTCCTTCTCCAGGGGCTCCTCAGCATCTGACGTATCTTGGATCTATGTCAAATAACAGCCCCATTGTAGTGTATGATTTATAGTAGCTAGAATGCTGACCTGTGTGCGTAAGACCTTTACATGCCCACACACAAACTTGCGTAACACCACCACCTCTATGTTTCAGCCTGATCCTGAGTGGGTCGATGGCCTTCTTCCACGCCAGGCTCCACTTCCTAGATATGGTGGGACTTCATAGAAGATGCATCAAACCTCTGGAAGACTCAGAGTCTCTGGTTAATCCTAAGTTTACAGAGCGACAGCTCTCTCTCGCACCAGGGTATGGAAGTTTTTGTGAATGTTGTGGGGCCGTAAGCAGATGCCTGAGCTTCTCTGAATAGGAAGTTTATTAGAAACTATCACGAAGTCCTTTCAGGCCTCTTTGCCATGAGATCACACCCCATGGGAAGTCATACTATCAGAAATAATGCTGGGAATTAATAGTGCTTATGGGCATCTCCCTTGCCATCTGGGTCATCCCCATCCAAAAACAGATCTAGTTTTGATCTTGTGACTCTTCTTGCATGAAGGAGAAGGAGGTATAGCAATGGTAAGCAAGTAGGCAGCCATAAGTGATGGCAGTATAGTCCCCTGGAACATTTTCAGTGAGCTGCAAATGATCCTGCTCTCCTGCTGATCTTCAGCTGCCCAGAACCATGCCAATAATTAATTTATTTTGGATGCATGAGAAGTGCAACTCTATCTGACTTCCTCAACTTCAGAGACTTAGGGAAAATGGATCTAAAGTTGAAGCAAGCCTGGATGTCTTGTTTAATCCTGAAATATCTTCCTTGGCTGATCCGGAGAAATCCTTGGTTTTTTAATGGAAGACAGTCCTTGCTGTGGCAACTTGGTGGGAAAGGTACTAGAGATATTAGATCCTTTTTTTTTTCCCCCCATTTTTTGCTGGTAATAACTTCACTAGTATGAAATTCAATATCAGCACCACAGTATTTCAGTGTCCTTCTTCTGAAATAAGATCTAGCCAGGCATGGGTAGGATGGCAGTGAAGAGAGTTTCCCATGAAACATTTTGCTGTTGGAAAAGATGGGATTTGTTCAAATAAAACACAGTGCAGGAATGTGTCAGATGTAATCAGTGGTGGACAGAAGAATGTCAAACATGAAATCTTTATT
This sequence comes from Nipponia nippon, assembly GCF_047370975.1. Classification (NCBI taxonomy): domain Eukaryota; kingdom Metazoa; phylum Chordata; class Aves; order Pelecaniformes; family Threskiornithidae; genus Nipponia; species Nipponia nippon. The sequence goes on from NW_028262369.1 coordinate 61,568,412, forward strand.
TGCTACCTGTTCATCTTGATGTTGAAATGCTTTGCTTGAACTTTCTTTAATTTAGTTTTGACTTTGTGCTTCTTTTTATTTTAATCTGAAGTATAGGATGTTGCACTGAAGAATTCATAAGGTAGGGAAAAAGGATTATCCATATAAAATTTCAGCTTTATTAGAAAGAAATTACTTGGTATTTTTGTATTAGACTATTTAGTGGAGTTTTTTTTTCCCCTTGGGTCTTTGATTTATCTTTAAATGCTATATTCCTTGGATAGAGAGTTAATTTCTGACTTCTTCTGAACAACCACACCTGTATGGGAGCTGGGCACCAAAACACACCAATTTCAAGTTCTTCAGACTCAAAGCAGCTTCCATCCCTAACTGTCAGCTACAGCCTGAATTGCTTTTTCTTTTTTTTCCCTTTTTTTTTTTCTTAATAGCAGCAGTCATATTATTATAGCAAGGCTGTTTGCCTTGCCAAAAAATTTCCTTACGCCCATCAGCAGAGACAGGTTTCTGACACATGTGGTGGTTCTGCTGATCGTATTTCAAGTGACCCTCGTAACTGGTGAGCATCAACTGGCAGTGAAGTTTCAACATCAAACTTTAACTTCTCTCATTTGGGGTCTTAATTGTGGTTTGAAATATTTGATGGTTTGGCTAACCTTTTTCTGGGTTAGCTGAAGATGGGAGATTTGTCTGCCAGGAGAGAAGCCGCCAAGGAAACCTTGGAGCATAACACTTTATTGGTTTCAACTAGGCAGTGTGGTCTGGTATCTCTCAGTTTAGAAATGCCTCTGAGCTTTTTATGGGTTTCAAATGGAGTTATAGGAAAAAGAAGACACTGGGAATGCCAAGAATTTTACAAAGAGTAGGCAATAAGTTGAAGAGCTACTTATGTTAAATGCAGGGATTGGATGCTGTAATCCCTTTTTGTACTTCTAAAGCATTTCTAAACCTTGCTTTCCCTGTGGGAAATCTCCCGGGGATGCAGCGAATGTGCTAGTGGGAAAGTCCGGCATTGCCATCTACCCCAGACCGCTTCCCTGCTGCCACAGGGACGGGTGCCCTGGCTCCCAGCGCTGGGTAAGGGCGCGCTGGACAGGGCTGGGTTGAGACCTTTGCCAAAAAGCCTTACGGTTTGCAAAACACTCCTCTTCTGACCTGAAGCTGTTTCAGAAACCTGCAGTTTTCTCCGAAACTAGCAAAAATGCTTTTTTTCTTTAGGCCTGATTCAACACTACATACAGGGACAAAGGATGCATATGATGAATGCAGATATTGCATGTGTAGACTTTTTCCCAACCCTACAAACACTCTCAATTTCCACACTGGCCTTATAGCTCTGTGCTGACATTTGTTCTGCCGGTCCTCATGGAGCTCAGCGCTGGTGCTCTGTCCCAGACTGCCCAGTGGGGATGCGGCCTTCACGACTGTGTGATTAGTTTGAGAGCTGCAAGACGTCAGAAACCTTGCCTGGCCTTGTTTGTGCAGGAGGCGAAGGGCAATATCAAACACGGAAGGTAAGCAGTAGGGTGGGCAGCTAAATTCGGCCTGAGGGATGATATGGGGCAGCGTGACTAACGAGGGGGGCTCGTTTGAGGGTGCCGCAGGGCCTGCGTGTCACCAGGCGTCAGGAGACAAAACATCCCTTGGGATGCTGCTCTTCACACCTCGGTTCTTGACGGCAAAATGGCATTTGGTGCCTGAAAACAAATCCTCTGAAGTCCTGCGGTAAGGATACACAGGCTCGTCCCATATTAGCTGCGTCCCAGCCTGCAGGTAGTGCCCATATTCTCACCGGACTTGTGAGCCCTTGCATTAGCATGATCGTGGGATCTGGATCAGACCCTGATGGCCAGACTCTGTGCCCAATTTCTCACTGATGCTGGCATCTTACCATGGGGCTCCCCAATGCTCCCTTCTCTCAGCATAGCATCCCCATGCATTTAGAAGTCCTCTTGCTTTGGCCGATATCTTGTTAAATATCGGCCTCCTGCAATAATATTTTATCTTGTATTTATAAACCCAGAGAGCTGCAAAAGAAATTCTAAGATGAATACAGTCCATTACCTTACCTTCATCCTTCAGAGCATTGGGTTAACCCCAGCCACTGAATAATTGCACCTGCAAAATAGGTTTTATTGGAAGCAACAAGAGCAGGAGGACTCTGCAGTTGGCAGAGATCAAGATCGGTTGCCTTTGTAAAACAGTTTCAAACCTCTTGGCTTGAGACTATGTCATTAGCTTATGTCAGTGACTGATTTGTGGACTATTTATTTTACATGCACAGTTTAGTCCATAATCTATTTTCCTTCCATTGCCAGTGCATCGCACAGTAGTGGGTTGCAGCTAATACTGAACAAAACTCTGACCTATGCAGAAACACCTTGCGGCTTCTTCACTTGCCATTTATTTTCTTATCAGGAATGAGTCTGGGAGAGGTCAGTCTCTTGGCAAAACCCTGCCAGTTATTTTTCTTGCTCTGGTAGGCTTTGGTCCTCAGCTCATTGGTGATGCTCCATTGTGATCGTGGTTTAAGCACCATCCAGTCAGAGCCACTGTGGAGAAGGGCAGCGACGGCAGCTGGTGAGCAGAGAATTGTGGAGCCAGAGGCCACAAGTCTGCAACCGGAAGGTAAAAGTTGAGGCTCAGAGTTTTTCAGTGAGTCTTGCAGATCAGGATAAAAATGAAGAGGAGAGACTGAAACGTTATTGTGGATGACATACTGTTAGGCTGGCAGCATCCAAGTGCAGCTCGCACTTGTACCTGCCTGTTTTATTTCCAGCTCAGGAGTCTGAACTGTGCAACAGAGAGGGCTGTATGGTCAATTTTTAATAGCATCTTGCACCTTTGGGTTGGTTGGGGGTTTTTTGTTGGTTTTTTTTGTTTGTTTGTTTTTTGTTAAAAGTGCCTGAGGTGCCCAGGGAGTTATTTGCTTCGAAAGTGAAGCCAGGGATTGCTTATACAGAGGAGACCTGCAGGACTGGAGCTCAGGGGGCACAGCTACCTGCTGGGGATGACAGCATTTGGTTTCTAGCACGTGTAAACTGAAAACCCACCATTTGATATGGGCACGATTAATAGACTTGGGCCAAAGTAATGTGCATGAGCTGGCAGGAATGAGACTGGGCAGAAGAGTAACCTCCCAGCCCTCCAGGGCACAGCCAAAGCAGGGTTTGGATCCCGTGGTCAGTATGGGGGAGAGGCCATATGGGGGGAGAAGGATGGGCAATGCCGTGGGGGCCTCTTACCCCTTTTTGGTACCAGAGTGAAGGGGCAGGAATACCACACAGCATTTCTTTCCCCTCCATCCCAGCCGTGTCCACTGCCCGCACACCCAGAGCCATCCTTCAGGGGCCTGGGGCAGCACCCAGCTCGGCTTTCCCAGGCATCCACAGCGGCAGACCCTGGTGCCTTGTCACCCACTGGGGACACCTGCTCAGGGCAAACGTCTCCTTTATCCATGCTTAGTGCTGACTTGATGTTACCAAGGGAAGTTTTTCCACGTTAAGAAGGAAAACTGTTTCTTTTCAGTTTGCATGGCAAGGACAAAGCAAGGAGAACAGGTGTCGGCAGCAGTCGATGCGGTGATGTGCGCTTCTGTGTTTGTTTTTTTGTGTGGGTGTAATCCTGGGGAGAAGGCTCCGTTCAGCATGGAAGCAGGGTGTTGCACCATGCCAGGCGTTGGTGGCTCTGCTCTCTCCTTGGTTTCATTCCCCCCTGTATCGGTAATGAATTGCTGCGGAGCGGGAATCAGACCCACCCATCTCACCTTCAGCCTGGGGAGCGGGTGAGGGATGCGGGTGGCTGGATCCCTGCAGCGCTCTGCCCCCATATAAAAGGGGGCCCACCCCCCAGCGGTGCTAGAGGTTATCACCCCAGGATTTAGGCCGGGGTGCCCCCGTGAACGTTACATTTCGGCAGCAGAGGAGCCGTGAGAGGGCAGTGTTGTATTGCGGGAGGCGGACGCTGCGGGAGCCGGGGCGGGGGGGCAGCGCTTGCGGCATCCCCGTAGGTCTCCAGGAGCATTTTGCTTGTATTTTTTGTGGTGTCAAGCCGCGGTACTTTGCAAGAGGGAGTAGTTGCAACAGACTCCCTATTGCAAAATTAAATTTTGCATTTAAAGGAATTTAAAGACGTAAGTAAAGCCATTTTTTTGGAGGGAGCGCCTGGGCTGTACAGCATTGCTTACAGAGCACCCGAGGGCTGGAGGGTGACTATTTATTAGCTGGACATCCCCACGATCAGTGGCTCATGAGTGGGCAGGTCCCCAGCTGAGACGCCCGCGATGCCCTGCCACATCTGCGCCACATCCCGTGGCTCCCGTGACCGCCAGCCAAACCTCAGCATCGCGGCCACCACCGCCGCCTGCCCGCTGGGGTGACCCTCGGGCTGTTAAGCCCCTGAGAAGTAGTTACACCACAGGTTTTCCCTAGTTTAAAAAGAATAAAAAGCCTCAGTGGTGACAGCCATTTAAACAGGTGAAAACGTGCCATGTCACCCTGGCTTGCGCTGTGCAAAGCTGCCCACTTCCCTATGCTGCTTTGCATTATCTCATTTTTCAAATGCTAAGTGATTGCAAATTATCTTCTCTTATTTGCTTTCCTTTAATTTCCTGGAACCAAAACCTTTTGAGAGGTACAAACTGTTGCACCTGAGCGCATGTGGTAGTGAGCCGCCTTCACCTTTATCCGATGCTGTAGGACAGATGAATCCACACTACACCAGAGCACTTGCAGATAATTACCTTTCTTTTGTGAAAATTTACTTATCAGTATAAATGACATCTCAAGATGAGAAAACAGGAGTTCAGGTACGTCACCTTTCTTTCACAAGGTCAATCAATGAGGAGATTATGACTTTCTCGTACTATCGTAGCAAAGCCACCAGCTCATTTTATATTCCTACGCTGTATGACAAGAATGTTAAGAGTGGGAGGGAAAGACAAAGTTTTGAGGGACCAGCTCTGTACCTCACAGTTGATGAAGGGGTGTCTACCAAGGCGGGTGGAAGGATGGGTCTTGGCAAGGCAGACAGTGCTACCACCTCTGCACTCATAGAGACTAAGTGGGTCCTTAATGCTCAAGCCAACCTCTTAATTCGCTGCAGTTGTCTGCATTGTGGAGGCTTTCCTTAATATCTCAAAAAACAGGGACTAGACACCCTCAGCAATGACTGGAACAGAAGTTATTCCTTATCTAAAGCACACCCTGCTGCACCCCTTTCTGCAACACTTGTCAGGCTAAGCAAAGTGAATGACCAATGCAAGGTGACTTTTTTGGTTTTTTGCTTGGACTCCCTTAGGTTAAAGTTTTGCAAGGATAAGGATTATCTCTGGGACTGAATCTTGCTTTTGAGTTGACTGATCCACTGCAGGATCTGCTCCCTTCGTGCCCTCAGCTCCCTCCAACAGCAAGAGATGTGGGCAAACCAAAAAAGTAACCAGCGGCAGCCCCATGTTATTTAAGATAATTCATCTGAAAAGGCAGTGACACTTGTAACATCACCTTTTAGCGAGGTGGCTCTCATGCTCGGGAAAGCTGGGGGCATGTCAAGCCCTTGATGGCTCCCCAAGCCTTGCTCCTGCCAGGGAGCTCAGTGCTGAGAGGTCATCGGGGAAAATGAGGTGAAGCCTGTGAAGATCAGGAAGCTGCTCAGAAAGAAGCCCTTTCCAGCACTGAGTTTTACAGCGGTCCGACTGGCTGGCAGGTGCGGTTTCTTTTACCTGGTCTCTGATGCAGAGAAGGAAGGAAGGCTTGGTCATTTTGATCTTTAATAAGTCTAGTAAATATTTAAGAAGACATATTCTTTCTGTATCAGTGATGCTAAACTGGCATTTCAGCCCATTCCGCTGGACAATTTTTCCAGGTAGTTAAAAGAAACATGGCGGTATCAGAAATGCTACTTGCTCATGGTTTTGTTAAGCATGGAGATCAATAGAAGTGAATATATAGCATTTATCTTTGCACCTGAGCCTGTGAAGAGAGGATGGGTTAGTTTAATGACTCTCTATTTTTATTGAAATCCATCTTTGTTAGGGATCTCAGGGGTTTACACTGACTAATACCTTTCTGTAACACACCTTTCTATCAACAGAGACAATTATGTTTACAGGGCAACATTTTTCACCTGCTTGTCAGCGTGTCAAGCACCAACAAAACACACAATCTCCTTCTGAATCCCACAGCTAATCACTCATTTATTTTAAACATTTTGTGGTGTCAGTAACAGTATCGGAGATGGGTTGATGCAGCCATGCTTCTGCATACCTATGGAGAGATGGAGATGTTCAGAGCATCTACCAGAGAGGTGCCACCAGTTAGAGGGAAGCCCTTCTTGGAAATGGTGTTTTTTTTTCTTTCAGTTAACTGTAGATACACTTAAAAAGGAAAAAAAAAAAAAAAAAAAAAAAGCTTATCTGGCTATTAACAAGTTGGTATAATGTTGACAGTGGCGCTTTTTGGCGTAGTGGGAGGCGTAATCTACTTAACGTCACACAGCAGAACAGCCTTTCGATTCACATCTCTTCTATACGCACTGGCGGCAGAGGTTCCCCAGATACTGCAAGCCTTGTGTTTCATTTCTGAGGGAGGTTTATTAATAACAAAGGAGGAAAAATCAATCAGCCGATCCATGGAAGGGAAAAAGCATGCTAGGGGATAAGTCATGAGAATTAAGATGGGCAGAGAGATTTCTACAACTCATATACATAAAAATCTGTGCTGGGTAGACTTTAGCTGTGTTAAAGGTCTCATCATTTTAGCTGTATTTCTCCAACCCCCATAAATATTTCTGTCCATTGGAAAAGAAGGAATTTTCATTTTTCATAAAACCTCTACAGTGATCCCATTATTAAAAACAGAGGGAAAAGATATATCGGCAAGTCAAAGCAGTTGCAGGCGCATAGTTGTTTTCAATAATCCAGTGAGTCACTACATCCGAACAGCCTTTCATTTCTCCCCGTGGTTCAGACTAAATTGTTTATTAGAATTTTTGTGCATTATTTAAAAAAAGAAAAGAAAGGCAATTGTAGCTCTTTATTTTAAAGACTGCTGCAATAAAAATTCAGATTATTCAAATTTATCAAGTGCATTGTATAAGGCAGTAACCACAGCTATTTTTTTTTTTAATACCACAAAATATTCACTGGCTTTTCCATCTCGTTCATAGTCATAAATAAGCAGGCTGTTTACAAGACATTGCTACAGGGAGGGAAAATATTACAAAAATGAAAACTTGATCCACCCAATGGCTGGAATTGTAATGAAAGACCTAAGTGGAAGGTAAACACCAGCTTAACATAATTCTTTAAACATAATTCTTGAAAAGTGATGCATAATAGCTGCAAAGGAGATATGTACTTCAGATCTTCACCCATGTAGAGGTGTGGAATAGCAGCATAGCTATATGCATACAGAGCTACACACCTAGCTATAGTACACACGAGAGCTGCCAGAACAGACAAGCACAAATATTTGAGATATTTCACTATTTCCTCTCATTGAAGGGTAAAAAAATTCATGTTGGGACCAATAACCCAGGTGACTGTTGGGACCCTGCAGCAGCCCCATCACTTTGCTCCTTGCCTGTGGCTTTCCCCTGCCATCTGAGTGGTCTTTTTCCCATTTACATGCTGACTCAACTCAGTATTTGGATCAGCAAAGCCTCCCAGTCGTGCAGGGCAAGGGAGGAAAACAAGAACAAATGGCTCTTTAAATCACAAAGATAGTGAATTTGGTTTTTTTTTTCTGGAAATTGGACAATTTTAAAATAAAAAGAGGCTGGCTGAAAGCATCCCAGAACTCTACGGGGATTTCTTGTGCCATTTCAAGGGAAGATTCCCTGTGTTCTTGAACGTGTAAATATTCTTTGGGGTTTGTTTTGATTTTGTTTTTTGCTTGCCAAGCAAATTGAACCTTACAAACATAATTAGCCAGGGGCTGAACATTTAGTGTTACATTCCGAGTCTTCATTAAGTCTTAATTTAAACCTTAGGAGGGAAGCGCACGACGATTCCCCGCTTGCAGGGATGGATGTATTTTGTGGCAGGTTTTTATGGCAGAAGAGGGAAACTACTCAAATGAGGAAAGCTCAGAAAAACTGCACTGAAGCTGGTAAGTGGTCAAGTGGTCGTATCATGGATAGTGGGACAAGATCTGGACTCGAGTCCCCTCTTGCATGATCCAAGCAGGCTAATTAGGAAGTTAAGAGGGTGGCGTGAGAGAGCTTGGAGGGCTTGGTGGGTTGAAAGGCAAGAGTTTTGCCTTCCTATGAGAGTTATTCCAAATCAGGATGGGGTGTTTTGGAGTTGTTTGTTTTATCCTTGGGTGATCTTCCAACAAGAGCCTTGTTAGTTTTACCTAAAAAAGTGTAAATTTCTGAATTTGGATCATTTTTAATCTATCTATTGAGATAAATTAAACTGCTGTTATTGAACTTGAGATAAATTTCTAAATTGGAGATGGTGTGGGGGGAAAACTGGAGGGGAAAAAATAATCAAAACAAGTGCTTCTACAAGCTGGAAAATCATGGAGAAATGTGAAGGAGCTGTGATTTTTCCTACACCCCCCTTTCAGCTTTTTCAGTGATAAGAGGCATCAAGCAATGTCTCTCTGAGGAACGTGCCAGACCCTCCGCACACAGAATAAGGCCCAAAAAGCAGCAGAATTAACTCCCGTGACTGTTCATGCCAAAGCTGTTCTCTTGTTCAGTGTTGTCAGGGTGGTGGGACCTTTATCATAACTTGAAGTAGCATTCTTTTTTTTTCCTGACTGCAAAATATCCAGAGAATCAGTAACAGAGGTTAAAAATAAATATGAAAATAAATTAAAAAAATAAATAAAAAGATTTCTATAGTACCTAGTACTTGCTGAAAGTTTATTTTTCTAGTGCACGCTCTTAAAAAAAAAAAAAAAGAAAGAAAGAAAAAGCAGTGCAAGAAGAGAGCATTCACCTCGCAAATGGCTGGATTCCAGGAAAAAAGGAAAAAAAAAAGCAAAAAAGGGAAAATTCGGGCGGAGATTTGCACGGCTGCCTGCAGACAAGGCGACCCCCTGGCCTGCTGCCTGCTCCTGGCCTGCCAGCGGAAGTTTTGCCCTTGCCTTGGCAGCAGCGACCTGAAATCTTGCTTGGCTTTGTGCTGCGATTCCCGGTGGGCTCTGGCCCCGGGAGGAGGCGGGTGGGGGTGCCCTGCATGTGAAAGCGCCCGTGCGTGAGCCGCCTGCCAAGCAGCGCCCAGAGCCCCAGGTACCATCTCGCCATCGGTCAGCACAGCCCCATCGCCTCTGCTTTTGCCACCTTGACCAGGACAAGTGATTTTGCTCACTGAATTTATAACAAGCCGGGTTTTACATCCTCTTTGGTGCAGTTTGCTAAGTTATTGAGTGCTTCCGCTCACATCAGCAGCTTTGTGACTCCTACAACTATATGGAAAATTAAGAATTAATAGAACTATTTAACACAGGAATGACAACCTGAAAGGATCTGACTGCTGCAGTCATTCCTACAAATAAATTCGGTATGAGCCTGCACTCAGCCACTTATAAGCAAATGGGCAGGTCCCCTGGAAGCAACCGAACATCTTGTCCTGGGCACGTTAACGACCAAGCTTGAAATAACGGTGATTTTTGGAAGCTGATTTTGATAATAAGGCTCTATTTTTAAGGTATTTGGAGCTAATAAAGCTATCAAGGTCCTGGGAGTGCCCTTCTCCTCAAGCACAATGGCAAACTCTTCTCAGCAGGATTGCTATAGAAACAATGAATTATCGGGCAAACAGTACCATCCAGCAAATTGTGCCAGACCAGGGATGTGTGCTGATAACACAGCACTGTTAATTTTCTCTATTTTGCTATAAGTAGAGCTTGCATCGCCTATAGAAATGTAAAGAGGCAGGTGAGCTGGACTGTCTATTATTTATAGACATATTCTGTGCTGTATAAATGAATTTTTCATAGGAAAACTTTGTACAAAAAAAGATATCAGAAGCTGCTTCATAAATAATCGTGACTGGGAGCTTCAAACGTGCTTTGGGGAACGGGTGGATATCCTTTAGTCCCCCTTAAAATTTTCCAGATACAACCCTGAATGTGTTGAAAACAGCGGGGTGCTTTGACCCCAGAAGAGAAATCTCAGCCCTGTTATTATCAATCTAAAGCACCAGGCTTGCAAAATGCTGAACCGCAGGTTGTATTGCCTTCAGTCGTCTTGCAAAATTGAGTTCCCTATGAGCAAAGGCAAATGTTGATATGCTTGCATTGTATGGCTTGAGAAGTGATGCATCAGGACTGGACTGAAGTATGATCCACCAACTACAAGAAAAAAACAAGAAGAAACTCTTCTGGTATCGAGTGGGTGACCTCTATATTGTCTTTACTGCACTCTGCTCAACACCAGTTGGGAAGAGGCTTTTTTATTTTTAAAAAGAGGGAAGACATGAAATAGGCCAGGAAATCATTGAGCTGCGAGGAGCTGGCTGCAGATGTGAGACCCGCTACCTGGATCATGAAGAAGGTAAGGGAGAGGTGGGAAAGAAGGATGAGTGAGAGAGGTCTAGGCAAGAGGATGCTGTATTTGGATGTCATATATGACTCTGGTATGAGGAAAGCACAAACACACCCACCTTTTTGCATGTGGACAAGAAGAAAAAGGGCTGCATCTTCTACTGGGCTGAGAACCATAGTGCTTTAAGAGATGGAACTGTGAAATGTGAGGCCCTTGGAAAGGCAAGTTACCAAGGAGATTGATATATACAGGAGGACCACAAAAAAATTTAAAAAAAAAAAGAAAAAAATATGTTGCCCTAATTCAGAGAGGACCTCGTAGACCTGCCTTAGGTCTCCCTAAATTGAGAGTGTACTTAAATCCTTCTGCTATGAATGGGACATAAACACCGCTAAAAACCAAGCATGGTCTAAAATGCTTTCTTGACCTCAGTCCTTAGTTCCAGAAAATACAGTTACAAAGTCTGTGTTGTATTGATTACCTATTACTTTTGAAATTTCGTGTTTCATGATTTTTCTATGATCTAATTGGCTGGCCTCTTTCAGGTTCCCAGAATACACTGCTTTGTGCTCCAGGGGAATTTTTGTTACTCCCCAAACAATAATTCTGAAAAAAAAAAAAAAAAGACAAACAAGTGCATTGCACCACCCTACAATGGGCCCACTGTTGATGCCAGATTAACTGGCCCCGGTGAATGGCTGAGCTCACATCTCAGAGCCCGCTTGGAGCTCCACTCTGCTCTGCCTCTGGGGTTATGATATCATCTCTGAAGTCCTGCAAACACAGCTGAGCTCCACACTGCTCGCATTGTAGGTCCCACTTCTCTAAATGTGGAGCTGGGGATCTCAGCCAAGCAGCAGAGCATCTTCTCTGCAGGAGATGGAGGAGGTGGGGATGCCTCCGTGCCACTTGTTTTCTCCCCACAGACATTCACCACTGTTATTCACAAAGGCGATGTATTTCCAAAGCGCTGCTCACGTGGGTGTGTGCATATAGATCCTGTATTTATTGTCCTGCTTGTCCATACATGAAGGGAAAAGCCTTCATCTATAAAAGAAACCATCCATATTTAACTGCCTCGACATCCGTTTGAGGTGGGCTGGTTGGCATTTCCAAGGGTCCCGGCTGTCCAGAGGTGAGAAGCCACCTTCTTCTTGCACAAACTTTCCTCTTGCACGAGGTTTTGGCTGCTCACCACGCATAAGTAAGGCTGTGCTGGTAGATGAGGGGGTACCTGAGTGAATATTTCTCTCATGCAATGTGTTTGTACTTGTTTCAGGGCTGCATGCAACTCTTTTTGCTGATCCGTTCTGTGCAGAGATGCTTGCTTCCAGCTTCATGCGCCCCGGCACGTGTTGCTTAATGACCAGGGCTTCTCGTTCGGCGCGGCTGATACGGAGTGCCTCTGTCACCACAGCTGACACATGCTTTCTTTGTTAAATAACATAGGGTGCTGCTGTGCAAGGCACAAGTTCTCCCATGCTTTTTGCTAAACAGTTTACTACTGTGATGTACATATCTTCAGCTCAGCGAGCAGGAGGAACCTGGAGTTTGTTATACATGTGCCAGCTTGGCCAGGTCTGTCCCATTTGACACTGCAAGAAGCAGTGAAAATAAAGTGATGCATTTACCTAATGGCTTACATGTATGATTCAAACCTACCCTGTGTGACATCTTGGGAGGTGCTTTGCACCCTCAAACTGCCTGCTGAGGTTTAGCCCAGTGCAGCATTTTTTTGTTCTGCTCCATTGCAGCTTCTGCAGCCCTCCCGCCTCGGCACCATCCTGGGTGTAAGCAAACCCAAGGGTTTGGAAAGCATGTTTGTGGCCACAAAATGCAATGTTTTCTGCAAATCAAATGCTCATCAGTGACTGGGAACATAACCAAAGAGTTGGGGGAGGAGAGGAAGAAACCATGCTTGATCCCACGGAAACCACAAACCCAATTTCGCACGGAAGGCAATTAGCCAGGCGCTCATTTGGCTAGGGTGGCTGTGCTACTTTGCAAAATGTGACCTTTTAATGAGCTTGGGTTTACATCTGGGGGTTGGAGCTGAGTTTCTGCTAGTCTGCACTGGCAAAGGAAAGCACCGGTGATAAATTGTCATCAGGAGAGGGGAGCAGGGGTGAAGCAGCTGTCGAAAACGGCTCTGTGCACGCCGAAGTCCCGCTCCGCATGATGGGAACATACGCTCGACCCCACACCATGATGCTCAGCCTCCCTCCCAAAGCCATCGGGATGCTGTGGCATCCTTGGATTTGCAGCGCTGACTCAGGCGAACAGTCCCATGCCCGCTCCCTGGTGCTGCTCTCTCCCAGATATTTCACAACTAGATATAAAAATCCCTGACTTAGACGTTTGTGGCTATACTCCCTGCAAGGGGAAGCAGTAAAAGGCTGATTTATGCTCTGAATCACAAAAAGACTTTTATTGCTTCTATTTTTTTTTAATGTAACTGTCTTGCCCTTAAATGTCTAATCCCTTTCTAACAGCAGAAGCAGCAGGGCTCTCCACGGGTTAAATGTGCTGTCTTTCAAGAGGACCAAGATGTTCACCAGCTGCCCAAATCCCCACTTGCCCTGGCACAGGTGATCCTCCTCTTGGAGAGGGAAGGAGGGCAGCAGCAAGCTGTCTGCTGTTGGCGTGGTCCACTACACTCTCCCATCCTTCAGCTTTCTGGGGTTTTCAAAGGGTCGTTCCATCACTCGGAGTATTCCCTGACAGTCATGGGAACCGCTGCTCCTTTGGGAGAGAAAAAAACCCCAGGCTGCTCTAACTGAAACAGGGATTTAAGAGTTTGACTCCAGGCATATACATTTAAAGATATTGCCCAATTACTTCTTCATTTTTATTAATTACCATTAGTCATTTATGGCCCCTTTTTAATTCAACCTCTCAAGAAAAATATTACTTTATTAAAAAAAAAAAAAAGTCATTTCATGAACAATTAGCAAAAGCTACAGCTGTGCCATAAAAGAGAAATACTTGGGGGAAAGAAATGTTTCAAATTGACCGGGGCATGCGAGGTGTCAGATGGATGGAAAGCCAGCCAAGATCCTAACGAAAGGGTGATGCTGGAGAGGGGTGATTCGGGCAGGGGAAAGTACGCAGCGTGGCAATGCTGGGTTCATCATCAGGCCTGCTGTTCATTACCAGTTTTATTAATGATTTGGAAGCAATGGGAAACGTTGTGTTAATTACATTGGAAAATCACACTACATGAGGAAGAGCTGAAACCAGCAGTGAGAGCAGAAGAAAGAGCGGAGAGGAATGCAGGGAGGTTGCAGATGGGAGCAGAGGGCCGGGGGAATAAAACAGCGGGATTTCATTTGATGCAGGCTCCAGGGGCTTTTCTATGGTTTTCCCCTGGTAGAGGAGCACCGGTAAGGTTTGTGGATGTGGAGGGGGCCCATGAGAGGTCAGACAGGAGGGTCTGGTTTGAAGCAGGCACCCACGGGGAGCCTTCCTGCTGCCCTGGGTGGAGGGATGGAGCCTTGCCTGCAGTATTGGCCATGCAAGGTCCAGGCAGAACAAAATCGATGAGCTCAGAGGCGCCGCTGATTTCAGAAGTCCTGCCTGCCTCTACATTATATAGCAGAGCGTAATCTAGCGTGTTTAGAAGAGAACTGTAGTGCTGCAGAAGTTAACACATGGCTCTGCCTGCTGTGCAGCCAAACTGAAGAAACAGGGAGAAACAAGAATCCTAAATCCAGATAAATTTAGAAATCGTGTTTAATGATAATCTAGAGAAACCATAAGGCAAAACTGAGGGAGCGAGCTGCCGCAAGCTGCCAGGGAGGAAACCTTCTGCCCACCGGATGCCACTGTTGCTCAACATTAAATCACATGGAGAAAACTCCTGTGGCAAGAGAATATTTGGTGCTTAAAGACACCCTTATCCCGGAGGTAGACAAAGGTGGCAAAGCCAAGGACGACAGCCTGTGTAAAATTTTACTTTTACTAAGTGGGCCCTAAAAAGCCCAACTAGAGTTTTATTGCATGGCTCTTCAGGCTGACAGTCTCCATTAACCATCGGCTAATACTGCAGAGTCAGAGCACACCCGGTGTCGTGGCCCTGCGCTATTTGAAAGCATCCTTCGTCCCAGCAAAAGACCTCGGGGTGAGAATATTTTGCATGAAGAGCTACCGGCATAAGAGCCGAGCCTCTCGGTTCTGCATTGCAGTCGGCGTGGCGTGCACCATCCCTCCACGCCGCAAATAAATCTACAATTTCTCAGCTGGGTGCCTTTGGAAGCCACACGCTAATACGCTTATACGGGAAAAGCGACCAGACAAGGTTCAAATAAAGAGCTCATGTAATAAATAAACATGAGGTCAGTATGGGAACAGCAATAATTGCTTTGTATGACAAGATTTGCATAGCAAACATTTGTGATTAATGTACAGCCAACGTTAGGTAAGGAGCCTTTGCTATCGTTGCTCCATCTGCACCTTCCAATCTTGAAGGTACGGCAGCTCCATCCAGAGCAATTAGTCACTGTTTACTGAAAGGCAGATAGAGCAAAATTTTTCTGCTTCAATATTTGAGTGAGTTTCATCCCACTGCCTCCTGTCAGATCCATTTCTGTGACAGAAAGGAATTACGCTTCTTTCCCTGGGCTGGTGAGGAGGGACGATTAGCATTGCTGCTAATCCTGTCGGCAGGGGCACGGGCTTGGCTCCCAGCCTCTCCTGGCTGGGCTCACCCAGGTGATGTTTTCATGGAAAACCCTAAGCAAGACGCTAAAGACCCTGCACGTCAGGGCTCTGCTTCCCCACTGCCTTTTCTTTCTCCCGCCTCTCTGCTGGCTGGTGGAATTGCCACTTTGCCACCGCTTTGGGGCGGTGAGATACAGCGCCAGGGGCAATAGACCTTCCTTCTTTACAGCCCCTTTTCTGCAGAGTCCAGCTAATTCTTTTCAGCTAAAACTTTTGTCTCTTTGGAGAAAGAGCTGTAATCTGACTTGAAATACCACCTTGGTTTGGGGACTTTTTTTTTCTTCGCTGGAAAAGAGGCAGTATGGCAGGAGAGGCTGGGTGAGGGTGGGGTTGATCCTCTGAGGTTGAGTGAATTCCTATGGAAAAACTCTTCCCTTGGAGCTGACTGGAGGGAAGATGCTCGCTGCCGTGCTCTTCTGCTAAGTCTGCTCGGGGGTGCCGGGGAAAGCTGTTGGGGTTGCTGGGAAGAGGAGCACTCCAAGAAGCGTTGCGTAGACCAGATAGAAAGGGGTGAGGAGAGCCCTTTCATGTTGACGTGCTCCACAAGGGCTGGATTGGGGTGTGGAGGCAGCAAAAACTTACCTCAAAGCTCACATTTTAGGGAAATAAAACGAAGAACCGAAGATGCTTCTACGTTCTCTTGCACGCTTGCAGAGTTCAGTTCAGCTCTGATCTGAGGCTCTGAGGACGCCAATCAACTCATCAAGTTGATTGGCAGCGACTGTCTCAAACCTGTGATGAGATGTTCAGATTTTCGGCTGCTGTCTGGCCGAGACGCCAGTCCCCTGGACCCATTAGGGAGGATGTCCGTGTCAGCATTTCACCCCTGTGCTGGGGTGGACGAGAGCAAGGGGGATGCTGTGGCAGCTTGGCTGGTGCTTGCAGGACCCCTGCATGGCAGCTGTCCCCACCTGGGTGCATCTAGGAGGTGCCACCAGGCTGGCAGGGGCCACCGAGATGGCGGATACTTAATGCACTGGTGGGAGATGCCACCACCCCTCTGTGCCCCGTGGCTTTGCAGGTGAGCTGGAAAACGTGGCTGCTCGTCAGCCACTTCAGCGCAAAGTCCACCCACCAGACTGGAGAGTGAGCTCCAAGGTGCCACCACCCCGCCCCATCGCCCTCCAAACCTCGCCCTCCTTTCCACCTCTTCCACCCCAAAGCTTTCCAGTCGCCCCGCCTGAGCGCTGGGTGCCTGCAGCCCCCCGAGTTTGCCGGGGGCCGGCTGTCCCGCGTGGCAGCCCGGGGCGCTTTGGTCTTCGCACGTGGCGTGGGGGGGAGCGGGGCTGCGAGCACCCAGCCAGGGGGCCGCTGCGTGGGGGCAGCACCCCGGGAGGAGGGCGGCGTGCCAGGGCCCCGGCTGGATCGGTGGCGGGGGGGAAGCCCCAAGCGGAGCGGGGCCGGAGCGGGGTTCCCGCAGTCCCCGACGCTTCTCACGCTTCGCCTGCGGGCACGGCTGGTACCGCCGCCGGCATCGGCTCAGCCCAGCACGGGCTCGCCGTCGCTCAACCAAGCTCCTGCCCCCGCCATTCGCTGGGGGAGGCGGGAGGGGTCCCCGCGCCCCCGGGGGGGACACGCGGGCCCAGCGCTGCCGCGGGGCGGCGCGCGACGGGAGAAGTTTCCTCTGGCGGCCTCCTGCTGTCCCTGGGGACACGCGCGCTCCGGGCACGCACCCGGCCGGGAGTTCTGCACGCGGCCTCGCACACACGCACGCACGGAGACGCACGGCTGCCCCTAAGTGCTTTGGCACGGGAAAGCTCGCGTGCACACGCGCGGCCGCACACGCACAACCCAGCCACCCCCCATTTTCGGCGGGGAAAGTGAAAGCGCGCACCGGCACGCTCGCGGAGGCGCGCGGCGGCGCCCCGTTTTCGCACGGGAAAGTGACAGCGCGCGGGCGCGCGCGCGCACCTGCCCCTCGCTTCCGCACGGGAGGAGCGGGAGCGCACAGCGGCGCGCGCGCGCGCACGCCCAGCCCAGGCGCGCGCGGCAGCCGCGCAGCCCCCGCCGCCCCGCGCGGCTCCGCAGGTGCGGAGGGTGGGGGGGGGGGGGGGGGGGGGGGGTAGGGGGGGGGGGGGCGGCGCGGGGCGGGGCGGTCCCGCGTGGCGCCGGCCCCCGCCCGCCGCCCGCCCCCTCGCTCCGTCCCGCCGCTCCTCCTCCCTCCTCCTCCTCCTCCTCCCGCTCCCTCCGCTCCGCGCCGTGCCGCGCCGCTCCGCTCCGCGCGTGCTGGCGGCGCAGCGCCCCGTGGCCGGCAGCGGCGGCCGCCCCGTCGGCGCCGCGGCGCGCCCGCGGAGGGGCGGCGCTGGGGGCGGCGGCTCGGCGGCGGCAACTTTTGGGAGCCAGCGGCGGCAGCGCGGAGGCTGCGCGGGGGATGGCGGCGGCGGCGGCGGCGAGGCGGAGGCGCTGAGGCAGCGGCGGCGCGATGCCGGCGGCGGCCGGGGGGCTGCTGTGGTGGAGCTGCTGCGTGCTGGCGGCGGCGGCCGGGGCCCCGCGGGCCGCCGCGGCGGCGCAGGCAGGTGGGTGAGCGGCCCGGTCCGTGGCGAGGAGGGGGGCGGCGGAGCGGCGCCCTCTCGCCAACTTCTCCGCGGTCCCGGCGGGGCTGCGGGCGGGGGTCCCCGTCCCCTGCGTGGGGTGCGGGAGTTTGTTGGGGTCCCGCGGAGAGGCGGCGGCCAGAGGGCGGCAAGCCCTTGCGGGAGCCGCCGCGCGGCGGAGCGGAGCCGGCGGCCGCCGAGCGTCCGCTGCCAGCCCGCGGCGCGGCGGCAGCACCCCTCGACTTTATTATTATTATTATTATTATTATTATTATTATTATTATTTATTCTTGTAAATGACGGCGTGTTGCCGGGCTGGGGGTCTCGCTTCGAAGCCTCCCGGGGGCGGCTGCCCTTGGCCGGCAGCAGCTCTCGGGTGTCCCCGCTCGGGTGGCGGCTGCCCGGGCTCCGGGGCCGGACCCGGCCGGGCGCAGAGTCCCCGCCGGCGGCAGCCGCGCAGGTGCCGCTGCCGCCCCGACGGGCTGCGCGCTCGAAACTTCGCGCTGCGCCGGGCAGAGGAGGAAGCTTTCCCCGGACACGTATGCATGGTCTGTAAGGTGTGTCCAAACACGGCCACATAAACACAGCTCCAGCTGTGTTTGCGCACGGGGGAAAGCGAGCAGGCGGCTTGGAACTTCAACCCAGAAAAAGAGCGTTTTCCTCCGGCAGGGTCTGCCCCGGTTTTTTAACTTTCTGGAGGGAAACTTGCAGCCTTGGCTTCCTTTTTTTTTTTTTTTTCCTTTCCCCCCCCCTCCCCTTTGGCATCGGAGCAGCGCTCTCCGCCGCCGTAGCATGGGGCTGTGCTGGTGTAGTCGCCCGGGGAGGGCACCGGGATCGCCGCCCGCTGCATCGCGCTTCTCGGGAGCCTTCCTTGTGAATAAAACATTAAAAGGAAATCTCTTCCATCTCTGTAACTTTTCTTTTCTTCCCCCCTCCCCCCCGTGATGCAAAATTTATGATGTTTGGGCGGTATTAGTGCAACAGCTCCTCACTCTCACAATTCAGTTTATATTTTGGGGCTTTATGTAACTGAGATGATGATATGTTTGATGAGAAGTGAAAGAAGCGTGGCCCGGCTTTGCTTGCCTGGTGAGGCTTCGCAGGCAGTTTTGATCTTGGTGCGCAGTTTACTTTTTCTGTGTGTGATTGTTTCCTAATCCTCGAAATCGGGAGGGGTGAAACGCTGGGCTGCTGCTGCTGTTTTCTCTTACATTTGCTTTTCCTGCGGTTTGAAGCGGTAAATCCCAGCTGAAGGAGCATTGCATTCCTTGTTTCACAGGCTCTGGTTTGCTGTACCTTTTTGCCTGCCTCCCTGTTTACACGCAGCCTGTCTCTTCCCCTGGCTTGGTACTTTTCTATCTTGGACTTTCCCCGTAGCCTGCCCTGATTTTGGGCAGCAGCCGTCCCAGCTGAGCAGCTCCCGCGCTCTCCAGCCCTCCTTCCCCACTGCTCAGACGTGGCTGTTGGAGTGGGCGATCGCAAAGATGCTCCCTTGCTGGATTTATACCTCAGTGAAAATAAAAGGCATCGGTCCAGGGTCGCTCGCTTGCCTTCCTGCCGCCTCCGGGGAAACCTTCTGGATCCGTGCTGCAGAAAAGCCTCTATGCCCTGCACTGTGCAAAAAAAGAAAATCTGTTTATTAAAATAACGGGCTTGGAGTGACATTTTCTATTCGGAGGTGTTTGGGCACTGCTGTGGGCGATGGCAGCTATTAATGATTGACACTTGCTGCTTGGCATTCGCTGAAATAGCGAGGCAAGCTGGACAGGTGAGCTTTGATTTGTAAGTACTTAGGACTCCCCATAATTTGGACTCTCCTGGCTTCTGTGGGCATTAGGATGGGGCTGTGGCTGCCGCCTTCATTTCAAGCGCATCAAGGGAGATGATGACACCTTTGCTCATGCAAGCCAGCCGTCGCCCAAACTTTTGATTTCATTATCCAGTGTCTGTTGGCTAAGATGCAAAGACATGAATACATTGGGGTTTTTCGATTTATTCTAATATAATGTTTGCAGTGCACAGCTCAGCCAGGGTCACGTGAGCCAAACAGCTTGGGCTGTTACCTGGAAGCTGGAGAGTCTTTGTTCTGCTTGCAAATAGCTGATAAATTAACTCCGTTTTCTGATACATGGGGCTGTTGAGTTGTTAAATAATTACAGCCAAATTAACTTAGTGCTGTTTGATGTATTCAACTGCTCTGAGAAATTAATTGTACTTCAAATATTTTTGCAAGATGTTTTTTTTATTGGCGCTTTTTTTTTTCAGTGAGGAGCATGTTCAGGCTGATGCATGGACAGGCTTTAATTTCATGCCACTGCTCCTCTCTGGGCCCTGTTGGATGGAACATGCCACAAGCCTTCAGAGAGCTGCAGCTCCTCTCCTTTGCAGCAGCCTTCCTTGGCATCTCTCCCGTTTATTCCGCCACAATGTCTATTTGATGGTTAAAATTAGGCTGAGCTCTGAGTGCCTTTGCAAAGGCACGATAAATATTGACTGGGAGTTTCAGCTTGTAGCTGCCATCAGATGACTCAGTCCCTGCAGAGGGGACGTCCCGTCTCAGCCCTTTTACCGAAGGGGAGTGGGCGCTGTTAGGACCCTGCATCCCTCCTGGGAGTCCCTCTCCTCGCCACACACGTCTGACTTCAGGGCTGTGGTGCGGGGCTGTGTGGGGAGGTTTCTGCGTGGTAGCTGGGGCAGGCTGCCACTGTTCCTGCGTGTCCCCTGAGGGCATTGCGAGCCGGTGCTGCTGCAGGGCAGAGGAGACTGGATCTGGCGCTGCTCTTCGGGGCATCCCCGGGAAGCCTGGGGCAGCCTTGGCACCGGGTTGCACCGTGCAGCCTGCGTGCGTGCACCTGCCCTGCCGATACCGACGCTGCAAAGTGCTTAAGTGACTTAGTTGTGACTTTTCTCTCTCTTTTTTTTTTTTTTTTAAAGAGATGGTAATTGATGTATATGTGTATGGATTCTGGCACTAAGAGCTGCACTTGTAATTAACATGAAAACAGTAATAATAAGGACCTGAAATACATGCCTATGAGTAAACCAAATGAGACTTGGCATTAGCAGCTCGCGAAGGGAGAAGCCCTTTTCCTGAACCCTGACAGTAGTGAAGCGGGACGAGGAGTGGGGGAAGCCGTGTTGGGGCCCCTGCGAGCGCGGCAGTGGAGGGCCCAGCACCCTGCAGGTGCGCCGAGCTGAGCTGCAAGTGCTGCTTTGCGCTCCTGACCTTAATTTGTAATGCTGAGTTGTTCTGAAATGTGCCCTCAGTTTTCTAGCTGGGAATTAGCCACAGCCCTTAATTTAACTAAATGTTTTCTTCTAGTTTTCAGGGGATGTTAGAGTTATTTATTTTTTTTAATTAAGTAAACTGAAGCAAACCACAGCAAGTTTACTCGCACCGTATGTGAAAGCGCAGCCTGTCATCAAGAGCATGCACATGTTCAAAGGCTTTATGGCAAAACAGCTTTATGCAAGTGGCTGCCAGAGCTGGGGAGCTGCTCGGGTGGGTTGTGAGGCTTTGCTGCGGGGTGCGATGGGGCGCTCGGGGCGGCGTGCCCGCAGCCTTGCTGTGCGAGCATCTCTAGGTGGCAGCAGCCCCCAGGAGCTCCCAGGCAGCGAGACGCGCAGCCCAGAGTTGGAGACGTGATTTCCCAGGCTCTGGTCCCGCTGCTCAGCACCCCCCTGCACCCCTCTCCCGGGCCGGGGAGCAGCTTTTTGGGCGCCCAGAGGGGAAGAGAGGTGCAGGGAATCGTCCGTCCCTGGAGTCCCGTCCCCACCTCCCGTGCCCTCGCTTGCAGGATAGGGGAGGTGTAATAACGCGCTGGGAGAGTGACTCAAAGACTATGAAGGGCTTCAAATGAGCAACTGAAGGAGTTCAGGTGACTTCAAGGATGAGTTAAGGATGATTTGATCATACTCAAAGGTACTTAAAACCGGGAGTGAATTTCTAGGTTTATATTCTAGAGGACTCGCTAAGCTAACCAGTAAGTCAGGACTGGACTGGTGACTGGGTACTGAAGGTGAACAAGTTCAAACTAGAAATGAAGTGCGTGCTCTTAATAGTGTAGTAACTGTTGTGGCAAGCTAGGAAAGAAAAAAGAAGATACCCTGTCACTAAGCACCATTAAATCAGATCGGATGGTCCTTCTAAAATACATGCACTTGCTCAAAAGAATGGTGTAGCCCATAGGTTTTTTTATTTTTTTTAAATGTTCATTCTCGTCCTTGTCTCAGAATGCAGGTGCTTTAGCATCGCAACGAACCCTCTCCTGATTTCTTCAGGACAGTAAGGGTGAGCTGGTGGTTGGTATGGGACAATATGATGGTTCCCTGGAAGCTTCTGAACTTGCTTTGTGTCCTGCCTGTGCAGATGGGGGTTTAATGCTCTGCAACCAGACGTTTATGCTCTTAAGACTACTGGTAAGCAATGGCAGCTCTGTAGGAACAGCTAAGCCAGGTCTGCCCCCGTGGACTCCGCTGCTTTCAGTGTGCTGAGGCAGTTTTGCTGGGAAAGGAGTGGGGGCTTGTTCCTAGGATTTACTTTTCACTGTGGCATGAGCAAAGGCAGGAGGAGGCGGCCTCGGCTAGGCTGTTTCCCGTGCATCACACGTGTGCTGACAAGTCCTCGGGGTGTGCAACGGGCTCTTGTTTTCACTGACTTAAAGGTTTTCCTTTTGCAAACAAGTGCAGGCTGCTGGTGGATTTATGTGTGCCCACGTAGCCGAAGCTGAATTATCCCATGGGAGCACTGGAGTCTGCCAGAAAGATTCATCATTTCAGCAACTTTAGTTAATGTTTGTTTAGCAACTTCTTGCTTTGAACGAATAGTTTAAGCCGTGCTTGGTGGCAGCTTCCCTGTGATGAGCTGTGCGTCCACGTGATAAATGGAGAGTCTCATTTCTGCACTGTCCACTGCCTCTGCTGGGCACATGGGCACATGCCAAGCCTCCTGAAGTCTTCAAACAGCTGCTGCTATATATATATGTCCTTTTTTATTTTTTTTCTTAGCCTGCCAGGGAATGTCATCCTTCTTCCTACTTTGCATAAAGGGGATGCAAAGTCCAGGACAGATGAATATTTGCTTGTGCATCAGTGATACCTGAGGGTCTGACGCTGGCACGCTTTTGGACAGCAAAGTCTGTAATTCAAACTACAGGAGCACATACTAGTCATACTGTAAACTTGTACTGTAAGAATACCAAGAATATAAATACGTACAAGGAATAGAAATTCATACTGTAAGAACATTGAGAAGTATTTCTGCTTTCCAGTGATGATTGCTTTTTGTTTCTATGCCTGAAGCCTATAAAATCTAGCTCCTGACAAAGGAGGAGGTGGGAAAATAAAGCAAATAAATGGGAAAGTAAGCCTCAGACTTTTAGTGGATGCAGTTCTTTTCAGAGCTATAAAAAATGACCACTCATATACTGTTTCTATAAAGTTCTTTTTAGAGATTTCTAAGATATACTCCTTTTGTGTTTGGTTCCTCTTTCTCCTGAAGTCTGGGCACCTGGGCGTACAGTAACTGCACGGGCATTTATAACCTGATCTTTCTTAATCTTTTTCTGATAAATCAGCGTTGCAACGTGGGCTCTTGTCACATGGTGATGCGAGTCCTGCATCTCATCACTAGCCGATGTTGAGCTTACAGAAATCTTAAAAACCTGTCTGGTTGGGTTTCAGTCTCTGGGACCAGCCTGTAGCTGATGCCAGGGAGGGATGAACCCTTCCTCCCCAGTGGTCATGGCTGGCTTCCAGCCACGCTAGGGTGATGCTGATGCACCCCTGCCTCCAGCAGCATTGACCCACTCCACCAAAGGCAGGGAGCCCGTTGTCTCCCCGCTGTTACGTGGGGTGGCACCTACTCACCATAAACCTCAGTGCCTCTGTTTTTTGGAGTGTGCACCAAACCATCAGTGCAACCGGGAGAGTAAGAAAGTCAGGGAAATGGGGCCTGGCAGGACATGGGGAGGGCACAGCCCCCAAGGTGCAGCTCAGCCCTGTGCTGGCAGTGGGGACAGGTCTCCACCCAGGCTGTGCCCCCAGCATGGCTGGGGAGGATGCTGAGCTGGGAGACGTGCCACTGACAGGTTTTAGATTCGTGTGGGGAGGTTACTGTGGCACTGCAGGACATTATCTGACCCTTTGCCCGCAGCTGCTTGACTAAACTGCCTAATAAATGTCTATTAGGAGCTGTGATACCTGACCTCTCTCTGTTTTCACCCCTTCCCTGAGTTTTGTGGCATTCTGATTCATGAAGGAAATGGGTCGAGTCAGAGGGAGGTTGAAGAAAAAAGCTTGCCTGCTACAAAAAAAAAAAACAAAACAAAAAAAAAAACAAAAAAAACAAACAAAAAACCAACAAAAAAACAAAACCCAAAACTACTTCTGAACAAAGTTGTGTTATGAATAAATTGTAAAAGCCCAAAGTTCTATGAAATGGTGATGCAGCCTTGGCTGTAGCATCGCTGCAAGAGAGCACACTACTCTTGCGTCTGGGGTCAGCAATGGTACGCTGGGTAAAGCTCTGAAACCCACCCCTGTCCTACTGACTTTCAGCATGGCTTGGCTCCTGCTGCTCGTCTGGGCCTTTCCAAATGGTGCTTCCACATCTTCGTCTCCTGTCTTTTCCGAGAAAGCATCTTCTACAGGGCAGGCATCCCTTGCTTGCGCTTGCAGCTTGATGAGGTGCCGGAGCAGATATTGCAGATTTCCTTGCATGCTTTACGTTTAAGCATGTGCTTAAATAGCTCAGTGTGCAGAGCTGCACGTGTCGGGAGGAGATTTGCAGCAGCATTTTCCTCGCGTGAACCCCAGCGAGCTGCTGAGGACCATCTCCCTTGGACGTAGCTCTTGCTGCAGGAGCTGGCACCGGCAGGATCGAGCCGTTTTGGTGCACGGACAGGAAGAAAAATCATCACACTTAACTTGATACACATCCTAATGTTCAATTTCCATTAATTGAAATTACGTTGAAATATCGAACATTTTAAGCATAAAAGTTTATGTACCATGGTTCGTATGCTAATGGAGTATTTTAGTAATCTTTTAAGGTTAGCCTCGCAGCCAGATGCAATGATAAGCATTTGTTCGTAAGAGTTATTTTGCTTTAACCCCTTTTCCAAGAGCATCCATGTACTGACGACTGTTCATCGGCTGCGCTGTAGCTGCCATCCAGCTACAATTTTGAGATTTTTTTCATCGGATCCACTATGCAAAGTTGAATTGTGGATATTTTTGCTCATTATCTTCGGCAGTAAAAATGTATATATCTAAATTTAAATTGCTGTTTGCTGAGGATATGCGACAGTATTTAGAATTCAGTATTATTTTATTATGTCTTTGAAAGGATAAAAAAGGCTCATTTATTTCAAGAGATATTTCTGTGGCGCATAAAAATACCAGTGAAGTAGCTAACGTTTTCCAGTTGTTGTTGACTTCAAATTTAGCAACCATTGTCCCTGTTGATATATTTGATGCTCTAAAAATGTACTTGCCATTAAGTAGGAAGCTGAAGTGATTGGTAGGCAGATAATATTCTTTAGTAGCTATTAATAATGCTCAGAGGACGTACGCATTGGAGTGCATGGAAAAAGCCATGGAATTGTGTAGGAAGGAGGCAAAAATAATGTATATGGGTGCTTTATTTGAAAGCCGCCTTTATTACTCTATCGGTATGTACCGCGGCGATTGCTGCCTGAATTAGCACGTCATGAGCGGGAGAAACCGATACGCAAACAGAATGGTGTGCAGCTAATTTTGTTTAGCAAATTGAGATCCGATCCCTGCTATTTCACACCCTCCACAAGCTGACTCAGTCGCTCGTCGCAGCGTCCTGGTGAAATGCCTGGGGACCCGATTCTGCCGGGGGTTTCGGTGGTGTCAGGCAGGACTCGCTCCCCCCCGGAGCCAGCGGAGCTCAGGGGAACAAGAGAATTAATATCCCACTAAGAGAAAATGGAAATTTTGAAAACAAATGTAAAGCCATCACAGCTTTTCTCTCTCCTTTTGTCTGTTCCTTGAGCCAGAGGAGGGCTTTTGTGCCAGCACTGATCTGCCCCCAGTTGCTGAGAGTTTCTCCCTGGATTTCTCCATGCGGAGCTGCTTCTTTGTCTCCCAGAGTTTACAGCTGCTCTTAAAATCACGCACGTTTGTGCAACATGTTTAAAACTGCTGCCAGCTTGCAGAGCTGCGTAGCCCTGGTGTCACCAGGGGCTGTACTTTGTGTTGGGAAGATCGTATTAGAAAAATGTAAAATTATTACAGTCTATAAATAGCGGTGATAACTTTTACAGCATTTGCATTGCCCGTGTGCTGCATAACACGCTGAAGTCACAGGCTAGATTTGCTTCTAGTCTTGCTTCATGTGTCACTGTGAAACTTTGTTATGTCACGATATAACAAGCAGCTGCTGCATTGATAACGTGGTGCCTTCAGCACAGGTGGGGGGGGGTCCTTTCTGTTGTCGCTAACAACTGTAGCGATGCTTTACACTTTCTGTGGCTCTGTCCAACTTCTCAGAAAGGAAATAAAAATCAGGTCTGTGCTGAATGTTTCTGGCTGCCCAAGGGTTTCGGTGTGCAGCTTGAACTTTTAATAAAATAGCTCTTAAATAGCCTTTTATTAGCTTTTACTTTCTTGTAGTCACTAAAGATCGGGGACAGAAAGAGAATGCTTTTTTTCCCCCCTTCTTTTTTTGGAAGATTTACAAATAGATTCACATAGTGTTATTGGCTGCAAATTTCTTCGTGTTAATTTTATCCCAGGATCTTGGAGTTGTGAGAATCTCAGTCTTCACATAAAGAAGGAAAAGCATCTTCAGCTGCTCTGTGTGCAGAGAAAAGTTAAAACTCCTGTAGCTTAAGAAACAGGGGAAAAAGTCCAAAAATTGTTTTTATAAGCCATGTTTTTTCACTCATTTGTAAGATTTTATGCAGGGGCTGGTTGATTTATTGTTTTCCAGTGTCTGGGAAATCTTGCTGGTGACTTTGGAGATGGAAAGATGGGTTTATTAAGACTCTAATAGCTTTAGTCTGGTTGCTGCCATGACACGTGGTTAAGGCATTAAAATATATGCATTATGCCTTATGCTACAGTAGAGCAATTACTGGGTAGGTGTCCTTTGATACTGGAAAATGATCTTGCCAAACTTCTGCTGTCAGCTTGAATAATCTCAGTCTTGCTGAAGGCCCATAGAAATGTGAAAAAAGAATTGTGAAGAGTAAATTTCGCCAAGTGAAGGCCATACGAAGGTGTGTGATTTCTATAGGTCCTGTCTATCCCAGATGGATCCTGTCCGTTTGGGCAGAAAGCTTCTGCTCCAAATAGTATTTATCTTGGGCTTTTCCTAGATTAAAAGTGTCTAAATTGTCCTAGGTTATGCAAGAACTACAGTGATAATTGTTTCCATTTGGGTTTTTGAGTATAGCCTGCCTGCTTTTTGCAGTGATGTGATAAAATTACATCAACTACTGCTACATTCATGACATCAGTGTTTGTAAGAGCATCCTTTTTGGCTCAGTGATGAGCGAATCCTTCCTCCAGCTGGGGAGCTTTGGCATTGGGTAGCCTCTATCGGGTTTAGATTTGTTTGTATTGCCTTCTGGGGCCACTTTAAGGCTTTTACTGCTTGTCCTAAGCCTTAATGATGCCAGTGTCTCCCTGGGGCATGGATGGTGTTTAAGCACTTTATGGAGGCAGTACTGCTGTGGGCTCTTGGAGGATGAGCGCTGGAGCAGTGACAGGCGAAGAGGAGGGATGCGCTGCTACCTGGGTTGTTGCTCTTTGATTTGGATAGTGCTGGTGTGAGCCAAAGTGCCAGGGTTTTTTGGGATCCCAGCTCACTCTTGCAGAACTTGCCTAATGTCACTGAAGCTAATCTTATGTGTGTTTCTTAAACCAGTTGTTGATTAAATTTTCTGAGAACTTGTATGAACTGGAGCATGCCTGTATTTTTAGGAATGTCTGGTATAAAACACCTGTTTATTTGGTGGCACAGGCTCAGAGGCTTATTTTGCCAGGTAAAATAAGGCTTTCCTTGGGAGTCAGTAGTATGAGGTGTTGGAACAGCATCACTTCTCAGATCACACAAGCCTGACTTAGTAATATTGAGAAGGGTGTATCTGGGCACCAAGTAATATGGGGCCTTAGTGGCATGTGGAGCTTTGATAGAAATAAACATAAGCAGCAGGTACCAAAGTTCCAGGGAAGGGCAGAGAGGAGCAAGTGCTACCTCAAATCCTCTCTGTGGTCTGACTATAGGTGTGATGGATTAAATACAGGCTTGTGGGCGTTGGAGTTGCTTTTTCCCGGGTCTCTGTGAACGTATGTATGGCTCAAGGACTGTGATATCTGGTCTTTCCACCGACATGCATCCTGAGGGAGCTGGCAGTTACTACCTCGGCGATAGTCTTTGTTTTTAACACTCTACTTCATTTCTTTCCCACCAAGTTTGGGTTTCCAACAATATGATTACTTATGGATTTGTAAGTCAGAAATAGCTTGGTAATTGCTATATTGCTTTGCCCGCAGTAGCAACAAGCATCTTAAATTTAATGCATCATCCACACAGAAAATTGATATTTGGCCAAAACTTGAGGCCTCTGACAGCTAATCTCAAAGAGCTTTTGGTTGACATGTAAAATAGAGACTTGTGGATGACATTCACAGGAAAATTGCTGGTCTTTAGGATTATTCCATAAAAGAAAAATACTCCTTGCGATTGGCTGAAAATACTTGAGGATGATTAAGTTTACATAGAAACCTCTCCTTAGAGGTCAGCAGTGTGAAGGCCTGGGACAGTAACTGCTTGGATCACATGCAAAAAACCTGTACCACCTCATAATTCAAAGCCTGAATTTTGCCTGGTCTTCAGGGTTTGTCTGATGAAACCACACGAACTGCTGACTGGCTTGCTAATAGTAGGTTTCTTTTAATGTGCTTTTACTTTGATTTCCTCCCTAGAACAGAACCTAAGCAGCAAGAATGCCTCAGAACAAGTCTTCCTTTGGAAAAAATTACAATAAGGAACTTCCCAGTGTTTCTGATTAAGATATCGGGCATGTTTGTACAGATACATGTGCCTGCATTGATTATGTATTTTGCTGTCCATTGCAATTTAAAGGACTAGAAGTTTCAGCAGAGAAACTTGTGGCTCAATTTGGTGGGCGCGTGCTGCTTTATGCCAGGGTTACATGATGCTCTTTTTTTGGGTAAATACACATTTCGGCATGTTTTGTCAATATTTGGTTTTGAGTCAGTAGGTCTGGATGACTTTGTTTCAAAACTACTCAATATCTATTTATTAAACACAGCGCTTGTGTTCAACAGAAAATGTAAGACCCAGTTTCAAAATTAGGCCCACACAATTATGCAATCAGGTAATCGCGCGTGTAATTGCTTGCACAAATGGTCAGTTAGATGTGTAACTGTCCATTTGCATGCGGAATTGACCAATTTTGCAAATTGGGCTCTGAATATTCATGGTAGAAAACACAGCTTTCTAGAGATGGCTGTGTTGTGTCACAGCTTCCCCTTCCATTGGTGTCCTCCCTTTGAGCTTTGTGCATTTTGTCTTCGATTAGGTGTTAGTAGCAAGTCACTGGAACTGAAGGAAAAAGTGTCTTTTCTCTCTGAAACTTAATGCATATCGGTATGCTTTCAATGGGTAAAAACCGATGAGTGCCTGATAAGAAGTGGTCCTGAAATACAGGTTGTGGTATAGTAGTTCATTACTGTGCAAAAGGCATGCTAGAGGCTTTGCCCGATTGGTACGGATAAGCACTAGATAAACCTAAAGCCACTTGCAGCTACGTGGAGGTGTGTAGTGAGCAGGTGGCAGGTTGAACAGTAGAGCTGTGGATGCGAGCGCTCCTTCGGCTGCAGGTGAGCCAGCACAAAAGGTGCTTTTCTGTGTTCAGCCGTCGGTGGTTTGTTGCTGCCTCCTCTTAGGGATGGTGCTTTCCTCCACAGATGTAGAGTGCAATTCTTATATTGCAGTCTTGTATTACTCGTACAGTAAATTTTAATAGCATTGCAGCCGAGGTTGGTAATGCTACCAGTGTAATGCATGCAAGCAAAGCATTGGGGAGGAGTACGGTGGATAGCCCATGTGCCAAAGGCTTACTAATTTAAAGCCAAAGATGGAAAGAAAAGGATGTGATGCCAAGGAGTGATGTGACGTATCCACCCTTGTACAAGTTGGGGGCAAAGCCAAAAGCAGCGTTGGGCTCTCCTGACATAAGTCTAGCATGTTTGGGTTTTGCTTTCGCTCTGGCACTGTGCTCTGGATCTCTGACAGTTGTTGAAAGGGCTGTGAAGGGTATGTGTGTTACACCTGTGTGTGTGTGTATCAAATTTAAGACTGCTAACATGCATACAACCTCATTGGTCTGGAATTTACTGTTTTGAAAACATGTAATGTGATGCTTTTGCAATGGCAAAAGCAATTGTGTGATTTATATATTTTTATATATACACACACACACTTAAGATGTTTTTTGTTTGTTTCATTTTTGTCTGGTGTGCTGCTGAAATATTTATTTTCAATGAAAGAATGCAAAACCATAGCTGAAGAATCTGTAGAGATACAACCACCACTTTGCAGTTAGCACAAGCTCTCATTTGTCCGACACGGTCCCTGGGTGCTGGCGTGAGCAAGGTTTTTGGTCACTGTGGCCATGGCCACTCGGTGTGTCAGGAGAGGGAGAATTAATGTCATCTCCAAGAAAAACAGAATAATGGTGTAACTGGCTCATGTGCGTAGGCTGTAACCCCTAGAGATACGTGGTAATGATTTGTTATCAAAATTTGGCACCCCTTCCAAGGAGGGAGTACTTGTTCGTGCCTTTAGAGAAAGGCGTGCATTATGTCTCTCTCCAGACTGGAATGAAGGAAATACTGTTGCCCGAACTGTTCCCACGGAGCAGGGAGCCGCGTTGCCATCCAAGGTGTCGTCTGGCTGCACCATGCTTCCCAGTGCAAATCTCTAGTGCATGTGCCCATTTTAGGGCTTGGTGTGGCAGTTTCTCACATGTGAGAAGGCAGATTTGGCCAAAATCTTTAGGATTTGTTGTCTGGGACCCCAGAGTTTTGAAACTGAATGGGAGAAGCCACAGGCTAGCAGAGCCTTCAGGTCTGACCTGGGGCAGAAGAGTGAGTGCAGGCAGCCATTATAAATTAAATATATATACTTTTTTTTTTTTAAAAGTACTTTGGATGGAGTTTTTCCTTGCAGCTTCAACAGTGGCTGCGCCCCCATGCTTGCCTGTGGCAGGATGGGCACTCCTGTGCAGAGCGCCTGTTGCTCCTGCGTAGGTGGGTTGAGAAGCAAAAGCAGTTTTTCACATGAACCTCCTCATTAAAACCTGGCCTTTCGAGCCCAACCCCCCCGACTTTCTGTGAGAATGAGCTTTCTTAAGTAGTTGACTGCAAATCAGTTCTGCACTTTGTGCTTTCCAGCATCGTGTTGTCCAGGTGAGGATGCAGCCACCCTTTTCTTGGCGTGCTTCTGCTGCTGTGCAGGAGAGGGGTTGTTTGACAGCCCTGCGTGGTACCTCTGCTGCTGCGGTGCTCCCTCCTGCCAAGGGATTTTCCATAAGGAGATATTTTCCTCAAGGAGACACCTAATGCACACGTGGGATGGGTGCTTTAACCGGGGGGGCGAAGTGGCACCTTGGTTTCATGCTGGGTTGTCTTTGCAAAGCGACGGTAGTCTGAGCCTGGGAAGGATTAAGCAGAAGCGTATTAAGGTCACTTTTTATTCCTGAGCGAGAGGTTTATGTCCTCTGTGCATATTAATTTCACAGCTTGGGACACGGTAGAAAGGAGAGCAAATAGGAGTGCAAGCGTGTTGGATAGCCTTGGCAATTGAACTAGAAGAGCTCAGACTGAAAAGCTGCCTTTCCCTCCCACGCTGCGTTAGCATGGCTGCCGTAGAAATGGTGAAAAGGTCCAAGCCTGAAACTCCGAAATGACCAACATTGTATTTTCATTTTGCTTACGCCTGCATGGCATTTAGTTCATTTTGGCTGGTGTTTGTGGGAGGTTATGGGGAGGAAGAACAGGGAGTCGCAGGTTGCCATATGCAAAATGTACATCTTTCCTGTCTTAAACGCATATAAGCCAGGGCTTGCAAAACTCTTCCTCATGCCTTCCCGTTAGCTTTGAGGATTACACATCCACAGAGGGTGAAGGAGATGGCATCAAAAAGCACAGTTTGTAGGTGAGCTGCAGCCAAAAACACAGGTGAAGGGTTGCCCCTGAAATGATGTTTGAATGAGGCAGCTGGGAGTGGTGTAGGAGCATGTGAGGCTTGTTGAGCTCTGTCTTGGCACACTGAGTGCTCGTCACCTGGCTTGGCAAAGCACTTATGGGTTGGACCTGCAAAGGAGTTGCTGCGGTGGGGTAGACGTAGCTGCACACATCAGCTCCTCTGCAGAAATTGCTGAGATATGTAAATATATATATATATATGCATGCTTTTTACTTCATTTCTAAGGGTAAGGTAACCTCCCCTGCTTATTTAGGCTTCAGCTACCCAATGTGTTTGTCTCAAAACTTCTAAAGCACTTTAGATAAACTAAAAATCCTATGACTTCTTGCAGGATGTGCAGGCAGTCCTTCCAAATTCCAGTGCAGGTGATTATTGCATTTTCTTTATTTCTCTGTATAGAGACCCATCAGTCTCCTGCCTTTGGGGATGATGGGACCTTGGTACGGGATTTGTGGGCAGGAGCTGGTGGTTCCTTGACGGTAGTTGTGCGTTGGTGTTGCTGGACCTCTCGCAGCATTTTGATGTGGCCGGAAAGGCTTTGGTGGCCATCTGTGACCACCATCTTGCCTTTCTGCTGTTGACACCTTGAGGATTGGGAGACACAGTCTTGAAGACTTGAAAGCTCTCCAAAGGCATGAATTTCTGGTCCATGGTCTCTCAGTTCAGGCTGATGTGATGGACAGTCTTTTTAGTAAAGGTGTAAATCCATAAAGCATTTCACAAAAGAAAAGGATAAAAAAATGTGTCATGTAAATTATAATACTAATTATATTATCAGCAGAAGAGCTAATAGCTATCCTTGCTCCATAGCAACTGCTGTGCTCTGTTAAAGATACTGCTGTGAGATAAACGCAGATGAAAAGGTTAAAGTGTGTTATCCAGTGGTAACTGATGTACAGGAGGATACAGGGCCGCTCTCTTCCAAGTCATGTATTGGTCCCGTGGGCGAGAGTTGGCTGCGTGACTTATAGGAGCTGTGGGGTCCGTGGGTTGTCAGGCTCGACCCCACGGGTGGCTGAAAGCCAGCCCCATGGGGAGCTTGCAAAAGCCTTTCTGCATTCATGTTTGGGTTACTCTGCCTCCTCCTGAGTAACTGCTGCAACCTCTGTAGCTTTTGGTACAGACTCGCTTATCTCTTAATCTGACTGTGAAATAAAATATTAGAGGTGAATTAAAAGATCTTTTTATTAAGGCAGATCTGGCTTACTGTTAGTGACCTAAAAATAGGCTATGGATATTCTTGATTAGTAGAGGCATTAGCCTACCTTTAAAAAACAAGTAAGGAATGTGGTATTTTATACACAGCTCTCAGCGCTGTATGAAAAAAAGCAGACTACAAAGCACAGCACAGGAAAATTGATTTATCATCAATTTATTGCTCGGAGCTCTAGGCAAACTCATCTCAAGACAGAACAGAGACCTATAAAATCTTTTCATCTGAAACTATGAATTAAATTGGGAGGAACTGGTGATGAGAGATCGGAACCAACCCTCAAACTAGACAGGCTTTTGGGAATGGGTCTCCTGGTGCAGCAAGGGGAGTTGGAGGGGTGATGCTGATTTACACCAGCTGAGGATGTGGAACTTAATTACTTATTACACTGTTTCTTTCTTTAGTGTGAATCTGGCTTATGCAGAAGCAAGCCTACAATAATCCCTCTGCCCCCTTCTTGATTTGAGTATAAATTTTCCTTTCTTCATCGACATGTCTTGTTAATCTTGCAGTTTCTTTTCCCAACATGTACTCTTTTCTTCTATTGTGTGTGTGTAATCTTAAACCTCCCAATAACAGGGTAACTTGCCTGTTTGTGCAGGAAGCCTCTGAAAACAAGTTGATGCATCTCAGTTGTCAGATCGCTATATAAATAAATAAAACCTGTTCATATATTCACCTCAAAGAAGTGAATGGGACAATGCTAAAGAACTCTCTCCCCTGCTTTTTTTTTTTTTTTTTTTTTGCAGTGGGGGGGAAAAAAAGCTGTACTCTGCTATGTCAGAGACTTGTAATAAATAGCACTGCAATGAGAAGCAACAGCCTCATTCACCTTGCATCCATGCAGAAACAACTAAGCTCTCTTCCCATGCCTTGGGAAAAAAAAAAAAAGAGAGAAAGAAGGGGAATTAAAGAAAAGAATTGACCTTGGCTTGCAGTCGCTCCCGTACTACCAGGGAACAGTCTACCAACAAGAGATTGAAGTTTCGCTGGCTATTCTTGCAGGCGGCATATTGCCTGTGTTACTGCAAGCTATTCAGCCTGGAGTGCATGAAGTATGGTCTGTGTCTTTCTCTTGCTGCCTGAAAGTGTAGTTAGCTGAACTATTAATTGGCAAAAGACAGAGGTTTGGAAGGCTTAAATATTTTAATGGAAAAAAAAAAAGAAAGGTTTATACAATAATGAGGCACAAAGTAGTCAGACCGCTTCTCTGTAGTCTGTTATTTTTTATGTCCTTGATTTGTCACAGTTTATTATGAAGTTAAGGTAATTTGGAAGCTTTCTTGTAAATTAAAGTAGATGCCAAATTAAAGGGAGAAAAATATAAAAGGCCTTTAAGAGAGCTGGTGGCAGACAGACTGACAGAAATGTGCTTTTGTACATCTGTAAAAACTTTGTTAAATTGTGGAGGGTTTTCTTTTATGTTCTCATTGGGTATTTAATTTTTTTTTGGAGTTTGCAAGAGGCATTGGAAAAAAAAAATCTTATGTTGTTAGGGTTATTATGTGTTGGTTTTATATCAGCAAGTGCCTCCCCTTTCCCTGTCCAGACTCTCTGGCTCTTCCTGTCTCTGCTGGGATAGAAAGTTAAGTTTCTAGGGGTTGGGAATGGGGAGATGGAAGGAGAAGAAACACCAGGAGCATCACTTTCACATTTCTCCTTTGCCCGCTGGGGACCAGACCCCATGGCTGTGCAAGCTCTGCTGGCTTTGGGAGCCTGTGCCCCTCTGTTGTGGGTCCGGATCTGGCCCCGTGCCGACCCCCCTGCCCTGCTGCATGGGATGTCACGGGCACCCTGTGTCCCCCCTTTTGGTACCCTTTAATGGGAGCTGCTAGTCCCCCAGTAATAGCCCAGCACTTGCGGTATCCAGGAGGTCGGGATGACTAAACTCCTCCTTTGGTTCGCCTGGGAAAGGCGAATGGTAGCTGTCAACTTGTTTTAGCATCAGGTTACTTCTGAGTGCAGCGCTAGTGTTATTTTTAGTGTGTGTGTGTGTCCACCTGTCTGTTGCCTATATATGACTGCATGGGCGTGTGTTGGAGACAAGGGAGAATAGCTCTTGCCTGCAAAAATGTGGTTTCCCCTGGCAAGGTGAGGAGAGTGCAAGGATGCAGCAGGAAGAGAGCAACAGGGGAGAGAAAACACCCCTCCCCACCCCCCTTTTGTCTTTTTTTTTTTTTTGAGTCCTTTCAGGCAAGCTTTGCTTGTTGAACATCATCGGCTGGGGTCATCCTGAAGTAAATACAGTTATTGGCTCTGCCCCTGGCTGAGCAGAGGAGGTGCGCTCGCCTGATGTCAGTGAAATTGTCCGCAGTTATCTCCCCTAGCAGTGTGCCTGGTCGAGGCTCCTCGTGGTAAGAAAATGCAGGTTTTGCAGCAGCAAAGCCTCGCTTCCCACCGCTGGGAAGGGCTCTGGCCCCATCAGCTTGTTAAGAAAAAATAGATACGTGCATCCTGTCAGCAGCTGTATCTGTCTGTGAAGTGTGTACTTTTCACTTAGTGGTGCCACCTCCCCAAAAATCACTCTTGCCTCTGTCGGGGTTTCATGTGGGCGGCCCAGGCTCGCCCTTTCCCACCAGCCGGGAACAGAGATGCTCCTCAGGGAGGAGTTGGGACCTTCCTGAACTTCAGCAGGGGAGAGCAGGGATGCAGGGTGGTCCGGCGGGGGAGTGGGATGCGAGGCACACTGGTGGCATGGCCCAAGGGAGGCTTCGGGACAGAAATGCAGGGAGGAAAAGAGCATTTATTTTAATTAAGTCTCAATATGAGAAGAGTAGAGCACTTAACCCTTTCTTCTTGCGCTTTCCCAGATCCAGGGGACGGGAAGATGTCCACTAAAAGCAATTCTCGCTCTGCTTCTGTTTCTTGGTGGGGTAAAATTTTCTTGCAGCAGTTTCTTTATTATAAATTCATTTGATATTTGGTCTATAAGCAGTAAAAATAATGAAGCCATTTAGTATTCCTGGGGATGCCATGTGTACTTCTGAAAGTATTTTGTTATGGTTAATGGACACTTACAATAAACCGTTATCACTCGGATTGCCTCTTATTTCTTTGTTCTGAGTATTTTTCTTCTTTAACACAGAGTACCACGCTGTTTTAGTTCCTATGATGCTTAAAACATCACGTGGTGGAAATGTGCAGGCAAAGAAGGATAAACGCGCATATGTGCTACTGGAGTGATGCTGCCTGCTAGCTGTCCTGTCTCTGTGACCGGGTTGGGGTGAGGAGGTGGTCGTCGCTCTCTGTCCTGCCTTCGGGCATGGGAGGGTGCTGCCTGTGTTGGGCTGAACTTGCCTGGACGTGAAGATGGGTGTTCCTCCGTCCTTGGCTTCGTAGTTGGGTCTGGTGGGCAGCGTGTGTGGGTAGCTGGCTCTTCTGCCTGGTTAGATCCACAGTAACTTCAGCATCACCAGGGTCGGGGCAGGCTGGTTTTGTTGAACTTGGCCATAAAATGCAAAGATTTGGAGCACTTGGACAGATGCAATGTGCTCTGCAATTATCCAGAATTTACTTTCTAAAGGAACCTGGCTAAAAATAAATAGAAGAGGTTCTTTATGTCAGCCTATTTTTTTTTATTCTATACAATGTTTTTGGCAGGTCAAAACACTTTTTTTTTTTTAATTGAACTACTCTTTCCAGTGTTTCACTGTTGAGCATTTGTTAATTAACACTTAACGACTGGGTTATGATGGAACTACAGGAGTCTTATCTGAAGGCAAAGCAGTTGGCAAACGGATTCATTATGATCAGAGCAACTCTAATGAATGTTAAATTAATTCATAATAATGTGACACTTACTAACAATATGCTTAACATTTGATTTTAATTACAGATGCACTTTTACCTTATCCACTTTTAATATTACTACTTTTTACTATGTATACTAGAGGGCCAGCTTTCCAGTACCTATCTTTTTACACTGATAATTCCAGACTTCTATAGCTGCAAATAGCTTAATTACCTATTTGTCTCTTTCACAGTAATTAGATACATGAGCATGAAAGCTAGGAAGTTTATGTAAATATATATAATTTATTATGGAGATTACGTAACTGCAGGTTGTTACATAAAAGTGACAGTGTAATTAATGAGGATGGTCTCTTGCTTGCCATCTTTCATGAGAGAAAGGGGAAGGGAAAAAGTCAAACGTTTCCACACTTATGATTAATACAATATCTGTGGTTAGTTATTACAGTTATTTGAGAACGCAAGGTGATTACTTTTAAATAAAACTATATATTTGATACTTAGCTTTGAAATAGTGCCTGAAAACAGTTTTGCACACCAAAGCCAGCTCTGAGTTGTCTTGCTTGTAATTGTGGCTTTGCAACTATCTTTCCTTTTTTTGTTGAATTAGTTTTCTTGCTTACCTGGCGTTTTAAAAATGGAAGCTCTTTTAAAAAAAAAAAAATTATTGTCCTAATGTCTGTGAGATGCAGTAGCAGCAGATGGGAGGGTAGCAGGCACATCCCAGTAAGGTGAGACAGGACAGTGTGTCCCATCAAATGCTTTCGCTGCTTGAAAACACACGTTGCACTGTGCTTTAGGACTCAAAGGTGTTTATTAATACTCGCTCTCGCATTCAAAGCATTTCAGTATTTTCCTTCCCCTGGTCCCAAAGTACTCATGATGAGGCTATTTGCCATATAGAAAGAGTGGATGGATATGCTGTGTCTGTGTGTTTCCCAGCATTGCTTGCCATGGCTGCCTGGGGACAAGGACCCTTGGAGGATGTTGCTGGAAACAGTGTAAAAAAAAAAAAAAAAAAAAAAAAAAAAAAAAAAAAATTAAAAACCAAGCGGTATTTCAACATGGCTGGAAAGAGCAAAAAGTTACCAGGGGCCTTAATGAGCATTTGGTACAGTGTTTAGCTTTCAGTGCACCATCACGGATCTCATGCTTTGTTTTACTTACAAGTCTATGTCGATATGCACATTATGACTGAATCAGCTGTGGTGCTGGGGCACGCTGTGGTCCGGCGCAGCCTATTGAAGGGGAGGTGTCCCGGCGTGATTTTTGTCTGGCCCAGTAAAGTGATTTTGGCGCAGAAGGCATCGCCCTTGGCTTGTGCTGCTGTGCCGCAGCCATGCTCCGCTGAGAGCAGCGGGGCTGGTGTCTGCTCAGACCAACTCGTGCTTTTAAATCGCACCAAGAGTAAAAGGATTTATTATTTTAGAAAGAAACAAAAAGTGAATGCTCATTCTGTTGGTGGGAAATAGTGATCAATAGTAATTAACTTGCACCATATTCTCTTTCCCCTCTGTGAGGGGTGCGTTAGTGCTGGTTTTGCAGAGCCGCAGCGAGCGGGAGGTGCAGCGGTGCTGCCTCCTGCTCCGATGGCTCTTCCCTTTTTGGGCTTCGACAGCAAAACCTCTGCCAGGAAGGTGGCCGTGAAATCCCTTGAGTTACAGTTGCTGCAAGGCAGTGCCTTGGAGGGGTGTTTCTATTTTACCTCCTTTTTCCCCTCCTGCGAAAGGTGGTGTGGAAGCAAGAAGGAAGGCTTCCGTGGGCTGTGCCTCCAAAGGTCATACAACACTTTATGTTTTCCCTGACATGACACAGCGTGACAGAACAAAGTATTTATCTTGTGTACTTGTCAGCTTTGTTCTGCCGGCTCTGAAATGATGAAATACTACCGAATATGCTGCTGCTTGTTTCCTTTAGGGACTTGCGCTGATTTGTTTAAAGTGTCGTCTGCACCCAGTAAATGCTTCATTTATTACAGCTGACACCTGAAAATATCTGAGGGAAATGTATCAAGGCATCACACAAATATTATTTTCTTTATTTGCTGTTGTTTACTTATGTCCTAATATAAATGCAGTCTGTAATGATAAATTGTGTTTCTTGAGGGTGCCACCTGTGTGTGTGTGTGTGTGTTGAACTGCCATGGTGAGGTTTCTGGAGACGTGCTCAGTTTCCATCATAAAAATGCATTTTGACTCCTGATGGGGTCAGCTTAACTGTTAATTATTGCGGTGAGTCACTAATGAGCTCTTGCCTCAGGAACTTCATACGGCCTCTCCTCAAACTTTTCCCCATTACTTGTTCTGATGCTTAAGCGAAAATAAAAATAGGTCTCTTGCAAAAGGGGTGTGGGGAGAAGTGAATGTTTGAGATGGTGATGTGACCCTGGTAATAATACTTTTTGATGCAAAGGCTTTCAGATTTAACTCTGAGTCTCATGTTAAGCTTTGTGGGTGATTTTTTATTTTATTTTATTTTATTTTTATATTAAGCACTTCTCTGTTGTCCCTGAAGGATAACAAAGAATCCAGGTTCCTCTCTCAGCAAAACAATCAGCGCAAAAGTAATGAACATCAAAGAGATAGAGGGAAGCAGTTTGCCCACAGTGCTAATTGCTAACGTTATCATGTGTCAAAGTAAAGAACTAAAATGTGACTTCGCATTCCTAAAAGTGCGCTTGCTGTGAGCTTTAAGGCTGTGTGTGGTTCAGGGGAGCAGCTTTGGTGCCTTTGGTCCTCTATCCCCTGAGCAGTCCTGGTGGTTGTGTGGGATAGCAGAGGTACGGTCGGTATTGGGATCTCCCGCCGTTCACTGAGCCCCTCTCACTGCTGCTCCAATGCCACAGCTTTATTTGGGCTTAGAAAATACGTAACACAATGTGCCTGCATTTTCCTATGTCCTGCTATGTATGCATCTGTACAGTATACAACATATGTATGTGTCTATGCAACATACTGATGCTGTGTATCAGTATGGCAAGTGATGGGGTCTGTATTTTGTATGCCTTACAGTATTGAGAGCGCCCCGTCCCTTCAACCATCTGTGCGGGTTATACTACAGAGGTTGTGCCTTCACTGGAAAAATACAAATCTAGGAGAAAAATAAGTGTATTTGTAGGTTTTGGTTCCCCTAGGTAAATAAGCAGTGCTGGGGAAGCAAGGCTTTCTCTAAACGTTGGAAACTTGTAAATGGCAAATATATTGTGTGCTTTAATGTTGTTTTGTTTTACAGCCGTTGTTACAATTTTAATTAGTGAAATTAGATCCCTTGCTTGAATAGCATCCTTGATTTAATTTACTGTGGAGTGCCTTCCGCTCGCTGCGGGCAGGTTGGAGAGGAAGAAGGGCCCCACTTCTCCTCAGATGTGGTTTCTCGCTGCAGCTCTGGACAGGGTGGTTGAACAGGGCTTTGCAACCATGCTCAGGAGCTGGTCCAGAAGGGTAGGCCCCAGGGCACCAGGTTTCCTGGCATCCCCCTGTGCTGGCTGTTTCTTCACCATCTCGGTTCCCACTCCCTTCTCTGTTTTCTTCTTACAGTAAGGTTTTTGGATGCAAGGGCTGTTCTCATGTGGCTGTGCACAGTGGCGCCTGGATTTTGGCTTGTGGTGGGAGCATCAGGGAGACATTTGCTACAACGGTAATATAAGGATAAATCGCATGAAGATGGAATTGAGGAGCTTATTTATGATGTCATCTCTATGTTGGGGTGAGCAGTTTTTGCTGCTGTTTTCTGCTGGGCAATGCTATGTGTGTGCCCAAGGTGGTCCTGAATTCAGGTGCTCCTCATCTGTGTTTGCTTCCAGAGGTGGGGCGTGAAAACCTGTGGTTTGACTGCTGGCTGCTAACGTGGCCAAGTTTCTACCCCGGATGGGGAGGATTTGGCTGTAGTGGGAATTGTAAAGAGAAGTAGGTGATCACCCCTGGGGGATGCTGGTTTGTCTAAGCCCTGTGATCTGAGGTAAAGCAGGGGTGGTATTTCTGTCCCCTGTTTTACATGAGCCAACCAACGAGAGCTTGTGAGAGCTCCTTAATCTCCCAAAGTTTGGTCAATCACAGTGAATTAAGAAGTCACCGCAGGTGTCAGGGTGCCCTCATCATGTACAGGGCTGTGCATCTCCCTGGAGAGGAGGACCGGTGTGTCCCTGCGGGAGGGGTGAATGCTTGCTTGAGGCAGTGAGAGCTGAGGATGCCGAGCCCATTCAATTGGTGATATTGGGAAGGTCCATCACTAGTAAGCTACTGGCTTTTTATGCTCAAGAAAGTTTGACTGCATCTGTATCTTAGTCCCTTGGAAGAGAAATTGCCTTCTGTCGTGGGGAGAGGTTTAGTGAGGTGGTGAAATGTCCTCTGTGTTAAGGCAAACTCCTTAAAAAATAATCAGTGTCAGTCATTTCTATGTTAATATTTCACTGTGGCTAATTTAGCAAACAGATGGTGGTCCATATTATAGCATAAGAGTGGGGCTTTTCCCTGTGCCAAATGATCACCTCCCCAGTTTTCAATTAGCAAAGCCTGCCAATTACCTGAAGTGGTTTTCCTTTTAATTATGCAGCTATTAGGGCAGGTAGGTAGCCAGCCTGGGGGGAGGAGGAGAGAGCTCAGCAGCATGGGTGAATCCTTATTAGGAAACCTATAAAAACAAACCAAAAAGGAAAAG
The DNA here is from genome assembly GCF_047370975.1 of Nipponia nippon. Classification (NCBI taxonomy): domain Eukaryota; kingdom Metazoa; phylum Chordata; class Aves; order Pelecaniformes; family Threskiornithidae; genus Nipponia; species Nipponia nippon. The sequence continues at coordinate 61,610,047 of NW_028262369.1, forward strand.
CCATATGATAGAAAAGAGGAGGAGATGCACAACGGGGTAGCATGATACATGAGCCCTCTTTCTGCTGGTGTGAGCATTGATAAATAGCTTTAAAATGCCCATCTGGCAGGTTGTGGCACACAGGAAAGGTGAGGTCTGGAAGATGCTCTGGTTTGGTGGTCTGCTGGCTGTACACTTATTTTTAGCTCGATGGAGTTGACTAGTTGAATGAGACAAGCCAAGAAGGAAAGCCAGCCCCCAAGCAAACTGCAGGATCCTGACGACTCCCCGTGTCAGTGCAGGTGTGGGCAGATGTTTGCTTAATGCCAAGAAGCAGCAACATGTGGCGTTGGCTGATTTATGAAGTCTCTGGCTGTCATCTTGTTTCGTATCCCAGCTACTAACAGTCCAGGCAATGAAAAGATACTTCTTTCATGATTATAGATGTCTCATTTTCCCTTTGAGCCCCATGTTTAAATCATCAGGCGTCCTCTTCATCTGAATTGTTTCCTCGAGCTTATCTTCCTCTGCAGATCAGTCTCTTATTGTATTTTATTTTGACAAGACCGTTCATCTTCCCTCGGCTCTGCCGCTACCAAAACCTGCTCCCCTGTTGTCCTTGAGGAGTGGGGATGGAGATGGAAGAGACTTTGGGCTTGAATTAGCCAGTGATGAGGTTGGGTCTCCTTTGGGATGGACATATTAATGCAGGATCATGAAATATGAGGTCTGTCTTCACTTTGGGTGACTCTGATAATGAAAGAATGTAATTAATCATATTTGGCTCTGCAGAGGATATGTAATCTGGGAAAAACACCTGCCCTTTAGGTGGCAGGAGTATGTGAGAAGGGCAACGAAACGGAAAGAGGAGCTGCAGCAGCCCAGGCTACTTCTGTAGGAGTACTCAGCAGTGCTTGGGGACGCCTTTAATGACAGGATTTTTTTTTTGCAAATATGTCCCAAATCCTTTATCTGTTGTTGTGCTCAGCCCTTCTGTGTGCATCCTCCTCAAAGTCTCCCCTAGTGGAGCAAAAACTGTTGCTTGGTGCAGCTTATGGCGTATTAAAAAGCAGCGCTTTGCTGAAGCGCAAGCTGGGTTCGTGCTTTAGCTGGCTGCTGCAGCGTGCGCCAGTGTTGCGAAATAAAGGAGCCTCTCTAACTCTCCACTGGGTCAAAAGCAGTTGCTTTGCTTACTCAAGTAGCTGATTCAGCCCCAAAATAATGATCCTTTATTTATTAGCATATTAAAATGCCTTTAATTAGGTTTTGATGCAGTATCTTGAATCTTTTGACTTCAAAGTTTTTTCGTTCATAACTTACAAGTCAACCCTTTGGTGTGGTGTTACAGCTCCACAGATTATGTGTGGAGCTAATTAAGTAATAACAATTGAGGTGCAGGGTATTTCCTTGGGATTAATGACTGTCTGGGAGGAGTTGATGGCTCAAGGTGTAGCCAAGGGCCATTAACACCAGCCAACTATTAATTCTAGGAAAATGCTGTGTGCCAAGGTCATTGCTGCTATTAGAAGTTGAGGGCAATGAGGAGGTGGGTGTGGGGGGAGATGAAGTAACATGGGAAGTATATGGATTTTGAGAAGATATAATATGATGTTAATGGGTATCTGCATGACATACCTGTTGATTAGCCAGTCTGCTTCTTCCCTCCATTCTTCACTGTTCTGTCCAAAGCCTAATGGCGAGGATCACAGCGAGCAAGGATGATGCTTTTCTTGTCTGGTGCCCTTTTTCTTAATGGTACCTCATATTTTATCCACCTTAGAGGACACTTTATGCATATTACTGATGCCATTTTTTTCTCCTTTTAGGAGAAGTCTTAAAAATCCAACATAGCAGCAACCAAAAGCATTGAGAATATTGTGTCTCAGTGGGATGAGATGCTAAGTTGTCTGTATGAATGAATAGGAGGGAGAAGAGTGGTGCTGTTGAAAAACCCAGAGGCTAGCCAAGTGTGAATTCAGGTTTAACCACAAATAGTGTGTCAAAGCACCTGTTTCTGCAACAAAAGGACCATATTTCAAAGCTGAACTGTAGTTGCAATGTGGCATCCCGTGTTTTGGGATTTCAGTGGAAGGCTAGACCTAACTGCTCCCCAAAGGCTGTAGGATAAAGATAAATCTTCAGGTAATTGCTGTGTATATATTAAGTTAAAAGCTTAGGAGGCTTGGATTCACATAACTTGAATTGTCACAGTTGTTGCTTGACTTCAATTATGATCTTAGGATCTCTGGCAGAGAAAGAAACCTATACTGCACGTGGTTTTTTTCTTCAGCTTAATATTTCCAGCATCAAAGGAGTAGGGTTTGTGGCTGCATGAGGCTGTTATCCACTGGCGAGTTTTCTGTGTGCCCTTCCCTTCCAGGGTAGGCTCTGATGTGAGTACTTGCTTTTTTTCCTAGTCACAGTATATCACTGATCTCCAGCTGCTGACACCTGGATTTATACTGCTGAGGGTTCAGAGTTATAGGACTGGAATTTTGAAAACTGGTCATATTAGAGGCAGTTTGGAGTAGCCTTTTCCTGAGTGGCAGGTATCTCATGGGTAGAAGCATTTGACCATCTTTACCTCGACATGATGGTTTGTATGAGCGAGTGATTAAAAAAAATATATATTGAAGACGAGGGCGGTAGGAAAACCCATCAGAGGGACCATCTCAGCTGCTGAAGGAGGGAGATAGATATGTTGGTATGCATGGTGTAAACAACTGATTACTCCCTCGGGCAAGCCCTGGCCTTTGCTGGAGCAATGTACTTGCCACTGCTTTAAAACTAGGTCTGGGATGCCTCTCCCAGTTGATTTTTGTGTTATTAGTCCTTCTGAAACCTGCATTTCCTGTGTTTTCTCGTTTGGCTGGAGCTGAGAAAGAATGCATCTTTTAGAGGCAGGGCTCCCAGGTGTCCTTTTCAAAGGGGACCTGGATGAGTTTATGATGGGCTTCAGGTGTTCTTGGAGGAGTCACAGGCATCGAGCATCCATCCTCCTGTCCCTGCGAGAGGTGCGCAGCAGCTCAGGTGAGCGGCACTGCAAAAGCTGCCTTGGGAAACTCCCCTCTGCTGGCATCCTTCTGCAGTCTCTAGTCATGTCCAAAAATTGCCATGTCTGGCTAGTGAAATTGGTTTCTTTTTATTTGTTTATTTTTAAAAATTAATTAGTTCAGACATTTAAGAAAAGTTTTGAACAGAGTGGGGACAGACGCAGTTGAAAAATTATGTTTTTCATAACTTTAATTTTCTTGCACATCATTGTAATCTTAATAATGATAAATAATCTGTTAAAAGCAATTATGACCTGAATAATAATCCTAACTAATAAACAGAATGTACTGTGTAATTTTAGTTGTTTTCAGCCATCTGGCTCTGGTCTCCCTAATTGACTTAAAGCATAGTGACAATGTCAGCAACATGCAGTGTTCAGCTCAGCTGAAAGTCCTGAGCAGGCATTCCTTACAGAAATGGAGATTCTTTTTTAAAAAAGGAAAAATAAATCAATAAATCAAAATTATTACTAGCTCTATTACAACAGCACAGATCATGAATCCATCAGTGTTGTCTTCCACTGAGCTCGAAAAACTTTATAATGATTTGATTGTGTACGGTTTCATTATTTTCTAGTGATACTGCAACTGGAAGACTTTGAATGTATCCAAGTATCTAAATTCATGCTGGCACTTACTTCTGAAGCTGCCAGAATTTAAATGCTTTCAGTGTTGGCTGGACTTAAGGCATCTTTTAAAACTCCAGCACTCCCTTCAGTTGGTTGGTATTTGTGGTTTGTTTTTTTGATTAATGCACATCATTGCTAAAATTTCCAAGGTTTGCACTCGGTCTGTTAGACCCCTCAGTTTCATTTGCCAAAATGAAGCAGCGTGTCCATCTCTTGTTTTTTCAGATGCAATGGTTTGCTGGCGTGGAGCTGGGTGTTTCCCTATAGACTTACTGCAGAGGCAGCTGGCTGTCTTAATTTTCTAGCAGAAAAGGCAGCGTAGCAACTTTGTGGCTAGCTCCACGCAGTCTAGGTGCTTGCAGTCTGTTATAATTACCGTGATGAAGCTGAAGTGTTAGCTCCCAGTTTAACCTCCCTTAAACACTTATTACCTAGAAACAGGGTGTCTTCTCCTTTACAGTGGGTGGGCTTCTTTTTTGGACTTAATGAGGAAGGGTTGAGCCATGGGGTGGGATCAGCTTGTGTGGATGCAGAGCATAAAGCCAGGAGTAATGGTCCATATGAGAACATACAACTTGGCTAGGTCAAACCACGGTTCTCCTTGTCCAGTAACCTGGCTCTGAGAGTGGGCATCGCTTATATCCTTTGGAAGATATAAGAGCAAGACCTGCATATAAAATTCTCCCCCCAAAGACTCTCCCAAGCTCCCATAACTTCTGGCTTAGATCCCTGAGCAGGCGGTGGAGGCCTGCATTGAATTGCACTTGATGGAGGTTTTTCAGCTGAGAATCTGCCTGCTTTTTTTGAACCCATGCAAACTTTGGCATCTGCAGCACCCTGCAAGCCAGCGTTTTGCATGCATTGCGCTTCATGTGCAATTTCCCTATACCTCCCCTTGCTCTGATATTTTAAGACACTTTTAGAGGGGTTTTGCAGAGCCCTCTGAGACCTGTTACAGCTTCACCCATTGCTGTTAAAGCTTCAGTGTTCACAGTGGCCGTAAACTTGCCAACATATAGTTGTCAGCATAGCTTCCATAATACATGAAACGTAGATTTTCTGCAACTCATGCTGTGTGTTTTTGCAGAGTGATGGTGGGAAAGCTTTGGTGGGGCACCTGAGCAGAGCACGGGTCCCTGTTGCTCACAAACCAGACCTCTGTGTCACCCTATGCTCCCCTTCATCTGACTCACGGCCGTTCCGTCAAGTGTTTGTTCTTGGGGAGGACATGGTTTATTGCCTGGATTTGCTTAATGAAGCAAATAGCCTGGCATGCCATTCCAGCCACTGATGTCTTCTGCTTAGTTTGTTAAATTTGATTATGCCATTTGGACAAGTTTTAATATTTGCACACTCATAGAAGGAACAATTTAAATGGCTTTAAGAAGTGGAAAGATACGAATCGTAGCTTCTGCCCTTAATTTTATGGGCTACTGGCACAAAAAAGCTGCGGTTAAAGCAGTTTGGGTGCTCCTACTGAATACATGGCATGCTGACTTATTACTTATTTTCACCTATGCTACTGTGTATAATCATAGCTGCTCTCAAATACTGGCTCCTGTCCCTTGATGTGTATCATCAGATAACATTCACCTGTTTGAGGGGCTGCATGTGTTGCAGGTTTTCAGCAGATAATGATGTGAAGAGTTGGTAAGGAAGAAACACAATTTCTGTGAGATCTGGTGAGGACGCAGGGGTAAAGACTTGAAGTTCAGAGGGAGCTGATCCATGTTTTTTGGTGTTTATTTATTTATGGATCTAGATGAATTGGTGACCCATCCCAAACTTTGCAGCCCTCAGAATAGGAGCAAAGAGCTGCTTTGGTTTAGGCAAAGCCGTTGGGTCAAGGCCAGCGTGGGATGTGTGCCAAAATCTGGGATCAAACTTGTCTCATTTTGGGCCGAGGCATTAAGATACTCCCTGGAGGATTTTTAAATGGCTTGTAAGTGAACCTGTCCTCCTCAGTGTGCAAAGAAGGGTGGGCTCCGTTAAAAGTCTGTTCTGGGTTTCGTGTTTTTTTTGTGGGGGTTTTGCGGTGGTTTTTAGCAGGCCCTGTAAAAACTGTTCCCTGCTTGAGGAACAGACTTTATCGGTATGTTTCTGATCAATGAAAAACCAAAGATCTGCTGGGAATACTGTATTAAATTTTTTTTATTTTTAAAAAGAAGCTGTATTTGCAGTATCGAGCACTCAGTCTGTGTCTTGTGGTGGCTGACAGGGAGATGTGAAAGCCCTTGGTTAGGTTGATTGCCTTCATGATATGCTTGATATGAGTTAACTTGTTTTCTGTACCTTCTACCATTTCATTTTTGTAGTAGCAAATAAAGCTTAGATGTAGTAAATGTAATGTCTACTGCTGCTTGATTTTACAGGCCAGTGAATAAATTAACTTCCTCTGATATTCCATATCTTCTCCTAATAAACAGAAATGCTGCAGTGGGATTGCATGCAGGTGACTGGGAATTACTTATCTCTAGCTTGTCTCCTTAAAATTGTCTTGCTTGTGCGCTTGCTTATTTGCAATTTACCAAGAAAATAATTTTTGACATCAGATTTAGGATCGGTGATTTAAAGCTGAATCAGGGCACTCACCCACATGATTGTGGAGTCGGGGTCTGTGATCCTGCAATGCTGCAAGGTCAGAGGCGTTTAGGAATGAAATCGTATGCCTAATTGAATCTAATGAAACTAAAAATGATGAAAAATAATTAGGAATTTTCAGTGTCAGATCATGAAGGGAGTAGCAATAACAGCTTTTTAGATGGGTCTTGATCATGCACTGCTTCTTACAAGTTTCAATTGTTTTCAAAACATGTATTTTTAAAAAATCTTGGTGTGGGAGGCATTAGGGAGGCAGAGATTATGAAGATTTTGATGCATTACAAAACTAGTCATCCTCCAGATGGGTGCCTTCCCGCTTGCTGCGTGAGGAGGTCTTGCAGCAGGGAGAGCCCTGCATTCGCTTGCACTGAGTCCGCTGGAAAGCAGAGTGATGCCTTGCAGTGTAGATTAAAGTCAACAGAAGATGGAACTGGAATGACTTCCTTAGCATTGCGCATTTAATTGGTAATAAATTTCATGTGCCAGTGCTGCAGCTTGCCCGCACTTGCCGTGGCGTGAGCCGGGGTCACCCCTTGCCCATGTGCAAGGTGCTGCGTGCCCGACCTTGGTGCTGGTGAGCCGCTAAAAGAGAAACCTTGGCACGTGCTGCCTTGGCTCCTCACCGAAGCAAAGAGCAGTGACATTCATCACGAGCACATAGGTGATGACAGGAATTGGGGAGGAACCTTTTGGGATTAATGCTAAAAATATTCAGGTAACCATCTGAGTGCTTGAAGTCCTTTTTTTTTTTTTCTTTTTTTTTCCTGAGGCATGGAGAGGAAGGAGATGAAGACTCCTCATCTGTTTGCTGTCCTCATAGCACAACCTGCCTGCTGAATAGCTGAGTGACAGGCAATCTGGCCTATCCATATGACCATATTGTTTTCCTCCCCTAATTAGCCTGGTCCTTACTGTGCTGATGAGGAAACAGATGCACTGAGCAGCAAATTGCCTTCATCTTGCCTCTGAACAAAAAAGACACAGCACTTAATTGACTCATTTGATCTCCGGCAATTCAAAGCAAGTAAAGTGGAAATATTTAAAAGTGGCACTTCATTTCTGAAAAGTGGGGAAAGTGTGTTGGGAGTGTATATACATGCATTTGTGTGTGCTTACGAATTTAAAGTGTCAAATGTGAGGGTGATGGTGAGGCTTGTGGTATTGCTATTTGATGCCTTTAAAGAGAGACACAGAGCCTCTTCTTACCACAAGGAAAAACAATGAAAAAATACCCTATTACTTCCTTTGTCAACAAAAAGATATTTGCATACTTAACTACACCAATATTTCTTTACAGTTCCTTGGCAGTAAACGTTCCTTTTCTGTGCAGCATGGGATGCTGCACGTACTGGCAGCTGCAATGGCTCGCTCCCGCATCCCTGAGCTCCTGTCTCTGCTCCTGCCTGGGCACTGGCCATGCTGCAGGGCTTCTGTGTCATCCCTGTTTTCTCTAGTTATTTTTTCCTACATATATATATTTTTTTCCTTGGTAGTTTTTTTCTTTTGTTTCTAATATAAATAAAATATATGTGGGTACATTTTGGATGGCGCTACTCAAGAGACTGAGGAGCGGTCTTAATAGCTATGTATAGCTTGTGCCTGATGTGCACCCTGGCACTGGTGTGGGCGCTGCCACCTCCTTGCAGCTCTTGGGGGGTCATTGGGAAGCTCTCGGCAAAGACGCACATTGCACCTTCCGAAAATTCCCACATGGACAAAGAGGATGCATCTGGCACAACACAGTCTAGCCTTAAAGGCTCAGAAGAAATTTGTCTTTTATTTTATAGCCTGTGTGTGTTTATGCCTGCAGAAGCTTCTTGGGTCCCCAGGGTGAAGGTCATCTGGTTGAGGTGAATCTTGAGTCCTTAAATGTAATGGCTCGTTGTGGCCAGACTTCTTTCATGGTGCCTCCTTAATCCCTCAAGAGGTTTCTCCCTCAACTCTGCAGTGAATCCTCTGTAAAAAGTAAATTGTTTCCATACAGCCATCGTGGTGGCCATCACCTTCATTGGGACACACTAAGCAGATCCTAAGGGTTGTTTAAGGTGCAGATGTTTCTTCTGCTCCTGCTCTGACCTATGTTGTCCTTTCCCTGTGATTGGGAAGCATATGATGTACATCCCATTGATTTGTCTCTCTGCTGTGCTTCAGTAAAACCTGTCGCTAAGTCTGCTTCCATTTCCATTTAACTTCTTTGGGGTGTTTTAAGGTTAGCCTAAGTGCATGTACAGGGGCTGTTCAGAGATTTGCATAGTAATAGTACCCTGTTGCATACTATCAGGACATAAATAAGTATTATTCATGCCAGCTTGCATTTGTCAGAGGAGGGATTTCTTTGTTTTTGACACCTAAAACAATTTAGAAATATTAACACTTCTCTTTAAATTATGAAAATTCCATATTTACGTCTGTAAGATAATGACTGAAATGTGTTCAAGCAGCACCGACTTCACTCAGTAGACTTTGCCTTACCCTGCATCTCTTCTTCTTCCCTTTTTTTCTAAGCTTTCCACCTTCTGCATTTGTTACAAATACCTATTCAATAGATTGCTATTGCTGTTGGTTTTGGGATGGGGTTTTTTAAGACCTTTTTCTAGTTGCTTCCTAGTTTCATCTTTCATGATTTTCTTCTGGTTTATAAAGTGCAAGCATGGAAGAAGGCTTTTGGAATAAAGTGGGCCAGTTCAATCAGGAAAGCTCTCGAGCACGCACCAGCATGAATGCACTGTGCTAATTCACTAATCAAAGTAAACCATGCTGTAAAGAAAGATGAGGGTTGACATAATTAGAAGGACTATTTTGGATGCAATATGAATTACACATGCTAGATTTGCCATGATAAGAATCCTAACACGGCTGTTATCTTGGTGATTTTTCTTTTTTTAATTGTGAGGTAATGAATACTTTTTCTAATACAAATTAGATATACTTATTCCATTTTATTTGAGCATAAACCTTCCAGGGGGGAAAGAAGTGCGTTCAGGTAGTAGAGTTAGATTGTCTGTAAGCATCATTCTTGTAGGTATATTTTCCAAGCTATTTTTTTTCCCCTCTGATTATATGATGCTGGATTTTTTTATACCCTAACAGCACATATAGTTGTCTAAATAGGGCCTAGATATGCCAGTGGCTATTAGCAAAGAAAGTAGAAACAAACAGTTCTTAAGCCACAAAAGGCAGAAATTACCTATTTTACTAGGACAAGGACGACGATACCTGTAAAACAAGAATAATGGAAAGATGACTTTAATTACTGATACAGTAAGTGGCATCTTTTATCTATCATCGTATTACTCTCATCTATTTAATTATCTGTTGCTTTTAACATTGCATGTGCTTTAACAGAAATGAATAAATGAAAGATGCATCTGCCATTGAGTCACTGTTATGTTTGTTGTGAGCTGTTGTTTGATTTTTAAATAATTTGTTAGAGCAGTACCCTGCAGTTCATAGTAGCAGTTACATATTCTGAATCAGAGGCCATTTGAAATACAGTTGGTACGTTCTGTACCTGTGTGCTCACCGTGTATTCTTGTGAGAAAAATCAAAATAACAGTGTATGAAAGTAAAACTCACCTCTGGTAGTATAGGTTATTTTAGGTGATTTTTGAAAAAAAATTTTTATTTTTTTAAAGTGGCTCTGTTGTGCAAAGTGGTTGAGGCTCAAGACCCCTGTCCTGGGCTGATGTATGTAGCAGAGGAGATGATGTGCATGCCCATACCTGAGGGGTGATGTGTGGGGCAGCCTGCGGTGTGATGTCATGCCTGTATAATGAAACACCTTCAACGGGAGGGTTGACCAACAGGTTCCTTGGTCTACATGGTGTTGCATGGTGTCAGTGACATCCCACAGCCATAAGCATTTATGGGTAAACATACAGCACATTGCAAAACGCAGATGTCCCCTTCTAAAGTGGATGGGCTGGATTGTTTAGGTTTTCAGTGGGTAGTTTGTGCTGTTGGTCTCCTGGTGTGATTGCAATGCCAACTGGAAAACCACAGGCACTCTGTGGTCCATGGGGCATGGGCAAGTCAATAATACACAAAAGTCACTGGAAGTTAAAAGGAGCTTCCTTGCTAATCTTGCATTAAGAAATGTATAAAGCTCCTACTAAGTTTCAGCCGAGGAGGTGAGACTCGAGTTGCCTGCTGTAAATCAGAGCATGGTGTCAAGTATTACTCTGGGACTGGTGGTGTTTGCAATTGGGGCTCTTGTGCTGGACAGGTAGTTTGCAGAGGGTCTGAATGTGGCTGTGGGTCTGGATTTTGTTGGTCAAAGAAAGTCTGGAAGGTGCTGGGGAGATACAGAGGGAAACCTGTGGCTACAGGCACCAAGTGTTAGCTGGGGGGTTCCTGTCTTTTACATGATTATTGTTAGGACTGTTTTTGTGGGGGTTTTTTGTTTGGGTTTTTTAATTCTTTTGCTGCTTTGGCTGCTGCTGCTAACAGCTAAATCCATGTTGCCGCTCCTGGGGAAAGGTGGTTCTTTGAAAATCTGCAAAAACGGGGGTGGGATTTCCAACCAAAGGAGCCCTTGAACATGTCTGGTTCCTCAGTCCTTGGAAACCTGTCCTAATGCAGGTGAAGAGTTGGAGCCCCTGGGGCGATGCTGGAAGCAGGTGCTGGTGCACATCGTCCGGCTGGGTCTGGAGCTGGGCGGGCAGGCAGAGCAGGCCTCCTGCAAGGGGTCAGCAAAAAGATCAGGATCATCATTCTTTAAGTTTGTTTACATTTCTCTTTATTGTCCTCCGGCTCCTCCACCTAGGATGGAGTGCCCTGAGCAGCCTACTCGACTTACTTGTTGAAAAGCACCCAGATGTGTGTGTTCCCCCCCCGCATCAGGATGGGTAAACAAAGGCAGAAGATTAAGAAGTTGCTTAATAATGTTAGAAAATAATGAAAAAAACATTAAGGGTAGGAGAAAAACCATTAGCCTGAAAAAAATAATAGTAATTTTAAAACATGGCTAAAAGGATCAGCTTTTGGGTGTAGTGGTGGCCATCCCGGCACTTCCAGGCATTATTGGCAGGACATCATTGAGGAGCTGTTTCGGTGCTCTCCTGCCTTAAGTTTTGAGCGCTGATAGACAAGTATTTGTGTGCGCTACACCACTGGGTCGGTCATCTCATGGCAGAGTGGGAATTTAATTGTTCCACCGCGGACAAGATCTGAATGCTGAGTGCCTTCCTCCTTCCCCTCCTCTCCTCTATTTTCTTTCAATATTTAGCCAAGGCAGCTGAGCTTAAATCTAAGATTTCCCCATGTCTTTGCATATATCATTGAGGGACTGTAATTCCATAAAGCAGAATAGGCCTCAATTAATCACCTTTTGAACTCAGCGGTGCAGCTAATGGAATGAAACTTGCTGGGAAAGACACAAAATAATTAGTTTGTGTCTGTTAGGTTGTCAATGTGTGGCTATTGTAACAGGGTTTCTCTTCCTCTCCCCCCCTGCCCTTTTTTCCTCCCATGACTACAGCTTACATATTTTTCAAAGTATAATTAACATGGAAAGCTAGAAAATGTTTTCTTTCTTTGTGCTGAAAGTGGCTAGTTGTCACTTGTCAAGCTATCAAGATTTTAGGAATGTGGAGCTAAACACCTCATGTTTCATGGATGACTTACCAAACGCATTTCCAAAGCAATCCGAACATGTGTGGCTTCTTAAGGGCTTAGGAAGGTGGTGAGAAGTGTGGCAAGATGAGGGGACCTGGGTTACACTTTCGTCCCATTTCTTGGCTGATGGTGAGGGCTTTCCCTCGCTGCATCTCCTGTTTTCTGCCAAATGGGGAAAGTGATAAAAATGAAGTTTCCTCATGTTTGCAATGCGTTTTGAGATTTGTGGGTGAAAATCATCCTAAACAAGCTGGTATTTGTTATGAAATGTGATCTAAGGTATAAGCCTTGAGGTCCTTACTTGAGTAAAATGCCCTTGATTTGCTGGGAGCTGGACCCAAGCAAAGGCTGTGTGATGCTATTTGTGGCTTGTGTTTCCTAATGTTTTATCCAACAGAAAAAATGTGGAAAACCTCTAAAATACCATCTTTTTCTAAACTGGGTGGGAGCACCTGGTACATACAGGTCCTGTCCCAGTGCTCACTGCTGCAGGGGAAGACTTCGGTGAGCAAACCACTCCAGCATATGCTGAACTTCAGCACAGGAAACTTTTTTGTCAGTGGGGCTGTAAATGCAATTTCAGAGGACTTTGCTTTGGAAGAGAAGGATCGAGGAGAGTGTTTTTAACTTGTAATTTATTCCATGCAATTGAGATACCCTGTAGTTATTATTAATGCCTGTTGAAAATTGCAGTGTTTGGAGTTTGCAGTTTTGCAGGGCTGTGGCAAGAGACAGGTTTCTATCTGTGAGCCAGTGAGGAGGTAGATCCTCTCATGGCAAGCCTGCAGGGTGCTCAGCTGGAGCTGGCTGCAGCTGGGATTGCCCTGACGACTTGGGGCTGTGCTGGCATTTCTACCCATCTGACTCAAGTGTATTTGCTCATAATTCAATTTTCTGTCCTCCTTTTTTTATGGAAAAGTAGATCTAATTTAGGTGACTATCCTGAACATTACACCTGCACACGGGAAAGGTGAATACAGGATCCATCTTGTGGCCGCTTGTGTTGTGTTTGCACTGTTCAAGATGCACGTAGGTGGTGCGCACCTGCAGGTTGTTAGCAGCATAATAAGAGCAAATTTTTTCAAGAAAATACCTATTTTAATCACTTAATAGGTGCCTGTTGTATCATCTGGCTTCCTAAATAATTTCTGTGTTTGCAGGCGAGGCCGGTGCTGCTGAAGGGTCCTGGGCCTCTCGTAGCGGGCGCTGCAGCATGTTTGCTCATTTGCCTCCCAGTGTTTTGGTCCCCTCCACCTTCTCTCAATAGCACTTTTCTTTGCAGCATGAAAGCTTTGCATAGTAAGGACCTCACAACACAAGAATGAGTGTTACTTCCTTTTCTTTCCTCCTTTCCTCCCCCCCTCCTCCCGGTTCTGCTCTCTGCATCCACAGTTTTTGCTCTCCGCTGCCAGGCCAGAAACTCCTTTGTTCTCTCAATAGGGCTGGCCAAGCTGGGGGGCTGTAGCCCTCTTTTACCCGTGACGGCTCACTAGGAGTATGTGTGTGTTTGTGTGTATCTCTTTTTCTTTTTCTCCCATTAGCCTTTCAGAGTAATTAGCGTGGCTTTATGGCTGAAGTCGGTGAAGAGTGTAGCAGTGAAATCTGTCTGCGCTGAAGTGCAACAGAGGCTTTTATTAAGCTTATAATCCAGGAAAAAATCGAAAGGGAAAAAGTAACGAACTGCAAGCAATGTAACAATTTGCTACTTGTTCTATTTCTGCAGGACAGCAGGCTGCAGAGAGGTTGAACCCTGTCTCTTGTCGTGCCTTTCTAATCCTCAGAAGTTTGGGGTTGCAGCTTATGTTCCCTTTGGACCCCCCATTGCAAACCTCTATTTCCTCTCCCAAACATTTATTTGCAAAAGTTTCAGTTCAAAATGTTGCACAGAGAACTGTTTCCAAATACTGTATGAAAGCCTTGTGTTGTATTAAAATATATGCTTGGGGGAAAAAAAAACAGTACCATGGTGAGACTGGACTTCTGGAAGATTTTGGCTTGCCTGATTTTTCTCAATGTCTGAGCACTTGTTCCTGTGCGAATGCCAGCTTTGGTGCCCCTGGATTTGAAAACTAGTGTGGTATCTAGTTGACTTTATGCTTAGGTAACTTTCTTGTAAAATACTTAATTTTCATTAGCTTTCTTATTAGACTCCTTTTTTTTTTCCATGTAGAGTTTCATGTAATAATAATTGGACATTAGTTGAACAACTAAGTCAGCAGTTTTCAGCCTATAGAGCACTTTTTCTTTTCTCTTTCTTTTTTTTTTTTTTTTTTTGTTGACAGATGAGATGCTTTTTGGTGGAGGGGCTTAGGTAGTTTCTTCTGATCTGCTTTCTGTTGTCGTACCCCCAGAAAAGGGTTCTCTGCACGTACCCGCCATTCCCATTAAATGCCCAAATGAGTTTCTGCACTGTGGGGTTGAGCCTTGCGTGGTGGGATGGGAGAACTGATGCTGTAGATGAAGAGCTGTGAGAAATGAAGTGCAGGGTTCCCTGGCATACCTAAAAAGGGCCGTTTGCCATTGAATGAATGTGGGAACTGGGCTGGGAGGTGGTGGGTTGGATGCTAAAGGTGGTGAGCATTCAGCTCGTGTGTTTTCATGGCCTTGAATAAATTAATGCCCACAAATCTGAATTTAAAGAACACTGGCTGCCTCCTTCATTCACTTCAGTGGCCTGTTAGGATATTTCAGTCATTTCTAGAGCTGGTCAAACTTTTTCACGTGAATAACTTTCCACTAAGAATATCTTGTTTGGTTTAAGTCAAAGTTTTCTAGAAGAGAAAACTACTCTTAGGTTTGCTTATTTTTTCCCCCTAATGGTTGAGTTTTCCGACTGCCTTAGCTTAATAACTGGAAAGAAACTGTTAATTTCCCCCATTCTCAGTCAACTTCTTTGTATCTTTCTTCTTAAACAAAACTGAAATAAAGGACCTTAACATCCTGAACTGGACACCCAAATATTTTGCAAAATTGGAAAGCAAATGGTGTTTGAAAGTAAACTGAAACTGGGAAGGCACCTTTTCAAAAGAGGAAAAAAAAAATCTGTGATTCTAAAAGGAGATGCCTTGTGGAAAATCAAACTTTGGAAAAGAATCCTTTCTTTTTCTGTTTTTTGTCTATGGTAATATTCTTCAAAAAATCCCAGGTGTCTCTGGCTGGTTTGTGTTTGGCAGTAAGGGAATAAATGAGCGGCATTGCATCCATGGCACTGTTGAAAGGTGCAGAGGAGATTATTCTGCTCTGCCTCTTGTGCTTCCCTGGGCAGAAGGTGAGGTGATGACAGTGCTTCCTCCTTTAAGGCAAATGGAGGCAATTTCATTTGGGGGAGCAAAGTCTTCTTTTAAGTGCCTCTCCAGCAGATGGGAATACTGCTGGTGGCTTCCCTGGCCATGTCCCATCTGTGATCTGCCTGGACCTGGTGCTGGTCCCATGAAATCTGGGGTAAAAAGGCAAATACAGCTCCATCAGCTCCCATGATGAGTGAGGACAGCCAATATAGTTTGTGGTCCAGATTATACATTTCATGTATTCTTTGGAGCTTAAATTTAATTGCTTCATAAGTTTGAGCAAACAACTACAATTCTAACCCAGAATGACTTGTTTTGAGGTATGTATTTAATAAGATTATTGAAATGCCATGAGAGTAAAATCCAGATTCTGTCAACAATGTGGACTTGCAGTATTTGACTGCTTACCTTTTGCTTTAAAATCTCCTTGTTTGTTTATTATCCAGGGGCACGTCTCCATACAGACTGTGTAGGGTTGTATATGATTTTTCAGTGCCCCCCTTTTAAATGAGAAATTTTATAAAAGGACAGAAGTTATTACAGCACTAGCTCTGCACATAGTTAGAAAAAAAAAGTAAATAAAAAAAAGTCTAACAACCCTCATCAGTCTGTAGGAGTTGGGATGAAAAGAGCTAACGATTGCTATCTAAGTGATAAATGGGTGAGCCTTTGAAAGGGCTTTGGCAACAAGAGAAGACAGATGAAGGCAAAATGGCTGCTGTCTGCCTGCCTTTCGTTCTTTGAAGAATATTATGATTAAAGCATATTTAGCAATCTACCTCGTAACTTGGGTCTAAATGATGTTTTGAATGAGACAGTGCAGTGGTAATAAATTAGAGCAATTAGTGGCTACGTATTGCTTTTTCATATAGAAGCGATGTGCCACAACCTCACGTGGAGAGGGGAAAACCTGATTTTGGAGTGTGAGATGAGCATGTGCCTGTGGGAAACCCACGTTGGGTGTCTTCAGTCCGTAGTCCTGTTCTTTCCAGTGGATGGACTTTGCATCGTTGTCCGTGGGAGTGAGATCCACGAGGCTGGGAGTAGCCCATGTGGAGCACTCCGTTACAGTCATGCTACAAGATGGATGAAGGGATTGGGATGGGAGTTAGGGAGTTCATTTTGGGAAAAACTTTGCTCAAGTCTGACTATATGCATTGGGTTTGCTGTGCTTAGGCTGTTTTTGATGGTAACAGTCTCATTCAGTGCATGGGCCAGCATGGAGCTGAACATGGTCCTTTTTAATGACAAACCAACACAGTTCAGCTAGCAGTCAAGGACCAGGTTTTCCAGAGGCACCTTGTGAAGCTTCTGTGGTACATATGATGAACTTTAAGCACCATCTTAAGCGCTTTAATGTGGAGGGATGAGCTTAAGTGTGTGTAAAAGCTATATGGGATTGGGCTGCAAGCAGGAAAGGGATGTGCTTTTCTTTCCTCCGTGCTTCTCCTGGAAAGGTCACTGACTTGGTGGGATCCTGCCCTTGCAGAAACTACAGCTCTTTCCTTTTTTAGATTTACCTGGAGCAACATTTCTGGAACAAGGAGGTCAGGTAAGACATCTTGGTGGTGTGCGGCATTTGGGTTGCATGCTGCCTGGTCCTGTCAATATCAGTAAGCGACATGGGGCTGTGCTCATCCTGAGGGAGAGTTGTGTGTTGTCTCACCCACTTTGTCACTGGTTTGGAAATTGCCTTTTAATGGGGCACGTTGCTGCTGCCTCCAGTTTGAGGTGTCATTAGTGCGTGGCCTTTACAGAGCTCATTTCCCAGCCTCTCCACCTCTACAGTCTCACCATCATCCTTCAGCTCGTAAACTGTGCCTGTGCTTTTCTTTTCCCTTGCTCCCAGAGCCTATAAAACTTAACTCCTGGTAAAGAGACACAGGTGTGAAGTTTCTAAACTGGTGAGAGCAAAACTCACTTAAATATTTGCAGAAGGGTATGCAGAGGAGACCCGTGTGAATTCATGCATCTGTAGGAGCAAGAACTTGGAGCAGATTTTGTCTGGCTGTTTTTACCTAGGCGTTGCAATTTGAACATACTACTTCTAAAGCTTATTTACTGTGTTGCCGTGCTGAGCCATGAGACTTGGAGCTGTAGAGGAGAAACTGTTGCGCTCCTCTCTTTGTAACGTTGGGGTCGAAAAGAGCAAAGCAAATTTGTTATGTGGGAACAGCCAGGTCTCCTTCCCACTTTTTAACGTACGGGGAGAGCATATGCTCAAGTTACATGCCTTTTTTGTGCTACTGCTCGGCAGCTGCGGCAGGGAGAGAGGTGTGGATCACACTGGTGTCAGAAAGGAGGACCTGAAGAAAAAGTAAAGGCGATGTCATTCTAACAAATCTTACTGAAGAGGTACCTCCTGCCTTTCAAGAAGATAAAAGGCTTTTTTATATAAGGTAGCCAATAAAGTTTAACTAGGAAATGGAATACTAAGTTAAAAATGCAAGTGCCAACTCACTTGATACAGTGTCAAGTGAGTTCTGATAATGTGCTTGTCCTTTGAACTTAATTGATTAATCAGTCTGCTATTCTTTTCTTAAAAAAGCAGTTATATACAGAAAGAAGGAAGTATAGTGACTCATTTCCTTAGATAAGCTTTAACGCTGTGCTGCTCTCCTGTCACAGTTCCCAGTTTAGAAGTAGCTCAGTCTCACCAGATTGGCAATGGTGTGCCGTCATGCTCAAAGTAGATATTTTGATGACTTCCAGGGAAAACAAAATAGAAAAAAGTCAGTGCTGTATGGGGAATTTTTTAGTGTTACTGGTCACTACTGTATAATTTGGTCTACAGTACAGTTCTCAAAAATGCTTAAGCTGCCCTGGGGAGGAAGGTTTTGGCTACCCACCATAACCTTGGATGATCCTCCTGTTGTTTCCTTAAATTTTGTCACGTATGTGCAGTAGATTTCTCTCAAAGCTGTTCATCAGCCTCTCACACTTGTGTGACCTGAGAGTGGGAGGGATGTGCCATCCCCCCGCTGGGGTTTGGATGCCTCTGCGGCCACAGAGATTCAAAGAAGTGGAGAATGAGGTTTGTTGTGTTGCTGGGCATGGTAAATCAGGAGCAAAAGGGCTTGTTTTTACCTCCTTCTGGATTTCACAGGTACTCAGGGTTTTATCCAGAACCCAGCCTGAGCCTTGTGCTAGTCTTGGTGGCTCTCAGGTCTAGTTCCTAAGAAATAATGGAGAGGCAGTGTGTGTCTGTGCTCTTCACTAACTTCAGTGATAAAAGTGGTTGACAGATGGGATCTCCGAACTGTTCACAAATTCATGTTGTGTTTCGGGGGACTGAGCCTTCTTTGTCTGGTGTCACATCCCTGACTTAACTTGCAGCATGCGTTGTCCCATCTTTGTGATTTTGGGAGGATTCATTCTTAACAAAAATACGTTCATTTTGTCATCAGAATGAACTCATGCAAATATGCAATTGATAATCACATCAACTGAGATGGTGTATTTACTAACCTATTATTATTTTTCAAGTTATGCTGTGCATTGCCTTTCTCCCTAGCTTTCTTTAGGAAAGGCCGTAAGCCTATCTGGACCTACATCTTTTGCATTAATATTCTGTAACGAGTCGGCTCCTCAGTTTTCTTAAGTGAGAAATCTCTCACTACCCTATTTGAGATCACTGCAGACTATGAAGACATTATGTAAAAAAGACAGAAACCCTACTATCAGTGTTGATTAGATTGCGGTGCCCTAGAGTGCAGGTGAGTTCTTCACCCTTCAACCAAGAGGAGGACTTCCCTAGCTGAAACTTCATCTTTTAAACAAATTCATGTCTGAGGTGGGTCACAAGGAGAGACCAGGAAAAGGTGGTCAATCTGATAGATAATGCGGGTAAAGCTCTGGGGAGAAGCCCTGAGGCTGAACCTCATGAGACCTTGGCCACCTCCTCGAGGAGCAGATGGATGGGGACCAGCTGGAGAAGCAATTTGGGGGCAGTTTGGCAGAGCTGAACACTGATTAGGGGAAGAAGAAAAGGCTTTGGTACTTGATTAGGTCTGGACAGCAAGAAGGGTAATATGATGCTGGAAGGAAGGAACGATAAGAATTGTTCAAAACCTATGGGTTTTAAACCTGTGTTGTTCAAATTTATTAGGTCAAAATTGTTAAAAATTCTTGGAATATTCAGGTGCATATTTCTGGGTCAGAACTTAAATAACCTTTCTGGTCCAGTAGGTCGTATATGTTGATGAGTTGCAATCCCATACTGTTTTTTTTGTAGCCCGTGACGTCCTTCTCCACGCTCCAGCCAGAGGTGGTCTGCTTTGACCTTCCCTCTGGTGGCAGGGAGCAGTTGGTGAGTGGTGGTGAGCATTCTTCTCTGCAGCCTCTTCGGGATCGAGGCCTTTGATGTGAGCAATTACATCCTTAAGGGGGATGTTGTGAGACTCTTAAATTGGAGGCATCTTATTAGCCACACATCATATGCCAAGCATTAGTTATAAAAAGATGCACCTTGCTGCTAAGACTGAGTGATTAATTTGCAAGCCAGTGAGTTGTTAGATTGTGCTAACAATTACCATATTTGATAGATTAAAGCCCGCACTAGGATATCTGTTGCCTTGGGAGTTTATTTACAGTTCCTGATCTGTGGCAGGCAAAGAATTCGTGGTGTGACAATTACTATATAATGTCTTGATGATCCTGTCAAATATAAAAATAACGTCCAAGCGGAAAATTTTGCCCATCTGTTTGTTACGCAGGGACCCAGCCCCGCCAACCCTTCCCGTTGAGAAGCTTAGCTTCTTCCTACCAGAAGTCATCAGCCAGATGTAAGTCTCTGCGGAAAACTTCCCTTCTGTGAAAATAAAATTAAGAAACCGGGAAACTCATGTTTTGCCCTGAAATGAAATGAAAATGTGACCTTCTAGACTATAACTCTATATATTCTGTGACTATAAGTGTATTTACATATGTGTATAAACTATGTATAACTTATAGTGTGCACAAGAAACTTCAGTTTCTCTTGTTGGAGTTACTCCAGTTTGGCACCAAAGATGCTTGATTATTTATGCAGAGAAAGAGCACAATTGACTTTATGGTCCCGTGGTCTGAGACTTTCATATTCTTCAAAATACAGGTTGAAATGATTGGGGCTGATGGTGGCAAAAGCCGAGGAGAAGAAAGGCACCGCCTCAGCTCTCTTTCTGATCAGACATGCTCTCCTGTAAAGTGACAATGAAATTCCCATTGCTTTCTATTTTGCAAACCAATATCCAGCTGGCCAAGAGCTGTTGCCCTTTCCAGGTCTTGGCCTGAGCATCGCAACTGATGTTAACAGCCCTCCTTTGCAGCAGTGTTGCCCATGAAGACAAAAATAGACGTGCCCCAAAACACCCATCCCTTCAGGAGATTTTTGACCTGCATCCTTGCTTATGTAAAGTTTTTGTACCTTTTATCTCCCTCTTTTCCAAACAGCTTTATTCATTCTGACTTGCGATCGGGCCCTGTTTTAATAACTTATGAGCCCCCGTTGTCCCCGCAAAGCAGAAAGGAGGACTCTGCACGTCAGAAACCTTTAGCAGTGGGCAGCACATGAAAGGTCATCGTCCAGCCAGTATGATTTATGGGCCCTGGGCGGCTGGGACGCTTCCCTCCTCCTCACCATTCCCTGCATACCTTTGTGCCCATGTCATTGTTGGGCACTCTCTCTTGCTCCCCCTGTGGTATTATTACTGTTATTTTTTTTTTAATGTCAAAATGAATGATGGTAACTGCCTCCTATAAACAAGTTTTGGGGAAAAAAAGCGATGTGAACTCCATCGACCCGGGCGATGTGCGGGGAACAATGTCTCCCTTGTCCTGCTTTGCCTCTCGGGCATCCGCGGCTCACCCGGCCCCGGAAACCCAGCTCCTTCCCCGGGATGCAGGGCAGGCACGAGGGCACGGCATGCTGCACCGACCGGGGGCTTGCAAAAGCTGGCATGTCCCTCAGCGTCCTGGTGACATGGCACTCGGGGTGGCACTGTGTCCTCTGCACAGGTTTAGGAGCTGTGGAGCTTGGATAAGTCACTTTTGGGTTTTTTTTGTTGTTTGTTTGCTGTTTTGGGGCAGTCCTGCAGACCAGCTAGACTTAACAAGATGATTCATAGCCATTTAGTCTCCCTCATTGTTGTATCGATTCTGCAATCATCACTAAGAGATTTCTATTACTATCTTTTTTCCTTTGGCTTTTGGTAAATTTTCTGCCTTCTGCCCCTCGTAAAGTCCGTAGCAGATGACAAGAATGTTTTGAAATTACATTACAAGGACCACAGCTGGTATAAATAGATTTTACTTTGATGGAGCTGCTCTGATTTACATTACCTGAAGATCAAGCCTTCACTGTTTGTTTAACTCTGGTACTTCCGTTAAAAAAATAGCTCTCAGTGATAAATTCCCATTCATTAGAAGAGAGAAGAAAGTAAATGAAAAAACATCTTTCCACCTTTGACATTTTGTAGACAGAAAGGGTTTTTTTTTTTTCCTGGTTTGAAGCTGCATCATTCCTCACTTCTTTAACAAGGGTTAAAATTTTTGTCTTCAACTTTGTCTTATATGGGAAAGGAAACAGAAAAGGAGCTGTGCTTGGCCTTGCAGGTAGTGCCCTGAGAATGCTTTTTGTCCCTTCCTCACCTGTAAGGACTGGGTTTTGATATTTATATTCAGTATATGGCTTTGGGAGTGTTGTCAGACCCATTCAGATGAGCGAGGCTTTGTATGAGGCAGCTTCTCAGGAGATGTATCAAAATCAGCTCCTTAGTTTATAGTGGGTAAGATGATAAATAGGATGGATTTTCAGTAGGGTAATTGCAATTGAACAAGAAATCAGTTTATCAAATGCAAATGATAGAAGATAAAGGAATTAATGCATGAACATAGGTGGAAAGCGTTGAGCTATTACTGCAGAAATTTAAATAAAAGTGGTGTATCCTGTTGTGTGATGAGCCACGCAAAGAAACCAGTTTCCAAAGAGTGCTCCTCTGGCTTTAATGTTAGCATTAAACACATCACCCAGCCATTGCTATCTTGAGGTCCGAGGTAGGCGGTTGGCACTATGCCGTGAAGGACCGCTCAGATCATAGTGGTCTGGGGCAAACCATGAAAATGGCAGGAACATGTTTGCAAGACCATCACATCACTTAGTAGCATTTAAAGCAAAACTGATTGAGTTCCTGACAAAACTCAGCATTTCAGTTTGAAAGACTGATTTGTTAGGAAACTTTCCTAGTCAAAATGCTTTGAACAGATCAACTTGTGGTCCTTCTCGTTTCCCTGAAGACCTTGGTTTTGTCCAAGGAGGACTGCCTGATCCGTGAGAAAAGCAGGTACTTGACACAACAGTAAGGACTGTCACGAATGATTTGTGGAGAAACCAAGAGGAATACTGCCTGGAACAGGAAAGGAAAATGGAAAATTGGATGGGGATTTTTTTTGGTGACAAGATATGGAGTGGAGGTAAAAGACGACAAGACTGCTGTTATTACTAAGGTATAGCAATAGCTAATTATTAGCAGTTAACAAATAGAGCTAATGTTATTGCTAATAAGTTGCTATTAAGTAACAAATAAAAATCTGAGCAGGAGCACTAATTTCTTCTCCTTGCATCTGAACCCTCTGGTGGTGTTGCAGGCTTTGCACTGGTACGTTGTGGACATCCAGAGCAGTTAAGGAAAAAAAGGTAGAGATAAAATCAGAATTAGGACAGAAGAGATGCCTGAAGAGAGAAGTGTCATACAGATTTTGGTATTAAAAAAACATTAAGGTAATAAAGCTAGACACAGAAGTGAAAGAGAGGCTATAACCTCAGTGGCCATATGCTACAAAAAAACAAGCAGGAGGAGGATCAGTGTAGTGCCATATAAACTGCAAACCCCCTCCACTGGGCTTAGCAGGACTTAAAATAAGTAAAAGATAATAAACAATGCAGTAAATACAACAGAAAAGAAAAATACTCCAGCACTGCTGCAGGGGTCAGCCAGTGTCTGCTTTAAAAGCTGTGATGAACAATCTCTCACTTTCTGAAATTGTGATTTGGGGTCCTTGGTTTGTCCCAGGATGCAGCACAGAGCACATACAAGCTGCAGAACTGAGAAAAGGGTTTGATATCTGGGGTTTTATACTGTTGCAAAGCGGGAGCGCCTCAGTTTCCCCATCTGTAAAATTATACAGGCTTCTTCATGAAATGTGCTTTGAGATTCTTCCTATAAAAAGCTGCAGTGAGGACTGAGGAGATGCCTGGCTGCATCCAGGAAACATCTGGGAGTTGAGCTACTGTCCTCTTGAAAATGTAACCCAAATTTCTGTGCTGCTGATGTGCCTGCAGAAAGGAGGTTGTGCCTTTCCTGAGAAAGGTGGTATTTCTGTTAATTCTCTGCAAGGGACGTGACAATGTTTGCAGCACTAATGGGATTGTCTATCTGAGTAGGAAACGTAGGACTATTAATCGTGGGTCCTCTTTTCTCCTGCCTTTGCTTTGGTCCTCAATTGTTACATCGATATTTAACATTTGTCATAAGTTCATCTTAGCTCTGTCTCATTTCATGTACTTGTTACTTGCTCTGTCACTGATTTGAAAAGCACTCCCAAAATTACAGGGATTTTTCTGGCTCCGTACTGTTCTTTGAATTGTGTTCTAGGACATTTTCATGCATCACAGACTATGTTTTTTTGGCTGTAAGTCAGGAAAATGTTCCTGGGGATGATGAGAATTCACTTTTTCAAATTTGCTTGTCTCCCAAATGCAGCAAGAAGTGTTTTTGTTGAGTAGTTGATTCCATCCTCCCACTTTCTTCTGGCTTAAAAAAACCACGGCAATTACCCAAAATTCACACTTACCTTGTCACCAGTAGACACGGCATGTCTGGTGTGAGCTGCTCTGTGTTGCATGACAGGCTTGTCTACCCCAAAGCCTGGGTGGGGAATTGCCTGGGCTGGGGGAGGACCCCATGGATGGACTGGTCTCCAACATACCAAAACGATCCCATGCTCACATGTGTGTATACAAGTAGTGGTTGTGTATGGGTGTGTACATACAAAATAGGTGGCTATATGCATGTGCAAGTTTGTGGGATCCTGTGCAAAAGCCTGTCTAGAAACCTCCGTGATGCCTCCTAGACTTGCTAGCAGTGAAGCTTCCTACCACCCACCACCCCGAGAGCCAGAGTGCTGCTTTGGGGTTAGGGAAATGTAGTGTATTAAACAACAAATAATACATAAGGGGTTTTCAAGTGTGCCCAGATAGCTCAGAAATTGTGGTCTGTGGTCCATTTCTGGCAAGGGGTAGTGCTGGCTGTTTGGGGAAGCCTTTCTCCTGGAGGTGCTTTTGGTTTCACTTGCTGCAGTTTTGGTTCAGCTCTTCCCAGGTGCTCTTAACTAGAGGTCAGCGCACACCCTGAAGCACAAGCGTTTGTATTTCTTCCAAAGCTTTTAATCACTGCGGTGGTAACCCTAGTTGGTCTCCTTTTAATTTGAGGATTATTCGCACATAGTAGAAAAGCCAAAATGTGTTGAATAAATTTTTCATGATTAATGGTTTTGTCCAGAATTATTGCTGGTGAAGATGCGGGCATAACGACAGTATTATTTTTTTTTTTTTTGGCTGACATAAAAGCAAGGGAAAGCAAAAACTTTTTTATTTAATAGAGTTCAGAATGTCTGTCTTTTTATTGGTGTTATTTTTAGGGGTATAGAAGGAGCAGGTTGTAAATTGTGAGTAATTTAATTTTAATTAGCTCTACTAAAAGCTTTATTACTCTTTCTTATTCTCTTTCCATGAAAGCGATAGCAAGGCAAAGGCAAATGTTTGTGATCTTGAGTGCTGTAAGGAGGTGCTGTTTTTCAGACCTCCTGACACAACCTGTCAGCATCTCTGAAATTCTTTTTGGTCCCAAAAGCCTGCTCTCCTGAGGTGCTCAGATCTGCCCACTAGAGCTGTGGCAAATGGTATTCATGCCAGGCAGTGCAGGGAATGGGTTGAGGTTATTAAGCAGTTTGTTGTTATGGTTATTTTAGTTTGTTTTTTTTTTTTTCCTCAAATGCCTTGTTACACGGAGGTGAACAGTATCTGTTATCTGTAGGGCTTTGAAGGTCTCATCCAGAAATGGAGGAATTAAAAAAAACCAACCAACCAAAAATACCCAAACAAAAAAACCCCACAACCACAAACCAAAAGTAAGAGTAACTGCTGCCTGTTCTTTGATACCCAAAGACTGTGTTTTTTGTGCTCACCCAGCTGCTGTCAGCTCTGCTGATGGAGGTAGGTGGGGGATTGCAGACCTTTTGGGCAGCACCAGAGGGCACAGCCACTTGCTCCTCTCCTTCATCTGCTTCCATGATGTCAGAATTGAAAATCATCCTGCATGGGACATCTTGCTTAAACCTCCTGTCGCTGTTATTTGATGCAGTAGACAACTTACTAAAAAAAAATAGGGTGCAAATTCAGAAAGCAAATGATTTTTTAAGTTGCAGGACATGGCGATCCATGCTGGTCAGGGGGCTGGCTCTGGAGAGCTCAACCAGGCTGAGCTGGGCTTTAGAAACCCCCTCTGGTAAGGTCTTTCCCAGTGCTTGCCCCTTTTCCCGGAGCTTTGTGGCATTTACTCAGTGCAAACCATTGCCCCCAAACTGCAGGGCAGGGACCGTGACCGCAACCATGCCTGGGAGCTGGTGGTGGTTGCTGGAGGGCATTGTGGGTGCTTTTCCCAGAGGGCAGGGACAAACGCTCAGTTTTAAATGACTTTTCTGAGCCTGCTGTGGCCCTCAGCTCTCCCTGCCCGCTAGCCGAGATTTCTAGCTTGCCTTGAGGTTTTATGCTATTTTTGGGTTAGCTGGCGGACGGGGTCTGATGTCCTTGCGTAGCCACTGGAAAGCTGCTGGTCTCTGCGGGAGAGCTGCTGCGTGGTTGAGATTTACCTTGTTTGTCACTGCCATCCTCCACAGCGATGAAGTGTGCTCATTAACCAGCTCCGCTTGGTACTGTTCACAGCCCCAGTGATGGGATGGACCCTCCCTGGTGGGCTGCAGATAACTCTGCTGGGTGGGTAGCCTTGGGTGGGCATCCCAAAATGGGCTGTGGTGTATGTCATTGCTCATGTTAACGCTGGATACTGGCACTCCAGCACTTGTCTTGCTGTGCCGTCTGACTCTCTCTGTGCCTTTCCTGCTGAAGAGTTTGGCCAGGGCAGGTTTTGGTACCGAAATAACCTGTTCATCCCATTATTTGTATCCCTGTGATTGCTGGGGGGGTTGATGTTGGAAGGATGGATGCTTTGTTTTTATTGCTGCTATTGTTATTTACTTGTAGTGGCAAAACAGCAGGTCTCCCTCTCTCTGTTATTGTTTGTCCCAGAAACTCATTTTTCATATGGTTCTTTTGGGGAAAACCTTTGAAGATTTCTTGTCTGGCCCGATCTGTGGTGCTGCCGCCAGCCTCCCAGGGCTCAGCCTTTACAAACGGCACCAAAAAACCACCCCCTAGCTGACCACTGGTGTCTAATGAACTCAGTTGCACAGCAGGAAAATGCAGCTCAGCTGTGTGGTGATGGCTTTAGAAAAACAATGGTGGGGAAAAAAAAATCCCTAATTGGATTCTATCAGGTAATCTCTCAATGAAGCAACACAAGTGCTAATTACTGCTATTGATGACAGGTAGAGTTATCGAAGCATAATGCTGCTTTCATGTAAAAAAAAAAAAAGACTATATTTACAAAAAATAAGTTATTTAACACTCAACAGGGTGCATCTCAGATAGCGTTGCAATGCACCTATTAAATTTTTAGTGCCAGATTATGATTCACAGCCAGGGTACAGCAGTTGTTGAGCAGCATAACCCAAGCAACAATTATTAATTAATCAGGTGCTAAAAGTGCCTAAAGAGAGAGCAGTAGGCAAATGATAAGAGGCTCCCTGGGATACAACACACTTTTTTTTCTTTTCTTTTTTTTTTTTTAGATTGCAAATTAGTTAAAGCATGTATCATACTGTGATGTCCCCTTAGCAGATATTGCATCCATTATTCTTTCTACCCATATTAATAAAGCCATTGATGAATACCCTCATTCTTTAGACTGTTCCCAAAAATGATTTGCAATTGTAAAACCATTTAACTTGGCAACTGTATGTACTGAAAGAAAACTTTGGGAGATACTGTAAGTTATTTTGACAGATTTGAAAATGCTGTTTATATCCATTAGTCGCTACAAATGCCAGGATGTTGTTTGTGATTTGACTGCCTCATTCTTCCTTACTGAAAGAGGATGTGTTAGATAATTTTTGAAGTCCGTAAAGAATGAGGAAAAACTTCTTGTAGGAAAAAAATATCATTGAGTATGTAGGTAGTTTTGGTTTTCTCCCGGGGTTATCAATTAAGTTTCCCTCTGGGGAGGGACTGGTGGGTCTCTGGAGCATCGCCCTGAGCATGGTGCTGTGTGTGCCTCCCCTGGGAGGGGAGAGATGCCATTTCCCGTAGGGGCGATGGAGGTGTGGGGGAGCAGAGCCAAGCCAGGGCTGCCAGAGCTTCACATACAAATTGCATTATAAATGCCATCACTGACAGGATTATTTTCACAAAAAGAAATCTGATTTTTAAAGCTTCCCAGTCTTATTTTGAGTGAGAAATAATGTGTGTATTGGAGCTTATTAGCCCATCTTGAATGGTCACTTTTGGTGTCACATTGGTTCTGTTTAGCTCATTTTCAGTGTAATTAGTTTGCTTTCTGGGAGCTCTAATGCATATGCATTTAAGAGTGGCTTGACCTCCTCTCAACTTAGTTTTATTTTTTTTAACCACTGAGTCAAGAGTATATGTAGGAGGACAGGGGAAAACCAGGACACTGAGGGACAAAGTCCTGTTCCTAAAGAACAAAGCAGCTTCTTTGCAAGGATATATTAAATATAAACAATGCTAATAGCAGCAGTGCTATTGAGGCAGAACACAGTGCTATTATCACTCTTGCTGGACATCAGTCAGGGAGTTTATGACTGTCCTGTCATCCCTGTTGCATGCACTGCCGTTTCTCCTTGCTGGAGGGGACGTGCCTTGAGCAAACAACCTTGCCACAACGCTGCTTCACAGGTGAGGTATGCTGCTGTGATTCGAGCTGGGGACTGGCCTCCCAGTCCTGCCTGGTGTTTGTGTTGCAGAAATGCAGGAAAAAAATGAAATCTCACTTGATGGAGTATCAGAAGATACTGTTTTATGTTTTAGGGGTGATGTTTTGGTTTGGTTGCATTTTGGGTCTTCAGTTATCACTTGCATGTCCTTGTAATTGTGTCCACGCAGCTCTTTATGGGGCTGCACTGGGAACTTGGTGGGTGAACTAATTGAGCTTAAAGATAATAATTTTTTCCCTTCTTTTTTTGGCCACAGTTGTGAGCAAGCAGCTCAGGATAGGGAGGGAGGACTCCTTAATTCAGCTTTGCCATTAAATGCCTTCCATCACAGAGCTGGAGACTTTTCTGCCCATCTTACCTGTTACAGCTGAACTTGGTGATTAATTCCTGCTTAAACAAGGGCTCTACAGTGTTTTTCCTGGTACAAAGTCAGCATACATAGTTGCTGCCTCCAGCGCTTCTTTCAGCGCAGCAGCTGGGCCCAGCGGGTCTTCTAAAGGCGTCATGTAGCTCATGGGTAGGGAATGGGGCTGAGAACTGGAGATGGAGCAGCGTTGGGCATATCTGTTGTGTAACATGGTTTGTATGAGCCCCTGCTGATGCACAGCGCTTGTCTTGCTTCTTTACAGCTTCGTTGGGAAACTTTGATCCATTGGTATATATCACAACTGGGGAAGGCAAATGAGTAGCTTTTGTAGTGTAGTTCCTCAAATATTTTCTCGTGATACATGAAACTTAGTTGGGAAACCTCCTATGTTGAGCTGGAGATGGGCTGGGTGACACACTTGGTATCGTCAGTAATTTTTGGAGCCTTGTCATGAAGCGGGTGGTGTTCAGAGCTGAGAAACTTTTGTGCTTGTTTGATACCTGGGTTTTCTGCGTGGGGGTCCTGGGAATGGCAATATGATCAATGGTCATATCTTTACTATCCAGCTGTCATTCTTGCTTTTCATTTGCAAATGAAGATGCAAGTAACCTGCTTTTTAGCATATGGCCCGTTAGCTACCTCCTCCTATTCAGATGGTAATGTAGTGGACCATTGTGATTTAGTGCTCTGACTTGTATGGAAAATAACAGATTGTTTACGCTGGTAATTACACTCATTTCCATATCAATTGGTCCAGCTAGACCAATGCCTTAAACTAAAAAATTATGGCAGGACAGTACTTACCCAAACCGGTTAATGGAAAAACATTGTGTTTGTCTTGGGTACTACTTTGAATTGTTGGGGAACCAGACAAAGGGAGAAAAGGCCGTAACAGATGAATCATGTATATAAGGAGTGAAGACTTAGGGTGAGTTACAAAGTCCCAGCAGGCGCAATGGGTGAGGAATTTGATGAGGCTGAAAAAAAGAATGATTTTGAAGCATTAGCCAGAAAATACTGTTCTAGATCACTAGCAGATAAAAGTCAGCAGGGGACTCTGGGGATCTATATATTTTTAATATGAACAGAGATTCTGGCCTCTTGACTTCCCTGGAGTGGCAGTGATTCATACCAGTCGAGTATGTGAACAACTTGCATGAATTATTTGTATTGTAGCCATACCAGCAGCAGCTGAGATCCTCCTGCTGTGCTTCATAGTCAACAAGAGTTTGTCATCAAAACAGAAATAGTTGTTGTTTTTTTTTTTTTTTTTAAAAGGGTTGAATGATAGGTGGTTTATGCCAATTGCAGGAGTTCTGGACCTGAAGTTGGCAGTGATTAGGTGGCTTGTGAAGATCACGCTTGATGCTGCTATCTGAGCTGATGTTGTCAGAGTAGATGCTTCTGAGAGGTCAACATCAGCTGTCAGTTGACATTAGTCTATCCAGCCCTTTCTGTGCTTGAACACCTTGACATATGGAGTTAGTAAAGGTGTTGAGCCCATGAATTAGTCAGCCGTGTATCAAAAAGGCAGTGATATATGGAATTGCAGGGTGTAGTCTGCCCACAAAGGTGCACCAAGGCTGCTTTTGAATATAAACAGCTGGACTGCACATTATCATCTTATGTACTGTTCATGAGATGGGTGTTTTGTTTGTTTTTTGTGTGTTGGTTTTTTTTTTTTTTCTTCTAACCTGGTCAACATGTGGTAGGTCTCAGCCCAAGCACTGCTTTCAGATGGACATTGAGTGTCCCAATAGGCAGGGGCACCTGGGAGGAGCGTGCATGGGAGCAGCAAGAATGATCAGGGGCATGTGGGACAAGATACTTGGTGAAGGATGGCTGTTTAGCGTGCAGGGAAGAAGATAGACCTGGTGACAGCTTTGAGGTTGCTGCAGAGAGGAGGAGATATCCACATCCA
This sequence comes from Nipponia nippon, assembly GCF_047370975.1. NCBI lineage: Eukaryota > Metazoa > Chordata > Aves > Pelecaniformes > Threskiornithidae > Nipponia > Nipponia nippon. Next base: position 61,640,604 of record NW_028262369.1, read on the forward strand.
GAGTAAGCAGGATAAGGGAAGACTGCCTGAAGCAGTAGGAAGGGACCATCAAGTTAGATATTAGGAAATATATTCCATTGGAAGGAGTAGTGACACATGGAAGACTCCAATGTTACCTAGGTTCTTCAGATATTTTACATGTATTTGTCGAAATTTTTAGGCGCTGCTGGTCCTCCTTTGTAGTGTGGGGTGGTTAGAGTAGACATTGTCTTGATGTACCTTCCAGGTCTATTAAATTCTTGTCATGGTTTAACCCCAGCTGGCAACTAAGCACCACGCAGCCACTTGCTCGCTACCCCCTAGTGGGATGGGGGAGAGAATCGGAAGAGTAAAAGTGAGAAAACTCACAGGTTGAGATAAAGACAGTTTAATAGGTAAAGCAAAAGCTGTGCGTGCAAGCAAAGCAAGGAATTCATTCACTACTTCTCATCGGCAGGCAGGTGTTCAGCCATCCTCAGGAAAGCAGGGCTCCATCACACGTAACGGTTACTTGGGAAGACAAACGCCATCACTCCGAACGTCCCCCCCATTCCTTCTTCTCCCCCAGTTTATACATTGAGCATGACATCATATGGTATGGAATAGCCCTTTGGCCAGGTTGGGTCAGCTGTCCTGGCTGTGCCCTCTCCCAGCTTCTTGTGCACCTGGCAGAGCATGGGAAGCTGAAAAATCCTTGACTGGTGTAAGCACTACTTAATAACAACTAAAACATCAGTGTGTTATCAAGACTATTTTCATACTAAATCCAAAACACAGCACTATAGTAGCTACTAAGAAGAAAATTAACTCTATCCCAGCTGAAGCCAGAACAATTATTCTATGTGGTGGTGTTATTTTAGGCTTAGAAGGAAGTAACACAAGGAAATGCAAAGGTTTATCTTTAAGAAGTTAGGAGAGTGGCATAGGGAACGGAGAGGTTTCCAGGATTTTGGTATTAAAATTGCACTCTATTAAACAGAAATCCAAATGCTTCTAACAGAGGAGAAGAGGTGAGACAGGAGACTGTAACAGACCAAGAAGGGATCCCAACATTAGCCATAACAAAAGAGGAACAGAGCAAGGGAGTGCCACAGATCCCAGGTTTTCCCTGAGCAAACAGCCATGTGGAGCTTTGCAGCACTTCATGCACGGGACACCATATGCTTGTTTGTGCAAGAGCTGCTGGGCAGGAAACTACTCACATTCGCAGTTAGTGAAGCTGGTAATGGTGCAGGGGAATTCGTGATTATTTAATTGCAATCAGTTCCAAATGAAATAAAAAAGCAAACGGTGACAAAACAGGTCCCCCAAACCACAAACCTTACAGGCAACTCAAATTGTTCAACCAGGGATGATGGGCAGAGCTACCGCTTGGCAGAAGATGGAGATTGGTAAGGTACAAAAGAGACAGGTTGTTGCTGTGACTTTCTAGTACATTTAGGTTCCCGAAGATCCCAGGACCGCCTTTACTATGGGTTAATATTTGTTGCATACTATCTATGCAAAACATAGCAATCACGTATGTATACTCCAAATGTGATGGGTGCATTACATTTTGAAATGAAAATTATGTAGAAGAGAGAGTACAGAACAAATAGGTATTATAGGACAACTATTACAATTACTGTAACATGCTGTGCGTAGCTTTTTCTTTTTCTTCTCCATTTGGCTTCACAGCCATTTTTGGGAACGGAAGACAATGACTCAGGCTGGATATTATTGTGAATGGAATAATGACACTGTTATTAAAAAACCCAATAGAGTACAGTTGAAATATCGATAAACATTCGACCTGTGGTATAATGATACAGGGGTGTACTTTTGAAGACGTGCAGAAATGGTGTTCGGCATTGCAAATGCAAGAGCAGATTTTATTTTGTTAAGCACTTGAAGACGTGCAGCATCTATCAGCGAATTTTCTGTAGTAGAATATCTGGTCATTTGTGGAGCTCGTAGAAGACTTAGCTCAAGGTACAGAAGTGCATAACACAATTTTTTGGACTCCTGTTTTGGCTTTGGACAATACCCATTGAGGAGCTGTCGTCTCTGATCTGAAAGGCGTCAGACTGAACGAGGTTGGGTAAAACTGATCTTTGTAGCGTAGTTTGTGGTGAAGGTTGAGGTTTGGCGGTCAGGGCACCGGGCACTTGCTCTAGCAAGGTGATGTGATGCTGGGTGAAGCATTGTAGCTTCTCTGTGTCCTGTTTTATCACCTCTTAAACAGGTGAATTTGAAGGACTTTGTTGGGGAAGTATCAGAACTGGGAAAGGGCTTTGTATAAAAGGTTCTAGTAACTACAGCTAATTAGGTAAACATCCAACCTGCAAATGCTGCTGCTGCTGCCTTGCACCATAAGTTTGAGGTCTAAAACAGAAGGGGGGGGGGGGAAGTAAATGCATTCCTTAAAACAAGTTACTGTATAAATAAAAGACTTGCTAATCAGGAGGAGCTGGGATACTTTATTAGTTTTTCTAAGAAATATTTTTTCCCCCATTAGTATGTTGTTTTTAGTAGAAAAAAGGCAGATGAAGATTTGGTTCTAGAAACATTTGGACGGCACTCTCTGTGGTAGGCGGTATGGTGGAGGGAGATTAACTATTGCACCAAAGAACAAAAGTCAAATTGCACCATTTAATAAAAATGAAGACAAATGATGAAAAAGATCAAAATGAAAGCATGAACAGGTACGGGCTGCCATCCAGAGCTGGTCCTAACTTACAGCATGAGGATGCACTAAGGTATCTCACCTAGGATTTATTCTGACAGCTTTCGTTTTACCTTCGTCCCTGTCTCAGCTCTGCCGCAAAAAGCTTTCCCGTAGTTACCGCTAAGCTTACCTCGCCTTTCTAGGAAAAACTCTTAGCTGCAGCTCCTTGTAAAAAGTACCTGGTTATAAATAATTTAGGGATAAGAAGTTTCAAACAACCTGTTACCATGAATGTCTCTGTTCTCGAGACACGCAGGTTATATGGTGGAAAACGTGCAATAAAAAAAATCTGCATCTCAATGGGAAAACACAGTCTCTCTCTAGAAAATGGATGTATTCTTTTACCTTCTCTCGGCTCACTCCTCAGGAGCAGCCTGGCAGTAAGGACTCTCTCATTTCGCGTGCATTTTCCACACCGTCATCTGCAGTAGCCAAATGCAATGCTCTGCAAAACCGCCTTGGTTTCAGCATACGTGAAACGTACTTGCACTTGCAAGAGAGGAATCCTGTGGAGCTTGTTATGGGCTGACTTGTGCGTTTCTGTGCACATTTAATGGGGTTTTGTAAGAACAGTTTAAAAAAGCGTGTTTAATATAAATTATCAGTCTTTACTTTTGTAACTCTTCTGCAGACGTTAGGAATGAGGATATTGTGTGTGTTCAGTCCTGTCAGGTATTCAAGAAGAGATTAAATCGGGTTTAATAATCTTTAAATTGTCATAGTGATTAGTCATAATTGTCAAGTGCCTTGCTCGCTGTGATGGTTGCAGCGGTTGGTCGGATGTTAGCGCTGTAGGAAGGGGAAGCGTGGCGAGGCTGGATGCTGTGTGGTGGGACCTGTGTGGGGCAGGCTTGTGAATTCAGAGACAGGCCAGCAAACAGGGCCATTTAGAACTTGTGGGTCTGCCTTTTCAGAGCTATAAAGGAATTGAGACAAGGAGGTGCAGTTGGAGTTGCTATGGGTCTAGATAACCTTTAATCCACAAATGCGGAGCTCCCAGTGCGATGAGCAGCTCTTTGTGTCTCCGAGTATGTCCCTTATCACGTGAGAATTACAAGTTCTTTTCATTTCCCTGTTAGCACAAACAACACTATATTTTTCTCCTGCAGCCTTGCTTTCCCTGCAGGAAAAATAATCTGCGATAAAATCTTATCGGGACTATTCCGAGCACTGTGTGGGCCAAAGGAACCTGAAACAAATCCAGTTTATCGTTTCTGGTTCAGAGTCAGCGAAGTGCAGAATGCCAATATGCCGATTTTTATCTCGTGCATTAAAGAAACTGGGAAATGCTGCTAGACAGCAGTTTCCTCCAGCCATCATTTAGGAGTTGCATTTATCCAAACTTTGCAATTTCAGTTCAGGTGCTAATACCGGGGTGGGTTGTGGGGCCCTTTGCTTTGGACACAGGTTTGTGCTTGCCCAGCACTGGAAAACAGCGTGGTAATGGGTTTAGTGGGATATTTTTAAGCCCATTGTGTATTGCGTTCTGCAGGTGTTTTCCTAGCATTACATGAGTTTGTATTTGTCAATGTAACAGCTGATATTAAGAGTGCTGACCACATCTGAGAGGCAGTAAGTTGGAAAAACAAACATTTGACAGGAAATATTCCCTTAAAAAGATTGAAAATCTGTTGAAACCCCTCCCCAGTGCATATTTTCCTATTTTTTGTTTGTCTTTTCCATGTCAGACCTTTCACTGCCTTTGGTTCAGGGCTTGTTATGCTACCTTTCTAGGAACTAAGCATTTTCAACAAAAACAGAGCTATTTTCTTCCTCTGTTTTGTTAGGAGAGCTCTTTTCCAGGATGAAAGGCTCAATGGAAATTTTCTTCTCAATCAAGTACCCGTATTTTATGGTAAATTAATACCTGCTTGTATGTTCCTTGTAGGTATTTATATAATCTCTACCAACAAAGGATTTGGGCTATTTTTCCTGCTTTGAGCTTTGTGCACGTAGATATTTCTGCTCGGGGATTAAAATAGCTAGGTGAAACTTCCTGCGAGGTTGAGGTTGAAGAGGAATGTTACCCTGGCAGAGGGTCCATCAGGAGCCTGACCCTCAGCAGATGGTTTTGCTCAGAAAAGTTGACCGTGTTCAGGCAGAGCCAGCGATCGCTTCCAGCTTGTGGAGCCTCCCTCGTGCCATAGCTTCTTGCCCTTTTTTTAACTCATTTTTCTAAAATGGAACAAAACAGGTGTGTGGCAGAATTGGCCGAGCTTTGGGAAGGTTTACGTGCAGAAGTGTGGCCATGCAGACATAAAAACCTGCATCGCGGCCATTTGCTGTGGCGTCACAGCATCCCTGGGCATCAACGTAAATCCATTCAATATGCTTCTCGCTTCCCAGCCGTATAAAGTTGTTGGAAAATGAAGTAAAAAATGCTGCCTTGATTTCTAGTAACTTTACTCTGCGGGAACCAATTTGGAAGCATTTGAGTGCAGATTTGCAGGAGGATCCAAGTACGAGTGCTGCAAGGTCTCCAGCAGTACGTTTCCTCTTAAATACTGTAATTGGAGCCCTGAAATTTCTTTAAGCACTTTATTTTAGAAATAGCTGAGGTTTTGGAATGAAGTCATATAAAGTTACGGCAGCACTTCACAATTTTAGGAGACTTTTAGGCTGCCAAATTGGAGCCACCATGTCGGTATGCATGGAGCCTCTTCCTCGGTGCAGCAGCAATCATGCCGCCAAACTGCAGGCTCTAAATCACAGCTATTGGCTAGAGCAGCGGAAAATGAGAATACAGGTTTTTATGACCTTTTGCGAACAGGACTATGAACCTGTCACTTGTGAAGTTTTACAAAACATCCCCTTAAGAAAGGGAGTTGCGCTGGTGACGTTTTATGTGAGCAGATATCATTAGCAAACTGCTGCTGGTGGCTTGTGGAAAATTCTCACCATGTTATACGTAGAACTGAATTTCACAGGTGTTGTTGGCTTTTTCCCCCTTACAACTTCCTCTCTTATTACTTAGGTGTAAGCACGGGAAAGCAGGGCGTGAGGAGCTGGATGTTTGTTCTTCTCCTTATCCCACCCTGGAAGTTACCACTTCGTGATTCTTTTCTGGGTGTTACCTTTAACTGCTGTTTTCCTTTTCTTTTTATTCTTTTTTTTCTGATGGAAAACTATTACTTGCTTAATCATTTCTCCTAACTTGGGCACCCCACCCACCGCTGCAGGCCGAAACTCACGCTCGGGACTAGAATTGACATCAGCTCCCTGGGAGGTATCAGGGCAGATCTCAGCACCAAAGAATGTTTTCATGTCTTTGGGTAAAAACAAAGCAAAGCCTTCATATTCAGCTGTCATTTGTATTTCTTGCAATCATTTAAGGTCTTCATAAATTGACAAACCCCCCATGAAACCAAGGCTCTGTTGACAGAAAACAAATGAATCAAATGTATCAGTTGCATCCTTTGGTTGGGCTTCATGGGGAACAGAACAGCAAATAAATGCAGTGAAGACCCAGGCTCACGTGTGAGCTCCCTCCCGCAGGTGTATTTGTATCCAGAGGGAATTTTTTTCTCTGTAGGATGGGAAAGCCAAAAATCAAATCTGAGAGAAAGAATCAGCAGCTGAAATATGTTTTTAATAAAGCAAAAAAGCAAAGATACCCTTTCAACCCGAAGGATCATTTTGACTCTATCTTTCTATTTGTAAATGCATTTAGGTCTCTAATGACTTTGCAAGCCTATGTGCAGCTATAAATCTGTGTCCTCAATGTACTCCACTAGCAGACTTGGTTTTCCCGCTATGCCATGGCTTTTGGCAAACATTATGCTGTTTTGCCTTCCCTGTAGTTCATATCCCAGTAGTGCATAGGGGAGCATTTTAGTTCAGAGCAGTAGCACAGTTTTAAGGCAGATCTGTCTATTACCCTCACTTACAGCATGCCGGTTTGGTTCACAGCATGTCCTTGGAGCAGGTATCCTAAATTTCCTTTACAGGAAACAAAACCTGGTGCTCCATTTCAGATGTGCACCAAACGCACTCCCCGAGAGACCAAAGAGTATGAACCAGTCCTGCGGGCGTCTCCATCCACATATGTAGCGAGGCTGATGGGCTCATGGGCCACCCTGAACCCTCCCCCTAAAATTTTACACAGTTGTGGTGCTGATGGTTTTAACCTACTCCTCCTGTTGCACCAAATTACTTGCGTGTGTGGATGTAACCTCTGATGTCCAGGTTGGTCTTTCCAGCACAGTAAGTGAAGAAGGGGAGGAAAAAGAAAAAAAAAAAAAAAAAGCCCACCATGTGTCATGCCTCATCTGTTTTTATAAGGCAAAAGTGTCTCCCCATATGTGCTGTTCAAATTTTTGGGTATTATTATGAGGATAAATATAGTGAAGCATTTAGAACCAGGCAAGGTATTTAGCTGGAAGAGCCTTCCCTCTCTCCCAGGTGGCATCAGGCCAATGAGCTGTCAAAGGAAAATGAAATGTATCAGCATTTCATAACCAAAACTCTTCAGAACTTTTGTTGCAAGAAAATAATTAGGGTAATCCAACATTGCAGTCTTGATCCAGGATATACGCCCTGTGTCTGGCTGGCTGGCTGCAGCACTGGAATTTGACAGAACTAAATTTACGATCCAGTTTACACATCCTCTTAGTGTTTATATATGGGAAGCTTTAAGCAATGTAGCTTAAATTTTTTTTTTTATTGATGAAAATTTCTGGTGGCTGGGTTACCCATGGTGGACGAAGTCAAGTCTGAATTACACTTGACATCTTTAAGAGGAGCCAGGAAGGTGCCTCACCACATTGTAATATTTCTGAAGTATTGTATTTCATGTTAGTGTTGTGGTTGATATTATGTGCATCTCTTTTTCCTTTGTTCACAGCATTTGCTTTGATGGTCCAAGAAAAATGGTAAGAATATATTTCTGTAATGATACAAGTGACTTCAGGAACTTGTAAAGCCTTTTTTTAAAAAAGAGAAAAACATACTCGACTCTGACACCCCATCTCTCCTTTTCAAGAAAAAAACCAAGCCTTTTTCTGTATATGTCAGATTTAGAATGCTAAGATATCTGTCCCTCGAGGGTCAGAAGCCTATGTCTCCTTGTAATCAGAATGATGTTTTTCTGGCTTTGTAAAGGTAAAAAGCCCCCTTTCTAGGTTTTGGTGGGTTCCAGCATGCTTCATGTTGTTTTTTCTAAACTGAGGGCAGATTCCCTGGGAAAATGTTGTTTAAAATGAGCAAACCAGCTGGCGAAGCTGCACAGCGGTGTGGAGGGTCCTTGCAAGGTGCTGGTGGGAACAGCGGAGGTGTGTGTTAAGTACAGTCTATGTTCATTGCTTGTGTGATACAGCTCTGAGCTGCTGTGGTACGGTTTGGTCAGATTAGCTCAGATCGCTTGTCTCAAATGAGATTTATCTCATTTCGTAGTCTCAGACTCTGGCTCTGATCTTAAACCCACTGGGAGGGTTCCTCCTGAGACCAAACTATCCAACGTGCTTTAAGATATCTATGTTAGCATGGGATCAGGCACATATGTAAGGTGTTGACTATAATAGAGGAGCCCAACTGACTTGTTCAGAGCAGAGGCACAAATTTTGGATGATGGGTATTGGGTGAGGAAAGTTTCTCCTTCTCCCACCTGCTGCTGGCGATGTTTGAGAGTGACCCTCTGCTTCTCATAGCTGGACACTTTTCACAGACTCTTCTGAGTCTTCCTCCCATGATTTATATGTTAACTTTGTCCAGGATGTCCCAATGTTGGCCCAAAGGTCTTCCTCCAGTTCTGTGTATTTCAGCAGAATTTAGCCCCCATCAAGCTTAATCTCTTAACAACCTTGCTAAGTCATTCACACATTAACTCGGCTCCTCCTTCAACATAAATCTCATGTCCAGCTTCTACCAGAGGGTCAGGGGGAAGGAGCACAGTGCACTCATTTAAAATGATCAAATGCCCTTGGGCTGGGGCTTTTCATCCTGCTGTGGTCCCGGGAAGCACTACACAAAGAAATGTGCAGTCCTTCTGTGTGAGGCTGCAGTTGCAGTGATGGTTTGGGGAACCCATTGGGATGTGTCTTCAGATACGGAGTCTGGCTGCCCATCAGCCAAAGCACATCTTTGGACACTACGTGGAGAGTATTACACTGTTTCACATTCTTTAGACCCTTAAAAAGGTCTTTAGACCCTTTGTTGTTGTTTTTTCCTTAGTTATTTCTTCCTTCTAGTGGCCTGTATCTTCAGTGCTTGTCAAATACAGAACAGGGCTAGTTTTTCCTGACTGAAACCCTCAGTTGGTTATATCTATTCCAAAAAAATGTAGCATATAAGGCTTAGGAGCTAGGCCTGGTGGAAGGACGTTGTTTCCGCTCTGCGAGATGTCTTTAGACATTAAACAAGGCTTCAGAGTTGGAAAGAAAATGCAGTATTTTAAAATGCACAGAATAGCGAGGATCAAAAAAAAATAATTTGGATATAATGAATCGTTGAGTATGTATAAACAAATGGTATTGAGTAAAATAAATAGAAATATAATTCAATTAATATACATGTCTAAATAAAATGACAAAATTGAAACACAGCTACTCTGTTCTTATTGAACAGACATGTTTTGACAGTATTGAAATGAAAAAGCAGAAACAATTATCTTGGAATTTTAACCATTATGTTTTTGCTGAAAATTATATATTCCATTGAATTACTCCTATTTTGGTGAAGGTGGATTTTGCAGTGGATAATGATACTTGTTGAAAAAAATGTCAAAAACGTTAGTAGGATTTTAAGCGTTTTTGGCATGTTAAAGATCTGCCATAGGTAGAATAAACCTGTGCAGGATAACCAGTGAGCCTCTGCCATTGTAAAACATGAAATACAGTTATTATACCATCAGTATCTTCTCAGGTATCAAAAGTGTTGGACCTAAATTAAGATTTGGCCAAATATTTGTGTTGTGGATAAAGATCAAGATTTCTCACCTGTTTCTTTAATAATGTCCTTAATTGCAGAAGAAGTTTAAACATGTTGTGAAGTCCAGCCCTTTCTCAGTAAAGAATGTAATGAGACACTTAGTCTGCCCTAGCTACCTAAAGATGTGGTAGCTGCTTTGCGGGGTCTGTCTTAGCTGCCTAAAGATGCGGTAGTTATCAGGGTTTTCAGAAGCACAGCGGTGATCTTGCTCTAGGTGTATCTGTATCCCTGGGTATCTGAATGTTTTTAAGATCTACTCCTTGTAAATGGACGAAGGGACACTTCCCTGACTCTCACTGATATTGGACATATTTTACCTTAGATCTGAACTTTGTGTGATCTGAAATTCATACCTGATTCTGAAAACAATTTTTGAACTGAATAAATCAGGTCGCATTTTGAATTTCCAAGTGCACCCCGTGCTGGGTGAGCTCTGGGAAGGGACAGCAGTTAGCAACATGTTTCAGCTCACCTTCCCCATCAGTTCTGGAAACAAAAGGGTTTCTGAGCTCCAGTGGTTAAGCCTGGAAATAATCTGACTGACAGTTCCTCAGTGAGCTGCCAGTGGGAAACCTTGCTGTGTTAATACGATGGGTATTTCTTTCTTTTAAGCTTGACTTTCATAGGATCAATTAATGATAGCGAGTTAGAAAACTAGTTGTTTTACGAAGTCAATAAATGGTGCCAGTGTTGAATGATTTTGTTACAAACCTCTCATTACTGGGCTGAGCAAACAACGCAGCTTCCAGTCCTGACGTTTATTGGCAGCAGGGACCCATGGATAACCCAGTATATTTTCTCCTAATGTGAAAGAGGTGTAAATAAAACATCGGGAACGTACAAAACGATGCAGGCACAATAAGTTTGATTAACTCAACTCAAGGCATCTTTTGAATGGAATATAATAAATTAAAGCTCTGATTGCATTCAATGCCATTTGCCTTTCACGGCCACTCATTTCAGGAAAGAACAGTGGGAGGACTCCGACACGTGGAGGTGTTTATGTGCATGCACCATTCACGCTGCTGATTTTCATGGGACTGCCACCTATGCAAGTTAAGTGTGTATGCCAATTTGTACAGGTTCTGTTTTACTCATTAGAAACAAACATTAGTAGTAAGTGCATGCTGGTGGTGCAGTCCAGGAGATGACACATCCATTGCCTCTTGCATCTTGCAAGTCATTGCAAGGTATGGTGCCAGTGTGTGACATCGAGTGAATCTATCCAGGGCAAGGTGTGCCCTGCCAGGGAGAAAAGCTTTTTATCATCTCAGAAACTTCTTGCCGGTAAGTGCTTCCTCTGCTCTGTGACCCGAGGTCTGGAGGGAGAGCGGTTGGGTGGGCTCGGTCAAGGCACTCCACTGATGTTGCAGGGTTTTTGTCCTGTAAAAACAGTGAGGCCATAGTAAGTAGGAGACTGATAACCTTTTTCTCAGAGAGGAAGGGTCTGCTCCAGTGTTAAATGTCCTTAAGGGGATCTTACCTGCATGTTTTCACACTGCAGCTTTTAAATTGTGCTCCTACAATTGCATTGAATATACCCATCTCTGAAGCCCTTTATTAGCTTTCCTTTAGCTCACTGCCATGGAGGCTGTGATACGGACCTGCTTTCTGCCAGCACAAAGGCACCTGTAACTGCAAGGTGAGCGTGCCATAAATACCTGCAATACATCTTCAGAACAGTGCTTTCGTCCCTAGTTCAGGAGATCTGGTGGTGGAGTTTTTAGATTTTTCCTGATCAGTATTAGAAAAGGTCCTGTTGCCTGTGTTACATGAAAAGTAGTATTTCAAGGCTACTTTTGAAGTCTTAAGGTCTTCCTAAATAGTACTGATAGTGCTACATATTTTAAAACATAGCATAAAAACCTACAGGTAAAATAATCAACTTGATCAGTAGCAAAAATCCACCCACTTCAGTCAGGGGACTGAAGGTTTTTGTAGTCTCAATCGTTATGCTCTCCTGTTGTCATCTCTCCACAGCCCTCTGGGGATTGAATTCCTGTTTCCTTCAGTTTAACAGATAGACAATCCTGTGCATCTTGTCACTTTTTGCATGCTGGCTGGTGATGTGCTTTGTGATGTATATGAAAATGCTTAAATAAAAAGAAAAAAGTCTCTGTACATAGGCATTAATTGCTATCAGATCCTCACAGTTTGAACCAAGTTGTGCCTGAACAGGCACGCATTTGTTTGCTCTGCTTAGGCACTAGTGAGATGCTTTGGTTTCTGTCATTAATAGCAAAGGAAAATGGTTGGTTTAACTGGGGGAAAAAGGAACAGTGGAGGATGAAGGTCCAAGAGCACTTGCCAAATTTCTTTCAACCAAATCGGCTGCCAGTGTGTAGTGTGAATGAAGAAAATTGAGAACGGCAGCTAAGGCTTAACTAATGCAATCCTGTTTGGGGCTGCAAACAAAGACTTTGGCCTCTGTTCACAGGGTCCGACCTTCCTGTTGTGGATTGAAAGCTAAAATGATTACGGGATTCAGTTTGACCAAGAAGGTACCAGGAAGGGGAGATGGAAGCAGAAACCCTGGCCAGGCGTTCTGAGAGGACGTTTTGTTTGATGCTGGAAAAACAAAAAGCTCTGTCTTCATCTGCAGGTGTAATTTATAAGCAGACTGAACAAAATCCTTCAGGATTTCGGTAGGCGATGGTGTCCATCTGATGCCACGGGCATGCTGGGCTGTTAAATAATCCCCAGCCCTGACAGCCTCGGGATTTATTAGCCATTGTCACAACTTGCCTCCAACTCTGTCTCTCAGGGGCATCTTTTTCCCATTAGCAGTTATTCATATGAAGAGCTCTTGGGTCTCGTCCAGTATTAGCTCTTCGTTTTCTCTTTTGTTGCATGCCCAAGGAAAGGCTCTCCAAGAGGGGTCGGTCTTTGCTGTATTCACAGGCCACTCTTGGCTGATTTGCTTGGAAATACAAAAGCAAGCCCATCTGTTCCCTTAAAGCAAGTGATAGTAAAATCGGCTGCCGCAGCAAAGATAAAATAAAACTAACTGGGGGTCTGCGGCGTGCAGGTATGAGCACACACCTGCAAACGTGCTTGTGTAGCCTCCCGGTGATGGTCAGACCATCCCAAAATCTGCTGAGACAGAGGTGGGGGGGGAAAGAGGTAGAAATAATTTTCTGGGCATGCCCCAAAGCCAGACAGGCTGTGCCATGTGTGTCCAAGCAGGGGTACTCACATGTTCATTAACATTAGAGGTGCTCTGGCAACGGGGCTGGACTCAATTCTGGTGTTGGGTCTGAAACAGCGATGTGGCTGACCTGAATGAATGTAGGAGTTGGTTTTGGCAAAACATGTCCAGTTTTTGAGTGCTTTTCTACCCTCATTTTTTTTAACAAGGCTAAGAAAGTCAGAAAATCTGGAAGTGTTTTAGAGTATTGCTCATAAAAACTGTTTTAAGAGGCTTATGACTAAATGCAAAAGCAATTAATAGAGGGAATGTGTGTTGGGTCCTCTAAGCAAAGCCTAAAATTGTCAAGTGTGGTGGCACTTAAAACATTAAAACCAGCTTTCTCTTTTTTACTTTAAACTTTCAACAAGATGTTATGTAGTACACTACTGTCATATTCATTGGGTGTCTTTTAATGCTGTGTATGTGAGGTATTGGGGAGGTACAGGCAGTCTATACTTTGGTATTCTATTAATAATGTTGAGAAAGTAGTTTGCTTATCTAATGACAGCAAACTGCTACTTTAGCAGCATTTAAGTGACAGGGTCATCCCCGCTTAGTTAGGGGGTGAGCAGTCAGCCCATCTGCAGTTGTCTCCGTACTTGAGGAGGTCCTTCTGTGGATCTACCTGCATTGGGGTTGATGTTCCTGGATTGTGCACTGAGCTCTGTGGCATGGCTGGGTATTAGCTGGGATGGCGTCTCCTTCAACAGAAAGCATTAGGAAAGAATAATTACCCTGTACACGGTGAGGGAGTAACTACTAGTAAGCAAAAGTTATAAATAGAAGACATCTTGGCTGCAAGCGAGTAGTGAAAATCCATCTGCATATTTAGCGATACAGCATTATGTTCAGGAAAGACGAAACATCTTCTCTTGCTGGCTTTTTGCCCTAAAACACACTGTTTATGTGGGCTGCCATGCTGCACTCCAGCTTCACAACTGTTGCAGTTGTCTCCAGCAGCTAGGAGACCCCCATTGCATTCCTGCAAAAACATCAAGGGAAACAACTTCAGTTTTGCAGGAGAACAGACCCGCAGCTTCAGTGGTCAGACAAAAGACTTGAACACTTTTTGACTTAAAAGTGCCAGTGCAGGTATCCAGTGCTCACCCAGGCTGTTCCTCTGTGGTGGCCCTGCCTGTGTTGGGGGGACTCTTCTTGAGAAGAAAGCCCTGTGTCAAGATCTCAACGGTGGGGGTTTGCGGTGTTTTCCTTTATTTTTCTTTTTTTTTTTTTTTTAAGAAAACTGACATTTTCCAGTGGGAAAGCATACCTTTTTCCCTCCAGAATGTTTTCCTTTTAAAATCAAAACAGAAGCAAAATGAAATCTGTTTTGATGGGGAGCGGGGAAGAGAAGTATTGGCTGACTGTATGCATGCTATTTTTGGTTTAACTCATGGAAGATGAGTTTCTGGGAGTCTCGTTAGAAGCCCTGTGCATCATAGGAGGCTCCCTGGTAGAAGAGAAAGTGAATGGCAGACAGACCCTGAGCGCCTGTTCAGGGTGAAGGCAATTGATAGAGAGTTGAAACCAAGAGAGAACACTCTTGGGTCCTTTCCTCAAGGAGGAGGGAAGAGCAATGGGTGGAGGCTTCTTCAAGATATACCCAAATTCTTTCTGAGAAAAAGAGGCAAGGCTTTACTTCAAATTGAGTAGTTACGGGGTGCTTTTTTTGCTGGTTGCTGTTTCTTTTGAATTTTCTTGGCATTTTTAAGAACTAAAAATGTAAAAAGCTTCAAATTTACACTTGTTCTTTTTCTTCAACGTTTCCCTTTCATCATTTTCCCAGAGTTAAAATTAAGAAAGAAATGTTAATAGTGAGAAACACTAAAAAAAAACAAAACAGTATTATTTTTCCATGTAGAAAAACACAGAAAATTCTCTTTAATACCCCCTTGCTTTCCAAGATAGGATTGCAAAAAACTACTCAGCATTTCTTAGTGCGCGCCCTCCCCATCATCCTTTCCATGATATCACTGTACTTAGGAATAGCGTGGAACCTTTTCATTGCATTAAATGTTTCCTGATGGGTCTTGGAAATGAGGTGTTTGTTTAACTATACTATACTTCCTTCATTTGCTAATTGCTTGTTTTTTTCGGTATGACTGAAGATCTAGGTTTTAAATAGTTGGTAAATACATGCATGCACGTGCACGCACACACAGATGCTAGCATGCCAATCTGCTTTCTACACGCTTGCCTTTTTAATGCTTTTTTTTGTTGTTGTTTGAAAAATCATGTAAGCATAATAGGGATAATTAGCTTTGACTATGAGCAAATCTGGCAATAAAACACATTAGCTACAGCTTTAAATCAACATCTCAGTCTGCAGCCTTGACTTAACTCATAGTCCCGGTAAAATCTAATTAAAACTGAAATGATCATCTAGGCATTTGATTTTAATTGCATGTGCATGCGTGTGTCTATGTGTAAGTTTGGCTGTTTGGCCTGTGCAGCTGATTTTCTTGAAGTAGCTGAATTTGCTGAGAGCTGCTTTGACCCTTACGCTACAATGACAGGGAAAAGACAAAAACTTGAGAGACATGGATATTAAGTTCAAAGCCTGCTAATGGTGTTTTGAAAAAATACTCCTATAGGTAGCATATCTGAGTTGCATTATTAGATACCTAAGAATATTAGTTATGCATTGGCTTAGACTTGCAGAAATCAGGAGTATATTTTAAAGTCTACATTCCTAGAGCAAGAAAAATATGCCAGAAACTCAAGCTGAAATGTATAATAACGGGGCCTCAGCTTTCTACCCTTGAAAGAAGAGCTCTGGGTTGACTTCAGCCATGAAAAGACATTTCTCATGCAGATTAAATCTGTTCACGTGGGGAATTTGCAGAGAATTACGAATGCGTGCTAAATTCACGCTCTGACTTACTCGGCACTAATTTCACCTTGTAGACCAGTCTTTTATCTCAGTAAAAGCCGATAGGAGTCAGGCGCGGAACCCCCTTATGCCATTTCGAAAGCCTTGCTGGGCATCTGTCGGCACCCCCATGTATCTGATGCCTTTGGAAACATGACCTTAGGTGCTTGCCTCCTGTAAATGTGTGTGTGCTGCTGCTCATTTATTCTGACTGAGAATGTGACCTCAGGTCTCTAATAATAAACACCAAGAGAACAAAAAAACAATGCAAGATGTCTTGTGTACTTTCAGAAGAAGAAAGTCTAACACTTTTCATGCAAGCCCTTTGTGATCAGGGGATGTCTTTGGGAGTCTAATGCATCCTTGGGAACCTCCTGGGCTATTTCTGGACACCCTGAAAACAGAGTAGGCTTACACAGCTCCCATGCTTGGGATTTATGCAAAACGCAGCTTAAAACTGAAAGCAAGGACATAGCTGCTTTGGGGGGACATCATCGCATTTAAGTGAGGCTGATGTTGATGAGCATTATTCCCATTTTATTTCCCAGTGCCATGCGAAATAAAGCAGAAGGAGCTAGGAAATTTTCATGTGTTTGGAAAAACCAGTGATGCAGTATTTTAATGTGTGGTATCTACAACTGGCTGGGTGCACCCTGAGTTGTACAAGGTGTCGGAGTTGAGGCAGTTCTGCAAAATGCGAAAACCCCCCTCTTGATTTAAATGGCCACAGTGATTGAATATGGATTTGAACTCAGACCAACTGAAGGGTACTCCTCTGATGTTTTTGCAGATTCGGGATGATAGTTTATAGGAGCGTAGCAACTGTTCTGCTGTCAGCAATGGCTTCAGATGGAGCGTGGCAGAGTGAGCAGAGTATTTGGTAAAGGGAAGAGCTCTGGGCTCTGCTCCCAGCTACATGGAGGTCGTGCTGCAGTAACAAACCTGACACCAAATGCAAGGTGGCTTTTGTTTGGTGTGGTGTGGTTTGTTTTGTTTTTTATTCGTATGAGGTGCTCAGTACCACTTGGAGTGTTCTTTTTTTACATTCAGAGCTGCTGCACGGTCTGCCTCATGCTTGTTTGGCAATGCCAGTCCCTGTCCCCTTGCTGCCAGGCTGAGTGGCCTTGTTGAGCTTGTAATGTCATTTTACAAATTTATCAGACATCAGTAGCATGTTGCCCTTCCTAGCTGAGGGTGTCTGGGCTTTCACATCTTGCTGACTTCAGGGCAACCTCCAATCAAGATGATTTAGCTTTAGGTCTGCTGGTGGATGCGAGACCTCGCCATTGACTAATTTGGCCAAGCAAATGGGGTTGGCATGTTGCTCGAAGACAAAGTGTTGATCTTAGACCATGGTCCTCACTTCGCTTGACCAAGGGTAGGTAGGGAAGTTCAGCTTAAATTAAGGGATGAGATAAGGTTGGGTATGGGGTATGCCAATCTGAACCCTGGAGTTGGTCCACGGTGCTGCAGAATAGGTGTTGTAAGAAGATGGGCGTTGACAGGCATGGGGAGAGTTAGCTTTTAGAGTTAATTTACCAGAGCAAACTGTTCGGAACATTTCAGCTGATGGTGCACAGTGTTCCCCAAAGAAACGGTAACTCCGTGCCTAAAGCCAGCTTCAGTGCGAATGCTAATGATTAATGCGTGGAGAGATCCCAGTGGTCTTGGAAGCAATATAGTTAAGTAAAAGGCAATGGGTTGGATAAAAGGTCTTAAATCAGACTAATGTTGGCAAATGTCACTTGAAAGAGAGGGATTTTGGAGCGGAAAAAAAAAAAAAAAGAAAAATGGAGAGTAATTTAAGAATAAATTCAAAGGAAGGAAAGCAGACATCCCCACAAACTAATAAAATCTCTGCAAATGAGAAAATGAGCCTGCTCAGATTGAAATTTAATCACAGAAAGGATTTTATTGTAACAAGGAGAATTACAATTACCATTCAAAAAAGGAGAGTTTTTTCTGCCTCTCAGCTGGCATGCGGCTGCTGGAGCCCGGTGCTGAGCAGGAGGGACGGTGTTGGGGAGGGAAGGGCGGACCACAGCAGTTGTCCTACCAGTAATTAATATAGTCTCTGCCAAAAACTAAACCAGATTCATTTAGAGAGGCAGTTGTGAACATTTCATGTGCAAGTACGATGAAAGCATTGCTCTAGCAGCAAGCATCTGTCTTCCCCAGTGGTGCAGTGCTGCCCGGGGATGCTCCCTCTGGGGTCTTCATGGTGCTCCTCTACCTGAGCTCGTACCGAGGCATGGCCTGGGGGGGGACTTTGGGGTGTTGGGAACCCTTCTGGGTTTGTGCCACAACTGTAGTTATACTTCAGAGTCATATAAGGCCACCCAGAAGGTCAATAAAAGCCAAAATGAAGTGAAATACACATACAGAAGTATTTCAGTGGCCAATGAAAGAGTACAAGTGTGCACACCTTGTATTTTCTTTTGAAAATTAGTGGGTGTTGGTATTTTTGTTCCAAGAGAAAAGTCAGAGGAGAAACGATGACAAAAATCCCACCTGTTGTTTGTAGTTCAGCAGTACAAATCCTTTCAGGAGCAGGCTGACCATGCAGTTGGACTTTTAGTTTTATTTAGAAACAATTACAGCCGCCTCAGAGCTCAAAATATGTCTATAGCTTCTCTTTAACGAGTCAATATTTTCTCTGCTGTTCCCCTGCTGAATAGGTTGTTGTTTCCTTCCATATTTTTGTTACAGATGCAATTCAGGCTGGGTTGGTTTGATTGATATGTTCTGTTTCTTTTCTCTATTTATGGTATCGAGCTCCTGGAGTCTCCACTGACTTCATTAGAGTGTTTTGGAAAATAAGTATCCTCAGCATTATTTTCTCTCCCTGTCCTAGTAAGGGGGGAAAAAAAAATACAATAGAAAAGCACACTGAAGCATACTTTAAAAGAAAAAAAAAAAAAAGCAAACCAAGCCAGGTAGTTTGTGCATACAGTAGAGTGGGGAATGATACTGACAGCATTTAACAAGTTCCCTTTTTAGTATTCTATCAACTGCAAGGTTTTTAAAAGAAATTAAGGTTAACATAATATTTGGCAGCTTTTACCACATTTAAAATTGTTGCTGAAGTGCTGGGTGGGCAAAACTCACATTCTGCTTCCTTAATTTGGTTTCTTAATAATTATTTTACATCCACTTCTCTCCTGCTGAATTTTAGAAACATTATTCTCTTCATCTCGAATGCTCTTGTGACTGATCTTGTCAGGGGAGGGGATGCATTTCAAATGGCAGGGAGTGAGCGTTAGCGTGCGGCTGTGGCAGCCACCCGACACGGTGCGAGATAGGAAATAAATTAGGATTATCACTATCAAAATACACGCGGTCCTGCATCGATGGGTGCTCCGAGTCCTTCCCTGAATGCAGTGGGTTACCAGTGGGCTGCCAGTGGGTTGTCTGAAGAAGGTCCCATTAACCTTTAAAAAGAAGACTTTAATGGGAATATATGCCTTTGCGTCAGCACTGGCAGAGTTAATAAGATAAGGTTTTAAAAAAAAAAAAAAATAAAAATTAAAACTCTTTATTTGGCCAGAATATGCAGTGTAGACACAGCCCGTGCTACGTCTCCGGCTCTCTGTGCCAGCAGAGGCATTTGGCTAGTGGGAATTAAGCAAAGAATTGTGCAAACATTGGGGAGAGTCACTGAAATTATTCAGCAGTCATTTTTTTGCTACTTTAGGATTAATTTGTAAATTTGCTCTTGACAATCATTTGTAAAATAACCATAACCCTGAAACATTTCAGGTCACAGCGAGATAGTGGTTTAAACACGTTGAGCCTGGTAAAATGAAAAGTCAATCAGAATAGAAATATGACTTCTGTAGTATTTTATATTGTTTTGAAAAGGATGGTTTCAGTGAATTAAAAAAGAGAAGTGAGTCCCTGACCTTTTACATCTGTGTCTAGTGCTGTTGCAGTCACAGTGAGCTGTACTTCTAGGAACTCTCTGAGAACATAAATACTTAATTTTTTGGGGGGTTTTCTTTAATATTTGGAAATACTGTCTTTTTTTTTTTAATTATCTCAACTATTAAACAAAGAGCGGTGAAACATGATTTTATACTGTGTATTTTTTACAGCAGAGCATTTAAACCAGACCGTTGAATAATTTCATGCTGCATTAAGTTCAGTAAGATCTTTTCGTATGCATCATTTTTAGTGCTTCCTATATCTTCGGCCATAAGCTTTTTAATTACCATGTGAAGAAATGTAAAATGAAATTTAATAAGAAATAATTTTTTGGTCGTTTGGCTTCATCTGATGCAGTGTTTTTCAGATGATGGAGTTGACATTGCTTGCATGTTTTGTTTGGAAATCACTGGGTTGCCTTAGAGTAGCTCTACCCATCGCTCACCAAAGGCTTCAAAAGCGGCTGCTGTGTGACGAGGAGAGGTTTTATTAGGGCAGAAAGTTCAGCCTCTGGAACCAGAAGAGTGCTTGTAATTCCAGCGCTCGTAGCAATTTGTTAAATCTCTAGGATTTGGGAACGAACACCTTAACGGCGCGGGGAGTGCATGGGTTTGGGGTTGTCTCGCCCACCCTGTCCTCGGTCTGGGGCTCGTGCCTGTAGCCCAGGCTGGGTTTCCTCTGCAGCGGGCAATGCTTTCCTTATCCCATGATGATTTTTGGCTTTCAAAGACCTTTTCATCTTCACTGTGGTTTTGACCAGGCATTGTGGTATTGAAATTACGGGCTTTCTCTAACAAAGTTTTCCTCAAGCCCAGTGTGGTTGGGTTTTGAGGAATCAGCATTTTCAGCAAAGGAAAAAGAAAATGTTTTGTCAAAAAAGATTCCTGTCTTGGTCTAATTTAGAGCTGCGGGCTTAAGCTGGGCAGTCCTGGGACGCTTTTCTTG
Source organism: Nipponia nippon (assembly GCF_047370975.1). Lineage (NCBI taxonomy): Eukaryota > Metazoa > Chordata > Aves > Pelecaniformes > Threskiornithidae > Nipponia > Nipponia nippon. The sequence goes on from NW_028262369.1 coordinate 61,661,145, forward strand.
GAGGTGTTTTTTTTAGATTAGACCCTTACATAGATACTTAGAGTTACATTTCTAATGTTGACATTCCTGCAACCTTTATGAATACAAATAATGTGCTTATAAATTCAACAAAAGGGAAACAAGAAAATAAAAGCCAATGAGCCTGTCATGTCTTGGAGAGAAAAAGGAAAACAAAAGGTGAACTGAAGACCTGGTTTTCCTCTAGCTCTGAGCTGCATGTCTCCTTATGCCCATTTCCACAGCTCTCCCAGCACCCACGAGTGAAAGCCTCTTCCCCAGGAGCTGCTTTCTAAAGAGCAAAGGAGAGATGCCCTGAGATTCACCTACATATGTGTTAGTGGAGGATTAGGGCTCTGACTTGGTATTTTGCCATCAAATAGCTTCCACCCCATTTTAAAGACTTCTAACTTGATAGTTATCCACTTTTAAAATTATTTTTTAATGTATCCATTTTTAAATGGTAATAATTTGAATGATTACCCATTTTTGTTAATTTATCCGATTTTTAAAATCAGCCCAACAATACTGAGATTTACATGTGTATCACTGATAAACACTACCTGTTTAAGAACCCAAGCTGCTGTTACATCTGGAAAGCCTTTTCTTTTTATGAATTTTGGTCTTGCAGATCACGTGTACTTTTGGGATCCAAGTTTAACTTGGATCTTGAATTTGCAAAGCCTTATTGTGGCCTTCAATCCTGCAGATGGTCTGACATGTTCTAGGAATTAATCTGTGAGGATGGGTCCTTTTCAAAGTCAAAGGTACTGTGTAGGTGAGCAAGCCTCACCAGGTCTATCAGAGTTCCTTGGGAATGGACCTAAAGTTTTGCAGATTGTCACAGTTGAAGGTGCACACAGACGGCTCCCCTGTGGCCTAATTGCATTTTTAATTGGATGATAGCAAAGGGCTCTCATTTTAGCAATGCATTTGCTAACTGCTGGGTGTTGTGGCTGAATTGATGAAGAAATAAAATCTGAAAGAGGAAGATCTTCCCCAGGCTGAAACTGATGCTGGTTTGGTGTTAAATCCAGATCTGAGTTGCCAGGCCTGGAAAAATGAAATGAAAACTAGAATATTCTCATTGCTTTGTTTTCTTTGGGATCTGTGAAAGCATTTTGTCAGACACACTGACCGAAAGACTTGTGGGCTGCGGGGGGTACATGCGTTTGTTTTAGCCCTGTCTGTGCTCTGGGACTTAACCCAATCCTAGAGGACTATAGGTGCTGCTCTGGTACTGTCCCTGTCTTGTCCTCAAATGCATATTAGAGAGGAACTTGTGGCACTAGTCATGGTTTGTCTTCTATGCTGAACATAAGCTGAAACTTGGAGGCTTGAGCTTGAAGGTGATGACCTGCAGCGTGAGAAAGCAGAACTGAACCGTGATCGTGGCTGTGGGACTGGAGGCAGGTTACCCAGTGCATTCATTTTGGGTTTCAGAGCTTCCCTTTTCCATGCTTCCCTTTTCCGTGGCTCAAAGGTCCACAGACTCTGTATGTGCCCCAGGAATGTAAGTCTCTGCCACTGGCTTTGTCTCTAGGTCATTAATGCAGTGGTTGGTTATAGACTTGGGCATGGACAGACATTGTTTTATTCCCTTTTAGTGTTGTGGGTTTTTTTTTTTTTTTTTTTTTTAATTCCAGTTCAAGTAGGCGGAATATTCCTTATTTTCCTTTATTATAAGGTAAACAAAATTACCATGATATATCTTCTCCAATTTCTGTTAGGACCACGCTTTGAAACTATAACCTATTTTTAGCTGAAAATCCTTAGAGAAAGTCTACGAAGCCAGAAAATGCTTTAGTGAGAAACTGATATGTTCAAATAAGCCTTACAGAGATAGTGCTCACCCAGCAGATGAAAATATTAAGTCTGGGGATTGTTAGGCAGAAGAGTATCTCTGAATCTCTGTTTTCTTTCTATCTAAGGTAACCTGATTATCACTGTAATGTCTTTTTGCTCTGTCAGTTAGAAAAGACAGTATCATCTGTCATTCTGTAGGAAAAAACAAAACCCCCCCAAATAATCGTAGGCAAAAGCAAATATTCCTTATTTGAGCTTTAGTTTAAAAATGAGGGTAATATTCATACAGCCAGAAGCTAATTTCTTTTTTTATATATACATATATATTTAAAAATATATAAATATATATATATACACACAAATAAAAGAAGGCACTGCTTTTTTAAAGAACATACATGGGTGCAAGGTTTATGCTCTGTACATTTTCTGCAGGAGGTATCTGGGCTGTTGGGCCATTACTTACTAAATGCTTTATCTTCTGCAGAGGGGCACTGGCGTACCGCCTGAGGGTGTCTAAGCATGTGTGTGCCAGCACATATATTTATCTTCCAGAAGTGGACTTTGACCATGCATAGGACTAAACCATTGAAGAGCACTCGGGAAATAGGAGATACTTTGCTCCACCAGCTAAGATGCCTATGAAAATAAAATTTTGTTGGGTTAGATAATAGATGAGAGGAATCCAATTATTTTTGGTTTGTCAGTCTATCCTGAGGAAACTACCAATAAGTCTATATGATGTGATAACTTACTGAGCAGAGAACCCATTGAATAAGTTAGGTTAACTAAGTTTCTCTGTCCTCAAGACAACCAAAATCAGCACTGAGTGCCTCTCCCATAACCAAGGGGTGCATTAACCGGACAGCAGGTGCATGCATGTGCACAGATTATTGTCTTCCGTGAGCATCCAGCCGGTGCCAGGTCTCTCCTGACCCTCCTGTCCTGAGCATCCCCAAGTGCTGGATGCAGTTGTGGGGTCTGGCGAGGTGTGGGGTTCTGGCTGTGCTGAGCAGCCCCTGTGGGGATGAGGATGCCCAATTCGGGACCGTGGGTTTTTGGCCAGCGTCAGTACAGCTGCTGCCCTTGCTGGCGGGGAGGGAGGACACCTGCATGCCCCTCTGAATGAAGGCAGCCTTCACTTTGGGAGAGATGCCGCTGAGGTTACCACAACAGCGCTGCCCCGTGCGGAAGCGTGAAGAAAAGGCTGATGCTTTCTGCCATGCATGCTTGGTCGCATACTAAGGAAGCGGCGGTGGGGGAATAATAAAAGGCACTGGCTCATCGGCCGGCTTCGCCGCTATTCAGAGCTGGCCCGAATTAGTAAGGCTGGTGTAATCTATTCTGCACACCACAGTAATACTGTAATGTTTCAAATGCAGGAGGGAAAATCCTGGCCCTGTTGCATTCATTCGTGGGAGCTTTTTCCAGTGAGATCAGTGGAGTTTTCATCTCTTCTGTTCAGTGTTTTGTAGAAGAGTATTTCCTCAGCATCTGAAACTGATTTTGTTGAAAGAAGAGAGCAGGGTTTTGTTTGTTTGTTTAACTATGCATGGTAAAATACATGGTGTGTTTACTGTCAGGAGCAAAATTGGGATGGCTCCTTCTTGGTCTTTTGCAGCAGTTACAGCTGTGTAAACTCCTCTGGGCGGTGCCTGCCAGAGCGAGGTGAAGCACCTAGGAAAGGCTTTGAAAATCAGAGAGGGCTCCCCTCTGCTCTCTGCTGCTGTCGTTTCCTACCAGCTGGAGGAGCCTCCTCCTGTCAGCACAGCTTCAGTGGCAAAACCCTGCTGATGTCCAGAAGCGATTGGAATGGCAGCTCCTACGGCCACATTCAGCCCAGATGGTTTCAGCTCTCTGCTCTTCTGCGTTGGCCATAAATTCACTCTTGCAGTCTCAGGGCACGCAGGTGAAATCTTCCAGCTGTGGCTGTTGCTCGCTAATGCTGTCTGAATCTGCTTTAGCCTGTTGATGGAGGGACACTTCCCATTAGATGTTTATAAATAAGAATTTAGCGCGAGTGATGTCTAGCGATTTCCTAGTAATTTCCTCAAATGCTTAATAATAGATGTGTCCCTAAATATCTTCTCTGTCTGAGCCTTAAGACTTTTAAGCTGTTACAGCTGCTTCAGGATAAGAGAGTGGTGTGTATAAAAGTGTGTGGGGTTTGGTGGGTTTGTTTGTTTGTTTTAAATAAAAAAAAAAATTATATATGTTTGCCTGGTGCTTTGTCCCATGTATTTTCCCACCCAGTGCAATTTGACGGGCAAGTAAACCACTAGACCTCTGAGACAGACCTTTTTAGGTGTTATCTGTTTTCCGAGTTATGCCTGTTCTTTCTTTGCATCACCTCAACAGAGCCAACGCATACAGAGAGCGATAATAATCATAATTAAACAAAATCTAACTTACAGGAGCTTAATAACTAAAGGATACAGTTCCCCAGGGGACAAGGCATTATAACTAGTTCTGTTTCGGCTTGGTAGTCAGTGTTGCTGGAGATATCTGTAGGCTACAGATAATAATGTCACAAATTTTGCTGGCAGGTGTGGGTCTCTCAAGACAGAAAGGAAGCTCTCTTGGCCCACATTTGAGCCTCTCTAGTCCAGAAAATGGCTTTCAGCAATACTCTGGACAAGCTTTCCCTCTTCATTCAAGCCTGAGCTTCCCGTTAAACCACCTGCCTGAATGTCTGGATGACTTACTTGAGGGAATAAAATAGTAGGGAAAAAAATTTTAAAAATAAAATAAAAAAATATATTTGTTTGACCTGACTGTGTTTTTTACCTTGCTTAGCCATATAGCAATTCCGTAGGGTGTTTCAATGAATTAATTCTTCTGATGTAATGGCATGCACGAACGTGTGAAGGTGCTCGCCAATTTGTAATGACATGCACTGATTATATCTATTTCCTGATAGGAATTCTCCCTACTTGGGAGAGTTTCTTGCCCTCTAGTTCTTACGCCAAGTCCACAGGATTTGGGAGTTGGCTGTCCTTTGAGTCTGCTCTGAGGTGGACTCGTTCCCGGACTAAATGTGATGTGTTATTTCTGGCCTCAGTTTAAAGGAAAAAAAAAAAAGTTGTCTTTCCCAACATCATGGCACTTTAGCCAAATATTTACAAGCAATTTGTAATGAATTCTAGATTAATTGACAACGTGGCATAAATTTAATATTAAAAAATATCCTATCATGTCACACTACCTTCATTTTCTTCTTTATTTCCAAGGCCTAGGTGGACTGGTAAGATTGGCAGATGCAGAGCGTGGAAGAGGTAGTTTTTGATTCAATGGATACAATGTGAATTCCTTCATGAAAAACGGTCTCCCTCATTTTAAGCTGTCAAAACAGCATTTGATTGAGGCTACAGTTAGCATAAGTGCTGTGTGATGCGGAGAGCAGCTCGAATATTCAACTCACAGCCGTTTGGGCTATGTCTTCTCCCTGGACTGCCTGTGGGGCTTCAACCAAGGATCACCTCCATCCTTCTTCCCCTCTAGTCTTGCACCAACGAGATGGCCAACTTAGGTTGGATGGGACCGTGGGAGGTCATCTGGTTCAACCCCAGGCTAATGCAGAGCCAATGTGGACATCATGTAGAATCATGGAATGGTTTGGGTTGGAAAGGACATTAAAGATCATCTAGTTCCAACCCCCCTGTCATGGGCCGGGACACCTTCCACTCGATGAGGTTCCTCAAAACCCCATCCACCTGGCCTTAAACACTTCCAGGGATGAGGCATCCACAGCTTCTCTGGGCAACCTGTTCCAGTGGCTCACCACCCTTATAGCGAAGAATTTCTTCCTTATAGCCAATCTAAATCTACCCTCTTTCAGTTTAAAGCCATTACCCCTTGTCCTGTCATTATGTGCCCTTGTAAAAAGTCCCTCTCCAGCTTTCTGGTAGGCCCCCTTCAGGTCCTGATCGGTTGTAAGGTCTCCCCAGAGCCTTCTCTTCTCCAGGCTGAACAAGCCCAACTCTCTCAGCCTGTCTTCATAGGAGAGGTGCTCCAGCTCTCTGATCATCTTCGTGGCCATCCTCTGAATTCACTCCAATTCTTATGTTGGGGGCCCCAGAGCTGGATGCAGTACTCCAGGTGGGGTCTCATGAGAGCAGAGTAGAGGGGGAGAATCGCCTCCCTTGACCTGCTGGTCACACTTCTTTTGATGCAGCTCAGGATACAGTTGGCTTTCTGGGCTGCGAGCGCATATTGCCGGGTCATACTGAGCTTCTCATCAACCAGCACCCCCAAGTCCTTCTCCTCAGGGCTGCTCTCAATCCATTCTCTGCCCAGCCTGTATTTGTCCTTGGGCTTGCCCTGACCTGTGTGCAGGACCTTGCACTTGGCCTTGTTGAACTTCATGAGGTTCGCACGGGCCCACCTCCCCAGCCTGTCAAGGTCCCTCTGGATGGCAACCCTTTCCTCCAGTGTGTTGACTGCACCACACAGCTTGGGGTCGCTGGCAAACTTGCTGAGGGTGTGCTCAGTCCCACATTGAGTTGCTCAGAGCCCTGCTGATCACAGGGTAACTCTGTGATGAAGGCAGACCTCGGGATGCGTCCGGGTCAAAATGACTCTTCAGAAACCATAACATGAACATTATTACTGCGTTGTGCTGGGTAGTTTCCTGATAAAAATTAATCTGTTTTTTATGGTCCGTCATGACTGATTGATGACTTTAGGGTTGTTGGCCAAGCCATGCAGTGAGGACCATTGAGTTGGTCCCAGACCATGCATTGGTGGTGTTAATAAGCAAAGGCACATCACCAGCTCCAACATAGCTCACCAAGGGCGTGCTTAGGTAGTGAAACATTTACAGTGTCTATTTGTGCAATTAAAAAGTAGCTGAAGGCAGAAATCCTGTACTGCTAACTCTAGTGTTTGCTGTAATATCCCAGTGATCCGTATCGGGCTTTCCTAACAGCCTGCAATGATGAACTGCTGATCCTGTCCTTTCTAAACTCTCCATAGTTAGGTCTTATGTTTACCTAAACAATTAAGCTTTGTTTTAATGTATTGCAAGCATAATCATTAGCTCCTGTGCTTTGCTAAGGAAAATGGAGTAAAGCAGAGTGTTTTCTGCTTTGTTTTTTTAATACAATTAAGTCCAGTTTGGGTGAAAGGCTGAGCCTGAGGGTCAGACTTTTCCCAAGGAAACGGGAAGGTCAGAAACTCTGAATATTGATACTTTTTTTTGTGATGCAAGTTCAGAACTGTCATGATTTGCAAGATATGGAAGTTGTTGGGAGTTTTGCTGTGTACTTCAGGAGCAGGAAAAGGAAGATCTTTTTAAGGGATGCTGGGCTAACTTTGACTCTTCCTGCAAGACTGCATTGTAAGAAGCTGTTGTGGAGTGGAGCTGTCCTGGTAGTGCTCCAGATCAGATTATACCTCAGTGTTCCCATGTCCATTTTCTCCCTGTGAACAACACTAGATTGATTAACTCATTCCCATAATTAATGAAAACCATGTATTGCTGGCGTAGTTGCTGAGATGAATTCCAGTGTGACATTTCCACAGATCTCCTACTAAGTTATCTCAGAAGGGTAAAGCTCATTTTATTGTCCATTTTGTTACCACTGCAAGTGTCTTAATCTTACTAGCTTGTGTCATCCACAAGATTTGCTTTCTGCTCTCAGATAGCAGGGAATCCCAAAAATTCACATTTTTAATGTCGTTTATGTTAGGTACAGTCATTCTTGACCTTAAATTTCCATGCTTGTGTGAACTCCGTGCCTCGATAGTTTTTAACCTGGGGAAGGTGACTTAGAACAAGTCTACTGTCAGATAGCTTTGAGGTGATGCTGCAGATCAAGTAACAGTTAGGTGTAATAGATGTTGATGATTCAAAGGAATCTGCCAGCACAGATGTTTTGCGGCTGTTAATGCCAGAGGAGCTCTGTGTAGGACTTTGTGGGACTCTTGGTGACTTCCAGGCAATTTCTGGTAGAGAGTAAATAGATTACGCTGCCTGAAATGAGATGCTAAATATTCTGTTTATAAGGAACGAAAACGTTAGGTTAATGGAGAGAGTGCTGTAGGGATGTTCAGGATGGTCAAGAAAAGGGAGAAATAAAAGGGGGGAAGAAAGAAATGTCAAACAGATGAAGACTTAAAACTTTATTTTATTTTCTCTGTACAGTTTTTGGAGTTCTTGACAGACGTGTGTGCAGCCATGAAATCAGCAGACAGGCAGCTTTGAACTGTGCAGTGGATGCGCAAAGAATATTGATTCATCCAAACTTTCACTAACCTTGGTGATCAAATACTTCAGAGTCCAGAATTTCAAATGGACAAATTGTTCTTCAACCTTTTCCGCAATGTATTAATCACAAACTGGCTTTTCTTCAACTAAAGACATCAGGACTTCTCTTTCCAGCAACTTTTTTTATTAAAGAGATAAGAATGTAGTAGAAATCTTCCTTTGTTGTGGCCAGGCTTGAGGTCCTTTCTATGTCCCTGTTCTGTGTAGTGCTGTTTATTTGGTTATCTGGAGTCCTTGAAGGGTGATTCTTAGAAAAAAAGAAGAAAAAACCTGGAGCATTAATGCAACTTGTTGCTATCTTCTCCATAATAGGAGCTGTTACGTGACTTTGCTATCATTTAGATGAATTTTTTTTATATATATAGAAGAAAGAACTGTTTTCATTAATGTCCTCCAAGAAGAGATGAGCATCATCACAGGACTTTTTTGTAAGGTTTGTTTATGCTCTGGCATAGCGGGACACATACAGTGAGAAAGCAGTTTTTTTCCTGAAGCGGTGTAGGAATTCCCCTCTTCCAGGTTTTAGGCTGGTATCCCATGCTTTCTCATGCAAGGTGTGCTCTCAGTTTTAGATCCAATGGTGCAAAAAGAGGTAACTGAGTAGGCTTGTTTAGGTCAAAAATGTTCTACAGTTCCACACAGCTTTTCATCATCGATTGAAGGAATTGTGTTTTTTACAGCAGAAACACACATAGACTATGATTTGTTCTGTTTCTCTGCTTCAAATGAGTAACTGGTAAGTGCTTCAAGTAAACTTTTAGATGGTTGCCAGCTCTGTGATAGGAGGTTTTATCTGGGGCATCAGGATGTATTTCAGTGTCAGAAAGGGATTGGAAAGAGGGAGTGAATGCAGTGTTGGTTAACATGGTATATTGCAAAAGGTCTTGCAGGAAGGTTGTTTCTCCTGCCACTGCCACCAATGGTACTTACCAAGTCACTCATCTCTCTCAGAGGACTTGTTTTGGGGTGGTTGCTGTGCCACGTCTGCAGCACTCTGTTGAGTTTCTTTCCTCCTGGGGTTGAATTTGGATAGGGAAAACAAGCCTTGCTTTCTGGACAGCCTACACACAGGAGTGTGGCTGGGTGGTGACGGTGTGTGCCTTTGCCTCTGCAGCAGAATTGGCCAAGTCTCTTCGCAGTCGTTGTGTTTTCTAAGCACTGAGCATCTCTCCCTGGATTTGCCTGCCAGATGTTTCCTATTCAAGACATATTGGTTTCCATTACCACCTTGAAAATTGACTTGAGGTGGAAATGAATATTGCAATTATATCATTTACTTTTGCATAAATTAGTGTCATTTTCTCTTAAATACCCTGCCATTTTGGAAAAGTGTAGTTTATTAAAAGAATAATAGTAGCAGTTTGAAAGCTTCGTTTCTGAGTTCAGGGAAGGGCTTTTTTCATGGCTTTTACACATGCGGCTCCCGAACCAACGTCCTGCCGACAGGGAAGAAATCTGAACATCCTTGGAGGGTCAGGCAGTGCCTGGCAGGCGCAAGGAGGGTGAACCCCACAGCCCTCGGCCTGCCTGCCTGCCGTGGGCATCCCCAGATGCGTGCTCCTGCGGCTGCCTTGGGCAGGGAAGGAGAAGCGGAGGTTGAGTGGAGAAAGCAAGCAGAGGGCACAGCTTTGTGGGGAGTCGTCGTCATTCATGGGAACTTAATGCTAGTACACAGGAGTTAAATTGAACTATGTAAAGTCCTTAATACAGTACTAGATCTTTTCTTTAAGAATCATGAAGCATGTAACATCCTTATGTTCTCCAAAGGGTTTATTTGGCAGCCTGTTAGCGTCTCACTCTGACATGACTGAAGGGGGAATAACCAAAATAACAAGGAAAGGGAAAGAAGGCAGCAGTCACCAAATCGGAATAACAACTTTGTAGCATAGTACCTTTGAACCTGTGACTCTTTTTTTTTTTTTTTCTTTCCTTTTTCTTTCTTCCTTCTTTCCCTGGATGGGTAGAAGGGCTTAATGCCCTTGAAGACAACATTATGCCGGTCAAATTGTGATTGGGACTCAAGTAATTTTGCCTAAGGCTCCCAGTCGCTGCTGGATTTCAGTATGTCTGAGGATGAGCCAGTCCATGTAATCCAAGGCAGTGTTTGCTCATTCAATTTGGTCTTCTGCAATTATCCAGATTTTAGGCCTAGAAGCATCTTCGTAGCTAACCAGGAGCAGCATGACGTTGAAAGGTAAACATTACTGACAATGGGAAAGGAGATCTGTGCTATAGGTAAAGATTGCTGCTTATGAAGAGACAGTAAGTAGTCAGGGTAGGAAAATAAAAGAAAAGGGGTGAACAAAGTAAAGGATTAGGGTATTCAAATAGCTGGTGGATTAACAGGGCACAGTGCATACCTTTGGGTCTTCAGTCTCTTGATTTAAAAAACAAAACAGCTTCCAGCTCATCTGTGATATTAGTTGTTACACAGATACCTTTAATCCTATAGTTTCCATTTTCAGAGCAAACAAAGATGTGTTTATTTTTCTTATGAGCCCTTTTCCTATCCTCCATGCAGTATTTTTGAAGCTAATGATCTAGATAGACAGAAACCAGAGGAAAGCAGGAATAGGGTGCTAATGACAACTTGTCGAAGGCAGCTCTGAGTCACAGGCTGTGTACTCCCCCAGCAGGGGAGCATCCCTGCCTGGTCCCCATGAAGGGATGCCGAGGGCTGGCATGGGCCCTGCCCCTCCAGACAGGGACTCACTGGTATATGGGCTACTCGAGACTGTGCATACTTAGGGACATATATATATACATATATATATATTTATATCTTACTAAAGAAGTGACTATTTTGCTATCACTGTTACAATTTTCCATGTGCCTAATGGAAACGGCAAACCTATGGCCGTCCCCAGCAGGTGAGCATCTTGCCGCTTCAGACTAGTCCCTCCTGGCACATTGGTCTTTCTCGTTAGCTTCTAGGTTGTGAATGTCCTGGAGTGCCTTTGGGATCCCCTCTGTTTCGGAAAGGTGTTGCATTACAGAAAACTAAGATAGAATGCAATGCCGTGAAAGCGATGCTAATATGATGAAAAGATGGTATGTATTTTATAGAGGAATTCCAGAAAGAAGAGTGGCTGTAGGAAGCCGTGGGAACCATGGGAAACCTTTCAGCGCTTCCCCAGTCCTCCTGCTATTCCCTTTTATTGTAAATGTTTTTTCTTGCTCTCTGTTTGCTGTGTTTTGTACTGGGACAGCTTTCACCTTCTCCCAGCTTCCTGGGTTTTCCTCTCCCCTTGCCAAAAGCAGCACCATTAGATAAGGGATTGCAGAACTGGCAGTTCCATTCAAAACATGGGGAAGGATGCCACTCCTTTCTTGTAAGCCTTTTCTGTGACATCCGTGATTTTCAAAGTCTGCATCCTTTTTCTTTTTTTTAACATCCCGAAAATAAATACAAAGATTCAATGCTTGTGTGCCTAAATATATATATATGTGTGATGTGTGTGTGTGTATGTGCATTTGTGTATGTATAAATATAAGTACACATATAATCTGCCCAGTCAAAATAGTTCCCCAACACATCTGTTGCTGAACAGATGCTCTCTGTATCGGTCGGTTTGGCTGTTGCTGGCTTTCTGTCGTTGGTGTTAACATGAATATTTAAAGAGTAATGAAGTTCTGATTGCTCTGGTATAATCTAATGTAATGCAGGAGAATCCCAAAGCTTTGACTTGCCTGAGGAGTGCCACCTACCCCTAAAACCACATGCAGTTGAGTTCACTCCTTTAAACGAAGGAATCAGCTACGTGACTTTGATTGCTGGCACATGGCAGTGGATGTTAGGCTGTTTCAAGGGGGACACGTACGCAGATTAACCTCTGTCATTTGAAATGCTGCCTAGCAATGCCATGTAGGCAGTACTTATAATAAAAAATCAAAACAGTATGGTAAAATATTCAAAAAAGTGAAAGGTAATACAAGAGATGGTTTGTAAGAGTCCAAATTTTGCAATATTTAAGGACTTTATACGTGTTAAGCATTTACTTGCCTAACTCCAGGATGTCTACTTTTAAAACCTTCAGAAAGTAATATTTTTATACAAATAATGCAATTATCCCTTGCACTTGCATTTATAATGTAGAGATACTCCAACTGTTGTTGATTAAAAATGATTACGTGTGTGGAGAAAAGATTTCATCAGTAGTCCTGAAAGTGCTGGTGGCTCAGGTGTGGTTCCTTATTCAGGGATCTCCAGGAGCTTCACCAGCCATCAGTGTCCTCACCTGATGGCTCCTCTTTGCAGGGGGAAAGTGTCAGAGAAGGGAAACTGTGCCACCCTGCTCCCCAGCGTGGGCCGTGCTCTGTGTCCGGGAATATCACCTGCATGCATCAAGAGTTTGTTTTCTGTAAGCGTTGCAACCATCTTCATGGCAATAACTGCTGGGAGGCGTTAGCCTTGGATTGGGGTTTGCCTCTTTTTTAATTACTGTATGTTATATATGGCGCGCGCGTGTGTGTGTGGATATATATTATATACACCTCTTGTTCCAGACAGAAATCTCACAGATTCATCACTGGAAAAACACATCCGACTGTAATCTCTGCAAATACTTAGGTTTGCAATAATAATGTTTTAGCATAATAATTAACCAGCCCCCAACCCAATTATTTTATACAGTGCCTCAGCCGATTTAATCAGTGCCCTTTCTAGCAAGTCTGTCCTTTTTAAAACAAATGGATTTCCAGCAGGATCAGGTTTTCTTTCTGACTCTTTTATTGCTGGTTTCTTTAGAGATGATTTAATCGCTGTAAAACTGGTCTCCGTACTTGCCATTCTTGATTATATTGCTACTTAACAAGCTGTATTAAATGCGTGAAAAAATCAAATCAGAAAATTGAGCACTAGACAGTAACAAGGAAAACCTTTTTTTTTTTTTTTTTCCTTCCTTCAGTACTGTTGCCACTGATGGGAAGTGTATATAATCAAGTTATTTCTGAATTATCTTCAAGCTGGGAGAAAAAGAAAGCTTAGGATAATGGATAATTTGAAAGTAACTACACAAAAATGCCACTAAAAATGATGGCCCATAACTTTATTTTGTATAGCTCAGTCCCTACCTTCTCAGCTGAACCGCTTGTTTTATGGGTGCGTGCAATGGGACCTTATTCATCTGGAGCCTGCCACAGCATGGAGGTTTAAAGGTAGTTTGAATGAAGTTAGTGCTGTGGAAGGGGACTCTCCTTCTTGCTCTGATCTCAGCAAATCTTCCCCGGAAACAGCAATTCTGGTTACTGTGCAGCAGGTCTGACCCACGGTGGGCAGACGGGCTGCTGGGCAGCTGCTGGTGCAAGTTTTAGGTCGTTTCATGACCCTGAAAAGTGGTGATAAGAAAGAAGACCCGTTGCATGTGGCTACAGTAGTGTTCTCCAGGGAAGGGAGAGGGACAGCACCTGGCAGCCCCCCAAATCACGGCACATCCCTGAGGATGGAAATTAGGTGCCTCTGAAGGACAGAAACAAACATAGAGCTTCATCCTGATGTGGCTGAAAGCAATGGCGAAGCTGTTGGGGCTTCAGCCTCTTTGAGCAGCAGGGTCTGAGCTGTCCTCTACCATGGTCCCTGTTGTGACCCCTTTTCTGCCAGGGGGAAAGGCGTGCAGGGGGGTCGGGTGCTCAGGGCTCGCAGGTGTGTCCCCAGGGGAAGGGCTGATGTAGAAAGACCAAGTCCTGCGTGCCAGGTAGGATGCAGGTGCATGGGCAGAGGTGGGCAGTGCCGTGCAAAGGCATCGTTCTCCAAGTAGAAATGCGAGTGGCACCGTTGGGACGTAATAACTTGCTCACAAGGAAACTTTCTTTCTAATGTCCATCATTTAATGGTTGGCTTATGCCCTTGAAGCGAGATGTCTTATATCCGTAATACAGCCACGGTAATTTCATTCTAAAAGTACCCTATTTGATTAAGAACCAGCCATGAAGGCAAATATCAAATCTCCAGGTGGAAACTTGGCCTGGCAGGAGAGGATGAGAAGCTGCCATTAAGTGAGGCCAGGCCAGGGCGTCCCCTCCGACCAGGAGTGCAGCGCAGCACAGCGCATTTGTCACGGCAGGAATATAAATTTGTTTTCTATTACTGACATGTATTTGTCCTTTCCTTTATTGCAGCAATAATTTCTTCAAAATACCTTTTTAAAAAAAAAAAAAAAGGAAGTGTCGAGAACATGAAAGTTTAATCTTATTTTTGTCCTAACCTTTACAAAATCGATTAAATTACTCCTGCAAGTAACACCAGCAGCCTTGCTCACCCTGAGCAGCCCTGGCTCAGGATGTCAAGGCACTTGTGAAATGGGTGAGCTCTCCACCTTGTGATAGTCCTTAGGGCATGAAATATGGGTGCGTTTAAACAACAAAAAAAAGGTGATGCAGTGTGGTAGAGAAGCTCGGAAACGTTAAACCAGTCTTGTTGAACTGGAGGACTCTGTCACCATGGGACAGTGGGGGGGGTTCATTCATAACTTTTTACATTGCTATATAAAATATTGAGATGCTTTTGTGTGATGAAGCGGCATCAAATTATCAGAGAAAGCGGAGGAAGGAAGGTGTTTTACATCAGAGATAAATAAATGCTTTTTTTGAAGGTTTATGGCAAAGCTGTGCGCCTGGCAGCCGTGCTGGTCCCCAGGACAGAGCTGTAGGCAGGAGCCTAGGATTTAGCATGCTCGTGATGGTGTTTTTATGGAGCAACCTGCACCCATGAAACTGTGCCCCTGGAACAGTTGGGCACGTTTTAAGCAAAGTGAGAGCAACTACAGAAAATACGGAAATTGCCTGGCTGCTCACGGGGTCTCAGGCTGAAGGAGAGGGAAAATGTCTTTTTGTTTCTGATCCTTTCTGCAGGAGTTGGAAGCATTTTTCATGGGCCATGTCACCACTAAGGTGATTTTATCCAATATTTATGCCTCCACCTGGAGGATGTTTTTGCTTTTGCCAACTAATAAGCAGAGATTATTAAATTGAGGAGAGGAGGTTGAAGAGGGCAAGAATAAGGTTGTTATTTTGTGGAGTCAACTCCCTTCAGTAAACCTGTGCCTTTTAAAATAAGATAAAATATTTACATTCTCTATTGCACCCAGTCGTAGGTCCTATACATCTGCCATAGTGACTCACGGGTCCTGGGGAGCCTCCTGCAGTGCCTCTGTTTGGTGTCGCATCTGATACGTGCGGTGGGGAAGGTAAGGGGGAGGTGAGGTACTGTGTTGGGATGTTAAGTGTCGTTTATGTTTTCTGAAGCTATATAGGTGTGAAACCAGGCTAATAGTTGCTGAACTGCCCCAGGAGGACTGGCTTCTCCCTGCCTTCCTAGACTGATGTGTCCTAGTTGTATGGTCTGCTCCCAGCCTTGCATTTGTGGTCTTGGCCCTGTTTCCACCCTGGAAGAAGCCACACAATGCTTCTGGCCCCCTGTTAAAGTGCTATAGCATATTTTACTGTAATAAATTGGGGTGATGCACTAGTGCTGGAGGAGCTGATTCAGCTGGCTTTGCAGAAAAAAAGAATTGGTTTTGTTGATTCTTCTATTTTCTTCTTTTTTTAAAGGAAAAACAAAATGGAAATCTCAAGGGAGAATGTGTATTTGTTCACCAGCCTTTTTAGTTCTTCTCTGCGGTGCTTCTCCCCCTCCCGCCCCCTGTAAAATCAGGCTGCCCCAGCCTGCGAGGATGCTGACCGAGGCTGCTTTAGTAGCAGGAGTCGAGAGGTTTGAGACAGAAATGCATGTCGCTGTTTTTAATAAGTAAAAGTAGGAGCTCTAGTTGGAAACACCTGGGAAAGAGCATTTTGTGCATTTGTAAAAAAATCTTGGGCAAAACACCCTGTGAGTCAGTACCTGGGAAGAGGGCAGAGGCAGCTGTGCTGGGGATGGCCTCGGAGGACAGCTGAGGATATGGCAGCTCCAGCTCAGGCACTGGATTCTCAGCCCTCCTTCAAGATGCTCCATGATATTTCTTTGACTCCTTTCCTTTAGAGTCTGGCTCCACGGTTTCACTGTTTTAAGTGTTTTCTATATAAAAAGTCAAGCTCTGTGCGTGATGCTGTAGCCATTAAAAACGGGTCACCGGGAGGTTTGGCAGCAGCATGAACTGGTGGCTCCCCCTTTTCTGTTTATCGTCATTCATCTTCACCTGCTTGCCTTCACAATACGGGGCTCAGAGTTACCCTCTGAGCTTTTATTGCCATTTTACTGAAACGTTCTGTGTATGGACATGCAGACACATGCAGCCATGCTGCAGGAGGTGTAAAAATACACATATGATCACACTGCTTCTGTGCAGCGTTCACCAGCATAAAAATTGCAGTGCCCAAAAGTTGGTGGTAGACGGACAATATTTTGAAGCTCTTCATCAATGTGGTGTTCACCCCGTAAGAAGCTGCTTCGTGGTTGGCGCATGGAAACTGGCAGGTTGTAGGCTGTGATTAAAACCACATTTATATTTATGTAAAATGTCTGTGGTGTTGATGCTTGACTATTTCTTAACTTTTTAAGCAGGGAAGTTAATAAATAAATAAATTATTCAAACAAAGGTGCAAAGCAACAGGAGTGAGCAAAGAAGTAGAGATTTAGAGATGGGTTTCCTCAGCCTGGTGACTGGCTCTCCAGTTTTGCGGTGCAGTCCTCATGTTAACAGTTCTGAAATGGATAAAGGTGGGACTCAGCCAGACGTACAAAGTGGTGTTCAAACATTTTTCCTTGTCTTGTAATGAATGGCTATTTGCGTCAGCCATGTATAGAGGTATGTGGACGTACACATCCAAGTCTCTCCAAGAAAATGGCTTTTCAGTGGGGCACCTGCAGCGGGCACAGGGGACGGGTCTCCTTCACCATCCCACCTGGGAAAGCCATCTCCCCGTGGCTTTCCCGGGGTGAAGAGCTGCGAGAGGGGATCAGGAGGAGGCTGGGCTCTGCCACAGTGCTTTTGCCAAAAGCAGAAATTGGCCCCAAATGTGGGAAGACACAAAGTCCAGCTGCCTTTTCCAGGAAAGCCAGCTTGTCTGTCTGCAGTGAATGGCGGGGGCCGAATTAATCTCTAACAGGAATAGGCACAACTCATCGCTGGTATCAATCACTTATTTATGGTGGTGACAGCTTTAAGCCTGAGTTCATTTAAACACCACTCAAATTGATGACATGTTTTGAAATACAGTGAGGAACACATTCATAGAAAAAAAAAAATCCATAGAGGACTATTAAATGTGGAGAAACAACCTGTGGCTGGGGAGGTCCCTCGCCACGAGCCGCTGGGGACTGGGGGAGGGTTCTGAGAAATACAGAGAGATGAATGATGGTACCTGCTCCAAATGCATCTGTGGTGGACCTTCATTGACTTCAGAGTCATCACAACAGGGCGAAGCCAGCCGCTATTTTTCACATGCCCTCTCGCCGCCTTTTGTGCCGGTTTTGGAGCTGCATGTTCCCCAGACTCACCCCTACGCCCCTGAGGTTTCCCCACACAAAATCCTCTTTCAGCAGGTTCCTTATCTGCTATCAAGGGAGACTTTACAGCAGCTAAAGCACTTAAGTGGCTTGTCTCAGAGACTGATGGCAATAATTAAAGCAGTGCTTTCCAGCCCTCTGCTCTTTTTCGCTGAATTGCTGGGAAGCGGGGAACGAGGTTGTGCCAGCCACAGAAACCCTGGAAATCCATGTTCAGCGATTTGGTCTGTATTATTTCTCTGGCTTGTTAGCACATCCTCGCTGCTGGATGCAGGTACCTAGCTTGTGAAAACCTCCAGGTAGGGGGGAGAATTGCCTGACAATTGTAGGTTGTATTTTTTTTTTCCCTTCTGTGCTGAAAAAAAAGTGCATCATTATGTGATGTAATTTAATAAACATAAACCCCCCGTGTGTTGATTTATGAAATGATGGGGAAGGGTAATGGGATATTATCTTTTGGGATAAAAAAAAAAATAAATAATGAACCAACTGATTTCTCCTGTGCTACAATTATGGATGAAATAGCACAAAACAGCAGCCAGCTAAAAAGACAGACGCAGAGATCGTGGCTGGTAATCACAGTGGCATCAGGATGAGTTTTTCTAGAAATGCTGTGAAATTGTGCAGTAAATTATGTTACACGAGATGTATTATTCCCCGGTTTAGTAAATAAACCTTCTGACAGGAGGCCCCAGTGAGGCAGTTGCAGATAGCTTCACTGCTGTGCCAGAGCTGGGGCTCAGTGCAATGCGGTGCAGCTCCAGCAGTTTGGGAGCGAAGTGCTCCAGGAGATGCCGCCGAGGGCTCGCGTGTTTGTGCGGCTGCTGTTGTCCTCTTTGCTGTCTTTTCTTTTGTCGCCTCTTCGGTTGGGCTCCTTTCTTCTCCCTTCCCAGCTTATTCAAAGTCTGGTTCTGTCTTATGGTCCTGCATTCCCCGTTCCTGCAGGTGAGCAAGGACCTCCTGAGCACCGCATGACTGCTGCCCCAGCTGTGAAATGCCCCATCCACAGCTCGTGGACCATGCATGGAGGATGTCTTTCTCTCTGGTCCCTTCATCTGTCTGTGGCCTGGGCTGATCCTTGCTCAAAACCATACTGTACTTGCAGTGCGTGGTGTGGGCAGCGTGCTTTTGCCTGAGCTGTCCTGGGCAGGAGACCAGAACTGCTGCTCCTGGCCGTGTTTGAGGCTGGATCCTAGGACTTGGCTTCATTTTTAACCTGGGAAGTGTGGAGTAACTATTAAAGAGACTGAACTAGGGCCATCAGGGTCTGACCTCTGGATAAAAATACGACAATTTGTTCTGAAAGTAATAATGCAATGAGAGCATCCAAAAAGCTCATGTGTGAAGCCCCAGAGTGCATCAGGCAGAAGCTGCTTCCTTAGCCTCCAGTGCCTGTATCCATTACCCAAATTAGCACTCAGCAGAAGAGGGGCTCTCCCCCCCGCTGTGATCAGCAGCTCCTTGCTCCTACCGGGAGGGGATAAGCGAGCAATCATCTGTCTGAACCTGTTACGTGCTGTCGTGTGGGTAATCAGTGCTTCACATTGCCTTCCTGGCAGTAGGTGCTCTTCAGGAGCTGAGGGCTGGTGTTACAATATCTTCAAGTGGTTTAATGATAGCATAAAAAATGTGATCAATATTCCGTTGACTTAAAATTTCAGTATTCAGTTGTAGCGTTTGATTACATGTAGCAGCTCTCTTCCTTGCAGTAGCTGTTAGCATCTTTGGCCATGGCATCCTCTTGGTACAGCGCTGAGATCTTGGACTTTAGTTTGCTGTTCAAATCCTATTTTTGCTGAGATGCCCCCATAAGCTATGAAAATAAATGTACCGATATGTTTATTCAGAGGTTTCTTTAGTAAGAAGGTGTTTAATAAGCACCCACCAATGTAAACAAATTGAGTTCCTTGAGTCACAGCTGGAGTTGCAACTTTTTCTCCCTTGATTGTCAAGGAATATATTCTGCATGGAAGAATTCACAGCATACAGAGACATCTGGTTGCTAAATAATATAATTGAAGTAAGTACGGCATAACAGGGACCTACTCCCATGTTCCGAATGAGCAGAAAGTAGGTTTTGGGTGAGGGAAATGTATTGGCTGGTGGAGGGAAGGAAGAAGGAAAGAGCAAAGAAAAGCTATGGGAGGAAACCAGAGACAAGGGGAATAAATGAGTGGAGGAGAGGAGGGTGCAAGATTGAGGAGAGGAGAGGTACCTCTGCGCCAGAGGCTTGAGTGACACGGTGCCCAGAGGCTGTTTGCTGCCAGAGGCAGATGGTAGTGGTGGAGGTAGCTGGTGGTGGGGCTGTGACAATAGCAGTAAACCCAGGTGATCCCTCAAAACTGGTAGGGCACTGTCTTTTGGGGCATCTAGCTGTGTTGCTCAAAGTTTAGAGGCTCTTTTTCTCCCTCAGTGATTGAATAAAGGGCATTTTTCTCCCTAAGCAATTGGCTTTTCCCTTTTATTGTTTTCATAAATTTGGAGAGCGGAAAGACAACTGTCGACAAATCTGTGCAAAGTTGCTATATTTAGTTGTTGAAGACAAACTGCTCACAGGAGCAGCCAGGTGGAAACCAGTTAGCTGGGCTTGGCTGACCTGCTCTTTGCAAGCTACAACGTTTGAGTAGTCCACTTGGGGAGTTCCAGAAGGACTTTTCCAGTCCTTCCAGCAAAGGACCAGGGTGGAGGTGGTGGTGACCTTGAGCCATCGTCTCCCAAAGGCGCATTTTCCCATGGCCAAAGCCCAGGCACTGCCATTGTCTAATGCTGGGGCAAGAAGGTGCCCCTCACCCGGATGAATCCTGGTGATGGAGTGATGACAAAAATCTGCATTGAGTCTTGCTCACAGAAAGATTGGGGTGAAAATCTCCTTCGATGTCTGGAATAGAAAGGTTTTCTTAACGATTAAACTTACTGCATGCACCCACTTCTTCACTGAGAGGGTTGTCAGTCACTGGAACAGGCTCCCTCGGGAAGTGGTCATGGCACCAAGCCTATCAGAGTTCAAGTAGCATCTGGACAATGCTCTTATTCATATGGTTTATGTTTAGATAGTCCTGCAAGGAGCAGGGAGTTGGACTCGATGATCCTTATGGGTCCCTTCCAACTTGATTCTATGATTCTATGTCTCCATGGCCCTTTGCTCCATAAGGAAGCCAACTTGGCATTTGGGAGGGTGTTCCCATAGGGTCTCATCCCCAGGGCTTGGCCGTGCCACGGGTGTGCGAATATCCTGGCCCTGCTGTGTGATGGGCGTTGCTTTTGCTATCTGAGCTTTGCTTTCTCTCACTCGGCAGTGCTTACAGTGGGGTCCTTTTCCTTCTCTAACTCATCTCATCTGAGCAATCATTTTGGTGGTTACTTGTCGGTGTTACTAAAGATGCACGCTGTTCTGCTGTAAGGGTAAATCCATACTTTTCCAGAATGTTTTGGGGGACTTGTCAGGCCAAGGATATTCTTCCCGCTCCATTGTAGACCTGGTTATTTTGGCAGAAAAACATGTTTGGGAGATCCTGGCAGGGCAGGCTATCCTGAGGATAATTTTTCAGGCACCGTTTGGAGGATCTCTGCTGAGATAATAAACCCTATGTCTGTTTGCCTGCAAGCCTCGCGCTGCCCGTTTGATCCTCATTGTCTCTAATATTATATCCAGTAGGAATTCAAGATAGTGCTAACTTGCCTTGCTCTGGCTTCAGCACGTCTCTAATGTTCCTAGAACAGACAGTGCTTGCTGTTAGCGCGAGCTTGCTGCCGAAGGACGATATATCACGTTGGTTTGGAGAGGCGAAGCACAGAGAGGCCGTCCGTCAAGGGCTGCCAGGGGAGGCGCAGCACGGGGGGAATCGCTCATCCATTTTCTTTACCAACCGCAAACAAATTACAGCAGATAACAGCGTGAACGCAGGTTGGTCTTATTCCCTTACTAGCTGCATCTCCCACTAAGCATTCTGCAGCTATGTTATTACAAACCTCTTTGTGAGAAACCATCATGGGGTTAAGCGATCTACCAACTGGGAGGAGAAGTTGGGTGGGATGATAGTGTCAGAACAAGGACTCTGGTTTTATGGAAACCATTCAATAACTATCCTTACCTTTTATACGTTACTACACAAACCTTTCATCTACTCTGCTCTAAGGAAGATTTTCCAATCTAATACCCTGCTACCAAATACATTTTCAATGCAGCCTAAGATAATATATTTCTTTACTTACTATGTTTTATGTTATTGTCATTTTTGTATGTCTGGTTGCATATAGCGATCTGCCAGTGAATGGGCATTGCACTGACGTATGGGTTCCGTGCAACAGCAGTGTGCAGGAGTGCAATATCACATACAGAAATCCTTAGAGTAAAACTCTCCCGTGAACTTTTAGTATGAAAGGCAAAATGACCCAAACAAAAAACCCCAAACATCCAGCTAACCATCACCCAAGACATTTCATAGAGGATATTTTGAGTTTTGTCCGCTGTTCTTAAGTTGGTATGAGATGGAAAAATTCATAAGGTTGCTTGTTTTTATACATACGAGATTTTTGTACATGAGAGCAAGCTGCTCAGACCGATGCAGGAGCAACAGGCAGAGCAGGGCAGGAGCAGGCAGAGGTATCAGTGTTTACCCTGCTAACACAATAACCGTGCTGCTGAATCATCCTTGTGTTCCTGGTTGCCGCGTGCCTTGCTGCTGTGTAGTGCTGGTTCCCGAGAGAAGCAAACCTGAGAAATCGAAGATTTCGTTACACATCTTTGACCGCACAGACCACAAACTGAGTAAATTCTCTATTAGTGTGTTTTCCCCCATTGAAACCTTTGTGTGAGGAACTGATTTATTTGCTGCTTAAATGTGCAGAGCAGTAGCATATGTGAAAACACATGCAAGAAATGTAAGGTGTAGGTTTTGTGGAGTGTGGTTTTTTTTTTTTTAATGGGGTTGGTTGCCCTCGTAATGGAGAGCACTTATTTACATGGTGTTCTGATAGCTCTGTGAGCTGCATGGGGAAAACAATTTGCCTTTGGGGACAAATGTCTAAAAAGACATTAATTTTTCATGGTGTTCATACCTGAGTTGCAGAGGGGTGGAAATTCAGCACACTGCCCCCCCAAAACTGCCCCTGTGAACTCCCCTGCTGCTGCAGAAGATTCAGATGGTGCCTCCAGGCTCCCCACGCCTTTTCAGCAAAACTCAGAGTAAAGGGCAACGCCGCAGAGAAAAAATTGCAAGTGCTGGTGCATTTTGAGCTTGTGGACAGCACGTAAGGGGGATTTCCAGCCCTGGTGGTGCTGGGAGGAGGGAAGCGGCACTTTGCAAATCCCCAAGCAAGGAGCTCTCTGAGCCCCTGCTGCTACACAAGCCTGCAAGCCCCACTTTATTAAGTAGGCAGCTTTGCAAGCCATCTAGACTTATTTTAGATATTGGCTTTGTAGCATTAGATGGCCTTTTTTTGGTTTAGTTACTTTTTCTTTGTGTGTGTGTGTTACAGAAAAATGGTGGAGATGGTTCAGTGTGGTATAGGCAAGGCGGGTGCCTAACAGGGAGAGAAGCCAGCAGCAATGGCTGTGCATGGCCAAGCTGTGTTAGCAACGCTTTCTCTCATCTCTGTAGGATTTTCCAGTGCTCTTCAAAAAGCTAAATTTGGGAAAAAGTGACGCAGCAGCAATTTAAGGACTGCTGGAGGTTTTCGGTGGCATAGAACTTTGCTGTCAAGCGATGTATAGAGACAAACACTGGTCCTGGAGCCAGTCTGAATTTATCACCGTGTCACAATAGGTAGTTAAATTTAAATGTGTGTCCAGTACTTGCCATTTCAGTAGGTTGCAATCAGCTTGAATAGATATTACCTGAATAAATCACAGAGCTGAATAGCACACCCATTTCTCATACAACAGAGCAGTGCATATTATCCAAGGGTGAAAGAAGTTGGTGCAGAGCCTCTGGCTGGTGGTATTGTAACCACAGCTCAACACTACACTGTAAAAGAACAAATTTTGGAGTATTGTGGACTCCTCCAGTGTGGAAAGTGCTTGCCACTGCAGTGTCCAAGCTGGTAAATTACTGTGATTGCATGTACAGAGATCGCATAATCTGTTGACTGAATACTGAGCAGTCATACCTACCATCATCTGCCCAGGCTGGCCCTACTTACGTGATTGTGGAAGGGGCATTCTTCATAGTAATTAAAAATGACAACCAATTTGATGCAGCTACATTCAGTCTTGGGACAGGTCAGCCTTGGGCAACACCCAGCAGTTATGCCTCCCTGTGATACATCTGTATTTTTTCTAGGGAAAGGTTTTTTCTTGCTACTATTCATGTCACATCTGGAGTGTGTTTTTGAAGTGGATTTCCTGACACTTCCCACTTACTGTGCTTGGGTTCATGCTGTGGAGCTGCCTCAGGGTGCTTGTGCTGAATTTCTTTGGGGTGAAGCTCCACTGGATGATGTGTTCCCAATCTCTGTTAAGACCCTCTGATTGCTCACAAGCGTTTAGCCTGTGGGATCGGGTTGGACATACTCTGCATTAAAATTCCCAAAACGCATGTGCTGTGGGTGTTGGGTCCTGGGCGCTGCTTTGTTTTGTTCTGCAGGTCCATTGGCATTGCTGAGCTCCATTACCTAACGTAGGCTCAGGGGAAGGTGCGTGGAGCTGGGTGGTGTACGTGCACCCCAGGACATGTCGTATGTCCAGTGCGGGGAAAGGAGTGACTCCAGTTGTCTCTGCTGTTTGTGCACCGGGATATTTCCATCCAACATGGTGCGAGAGTGTTGGATGAGGGAGGAGGTCTCCTTGCATGCTGTCTGTTCACTCTGGAATAGCCTTTTACTGCTCGCCGTCCTCTCTGCTCATTGCTACTTTCCTACAAGATACTGAGAAAGCCTCCATACTAAATCCACCTGATTTGATTTTGTTTGGGGAATACAAACTGCTTCCCATCTTACAGCTCCATCAGCTTTGTGAAGTCTTTCTTTTTGCTCAAGTTTGTGGTTCTTCTTACAGACATGTAGGGAGATAATCACATCTTTGCTTTCCTCTTCTCTTTTCAACCCACCATGAACCTTCTGGTTCTGTCCTGCCTCATTTGTTTCTCCTCTGATTCTCCTCATTAAATAAATTGCAGCCAGAACGTCCTGTCAGACAAACAGTAAATTAATATATTGCAGCCCAAACTTCAAAAAGGAAAAAAGAATTTAATTACAAAGACCCACGTCCTCATCCCACCACAGTCAGTGATAAAATGGCTATTGACTTAATTGGAAACAAGGCACTGTTCCCCCTAATTTTGCGTTGCTTCTTTATTATCATTAATAAATTGAGTTTCCCAATTTGTATGGTGAGCAGTTGCGCTGGTTGGCCAAAACCTTCCCTCTTTGTTGGTATAATGGTTAGGGAGGATTCATGGCTGTAGGCCAATAACCTCCTTGACTGAGCTGGTACAGGGAAGTACCACCTCCATTGGGGGAAATCAAAAGAAACTCTGCAATACGAGATAGGAAATAACACACCAAGTGGGTATAAAATGCATTCATTTGGCTCTGACTTTTTTTTGTTTGTTTGTTTTAAGTTCTGAAGAGAAAGCCATATGGAGATGATTTTTCTGTTTTATATGTTGAAATGCAGGAGCTCAGGAGCAGAATTATAAATGATGTGGTTATGAGTTTACTCTGTACTCATAGGTATGTTCCCTTATCTTGTTATATGGCTGCTCCCAGGAATCAAATATTTAAGTTTACATTGCACTACTTTTGATGGCTGGAAGCCTTCGGTTTTTTTTAGATGATGCCATACATCAGTTTTACAGTTCTCCTGGTGGTTTAAAGGAAAGGGAGAACATGCTCTCATGACTCTCAACAAGACCTTAAAACTCCCTGGCACTCTCTTTTCCTGGAGGACAAGATATATTCTGGTCATCTACAAGCGTACGTTTTTCAGTGACTGCAATTTTTGATGCTGTCTGGAAAGCAAGGCTACTTACTTTGATAGAGAGAGGGTTTCTGTCCTTCTTGACTTCAGGAGAAAAAAAGAAGAGAGTGCTTCCGTTCTGTTTTCCTCTTCAGCATATACACTGTGTCATTATACAGTAAACGTGTTATTCCCTTTTGCTCCTGAAACACCTTTTCCTTTCAGTCACTTGCTGTTGTGGAAGCGTTTCTGTCACTACAGCCTCTTTGTTCTGCAAACAGCAATGAACCAGAGGCAACACGGGAGCAGAATTTGAAACCCTTCACTGAAAAAAGAAAAGAGCAAACTTCACACTTGTATGTTAGTGCATGGGTCATGATCTAAGGCACATGACAGACTGGGTTTTTATTTGTTTGTTTTTCTATCATGCATCCTGACATTGTCGTGTTCCCATCATCTGATGGAGTAGGAATGAAGAGTAAGTTGTGTATCTGGAGCGCTTTTGCTGTAGCACCTCATCACCTACCAGGAACGTCTTTGCACCTCTTTTTGTGTCACTTCTCATTTTCCAGGTGTGTTGACCAGCCTTCTGGATTTCAGGGCATCACAGGTCAGTCTGGGCTTGCCTTTGCTGCCCTGGGGGGAGTTAAAATGAGCTGTGCGGGGTCATACCCCATGAAAACAGCAGCCACCAGGCAGCTTTGGGACACCTACTTATTTCTCTCCCTATGGTGTAGATTCAGACTGCACAATGGAGAAGTCATTTTGATTATTCAAAGGTGTTGCTCTTGCTGCCAAAATACATGTGTTTCTATCTGTGCTTTGGTTTTGCTTGGGTCTATTCTGAATATAAAAGAAATGGTGTGTGCAGCTATGGCACAGATTGGATGTCTTGCGAGGGGAAATGCTGTGTCCTCGCAGAAAGCGATGACCGCTGAATTGCTGCAGAAGAGGGGGTTTGCCAGCTGAGAGGGGGTTATTTTGTGGAGGAAGAGCAGTGAGCTGCAGCCACAGATGCCTGCATTGCCCCAGTGCTGCAGGTGGTCAGGCAGCCCTGCCCGAGTCTGGCCCCAGCCCCACCATTTACTGCAGCTCCTGGGGTGCGCGCCTGCAGAATCAGGGCCATGTTGCAAATGCAGAGGAAATTGCTGATCTGAACCTGCCGTGGTTTCCCCAAAGCTGTGTCCTGCCCTGAGCTAAGACATATGGCATTGCACTGTCAGGGACACAGAAAGTCGCCACTGTGCTGGCTGAACTTCACGGCAAAACTCGCATGTCCGTGACGCCAGCAGAAGATGGGTGCTTGCATGCACCTCCTAGGCTTCGTCTGTGGCCGTGGCATCAGGAGCCGGCCAATGTCTTCGTGGCCTGTTTGTCACCCTGAGACTAAACCAAAGGAATGAGAGGAGATGAATAAATGTTAATATATGCTAGTTCAATTGAGAAGCGCTGTTTTCATCAACTGCTGTTTGAAGAACAGAGTTAACTATGTTTGTAAGCTCAAACAAATGTTGGCTTTTTAAAGCTGTTGCACAGAAACAAGGATCTTGCTGCCTTTAAAGAGGTTTAGAGCTGTGAACTGTTCAGAACCCAAAATTTATGGGCGAATAATGTGTCTGGGATTCAATAATGCCTATTAAAGGTAATATTTTTCTACTCAGTACCTTAAGCCAAGCTTAAGCCAAGTCAGCCTTCAAATCCCGACTCATGCGCCTTATTTTGTGGGTAGCTCCAGCACTGCAGCACCTAGCCGTCTATGTTATTTGGAACAAGCAGAAGTGATCTCCATCTCATTCCTGTTTTCATGTGCATGGCTATGTTTTTTCTCCAGACCTTGCAAAGGCTTCACCTCTGGTTTGAGGAGCAGGAAGAGCTTGTTCTGCGTGCCGGTGAAGGAGTCTGGCTGCTCCTGCCGCTCTTCTTACCATCCTCAACACAGAGGAGTCTTGGGGCAATAATTATCACATGGGGGGGACGTGATCTCTGAAAGCAAAACTGAGAGTTATGTTTAAAAATAGTTGAGAAAACTCGTCCTGCTTTCCCAGGGAAACGGTCTGAGATGTCCTTGCGTCCTGAAGCTCAAGTGACATTCACCTTAGAAACATTTTTAAAATTATTTTTAGGTCAAATCAAGGACATTTCTGTAAATTAATTACACTTGAGAGGTAAAGTGCAATTCAATTTAAAAGTTATAAACCAGAGCAGCTTTTCAAGATTGGTGGAAAAGTCTGAAGGCTGCGAACCTGTTTTTAAATGTAGTCATGGTTACTTGGCTTCTGTCTTACAGAAAAGTTTGTACCTAATCCAGCAGGCAGGTAGGAAAGATAAGACCTGTTAACTCCAAGGAGTAGCTGGAAAACCTTGAACAAGTGTGCTTTGGGAAGGAGTGCATATTAATAAATAAACGTGACTTCAGTAGGTGAGTTCATGCACAGCAATATGCATACTGAGCTTCACTGCCTCTTTCTTTGCATGCAAACCCAAAATAGGGTTGTTTCTTCAGAGATGTTATGGTTGAGGTACGGGAATTAGGACGTCCTTGAGTTCAAAGTGAAATCCCAGCTTGAAAGCAGGATATGAGGGTCCTTACATTCTGGTTAATTAATTCTTGTGATTTTCTATGGAAATGGCCCTTTTGTTATTTCATCAGTAGCAAAATTAAAACGTGGCCCCTACTCAATAGCAAGAACAATAAGCTCATTGTGATATGCCATATAGCACTAACCTTTCTTAAATATAACTACAGATTCAGATCTGTAAAATTAGGCATAGCATGCTGATTATGCTTCCTGAGACCTTTGCAAACCAGTTTTCTCTAATTGAGATAAAACCTGGAAAAATAGACCGTCCTGTAGCTCTGATCTTCCAGGGAGAGCAGACAAGCATCCCTTGTCGCAGCATGAGGATGCTCGGGCTGATGCATATATTTGTGTAGCGCCTTCCACCCTCATCTCCGCCTTAACCAGGATTTATTTTAACCTACTCGGGGTTCAATAGTGAGCAAAAACCTTTTACGTGTGAAGCGCAGCATTGAGCTGCCGCTGGCGGCTCTGGGTTTGGACTGACACGGGCTCTGTCTGCGCACAGACCGCTATTGATTTGGCTGGCACAGATGCCGATTCATGGGGAAGGGGCTGGCTAACAGCACCCACGGCTGTGGATTGTGCGGGAGCGCCCAGGGTTGGTATCCTTCCCCTTGGGAAAAATGGGCCACTTCAAAGGCGTTTGTATATCAAACCCCAGCTGAGGGGCAGGGAAACAGAAACCCAAGTATGGAGGGTTTTTTTTGTTTTAAAAGTGTGCAAGAGGGGGGTTTTTGTGACTCTGGGCAGATTAATTTCACTTTTTTGTTGTCGTGTGTCCCCCTGTCGTGTGTGTCCCGTCCCCGTCCCCCCCCCCCCCCCCCCCCCCGTGCATTTAGCAAAGTTAAATAAAAATGCAAGAAGCTGCTGGATGTGGTTATGCTGTGTCAGGCAGCCCCAGTGGTGACCAAGAGCAGCTGCAAAAGTCTGAACTGGGCAAAGCACCCTCTCTATGCAGAGACTAATGGCATCCCTCAAGGGTAGTCATTTTCAAGTAAATAATCCCATGTAGTTGTTTATTTTTATCACAAATAACCTCATGAGACTTTAGAAGATATATCAGCCTCATTTCCTAGGTGCTTTGATGTGTAGGATACAGCAGAACTAGGAGGTGGAGAAGCAATCGGATGTGCGTGTTGCTTTTCAGGAATTGTAGTTTTTCTTTCTTTGATTGCATATTTATGTTAAGTAAATATTCGTTATGTGTAAAGCTCTTATGACCAAAAGAAAATCTTTACGAAGGAAGATGATAGAAATACTAGATGGTCTTCTAAAGTTTGTAGATAACCCAAAGCCACAGTGCTAAGGTATTAATTCTGGTGTAAGAAGAGGTAAATTGGAGGCTGGGACGGTTTCTCTAAATGCACGGGGAGGGTCTCATTTCAGTGCCTGAGGGTGACGGGGAATGGAGAGGAGCTGCCATCTTAGGAAGATTTTGACCATGCTTCCACTGGCAGAAAAGATGCACAGGACCAGCTCTGGAAGGCGGGGAAGGTGGGATTTATGTTGCTCACCGCCCACAGCATTAAAGGCCAGAGGATAAGAGAGTAAGCACTGGTGTAAATTAAGCAAACAGGGTGGTGCGGACCCTTGAACAAAACAGCAATTAAAATTTGGAGGCTGGGAAGGGTTGTTTTCGTCTAGGGCAAGCCAAAGAGCCTGCGTGGTCTCCTGGGCAGGGCTGGTGGTTAAAGGGGACATTTGGGAGGAAGAGCCGAGGAGGGAGGGAGGCAGTACTCTCTGGAGGGCTTTCAGGGAAGCAGAGCAATGCGCAATATTTGGGGGTTTGGTAAAAAGAGAAGTGAGCGTTAGGTCTATAAAGCTTGACAGCTACTAACAGCCGCCTGCCACAAGTGCTCTGCAGAGAGCCATGATGGTTATTTTCCCACTCTGTTTTTTATTTGTCGTTCCAGAAGCAGGAAGGCAATGCCCAAAGTCTAATGCAAAATAAAACAGAGCGGTTTTTGATTGCGCCGCACAGTCAAGTGGAAAAATGCGATAATGGGGACTCCAGTTTAAGGCACATCTGAGCCAAAGCAAAGAGGAGCCTGGCTGCAGGTTGTGTGGCGGAGCCGTCGGGGCTGCCTTTGGGAGGGGAGCTGAGTGAGGTCTGCTCAGCAGCCTCCAACAAGGAAAGTCGATTGGAAAAAGTGAATTTTTTATAGACTTCAGAGTGGCTGTGCTGTTTTGAAGGTACCTTAAGCATCCGAAGTTCAGCTGCTTGTTAGGGCGATGGGCTGAGTCGTATGTCCTTTACTCACAAAAATTGCTGGGGCTCATATGAGACTAACTGTGTGTCAGAGATATTACCTAGGTGAAGAAAAAATTGGCAGATCAAATACTAGATACTTTCAGAAATGGTAGGAAAAACTTCCTGTATTTGTTTCCTTCCCCCAGCACCAAATTAGTCAGGATGCCTGTGAAATAAAACTGAGTCACAGTGTTTACTCCCCATGAAAAGCAATGCTCTTTTTTCCCCTCCCTGAGGTTATGTTTTTCAAAAGGCCAATGCGTGAGCATTACTCCTTCAGCAGCTCGTGGCCCTGAGCGTGGGAATGTACTGGCAGTAATGGCTGGGGGAGACGGGGGCTGCTCTCCCCTCCGATGGCTGCCCGTCACCTCGCTGCTGCGCCTGCCGGCAATGCAGTGGGCAAATAACGATGGAAAGAGAACCTACTGGCTCCGAAGGCTCTGGGTAGACTTTGAGTAACGTGCTTTATTTACTGATTTTGGTACAGAAATAGTCAGAAACAGCAGGAGAAGCAATACTCTCTTCCAAAAAGATAGAGACGCCTGTACCTGGGACTGGGAAATCAGCTGTGTTCCGGGAGAGGCTTCCCAGCGGGCAAGCCCAGCCCAGCGCAGCACAGTTGCCCACTCTGTGCTCTGCCCCGGCTTCTGTGAAGAACGGCGGCGTGTCCCCATTTGCAGAGCAGTACTGCTTTGAAGTCTAAAAGCCTGCTCAGACATGAAAAATTATTTTGTAAGTTGAGAGGCACCAGCAACATCTGGTGAGTTTTGCTATATTGATGCTCAAAATGAGGGGTGGCATCAGAACTGGGCCAAAAATAGGGATTTTTTTTTGAAGGACTTCTTTGAAAGAGAGGTGGTGCAATTACCAAAAATGAAGTCAGAACAAAGGCACGGTGCCCCGACAAGGGCTAGAGGGCTTGTGGAGCTGTGGTCTCCCAAAAAGTTCTGGACTCACTGGTTCCTGGAGAGAAACAGGGTGCTGTGCACGGTGGGCTCCCCCCCGCCACAGGTATTTGTACTTAAGGCATGTGCTTTCCTCTCAGCAATCTTCCTTCATTCCCCATGTTAAAGTAGTACCATCATGTCTGCAGCGCGTCTTGCCCTCTCGTGTTGTGCAGCGTTACTTTAGTCTGTGGAGAAATTCAAGGGAACAAAATGCCCTATTTTCCATGAATGCTCCCTGAAAAAGTATTCTCCCTTTTTTTTTGGCAAGCTACCTCGCAGAGATGCCGAATCCTAGCAGTGTTTGCGGGTGAAGCAGCTATTCCCCTGAGGTTGATGTTTTTTGTATCACTCCTCTTCTGAGCCCCCAAATGCACAGAAAACCAACGAAGCCCAAACACATTATGCAACTGCTGACCTTGATCAGGTTCAAAATTATCTTAAACATTAAACAGTAGCAAGCGTGACTTTTATTGTGGGAACTATTTTATGCTGCATTCGGGCATGATTGCTGTAGTCTGGGGTCTGGGTTTGACTTTATTATGCTCCAAGTCTTTCAAGTTAATTTATCAAAATGACATACAGCTCTGGGGGCAGCTCCGTGGTATATGATTGACTAAATAATACACTGAATTTCTGAAAGGCTTTTAAAGTTTGCTGCTTTCACACCAGGTGTATTTGTTGTTCTAATGCCAGTCACTTCCTCTTGTAGTCACGCCATCCTCCAAGCAGAGTCTAGTACAAACAGTTTGTAATGACATAAATTGTATTGCAGGGTCGAACAACCATGTCCAAAAGGTTTTTTTTTTTTCCTTATCCAAATGCTATCGAGCCAGTTGTTTTGTTTCCTTTTGACACACACATCCATTTTCAGATG
The DNA here is from genome assembly GCF_047370975.1 of Nipponia nippon. Classification (NCBI taxonomy): domain Eukaryota; kingdom Metazoa; phylum Chordata; class Aves; order Pelecaniformes; family Threskiornithidae; genus Nipponia; species Nipponia nippon. The sequence continues at coordinate 61,693,206 of NW_028262369.1, forward strand.
CGATTAACAGATTAAATGGCGAATTTTGGTAAGAGGTTTGGAGGCAGCCGTTGTTTCGCGGAGTGGCTCCAGGCATCATAATACGCTTCTTGCTCGATTTGAAATTCACCCATCGCTTTCAGTAGAAAACGAAATAACTCTTTAGACCTCTTAAGTATTACTTATGGCATGGTAATTTCAATTGTTTTCAGTTCCTGGCTACTAATGAAAAAGCATGAAATTTGAGTGTCCTGTTACAAATGTATTTGTATTTCAGAACAGCGCTGAAGAGGAAAGGTTGAAGAGATGATGTAGCCTGCGCAGTGCTGATTAGGGCAGCAAAGCGAGGACACCGAAATAGTTTCAGAATGGGGCTCATTTGTGTTTCTTCCCAGGGGACGCTGGCATTACTAGTTCATTAAGTTCCAAAATAGGACTTTAGGCAGAAATTCCAGTTTTTGACAAGTTGTTTGTCTTTACATCTAAGAAAAGACAAGTTTCCTATTGTATTAGGGAATCTGGCAGGAGTTTATTCTCCTTTCCCAGTGGTCTGTGGTTGTTACTGTACTTGGCTAAGCGATGATATAGTTGTATGCAGGGATTTCTTCCTTCCAAACCCTATTTTCAAATCTTCTTCTAGCAGCTCGCCTCAAAAGAGAATAGTTATCTCACGAATGTGCCAAGGGCTAGGTAAGGACCGAAGGGAGTAGAAAGTCAGAGAAGAGGCATCTCAGAAGCAAAGTGGATTAAATCGGGGGAAAAAAGTGGAGAGCAGGCTCAAAGGTGTGGAGGAGAAGTGGAGTTGCCTGATCCACAATTTCCTTTTTTCTCTAAAGTAAAATTCACAGCCCGGCATAGATCACGTTGTGTCTTATATGCTATATTAGCAGACAACGAGCTGCAAGCATTGGCTGCGTACCATCGAAGGTCGACACAGCTTGATGACTGGGTGAACAGCTGTATTGCTGTAACAATTTCTATTTCAGAAAAGATAATGAAGCGTTTGTGAAGGCTTGAGAACAAGGTTGAGAGGAGAAGCTGTTCACGCCAGGCGATATGCTGAGCAATAAAGGAGCTTGGGGTACAGTGACATGCTGCTTTCAAACCTACCCTGAGCTGAAATGAGGTGCTGAGAGTGCTTGGCACCAGGACATGATCGTTCAGTTTGGAGGTCTGTGATCGTATGCAAGGTAACTTGGAAGTGCGACAAGGTGATGCGATATCATCCCTGCCTGAGTGAATATGTCCCGTGTTTTGTAACCTTGGCATACATACAAAGCCAGAATTGCTATCACTTGCAAACAAATACACGTACTATAAGCAACAGAAAAATACGAGCTCAGTAAGAATTGCAGTAGCTCTTGAAGACTATGCATGGAGATTAAGCTGACTCCAGCTGACATTACTAGAAGGGGTATAGTAATTCTTTTCATCCCTTCTCCTAATTGCAGATGCTTTTTGAGATATCTCGATGAAGATTTTTGCAAACCTCCTGAGGGCGACATCTGCTCCTGGTAGGAGGCTCCAAAATTGTAGGTTTCCTTTACTGCAACTGTGCACTCTGTGGAGTCTGCTAAATCTTGCTTGCTTTGTTGAAAATGGGAAGTTTTAGTTCAGTGACTACAGAGAATGTGGGATCGGTGATGTAACTGAAGGAGCCATACATTGCATCAGTCACACAAATGTCTCTGACCACTTTTCAAGCAAATTTTTCAATGTCTGTGCCTGCCATAAGTCTAAAAGTCAGTGCCCCGTGACATGCTCCACTTAGGATCCTTTGGCATTTGCACTGTCTGCAACTGCTGTAGTAGATTAGAGCGTATGCTGCTCAACCGGGGAGTGGGGCTAATCTGACAATAAATGTGTATTTTAAGTGTAACTGTTGCATTGCATTAATGTTGTTTATCTTGTGATGGTAGCCCTGCATTGGCATATGACATGAGCGATATTAATGATGTGTGAAAGGCAGGCCTTTTTAAGGAGCCGTGCTGGTGCAAAGCTGAGTGTGGTATAATTAGAGCAGTATCTGGTCTGCTGATAAAATAAAGGCAGCCAATTGCCAACATTTTCATTTTCTTAGTCTCTCTTACTCATCAAAGACTTCGCTCAGCTTGGTGAAAGTATCCCTTTCAGGATAAGGTAACTCGTATGAAAGCATTTGCAAGATTAATTTCCACTTACTCTCAAGAGAATTGGGGAAGTAAAACAACCATGTATGTTCTCATTATTTTTTCGGGCATGTTTGCCCACTGGGGCCGTTTCTAAGATGCAGAAGCAGTAGGTAACGTAATTGTATAAACAGAAAATCTTCAAACTGTCAAAATATAGATGCAGAAGTTGCATCGCCGAGGGAGGAGGGTGAGCCGAGCCATGTCTGTGGGGACTCCAGGGGATCGGTGTCATGCATTACTCACACAGAGATGAGCCTGTGGGTAATTCGGCATTGCAGGACGCCGAAGCCAAGCACCGAAAGTTGCAGGCACGCGGAGCAGGACAGGCATCTGCTCATGCTTGCTGCGGGCTGGGAGATACAGTGCCAGATCGGGGGAGTGATGCTGAGATGCAGCGACGGCCACCTCCCGTTGACACCCTACAGGCAGGCTTGACCTCTGGTTTTCAAGAGAAAATAACGTACGGCACACCACCATGGAAAAGCTGCCAAGCTGCAGTGATGACAGGTGCAGATAAGGAGGCTGAGTGAATGAAGCCTCTGTTTTTTATGAAAAAAACATGCAGCGTGTTGAACAAAGCCAGCCTCTTCCCACGTACAAGGCCCATTAGGAACTTTTCAGCTATCATTTATTTAGACAGGAAGTATATTCTCCTTTTACAGTAATTTATTGGCCGATTTATAAAGGTTGCTAGTTAAATTTGTTGGAGTGGGAGGACTGAAAAATGAAGACGAACAAGCAGCTAACTGAAAAGCCAGCCCTTCTCGCATGAACCATGGTCTGTACCATTTTCCAAACAGGAACGTTAATAACAGAGTCAGTTATTTCTGGTTGTTTTTCTTTCAGCTTACTGGAAGCCACATGGTTCCTGTGCTGTTCCACATACTCTTATGAGATTCCCGAATCCCCTGCTAGTTAATCAAAATTTTGGAGATGGTTATGTTGTAATTGGGAGGATTCGTAAGCTTGGGTTTGAAATCTGTTTAGAGGCATAAATTTAGTAGGCTAAAGAAATAATGATTATATATAGAAGAGTACTGTTTATGTGGATCTCCATGGGTTTGTAAAGTCAGTCCATTTCTATGGAAATAACCTGGTATTGTTAGCATCTTCCTCAAAGATTGATGCGAAGGATTTATTAGATATTTTATTTAAAAAAAATTCAGAACACAGATTTTTGCCAGCCTGTATCACATTTAAATCTATTAAATCCCCTGTATACCTTGTATCTCTCAGAGGCAGAATACCAGAGGCTTGGAGGAAAGTGTTAAACCCGTGAAGCTGACGTATAAGATAATATGGCCATAGGATTCACCCTGATCTCTAATAGCGAGAGACTGCCTTTGCCACCAAGGTTTACAGTTTAATACTGCTTCTGAGATGTGCTGTCATTAACCATGACTTTGGAACTAAATCCTGTGTCTTGTTTTATCTTCAGGACACTTTGAGGGCTTACAGTGTTTATAGGCTGGAAACCAGAAGTTTCATGGCATCACAGAGATTACAGTTACTTCAGTGCATTAATTCTCAGGCTCTGTCAGCTGTAGTGAGACAAGGCAGACCTCCTTCACTTCTACTGCACTGCTACCATGTGAAACACCAGAAAAACTGAATAGAGCCTACTCAGGATTAGTAAACTTGGTGAAAAATATACTACTTTTAGTAGATGCTACTTAATTTGTTTCTGGGGGATGCAAAGTTTCTGTCAGCTCTCCATAGTGTGTAATGGTGCCATGAAAATTGATGTTGTTGACTCTTTGGGTTGTCTTTCAGACCTTGTTCTGTGATCTCTGTGGACAATTTCCTTCATAAGGCCCTGTGAATGCTTCACCCATCGTAGGCTCTGCTGACCCACTGGATATCTCAAAGAAAATAAGAAGGGTCATGGAGTATTGTGGAGCAATATTTTATGTTTCTGTGGAGCCCACATTACAAATCTCCCATCCCTGTTCAATCTCTTTGCAAGAAGAGTAAGAGCAAGGATCAAGTCATTTAGGTGGGGAAGTCAGGTTTGAAATTGTGAAGACAACTTGCTAGGAGGCAAAAGAGGGACAAAAGTTTAACTGACTCTGAAATGGAGCTTAGCCTTCAGCCTGCTGTAGATCAGGGACTTTCGTTGTGGGGGGCAGCAGCCTCAGCTGATGGCACCCCTCACTCTTCCTCTCCTCTGGGGAAGCTGCGCTTCTCCATGCATGGCGTGGTCTGTACTTCTGGGTCTAAGTAAAAATTAAAGTTCAATCTGCCCTTACAATCCCAAGATAACTAAATAGGAGGGGCTGAAAAACAAACCCTGGGTAGAGCTGAATGAAAATTTGGCATGTGGGATGTGGAGTTCTGCAGTGTTTAGTAACAATAACAGACTGGAAAATAAAAATAACCAACTTGTGTAAGCTAGCACCTGTGACAACTGTAATTTTGGTCTGGGCATGAGATGATCACCATGTAACAGGCCTCAACCCCAGTTTCTAATTTTGTAAGTCCCAAGCAATTGTAACTGTTAAGTGAGCTCAGCGTAAGCTATTGTATAAACCCTTGCAACATGGCTGACAAAGATGGCTTGACAGTGTCAATGGATGCTAGAAGAATAAAGGATGTCTAACTGTTGCATCTCATGTTTATATTTGCCTCAAACCTCTTATTAACCTTCTCATAACGGATCGTCAATTGTTCTTACTCAGGAATGCATTTAGGCTTGTGCTTAGCTTTGAACACATTTGCAAATCCAACTGAGTTCTGTGGGAATTAAACTTTGCTTAATTGCTATGCTCAACTGAGACCTTGGTTCAAGGGCTAGCCTTTTTGACCCACAAGTTTTTCCTCCATGGTCAGCTGTGATATTATGTCTTTGATTCCCACCCCCAACAAATGCCCTATATCCCAATACAGGTCTACCAGGCTTCTTGTTCCAGGTGTACCTCATTCTTTCTCAGCTCATATAGGCTATGGTCTTTCAAGAGAAGGGAGGTTATCCTCAAACTTGGGTCTTACTGATGCCAGCGAGGAACCCTCACTGGTATATGTGGAAGGCTTTTGCCCACAAACTTTTGGTTTTGGCTACCATCTATGAAAATGTATCTCTCTCTCTATTTTTATATATATATATTTATACACACATGTATATATAAGATATAGATATACATATATTCATTTACACATATTCGTATGTAAACATCTACATAAACACACATATATATGTTATACATACTTTATGTATTGTTTTTGTTTGGCGAACAGCATTTCTTTGATATGTTTCTGAGCACAAGGGCTAGAAACATCCACTCCAGCAGGTATCTACTTGGAGAGGCTTAATATACAGAGGCTATAAATTATATAAAAAGTGTTTGTTGTTAAACTATGATAAACTTAGCTACAGGGAAGCAGCTGGTGCTTTATTGCCTATGAGTTCCTTTGTGTTTCCCTAAAGCTCTAGCCAGACAACAGCACATTTATAATTTTTTAAAATTAAATGTGGGTTAGAAAGAGCCACGTTGGATTCGAGATGCGAGGCACTCCAGCAGGATTGCTTCTAAGTCATACAGCTTGTTACTCATCTACTTTCTCCCTCCTTTCATTCTGTGTTTGCATGTCTTGATTTCCTTGGGAAAGGGCAGTGTAAATGAGTGATTGCCACAGAGCAGCTCTGCACCTTCAAAAAAACTGGATAAGCCTGGAAGTGGAGATGCTTATTTAAAAACTATTGGTGATTCCCTTTCATGGATGAGTGGTGGCCATGGCTACTTGCACTCCATAGTTGCTAGACTTAACCATTGCTGCAAACCTTCTGCAAAGTCTCCTGTAAGAGTTTGGGGCTGCTCATATAAGTATGCAGAAACATCCTTCAGTCCAGAAACAGGCATTTTGCTTCAGTATAACAATCTGCTTAATTACCTGATTCCATCCAGTTTGATACTGAAGTCATTACGTTTTACTTTAATTCATATATTTAAAGTCAGTGTATTTTCTCTTTGTATTTTCAGTAAGCCACAGGTTTTTGCAGTGTCCACATATGACTACCTGGTAGAAGCCCTTCGTTGTGGCTCTTAAACAGAAAGAAAACATATTTCCAGGGGCATCTAAATATCTCCCAATAATTGTAAAATGTGAACTAACAAGTCTAGTGTTGTTAAAGGCAGAGGAGTGAGGCACAAGCCAAGCAGTTGCCCAGATGGTGAAGGTGGTGTCGGGGGAGCTGGGAACGAGTCCTGCGTCCCTTGAGACACAAGCTGATGCTGCGACCATGCTTACATTTTTTCTTCCCTCACAACTGTGGGACAATAGCATGAGCTGGATGTTTTCCACTAAAATAATCAGAAGTGAAATGGCTTATAACATTATCATTTAAAATACCCATCAGTAGGTTGGAGTTGATGTGTCTGTGTTAGCACTGTGTCATCTTAAGCTGCCTGTAGATCTGAGGAAGATGTCATACTCCTAACCGTGCGATGGCTGTCTCATCTCTGGCCTTTGATCCTGCTTGTATTTCTGCTATAATGATAATATACTACAGACAGTCAGTCTCCAGTTTGGTACAAAGATTTTTGCCTTTACTGTTAGGTGGAGAGCTGACTAGCACAAATACATATTTCATGCAAACCTCCTGGAGCTGGACCGAGGAAACTGCAGTGTTTTCATAAAGAGGTACAAGGCTAACATGAGGAAGAGGCAGCATGTTGGTTATGGGAGTCACGTGTGAAAAGTCCACTCTAAAATGAATATTTAATCGTACATCTTCAGTATGCTGCTAGCAAGGTCTGGAAAAGTTTATTCCAAATTCAAGATCTGTGTGCACGTGTCCTATGGACTTGCTAATGCCTCTTCGAAGGCAAATAAGAGGCCAGTCTTGGTGTCTATAAAGTGCTGTGTGTGGGTGAGGTTTGCCTAGTATTTTTGCAGTGAGTGGCTGTTGTGGAGCTAGAAATTCAAGCGAGAGCAGGGCTGAGCAGACAGCCTGCTCTGACTTATCCCGAGTAGTTTGATGGCATGCATTTTCCATGCTGATCTCCCTTTTGCAGCCAGTTTAGCTTCCCTGTGTAAGGGAAAAGGCTGGAGAAACAGTGTTTTTGTCACAGAGGGGATGGGCCCTTTAGGAGGAGTGATATTCAAATACACCTGCAGCAGGGTAAAGCCTGGTTTCAGCTGGGGGCAATTTCTTTAATTGCTGGTGGGGCAGCATAAGTCAGCCCGGTTGTACCAGGAGGCCTTAGTTCTCAGGTTGGGAGGCGTTCCCCCAAAGCACGGAAAGACTTCATTAACTTGCTCTTGTGCTTTGAAGCAAAGGAAAATTGCCCTGGAAAGCAGGGAAGGGTGAAATAGGAAGCAGACTTGTTTGGTTGGAGGTAGGTCCCAGCAGCTATGGAGCAAAGAGCTCTATGGGCAAGTGGGAGATAGTCGCAAACCTGAGTTGGTTTCTTTTTTAACTTGCACGGTTATGGATTATATGTGTTTCATGGTATGGTTACAGAAAACTCACCTGTGCTCTGGAGTGTAACTCATGTGTGATGAAACTGGGGGCTGTGGTAGAAATGAAAGCAAAACTTAAAGAATCCTGTTTCTGGTGTCTAGCTTTGCTATCTATCAGCAATTATATAGGAAACAAAGCCCAGCAAATCAAAACAACTTGCCTCAAAGTACGCATTTGCTGTCGAGTAACTTCATGAACAGATTTTTCTCTCCTTCTGAACTGGCCTCTGTATTAAACTTCTCCGAGATCCCTCACTGGCACTCGGTTTGAAGTCTCAAGGCTCAAGTCATTTTTTTCTGCAGTAAGAAATGGCAGGCAATGCAGTAACCTTCAAAACGTATGAGTAACACCAGTTCCTTGTCAGAAAGCTGTATAGTTGAAACGGCTTGGCCAAAGTACCTGAAGTCGGAGTGCAGACAAAGATGCGGTTGGTCACAACTCAAGTTTTATAGGTGTGTAAAAAGAATGGAGCTCTCTCTGATGGGTTGTAAAGGCTGTGGTGGAGTGAGTTACTGACAAGTCCTCTTGGTACTACAAAGCCAAGTCTGGAAAGTGTCTCTGGAAGGGGTGAGTCTGTATTGAAGTGTATTTGCATTTTGACCAGCTGTGAGTGTACATGTACTCTGCTGTATGTGCGGAAGTGTGGTATAGAAAAGGTCATCCTATAGGCATTTTTAAGGAGAATCACTTAGGTTTTGAGTAGTAAATTGAAGGTTTCCATATAATGAGGTAGCGGTCAAAATTATAAAGCAGTGTTTGCCTTTTTCTTGGAACAAAAGTGGGGCTATGGTGGTAAAGTGGCTTTTATATGTGAAAAATCTGAGATGTCACCTGATTTGGAGCAGAAGGCTATTCCGTTTAGTCCTCGGTTCTTGCAAACAGTTGTACCATGTAATTCCACCTGTAAAATTCACTGTGCCCTGCCTTAGAGTGCTAGGTTGCCATTTTTGCTTTAGCTCTTGCTCTGGGAGGACAGTTCTGGGGTTCCTGGGGTGCTAAGAAACCCTTATTTCCAGCCTGTGTCTACTCTGCCTACATTACTCTTGTTTGTTCTGGTGCCAGCATTGTATTAAACAAGTTTGGTGGTGTTGGTGTTTGTTTTTTTTTAATTTTTTTTTCTTTATGGAAATACATTACCAAGGAAATAGAATATATGTGTAGTAAAAAACTAAATGCCCTCTTAACTTTTATTCTTTGAGGAGAAAGAAGCTCAGTTTCTGAGTCTCCCCTCTGAAAGTGGGCTCCCTGGTTACCCTGCAAGCCTGTCTCTCAGCCTCTTTCTGTTTGCCATCATCTGTACGGAGGAAGTTCCCGTGGCTTTCTCACCAGGCACTAACACAGATCTTTCTCCATCTCTGGCGAGACCACGCTTGCTATACCACCTGGCTGCCTCATAGTATTTTTGTGGAAAAAAACCAACTGCTTCGTCTTCACTTCTTCCTTGCAGTTTTGTCTTTGGTTTCTCAGTGTGCCCTCCTGTGCAGCAAATTTACTCCTCGATCCAGTTTCTCATTTCCTGGGTAGTTTTTTTGCTTCTTTTTGGTGCCACAGATATATCTTTCTTGTGTAAAATCTGCACATAAGTACTTGCAGGTCTCGAATTGTCTACGTCGCCTCTCTGCTATTATATCCTTATTCCCACTGTCTGAGCTTCAGCATCATTCCCAGCTCCCCCTCTAGTCTGAGTACCATTTTGATGCCAATCTGCAAGGTATACTTCATGCATCGTTTCTACCAGATATTTTCTCAATGTGCATCCTATAGATCCTGTATCCTTTCACGTTTGTTGTAATTCTGAAATGTTTTCTCAATACTCTAAGCTTTTTTTCCCCCATAGTGCTTGCTTATCTTCAGAGAGAAAAGGAACAAAATCCTCGAATCTCTTTCCCTTACAGAGTGTCTTGTTTTGCTCTCTGAAAAATCCCAAACTTCTTGGGTTGAAACCCTTTTCTTCTTGCCCTCCTGTTCCACCACTTAAGCTCATCTGCTGCCTTTGAGCTCTGCTGTAGCACAGAGGATACCTTCATTTATTAAAGCTGTGCCACTCTCAGTGTATAGCTACCTTCTGAACGCACCAGCAATCTACAACCAGACAGCACAGTCTTCAAGCAGCAAAAAAGCCAACCATACAGCAACATGCTAATGTTTATCCACGCCAAAGGAATACAGAAGGGGAAAGGAACAAGTCCCAAGCAAACCCCCTTGGTGATTTTGTTGTTGTTGTTTTCTGCTTTTTAATTTCTCAGCAGGGATATTGGCTTTTTGCATTCCTGCCTGAAAGCCAACACAACCACATTGGTAGTTTCGTTTTTCTGTTTGAGAGCAAGCCCCTCTGTGCCTGTGAGGAGCCCTAGAAATCTTAGCAGACACCATCCTCAAGATGTATGTAGCTATATGTCTGAGTTCATTTCAAAGTGTCTTCCATAATCCAGATAATAATCTACTATTCACAATTAGATGTAGTTCCAATTTCTTGAATGCTCAAGCAATCATTTTCTTCGGTAATTGAGTTCCCCATAGAATTCCACTATTCTGATCTGCTCAGAAAACTAAGCATATTAATTTGAAAAGCTGCATGAATGCCTGGCCAGGATAATGGCAGCAGAATAATTGCAAGGAAATCTCTTACAACAGGCTTATTTTCGTCTAATAAAGCTTTCCCTGATGGTTACACTGCATGCCATGAATATGATACAAGCTCTAAAGTGTGCATATGTGTTTTTGTATGTGCAACTCGGTTGAATTGTAACGTTCCAAGATCTCTTCCTTATATTTTTTTGTAAGTGTTTAAAGATCTATTTTTTTAAACATTTACCATTCTTTCTTTCTTTTCATGATGAATTTTGGGTGAGAAAGGGAAGGAGACTGAGAGGAAAAGTGGCACCTTCTGCCTGCAGGATTTATGCATGTATAGTATGCATTTACATACATTGGAATGAAAGTTGCATTCCAGTCTCCAAATGAAGTTGAGGTTGTCTTCCACTAGATGCAGGGCAAACACTTAGTAAGGGACCAGAAGCCTTTACAAAGAGCTTGCAGCTCAGCAAAGCAACAGAGGAGAAAACAGAGGTACAGAGGGATGAAGCTACCCCCAGTGTCATGCAGCAGGCTGGTGGCAAAGCCTCAGCTGTCTGGGTCAGTGTTATTGGTGTTTGGTAACAGTGAGTGTAAACCTTGATCCATCATGTCAGCAATAATACTGCCTGGTTTACAGTAAGCGCCTGGTTTGACTAGGTAATTTAGTTTTAGTTCTGCAGTTTTGGATGATATGAAATAACTCTTTCTCCTAGGGCTTTGCCTACGAGGAATAGCTGTGTATGTTCAGACCAAGTAGCAGATGCCATTATCATGCGAGATATGTCTAGAGAATGGTCTTCAAATCTTGAGTGCTACCTTTTTAATTAGTGCTGTTGAGCTCTGGGCCTGCAGTTGGTGAACGATGGGCCTACTGTGTTTCACATTGCTGGAATTACTCTCCCTATTTTTATTTTTTTGGGGTTACTGTTCCTCTGTTGCTTCACCTACTGGAGTCTTTTGTGAATTGAATGCTTAAATAACAGATGATGTGAAGTGAGGTAATCAGTGGGGGTCCTTAATAGGGAGATGGAGTTGGCACTTGTCTTGCATTTCTAGATATCATGTTTTTTCTCTCATAACAAGGTTGAGTGGTATAGTCTTGCGTTTGCAGAAAAGCTGGGTGGCCAACTCCCATTGAAGTTGACTGGATTACATGAATCTATATCTCCTGAGATACCAGATGCATTTTGGGCCCATTTTCCTTTCATGTGTGTTTTGTAGTTTGATGGACTTAATGAGACCCAAGGATGCAATAGAAGTCAAATGAATTGAATCAACATAAGAGAAAAGACATCAGAAATACGGCCCACAGTGGAGCTGAAGTACTCCAGGGATGCAGAGTTAGTTATGAATGAAAGATCTGTCCTTTTCAGGCTTGCTGCACCCCCCCACTTTCCAGAAAAGATAGCACGATCTATAGATAAATGCCACCATAAATATTCAGTGTATGTCAACAGTTATGTAGTACAGTGATGTTAGCTTTTTGTTATTTACAGGTAGCTGCTGTAGAGGTTTTGCACAGTAATCCAGTAGCTGGAGCATTTCATACAGATCTTTTACTTTCTGGCAATCAGATGATGTTTCAGATTTTTTTGGTTGCCTTTTTTTTTTTTTTTTCCAAAGGAAAATTGAATATGCAAAACCTTGTTCAGGACCTCTCCTTTCCTCTGCCACTAATATTGATCAGCTGAAACTGTTTCAGAAGAGAATCTTATTTTCATAGCAAAAATTTTAAGAAGCACCACAGAAAGATCTTCCTTACCCACTCTTCCTGGCACCTAGGGCATGTGCAAGCAGATCCCTGGACTGACCAGAGGTCTGTATAATAGAATATTTCAGTTGGAAGGGACCTACAATGATCATCTAGTCCAACTGCCTGACCGCTTCAGGGCTGACCAAAAGTTAAAGCATGTTATTAAGGGCATTGCCATTTCTGTATGGAAAATACTGCCTGTAATTCCTAGGATGGAGGAGGTAGGATTTGGGTCTCCACTTCTGGAGTCTGCGCATAAAGAGTAACAGCTTTCTTCCAATGTCTTGATGTTTGCCTTTGTTCTGCTATGATACTTCACTCATACAGTGATGTGGGTTTGTCTTGAGCTATGTTTGTGGTGGCATAGAGACTGGTTGTGTGTGTTTGCTAATGCGGGATTTTGCATGGCAATGAAGCAAATGGGGATGTCGGGCTGTGTAGCTGAAAGGGGTCACTTCTGCCCCCAGGAAATGCTGGAATAGGAGAGATCTCTGTTACTAACTCGGGTACAAATTTGACTGGATGCAATGACAAATATATGCCTGTATACCTAACACTGTTGCCTGATACTCCCATCTAGGTACCACAGTGTACTGAGGTGCAGCAGGACCAGAGGCTGAAATCGTAGGACAAATAATCTTTGTCAGATATGAATAAATAAAACCAAGGAGAATACAGTGTACGTACCTAGCCACGACTTTCCTATCATATTTCCACTTGCTGGGTTGGCTTAATGTGATGTAATGACTGAATATTGAGGCACTTTTCTTCTGCTTCTGTCAGTGAAGTCACTTTCAGTTTCTGCATTGCCTCCCTTCTGCCAGTCATAAATGTCCTTGGTAAAATCACATTTATTACATATACAAAAAACAACCCATCCCTGACATTTATTTTCTGTTTCCTGCCTCACTTTATTGGATGGTAGAACAAGCTCCCTGTGCCTGTGCAGGTATGTGTATAGACGTGGAATCATAAATATTTAACTAATATTGAAGGTAGTGTTTTATGTAAAGCAGAGGGTAAGCTGCAAAAGCCAAGCTGCTCTTTTTGCCAGTGGGTTTTCCCTAGTTCTCTCTGTCAGCAATACTGGCATTTTTCTTAGTATGTTCCGCATCTCTTCCCTGTTGGTATATATGATCCACTGCTACCAATCTTTACAAAATGGGAGGATTTACAGGTATTTTTAGTGGAATCTTTATTTTGTTGGACAGCAGCATCATTTGCCTTGCAGAAGGCTTTGAAGGTGATGGTGATCTTCAGGTCTCTCCTGTTTCCTTGTGCCCTCTCCCCCTTGCCAGCCCAGCTTGGGAAGGGGGCATTGTGCTGAAACACCCAGGGACCTTCCACTCCAACAGCGCAAGACATCTGAGGCAGCTGGCTCTGCTCCTTCCCCACAGTTGCCTTCCTCCTTCAGCAGGAGACATCTGGGCTGCTTGGCTGCTCTCCTCCACACCAGCTGCTGACCTGACCCCACACTGCCAACCCCTTGCCCACGGCAGCACACCGTGGCTTCCCTCCCCTTGCCCACTCCTTGGTCACTACTTTCATGAGAATTAAGCTTCTGGATGATTTAATTCTGTTTCTGCATGGATTGCAATGATGTGCACACCTGTGCGACATGCATCTGCTTGTACATGTGTTTTTAGACTCAGGCTGGTGGATAGGCATTTTAAGACTGGTAGTAGCCGTTTCAAAACCCATGTGCAGAGCAGTTCTCCAAGTGTAGCCCTCGTGTTGAAATGGGTGTTGGCATCCTATTTGGAGAAACTGGCTTTGATTTTTGTGGTGGACTCCTGTGACTCTGTCCCCAAATTAATGGAGGAATGAAAGGTTTGCACATTCTGGATCTGTAGACTCAGAGGTCGTGATAGGTTAAGAAAACTTTACATTCCTTTCATCCTATCTCTAATGTATTGACCTCCAGAGGGTAGATCAACTGTGTCCTTAGGGCCAGCAGCAGCATTCTTTAAAAGAAAAAGCCCTCTGTCTTGTTCTTAGAAGCTAGACAAAGTATGTCATGTAGGAAGGGGCATGACTGAGGCAGGAAAAAAAAAGAACAAATTACATATGCTGAAATAAAGGGACTAACAAGATGAATCAGGCCAGCCAAGAATTTCTTGATGTTGTCTATGGTTGTATCAGACCTCTGCATGAAACACTTGAACTTAGTGGTGGACTGTGGAGTTCAGTTGGGTGTTTGTTGTTTTTTTGGTTTTTTTTCTTTCTCCCTTCCCCCCCCTTCTTTTTTTTTTTTTCCTTCCTTTTCTTTAACACTCTGGTGTGTTTTTTATTGCAAACACCACAAACTGAATATGTACTCTAGACCAACAGAATATATTTGTTGATATATTTTGGCATTCAGAAGTAATCTGTGTCAAGTATTGAATATCTGCTTTCCATTCCACTGGCAAGTCCAAGGAAATGGCAGGACATTGGAGAAGCATTGATTTCTAGAGTATTTCATTAGAAGTGCATTATAAAGCTTGGCACAAGGTTTGTCTTAATCCATCTTTTCATATCCTTTAGAGAAGAGAGAGATGAGTGTTGTCAAATCACCAAGCACCTCTTCTGTTCAAAGCTCCCACATCTGAAAGCAGGAGTGCCCGGGCATAGCTGTTCTTCCAAACTCGGATCGGTGATCAAAACCGAATTGAGCCACTGTCCTTCCAGCCATCTGCTGACTTTGGCATCTGCTGGGGTGAAGGATGGCTGTCGAGACCTATCTTCCCTTACTTCATGTGTGACAGGGAATGTCATCTAGCTCCCTAATGACAGGTAGATGTTGATTTAGCTGACTGTTCCTTTCCTGTATTCTAACAGTAAGCACTGTAAGTGTGATGAAAAGAAATATGGCCGTAAAACTGAATGACAGAGTGGGGTGGGGGTTGGAAAGAGGTGTTCATTACTCTTAAAAATTCACTTGTCTTGCTTTGGCTAAATGGATTTTAGTGGGATAAATCTTGCAGGATTTAAGGAGATAAATCCTGGGGGGCTGCGCTCTTTCCTCATGGTGCTGCCTAGAGTGAAGTGCACAAACTTAATCCTGTTCAGTTATCTGAGGCAACTCAGGTGGTTTTAAAATCAGGTTAATTTCAGATTTGTTGTTTTTGTTTGTTTTAAAAGTTTTTCCACCTCCTGCCTTATGTTTTACAAGCTGTTCCTTAGAGGTCTGATGCTTTCAGTCATGTCTTACTTGATATGTAGTTGTGTATTAATTTTTTCCAGTTTGAAGAGGTATAATATGTAATTTCTGCCAGCATTTATCTGACTCACCTAAGACAACTAACGTTCCTATCAGAGTCACCTTCTCACTGTGGCAAGTACCTAAAATCAGTGAGATCCTGTATTGACAAGACTCTTAGCTGTGGTGTGTCAATACTGACAATAAAAAGATGACCTTTGCATATATGTGTGTGTATAAGCATACACTTTATGTATATATATGTAGGATAAATGAAATTATGATTTTTTTAAATAAAAAACAAAAACAAAACAAAAAAAACCCCACACAACAAAAAACAAAATTGCAGGTCATGTTCCTTGCAAGGGATCTAGGCAGTTCTAATTATAAAGAGACAGTAAGCTGTCCCTAATTAGACTTGGGGCCAGATGACATGGTAACCTTAATTTTTAACACTCCTTGACTCTGTAGATCCACAGCAGTTGTAACTAAAAGTTAATGCAAAGACACAGGGCGTTTTTCTCAGTATATAAAGTTAGAGCTAGGAATTTCTGGAATACCGCAGTTAAAGAAAAGGTATATTCAAGCTGTTAGTAGCTTGAAATAATAATGCCTGGAGCTACATAACCTGTTAAACATCAACATCTGCTTTCAAACCAAAAAGAAAGATATCCTGCTCTTCTTTAGAGAGAGACCAAGCTGGAATGCGGGATGAAAAATGATTTTTTTTGGGGTATTTTTAAAAATAAACTAACTGAGCCTGAATTCTTTCCTGACACTTAAAAATTATCCTATTTTTGTAAGAATAAGCTAGTTGCTCAGTTCCTGTCCATCACCTGATGCTACATACTCCAAGCAGGCAATTTCTTTCAGCACTTTATTGACAAACCACTTTTATCCAAATGCTGGGGGCAGTGTGGGTGCAATTCTGAGAGAGTGTGATGGGGAACTTGCTCGCAGTCACTGGGGGATTCCAAGGTAAATTCACCTGAAAGCTTGTTTCAGTGTGAGTGAGAGTTACCATGCAGCTTGTGTACACCGAGCAGGAGAAATCTAATGATAAAAGAAAGAGAGTGAAGTGGGAATTGGAGTAAGTATTTGCTTGCTGCAAATATGCAATCATTGAATCTGGTGAAAGGGCAACTCTGGGGAGCCTTAGATGTTTGTCATAGCAAAAGGCCAGCTAGTTGACTTCCATCAAGAGAGGTGGTGTTGGTGTCTGAGTCGTTTTCCTCAAAAGTTGAGGCGTGGTGAAAGTTATTTAAGTGCAGTAGTTTGCTGAGCAAGGCTGTGAGTGCAGTGTTTGTCAACAGCTCTTGCTTATTTGAAAAACTGTCATGACAGTAAAAATAGGAATTCAAGACCTGAACTAGAGAAGTTGGATAATAAAATATACATAGAGGCCTCAGGGGACCTTGCATCTCTTGTAGAAGCTGATTCCAGCTGGTTTGTGCGTGTTCAGAGTTGATTCAGTTTGTTGCTAACTAGCATACATGACTGGTGCTACATTAAACAGGGTTAAATGGCATTTCCCGGTGCTGGGGCTAAGTACAGACCTGAGCTCAATTCGGCTCCAGGATGTGTAGTTGAGATCGGTGTAGCCAGAGGCTCCCTGCTCTTGTGCTGGCTGCAGGTCGGAGAAGCCTTGGGGTTGGTCTCTCTTACTTGTATGAAGGTTGTACCTTGTAAGTGTGGGCTGTATGAGCACCAGGTACTATGGATAGGCCTTTCTTCTGTTGGTCACATGGAGAAATGGCATTTGGGTTGGTCTTATGCTGCTCCAGTATCTGTTTAAATGTTCTTGATGGATGAATAATTATAGCTCTAGTGATGATGATGGATCATATAGAGTCTTTTCTTGTTTTACCAGATCAGCTTTACAACAGATGTAGAGTCGTATATTTGCACTACAGTATTTTATGTGTGTGTGTGTGTGTCTGTTCTAGAGGGCTTGGGTAGCTGTTTTTGCAAATGCATGCAAAAATATAGCTGGAGGTATTTAAAAAAAAAAAAGATAGTGAATTTGGACACTAGAAGGTGAGAGTTCAGAGATGGGACAGAGCCGTTTTTCAGAAAAGTGTGTGTCTCAGGTAAGTTTCATACCCCAAACTGAAGCCACCTAAAATAACTAGACACTGAAAATCTTATTAATCTCGAAAGCTATGAGGCATAATAATCTCATCGAGAATTATTGCCTCTTATTGACTCCATCTAAGACTGCATTGTTAGCTGAGTAGTCTTATTTTTGCTAGACATTTAACCTTATATACATACAATTTATCGTGGATTAATTTAACAGGTTTTAAAACTCCCAGAGTAGAACAGGAGTTGCGGTCCTGACTGCGAACAAGCTTTATTAATATTTGCCCCTTCCCTTTGTGTCTGACTCTCTTGTGGCAGTTCACAATACCTTCAGCAAGTGGCCGCCTATAAAAGCTGCAGCGTGCTTGTATAGATTAGCTAGGTGTTATGTGACTGTCTCCCCATTGGCAAAGTGTACAATTTGTGCTATGTCCTCATCCCACACAGGCCCAGGGCATCCGATCCGCTTCAGATCAGAGCTCATCTCTCCCCGTTAGCAGTTCACTTACACAGTTGCCTGAAGACTGGGGTGGCCTTCATCGTTCTCATTGTCCTTGAAATATTCTGTGGTTTTGTGCACGTGTGATTTGTTCATGTTGTTCTCCTTGGTGGAAAGCAGCTGTCTTTTGATATACAGGAAGCAATCAGATGGGTGAACAGACAAGGAAAAATGGGGGTGGGGATGGTGGTGGGGTGGGGAGATGAAGAAACACTCAAATGGAATCACTCTACCGTACTCGCAGCAGGGAAATTTAATTTCTGGCAGTACTGCTTTGCATTGACTCCAGCTACTATCTGAGGCCTGTTGCCACTAAGAAAGTAGTTTTTGTGGCAGTGGGTCCTTCAATATCCGGCCTATTCTCTTCCTGAAATGCCTGTTTTCTCATTGGCATGCATGGCTGGGTCCTGTGACAGAGCTGGAAGCCTGCAAGAACACCTCCAGCCATAAGTAACCCCTCAAAAACCTGCAAGAAATTAACTCATATTTTCTATCTAATTTGGATCATTAATTAATTCTATCTCTGCCCCCATTACACAATTGGAAATATTGCCAGTGTCCAAACGTGTGATTACTACATCTGTTAGGAAAGGGAAGAAACAAAAGAATTAATGTTGACGATAATTTATACTGACACACCAAGGATGGTGAAAGAACTCGGGGCACTGAAGACCTGGCCGGAGATTTCAGCTGAACATTTGGAACAATCTAATGATTTGGGCAGATTTGGACATTGTTCTTCCTTATTCTTTTGTTTTTCCTTTACCCTCTGCCACCCAGTGACCCAAAAGACTTTCAAAGTACATTAGCGTACTGTTTGCCCATCAACACTGGAAAATATTCCAGGGCTTTGCAAAGATTTGGTCAACAGGGAAGTCTTTCAAATGTAAATTTTTTTTTTTTTTTTTAATTTTGAAGGTCCTTCTGGATAGCACTCTGCATTTCTGTCACTGTACCTGTTGGGTCAGACCGGTGGTCCAGCCAGCCCAGTCTTCTGCTTCTCTGCGTGGCAAAAAGGGCTAGTGTTTTGGGAGAGGAGGTAGCCTGGCCTCTCCCACAGTACCACCACCCACAGTTGTTTTGGAGATGCGAGGTCCCTGCCTGCCATCCCAGTATCTATTTGTGGACCTGTTGTCCATGAGTTTGTTCAACCCCTTTTGAGTCCCCTGGCACTGCCTGTCTCCCCAGCCTTGTGTGGCAGCAGGTCCCAGGTGTTCACCACCTCCTGTACAAAGCAATTCTTTATTGTATCCCTTCTAAATTGATCTCTTCCTAATTTTACTAATTCCCCCTACTTCTCGTTCTGCACCACTTGGCAAACTGCAGTTCCTTAAGCTTATCCACTGCATCCAAGTTTTTGTAAACCTTAAAACAGCAATCCCTCTTCAGCTTTCTGCTCCCCAGCTGGGCAGTCTGAACCCTTGTACTCTCTGCTTGTGGAACGTGGCAGCTCCATTCCCTTTATCGTACCAGTTGCCCTTGCCTAACTGCTGCAACCTTCCTGAGACCAGGATTGCAGAGAGGATGGGGACACACCAAGGGCTTGTGAAGTGGCGAAACAACACCTGTCCCTTTCACAGTATTCCTCCAGATGATTCACAGCGTTTTGTTGATTCTTGTTTCGGAGGCCACTGCACAATGAGCTGATGACTTCAGATATCTGTCAGTGATGACTCCAAGATCTGAAGTTGTAACTCCCATGAGTTCCGCATCATGTAGGCATGGTTCAAGTTATTATCCCTACAAGTATTGACTTTAAGCTTATCTAGTGAGGCTCAGCTGCCTCCTCTTTGCCCACTCAGCTTTTCGGCTTTCTCCTGGTGTTCTTCACCGTTGCTGTGCCATTTGACTACCCAAAATGTTTTAGTTTCATCGGCAGGCTCTGAGATTTCAGTTTCTCCCTTCTCCAGATCTGTGATGAAGGTATTGAATGAAATCCTCATGAACATGTATCCCTGGGGGACCCCGGTGCTAGCTTTTCTTCATCCCAAAACCTTTTGCTTCCTAACCAGCTTTTGGTCCATAAAAAAGACTTTCCTTCAGGCCCATGACAGCTTAGTTTCTTTAATAATCTTTAGCATGGGACTTTGTCAAAGGCTGTTTGAAAATCCAATTACTTTGAAAATCCCTTTCATTCACACACCAGCTGACCACCTCATATGACTCCAGGTTATCGAGGCAGGATTTCCCTTTATAAAAGACATACCATTTTAGCAGGGTTGGAAATGGGAGCTGGAGACCACTGAGTCCAAGGACCCCCTCTGAGGCTGTTTTGGGGGCTGGGACTCACTCTGGCCACCTGCTATCGTCTGGCACAGTGGCTGCTGGTGCTGAGGTCGCATGCCTTGGCCTGCTCGTCTGCGTTTTTTTATGGAAGGTCTTCCACCGCTGTCTGGTGAATACCACCCTGCTTGCATGGTCTCGTGCTGCCTGCAGGCTTGTTTCGGCTAGACCTGGCTTCTCTGATACTGGCCCTTCTGGGGGTGGTGACAGGGACCCAGCTGCTGTGAGGGAAGAGCGCCGCATGGCAAGGCGCTCCCCTCACCCAGGAGCTACGAGCGAGGAGGTACCCTGCCTCAGGGATGCACCCGGTTCCTCCTCAGGAAGCCTTTTCAGCTCAAAATGGCGAGGGAGAGAGAGCGTTGAATCAGCCAGTGGTGCCTGGCTCGCTTGGTGACATTTGTGTTTTCTGGCGGGTACCTGGGTGCTCGCCACTGCCTCAGTGGTAACCGCCATAATATTTCTATACAATCAAGGCAGGCCAGGACCCTCCGCCAGTTTTGGGAGCGCTTGTGGAGGTTTCTGTATCTCCCTCAGGTATGTCCCCCCATTCTTTTTCTTCTGTTCTTTCCTGTGAATGGGCTGCTCAGGAAAACAGGGTGCCGGGGAGGAGATGGCGGCCGCGCTGTGGTGGGTGGCTGGCTCCCCCGCCGCCTCAGGGACAGGCTGCTCTGAGGGACTCAGCAAGGCCACGGGCCGCACAAAAATTTTGTCCTGCAGCCCCTTCCTCCTGGGGGAAATGTAACTGTGGCCAGGTGTTGGTGTCCCCCAAAGGGCCCCAGAGGTTTTGGGTCCTTTTTGAGGCATTTCTGCCCTGAGGGCATGGCGCTGAGGAAAGCAGGGCGGCCGCAGGCAGCCCCTGAGCTGGGGCAGCTCTGGGGGACTGGGTTTACAACAGACAAAGCTGGAGCCCAGTAGCAAACCCACGCATGTTTATCCATTGGGGAAAGAAACTTTTTGAATCCTTCCGGGAGAGCGTATATGGAGCAAATTTAAAAAAAAATAAAAATATAAAAAACCCAAGAGGTTTGGAGAAAAGAAACCATGCTTCCATATAGCTCTTCCTGTGGCTCCAGGAAACATGGGGGCTGTGCAGAGCAGAAGCCACAGTGTCTCTGAAACTTTGGGGAAGCTCTAGTGGGGCATCACCAGCTCTTTAGCACGATGGTTGTCACAAAAAATTCAAATGTGGCAGGTCTTGCATGTCAGTAGCTCAACAGATGCTACTGTAAATGTGATGTCCGAGACAAAACCATGTAATTAACGCTGCTTAACACGATGGCATTTGGATAAATGCAAATGCAAATTGAAAAAGCATTAAAATAATGTTGTTGTTAATGCATTCTGATAATAAGTGGGGGGGTGGCGACTCCCAAGATTTCTAGTGTGTTATGCTCACATGCAGTTGATACAAAAAGGGCTGGTCTGGGTAGTTTTGCTGTGCTGTTCCCTTGCAGTTTTTTAAAATATTTGATAACCAGAGGGAAGGATTTGTTTAGACCATAGAGAGCAGGTGCCTGTTGTTTTACCCCAAGCAGAGCATTTCGTTACCCTCCTGCTAAAAGTGGCTTGTGGCATTGTGCTGGGCTGTGTGTGTGTTGTCTGTAATGCTACCATTGCTTCTTAATGTTGTGCTGGGCTGTGTGTGTGTCATCTGTAATGCGACCATTGCTGCCCTGCCTGCGGAGTTTGCTGGGCACTGGCGGGGGAGCCTGCCTGCGGCTGTGCCTGTGCCCTGTTGCCTTTGTCTTAACGAGGTGCTCTCTATTTTCAACCTGGGAGGGGGGGGAATCTCGATGATTAAAGATGCTGTGCTTTCTTTTTCATTTCTCATTTCTCCGTATCAATAACTCCTCATAATGCTGTGGTGATACATACTCCCTATGAAAAATTAATATCTACAGGCTCCTTGTTACTGAGGCAGCCTTCTGATGCCCTGACAAGGGAACAACGTACCAGCTAGCAGGCAGCAGAGCAGCAAGTTGGGATCAAGGTATTTCTCTTGATATAGAAGATGGCTGGCTGTCTCACTCTCTTTTTACTTTAATTAGCACATCAGTGCCACACATGCTTTTAAAACTGGAATACAACTTTATATCTAGTAGCAGTGTCATGGATCCTTCATGAGTTGGTTTGTACATCAAATCCTTTTCTTGCTGCTTTAGTGAGTTTAATTAAAGTGGACCTTCTATAGAGCCTGTCTAATTTCAGGAGATGGTACCATGCTGGCCTCTGCAGAATGTGCCGGACTGTAATTCTGGCCATGCTGAAGACCACTGCAAGCTTTCTGTTGATTTCAATAGGGCCAGGATTTTATCTAAGCTGTTAGCACAAACTAGTATGCTAGCTCATCGCTGTTAAAATGTACGCATGCTTTTTGATAATATGCATGTTCTTTGCCACTCTATATACCAATACAAATATTAAGTCAACCATGTCGTATCTTGGAAATCCATGATACAGCACTGTGTCTGCTCTAAAGATAAACTGATGCTGCATTGACTTGGTTGTAGTATTTGCTATATAGGTGAATTTGTTACATACATAGCTGAAATTAAGCTCATTAGAGTAGATTTAATTGGGATTCTTGTTTCCTTCCTTTTCTTGGTTTCTTTCCTGAAAATCTGTAGTCATATAGTGAAATAAATGGGAATATTGACACTACAGAAAACTTGTTTTCTCAAGGTCTACCAGATCAAAGCTTCCAGGGACCTCTTTTTCCTTTTGAAACTGAGTCTGAGATTGATCTGTAAAGCATGTTTCCTGTCATTGGAACAAACATGGGTATCTTTACTCAAACTGAAATTCTGATCCATAAAAATGTTCTTCATTTTAGATGGAATACCATTGATTTTGGTGTTGCAAAGTCCCAGTTGCTTCAGCAGTAAGTTGATGGCTGAAATGCAGCTGAGGAAAGGTTAGGCACATCTCTGTAGGTTTCCAAGGATTAAGAAAATATTTTCTTTCACTGGAGCTTGTTTCCTTGTTCCCATGGTGATGGCTGTTAGTGGATGGACCAGCTCTGAAGTTGTAAGCAGGAATAGGCAAGTCGTATGTTGTATGCTGCAAGATAGAGTAGTTTAGTAATAGATTTTCAAATGTATCTGCGATTTTTGGGCGACCAGCTGGAGCCACTGTAAAGAGATTTTATTTGCAGGGTTATAGATGCTGTGCAGATTTCCTGAAAGGAAATTCCTTTAAAGCTTCTTAAAAAATCAGACCTTCCAAATTTGCCTATTTTAGTTTTTATACATGATATAAGCTTGCAACCAGACGTATTTGAAGCTATTTGGGTTTCTTTTAAATCCTCTTGCAAAAAGGCAGTGTTTGGGGGAAGTTAGTCAAAAGGAGGAATTACTTAGAGCAAGTGTTTTGCACATCTATCACTGTACATGCTGCCAGACAAAGCAGCTGTTTTAGAACGGGAGCATTTTATTAACCTCAAACAGATCTACTATCTGTCAAACACAACTGATTGTTAACTGTGTTGCTGGAGACTCTGTCAGGAACAGCAACTCGGTGACTGAGACCAACTTGCTACATCTGTTCAGAGTAGTACCTGTTATTGAAAGGGTAAGGAAATATTTAGGCATTCGTTAACATACATAATAGTGAAATTTATCTTGAAATACTGGAGTACATATGATCAAATTTAGAATGGCCGCAGTCTTCGTGTTCTGGTATATCTGCGACCCGCCTGCTCTAAACCTCCTGGAAGGCAGAAGAGCTGCATGTGGTGTATTAAGCACAGACTATTTTTCCTTGTTTCTACAGGGTCTGATATGAGAGGGTCCTGGTTTCCTAAGGAGTGTCCATAGGGGGAAAAGGAATGGCATGGCTTTTTAGTTTCAGTCTGGAATCAGATAAAATGGTGACTTCTTTAATGTCTAATTAATTCTTTTTTAATAAAGAAAATAAGCAGTAAACTAAACCTGGTACCCCATAACTGCAGCTGGCATTTTCAGTGCAGCAGAAGCAGGGATAAGCTAGCCATGTGGGAAATGTTCTTTGCGTAGTGGAAAGAAATCCTCCCTGCAGTGTTGCACGCAGGCAGACGCACACACATCCCCACAAATCCTGTCTCAGCACTGCACTGGCAGGAAGCAAAGGTGTGATGGATGATTGCCTTGCTAGAGAAGTCAGTCATGGACACCCCTCACCCATTTCATTATTTAATTACGCAGTGGTCTGAATGCCGGGCAGTAAAACTGCATTTTCACCCATAGCTGATTTCCATTTAGTCTGTCATGTTAATAGTGAAATAAATTGCTCTAATTGCCTGCAAACTTCATCAAATTCATATTCCTTCCTTTTTTTTATTGAATATTTATTAAACTTCATGTCATGTCTTGCTTGGTTGGTAAAAGTGGTCTAGTCTCTGCATCACATTATGCTTTAAAATACAGGGTGTCACATTTTCCTCCTTGCTCTTGAATTTTAATTTAGATTGTGAAGTTTTGCATTTGTGTTCATATTAATCATGCCATTTGAAGAAAAGAGCGAGTTTGCAAAGCATCCTTATCTCTACGTAGGCTATGGTTCTGATTGAGCCTCTTCTTTAAAGGAAGAAGCCCCACCGGGGCCAAATCTGAAGCTGGTGTGAGTTTTCCTGACAGAGTCGTCTGCTGTTTGTGTGCATAGACTGGGAGTGAGAGGCTGTTTTCAGAAGACTAGTGTCAGTTTAAATTTGTGATATGCTTATCCCTTTTGAGCTGTATGTGTTCATGTACTTTCCAACTGCAGACACAAATGCATGAATGAGTCAAGTGACGTGTGGGAGGGGAAAAAGTAGCAGTGGAGTCTGGTGTCCTCCAGTTACTTCAGAGAGAAGTGACACAAGCCCAAATCGGTTCTGGATTTACTGTTGATTTAATACTTGGGGGTAAGGGAAGAGGAGATTCCCATTTAAGCATCCTTGAGAAAATCACAGTGTCATGCTAATATTGCTACAACTAAATGTTAGCTGTATGTATTGTTGTTAGTGTTTCCCATTCTGTTTTTCATACATCTCATTATATTTAGTTTTCTTTGAGAATCTTTGCTCTTGGATTTGTTTATTTACGTGGCAATCTCTGCTGCCACTTTTTTTTTTTTCATTTCTTGAAAGTAATTTCTGGACTTCATGTTCATGGGGAAAATGTAATAGAAGTGAAAATGAAAGGCTCCAAAAGCATATGGCAAAGAAAAAAATTTATGAAAGGACTAAACTAATATTTTCAGTGATATATTCCCCCCCCCCCCAATCATTTTAGGGTCAATTTGATGGTTTTATTTATTTATTTTTTAAAAGCTTGACTCCTGGTTTGCATACTGTGTGTATTTGTAAGACTGTGACTTTAGAAACCTCTTGACAGTACCGTAATTATTGCATAATACTAAGCAATGTGTACACTTCTTTCAAAGATTTGGGAAGTCAGTCAGGGTCGGATATTGAGGAGCAATTATAGGTACCATAATTCCAATTAAATACTTGCGTGGGGGGAGGGTAAAGCACCTAAGCTTTCATGAGAGTGAAGAAAAGGGACAGTGCAGTGGTTAGAGCATCGTTTGGCTGCTTTGTAAACTGCCTTTGGTTTTTAGCTCCTCCAGAGTTTTTCCTTTTTCTGTTCTGGTAAGGTGCCTCTCTCTTGACTCTTGAGGATGATGGCACTTCTCTGCCTCTTAGGTCTTTGACAACAAGTGCTCACCAGCTCCTCTTTCACGCGGTGATCATCTGATTCTGGGAGTAGGGGTCCAGTGCCTTGCACGGCACCTGTCAGCTTTGTTAGTGCTGCTGGGCAAGTGGGTGTCCACATGGACATCTTGCTTCCTCTGCTCACCTTCATAGAAGATCTTGGATCAGTTAGAAGTTGCATTTTTATGCTCTGTTCCTTAGATAAATTATTGTGTCTAAATACGTACTTAGTTTGCTCTATTTTGCCTCCCTTGTCAGCTCTGTCGCTTCCAAAACTCACAGGAAGTAAAATTCAGCTTATTTGGACTCAGAGGAAGGCAATTTCATGCCAGGTGATCCTTATTCCAACTGCTTGTAGGTTTAAGGTGCTGCTTGTCCTCTTCCTTTTTCCTGCTCTGCCATTTAACCATTGAAAACATGTCCATAATAATTAGAATTAATTACCTCTTTCTTTGATTTTTCTGTTTGTTGGTTGGTTTTTTTTTTTTTTTTTCTCCTCACCTTCCCAGGCTTCTAACCATACTAGCTAGTATTATTCTTTGTGGATATAATAAAAATATGGTATTTGTATATAAACATAATGCTGAATTGAGAATGCATCTTGATTTTAAAAAAACCCCAAACATAAAGACATTAACCAGACTGTTGATCAACCCAAATAGCAAATGCACTGAAGAGGGTTTATCTCTGTGTGAAAGGCTTTTGTCAGAACACCGGTGGAATTGTATATAATGGTTTCGTGCGCCATTCATAGTCAGTGGTGGTGTTACAATGACACAGACTCGCTGAAAGAGTCCTAGCCCATTTAATTAAAAAAAAAAGGGGGGGGGGGAAGTTAAAACTATGATTTGTATTCCAACTAAAGAAATGAATGTGTAAGTACTTATCAACAGGCACAGCTTTCATGTTTATTCATCCAAGGACTGGAAGCACATATTTTAGCATCTGAATGATTATAAATATGTTTACTAGCTATCAAAATCAGAGCTATTTAATTTGGAATAACAATTCATATTCAGATGTGTTTTGCTTTTCACTACTAGTGTTAGTTATCCTGTTCAGCATTTATAGTTCTGGCATTCATCATTTTCAGCTCACAACATATTGAGATGTAACTGAGGACTGATGTCAAACAGGTTAAGGGACATGGTTGTACGTTTTGATTACTTTTGCGTCAATGCGTCTTGTCAAAAAAATTGGATGGATACATTATGAATATATGCAGTATTACCCACTATATCAAAAAGGCAACATTTTTCAATTTTTCTTGTTTCAAGTAATGTACTTGTCCAAGAAAAATACGAAGTACAAAGTCAGTAAATAAGCCTGACTCAATTAAAAATGATTGATGCCTGCCTTGAAATAGCCATCTCCAAAACACACCTTTTATAGCTGGAACAAAGCTGATGATGATCATGATGTAAGAACACACTGGGGTACACTTGCACGATGCTGCATTCATTTCCTATGTTATCTCGCCCAATACCACAAAATGTTCATTGCTGCAGCTCCCCCCCCCCCCCTTTTTTTTTTTTATAATATCTGGTAAGATGTCTTTCCCAAAAGTTCATCCAACTGGAGTTTACATCAGCAAAATCAGCTGTCCACCGAAATTTGCTGGCATCAAAAAGGAGGAAAAAAAAAGGAAAAAAGAAAAAAGAGCGGAAGGAAAGGGAGGTCAGCCCAATGCTCCCAGGTTCTGGACTGGGTCCTAACAGGATTTGAGAGTAGCCTCTGATGCTGTAACTAACCCGTTGAAAACAGTGGGTAGGAAACCCCTTCCTCATTTTGCATGAGTGGGTTTTGCTGTAAGGCTTGTTAATTACCTAAACTCTCATTTTCAAAAGTTAAAGGCAAAACACTAAACGTGAAAAGGTTTGTTCAGGGTATAATTTCATCCTTCCTTCCTGTCTCGGTCCTGTCTGGTCTCTTTTTTTTCCTAAGCCTTATAACAGATTATTCTAAATTATACATGTGTGTAATAATAATGTTTAGCAGCTCACTTTCTCCAAGCCTCGGGCTTGCCTTGCAAACCAAAGCACAAATCTCACTCAGCTGATTGCACACTGATTTGTGAACATCACTTTTCATTTCAGCAACTCTGTGGCGGCATCTGAGCCGGAGGGTCTTGGCAGTTCCTGCCGCTTTGGTGCTCCTTTTTCCATTTTTTTGGGCCTGGTGAAGTTGTAAGAATTTGTGCGTTTTGTGAAGTTTACCATGGGCTACCCTTTCTGTACTGAAGCATTGCTGGAAAACAAGCTCTCCCTGAGATTTCATCAAACCGAACAGTCACTCAAAATGCTTTGCTAGCTGGTAGATTAAGCTTAGAGGAAGAAAACCAAACAAACTGTGAAGACCTGCTAATGTTTTACTGATGTCCTTGATGACTTACGATAGTATGAGTTAAATACAGCTCTTTTTGATCAGGCCCTTCTGCCTGTGCTTTTATTTTTCCCCTCTTGTTTTCTACATAGGAATGTTTTGATTCTGAGTGGTGTTTTTATTGCTCTCTGTGTGCTTCCTCTAGTAGTGTCCTACTTGCTAAGTATGGCAAAGCAGTTTTTCTGTGCCACAACCAGCCTTTTGATGTTTTTCCCTTACCTTCCTGGGTCTTCTTCCCAAATCTCTGACTTTTTTTTTTCTTCCTGATGACAGATTCTCCTCTTGAAATCTTTCTTTGCCACTAAGGCAGACAGCTAACTCTGCTCTAGTCTGCAGTTGTGAGCAGAGTTCTTCTCCATACACTAGACCTAGTGTTGGGTCTCACTTGAACCTTGAAAGCAGGCTTTCAGATGAAATTAAAGTTTTCCTTGCATTGATGTTCTGGCCAGAATTCTCTATAATGTTTCCAAACTCCTTCCCATTTCTTTTAGGTCTTGGAGATTTCTGTAGCGCCATGTAGTTTCCTGCTGTACATCCACTCAAAATTAAAGGACAGGTGGGGGGAGCAAAATAATTGGAGTATTTTCCTATCATATAGTGAAAAGTCTGTAGTTCAATAATTGTTCTTCCTCATAAGTTAAGTTTGTGGTTTTTTTCTTACTCAGGTCCTGCATTAATAATTTTGTTTTCCAGTGTGTAATATTCTCCCTCATGAGATTTCTCCCTTCCCCCTACGCCTAGTTTGCATTGCATTCCATTTTTGTATTTTGCGTGATGCTAGCAGTGGCTGCAGGCAAATTAATTAATTCAAAATTAATTTGAAATCAAGGCATACTGTGCAAAGGCAATGGGAGGGGAGTTTTCCAATATATTTGTTTTCAAAAAAATACAGTTGTCTTGGGAAGTGTTGCTAGCATGCATTTGTTTTACAGACTCTTTGGGGTTCACATTTTAAGGTGACTTGTGGTTAACAGATGGTTGTTCTGGCTGAATGTCCAAAAGCACTTGGTATGCCGCGGCTCCTGTTGGGAACAACTGTGGTCTCTGGGGGTGCCCCCTGCTGTGCTAGGCAGGAGGATCACCAGGGCTTTCTGTTGTTACCTTGGGTATGGGGTACGTAAGCCTCTCAGTGTAACATCTGTCTAGTGACGTTTGGGGAGATGGTTGGTTTGATGTAAATCTCCACAGGGGATAACGCGTTTAAATAGCCATAACTGCAGTGATGGTGTAAGTCCACTGGAGTCAAAAGAAATTAAATTTGTCCATTACAATTCTTATTAAGTGCTATAATTTCGATACACCAAAAAGTATACCAATTCAGTAATTGTTGAAGAAACCTCCAGGTGACAGGAGGGCTTACTGGGGGGAGGGAAGCCTTCAACTCGGTGGTGAATTTAATTCACAAGTATTGTTGTTTTGCCAACAAAGCTTTCAGCATGTTTTGTAAGTTCCACCTGTCCTTTAAAATCGTCTTCAAACTGTAATAGTACAGTGTTGCAGTGATGACTTCCCAGAAGGGTAACTATTTCCATGGTCCTGGCTGTCAGTTAACAGGAAAATTGCCCATAATGTTGGGGTTTAACTTCCTTCTTAGGTGAACGTGGTAGTTTGATCTAGTTAGTGGTTCTGAAATGTGTGAATACTCCCAAATACTGCAACACCCAAATGTGGAGACATCTACAAAGTATCTGTTCTATTTGTTTTTTAGGCAGGGGATTCTGAGCACTTTCTGAAGATTGATCCTTTTTCTCTGTGTGGGTTAAAGTACCAAAAGTGGCTGCTAGTATAGGAAAAAATAACTTTCTTTGATATTGCCACTTGAAAGGAAAGTTTCAGTATTGAGCTTTAGTTATTCCCCACTTTGTTTACTTTTTCTAGACGGAAAATATGGGAGGAAAGTATCCAGCATTTGTAACGGGATACTTGTGTTCTTCTGCCAGACACACAGGTGTTAAAGAAAGCATTATGTATAACAAGATATTCTCAGGAGATCTGTTTAGCGGAAGGGCACAGTGTTAGA
Organism: Nipponia nippon; assembly: GCF_047370975.1. NCBI lineage: Eukaryota > Metazoa > Chordata > Aves > Pelecaniformes > Threskiornithidae > Nipponia > Nipponia nippon. The sequence continues at coordinate 61,723,265 of NW_028262369.1, forward strand.
TGTAATTTGTTTACTGACAGAGTTTCCAACAATGGTGCAATGGACCAGGAAACATCACTGAAGTAATGAGTCCTTTCCTTTTTTTAAAGTGATTATGTTTGAACAGTGCAAATTAACCTGCTTTTTGAGGCTGCTGCTTAGGTGAAACAATTTGCTGATGTAAAGACATCCCCCAACTTGCTCCAGCAGCCGAGGTAGAAAATGCAGAGTCTGTGGGTGCGTAAGAGCAAAGCTGTTATCTGTAAATCAAATGCAAGTAGCAACTAGGCTGATCTAATCTAGGACCTACTGTAGTTAAATTGCGAGGCTAAAAACAAGCGTGTTATACTGTGTATAAAGAAACTACTGTAAATAAAGTTATCTCAACTGGAAGAGCAGTATACTTCCTGAGGGAAGAAAAAGAATTACCGCAAATACTGCGTGATCTCTTCACACAGCAGAAATGTCTGTCAGCTATCCCTGCTCATTTGTGCTTGGAGTCCAGGATTTCTGCAGCCCACTGTTCATCCTCGTGGCTTACTACAGTGATTGGGCACAGATATTATTGGGGGTGTTATCTCTGAATAATGCAATGTCATTAGTGCTGTGTCTCAAACACTGTTTCACATAGCTGGCAATAATGAGCCACGATTTGAGCTCTCCAGAGAAACCGTTCAGTATCTTGCAAAGGGCATGCAATAAATAAGTGAATGTATAGCCCGTTTTAGGCAGATGCTATTGGTTATTCATGCTTGACCAAAGTAGAGATACACATTATAGCATTTCTAGCCAACTCAGATTGTGAACTGTCTGTAAATGGTCTCTTTCTTTTTACATTGTGGGGTTTTTGTTAGTAACGAATGCAAAAAAAACCCTATGTGCTCATCTGAAAATTAACTCGAAAGGAGTATTTGGCAGTCCAGCGTAAGAAGTCATATGGGAGATTTCCATATGCTCTGCTGAGAATTAGGCTTGAGTATCAGTGGGAACTCAGTGTCCAGCTGCCATCTACCTCTTTTAAAAGAAGTCTTTCCATAGAAACGGTGCTTAATAGTAAATGAATTGTAACTTTTTCTTTCATCTGGTCAACTGAAGGTTCCTCTGAAGGAGCAGTCCCGTTTGTCCTCTTAACAAATCCTTACAAAGTTATTTTGGGATATAGCTTTTTCTTTAAGTACTGTGGTGGGGTTGAATGACTAAAATCAGTGTATAGGGTTACCTGATGCACTTGAGCCTCCTGATGGAGATAGGTAACTCAGCTCTTCAACACACCATTTTGTTAGAAACTACTGTGCCTGAGGGTTATAAAGCCAAAAGGTACCATTCATAGTTTTGTGAATGCCTCTCTGGGGTTATTGAATATCTTCCAGTGAGACCTGCTAACTTGAAATGATCACCTGTTTCAGAAAAATGCATCTGCTTTAATGACTTTCAGTATCCCTTGCTTAGCTCTTTTGGTGACTAATGCCATTAATAACTGTGATCAGAATTCCTTGTAATGTCATCCTCTGGTATAACTAGTAACACTAGTATTTTTGTTTTCCATCACTAGATGTATTTATCAAAATTACATGCATATATATTTCTTTCTAAAGTAGAACAAAACTACCTACCTACTACTACTACTAGGATTAAGCGCTACAGCTTCTGCTTCAGTGTTAGAAAAGCCAAATATTAACACACCCTCTCTTTCTACTCTTAGCCGAGTTACACAGGAAAAATCAGAAAGCACGCGTTAACCTCATGCGAGTGAGCCTTTGAAAAATGTTCTGCTTCAGGCTGAACCTGATTTCCTCCACCTCCTGGCATACGGAAGATGATGATGACCTCTCAGCAACCTTTGGAGTATTCATTGACATTTAATTCTCAATTAAAAACTTTGTGGTTTTTCCGTTTGCCAGCAGATGACGTTACCGCAGATTTCACTGCACTTAGCCTAGGGGCTAGCTAGGGAATACCAGAGAGCATTGTAATGTTAGTTCTCTGGAGTGATTTTTGGCAGTAGGTGTTGTAAACTCATACAGCTATTATGTTTTGTAAACTCATCCCTAATCCTGTTCTTCAGATTTTCTTCATTTTTGCAACTTTAATGTTAGCTGGCAGAGAGCTATGAATTAAATCCGTGAGAAAATGAGGAAGCTCGCAGAACAAGCACACAGGAAAACAGGAAGATGGATTGAAAGTGCACATATTCAGTAGTTTGCTACCAAGTCCCAACACCCTATTATGCTTCTGATGTGAATGGATCAAGCACAGGTATAGAGATTAAAATTAAAGAAAAATGCTATGGCATTTCCAGCAATAACTAATAGATCTTTATTTTGTTCTTCTCTTGTCTCTTACTATGAATTTCCCTCTGTCTTGCCTTTTGGTAAGAAAATATTCTGAAGGTTGGGTACTTACTGAATTTCCTACCCTTACTGTCAAGTCTGTGACATACAGCTTCCGCGCCCCCCCTCCCTCCCCCCCCGCAATTTAGAAATGACTTAAAAAGTCCTCAGGAAAAGCTAGCTCATTCAGAAATAACTTACTCTGGGGAAGAGTGTTTTGCATAGGCTTTAAAGTGCTGTTTTGTTCATAGATAGACAGTGGAGGTCAACAGTGAATTATAAATGCAATGGATATCTGGAAAATTACGCTTGCTTCTTTTCCTGGTGGTGATGATGTAGGCCAGGTTTTTGAAAAGCACCGGTTAAGTGTAACAATGATTTTTGTCTTCATATCTTGCAATACAAGTACTCCAAAATGTTCACTGATATCGGTGTAATAATCCCCAGGGAGAATCTCTGTTCAGACTTGTTGTGCATTTAATACACGGGTGAATGCATATGCAGTTGAACTAGAAAGGGGCTTTGAGGGAATCTTCTCACCAAAATGATAAAAAGTAGATATATGGATTTGTGGTGAAAAAATGAGATTTTACTGCGAAAGCTGTCCTTCCAGAGTTCTTCCCCCAACTCCACCCTCTTGCCCCATGACACCCCAACACCCAGCAGCTGTTTGAACGTGCTTGTGTAGTTTCTGTGCATGGGAATGGCAGAGCACCTCCCTGATCGGTTACAAATCTTCTTCAAGTTGTAAATGCAAGAGGCTTTTCCCTCTGCTCGGGCAACAGAGGCTCTGGTCTGTGGCGATTCAGTTCCCAGAAACAACGTGATTGGAATCATCAGATGTATATTGTACCTGAAGGCACTAGCATGTTATATTTATTTTGATGTATGCTAAATTGCTTCTCTTGGGAGATATCAAAGCTTCTTCCAGTTACTCATGCCAATTCTCTTTAGCGGTAGCTCACGACTTAGCAACATAAAAGTGGTATCTTATATTAATCTGTGGTACAGCTATTTAGTTTCCAAAGGTCTAAAGAAAATGTGTTTCTTTGAGTTTGATCACTTCTCACTTTTGTGTGTGGAGAGACAAGCCAGATATAACATTTATCAAAATATTTCTTTCTATTAAAAGCAAGACTTAAGTAATACTGCAAACTTACTTTTGAACTGCTTTGTGTTGTTTTCTCATTTAAAAAGGAGAATATGAGATGACATTGCACTGTCTATCAGCAAATTAAAAAAAAATAAAAGTCAGATCGGCCAATCAGTCAGACATTCAGTACTTCCAAGTTAAGGATCAGTGATTTTTGGTCTGATGTTTTGTGTCACTTTCAGTTGCAAGGACAATGCATTAAATGTGATTTGTCTGGATGTAAATGATATTTGGGTATCTATCTAACGTACCACGTTTGGCAACTGAAAAGGTAGCAGTATCTTGTTTCTTTGCTCCAGTCCGTAGCTGTTTATTAGGAGGCTGTCTCACAGAAACTGATTTCAGTTTTCGGTCTTCCCTCCTTTTTGTTTGCATTGGCAACTCAAAGTGAATCCGTTGGTACAGCATTTCTTGGTTCGGAAAGATCTGTGTATCATCGTACAGATTATGCCAATTACATGCTAAAGGTTGGGTGGAAGGTGGTGATCACACACCTTAACATGGCAATGAAGGGTGCATGCAAACCCACATCTGGCTCCAGAGGCTGGGATTCGTTGGGAGGCTACTGTGAAGGGACAGCTGTTTCTGCTTGCCATGCTCTTAGTCCTTTGTAGGCATCTGCTTCAGCTGTTGTTAAAGTCCAGGCAAAGGCTGGCAGGCCCTTTCTTCTGACCCGGTACAGAGGCTGCTGTGTAACGATAACTTCAGTAAGTGGTAGTGGTGCTTGACCTCTGCTGTCACTGCTTTCCCAGCTGCACCATGTAGTTTTTCTAATATGCATGTTGACCTGCATGGACTAAGGACCGGTAAGGCTTTGGTAGAAGAATGTGATGGAGTATGTGAAACTCTGCTTACCCGAGTTTTACGGTCATCCAGGAGCTGAGTCCGACCAACCCAAGCTCAAGCCTCTGATTGCAGGGCTGATGGCTGTTCCATCAAAACACCAGTTGTGAGAAGATGGGATGGGTGTCTTTGCCTATGATTGTAACTAGGAAGATGGAAAAATACTCAACCCAGTCTCCCAGCAGTAAGGCAAATATAATAATGAAATCTATAATAATTTGTTCTGCCATGGATGATGCTTCTTTTCTTTGCCCGAAGTAGTTAAACCTGTTACCAAATGGGACCGTTGAATGCTTTCCTGGATGGCAGTAAACCACGGACCTGTCACTGAGGGAGTTGTTCAGGCTGCTTTGGTGTTTTAAGTTTGTAGCTAATGACCTCCGTAGTGGTCATACACCAAATGTCACACTCAAAAGGCTGGAAGTCAATGAAGCATCCAAGCCACTCAGTATATCAGCATTTAATTGACAACGTGCAAGACCTGCTTGTGATTTATAGCCCGATAAAGGGACACACTTTTTATGTTCTGCCAACACAATTGGCAGAATATTTTAGGCACAGATGGCACATTAGCCTTGGACAGCTGGTTCCCTCTCTGCTGTCACATCCTAGGACCATCTAACTAATACTGTCACACACGACCCAGTTCACTGGGTAACTGAGAGGGGTTCTCACGCGTGGCTTTGTGTCAGCCTGAAGGCAGATGAAAATCAATCTGCTAAAAGACTGCCTCTAAGAGGTTTCCAAGACTTAGCACCCTGCTATGCCCTTCTGGCTGTTCACTTGCTGACCTCTCTTTTAGCTGCATGAGTGTAACCAAAGAGTTTCTTCCTAGTTGTGCAATGTGCACATGTGCAGCCTGCAGAGTCTGGTTGTCTCCTTGTAGTGTCCTCTACTTTGCACCTGTACAAATGTGGATTTAAAAAAAAAAAAAAAGGCAAGAGGGAAAACGCACCTACGTAGCGTGCATTTCTTTAAAGCTAGAGAATGAGTAGGGATCACTGAAAGGTGTCTATTTTGAAAGGTTTATCTTTAATACTTAGCAGAAAAAGCCTCAAGAATATGTGGTAGACAGACGATATATAGTGACAGTGTAAATTATACGTAGATGATAGCAAGGATGAAAGAACAGAGGATGAAGTAGAACTTCAAATGCTTTCGGAAGGAAAAAAAAATGTTTTCTGGAATGTACTCAGGCAGGAAAGGTCTGAGGTGGAAAGCTAAAAGCTATGTTTGTTGGTAGATGAAACACATCTTTCACATCAGAAACTTAGTATTTCAAGGTATGATCCCAATAAAAATACAACAGTTTTATTTTTTCCAAAGCATAGGAAATATGAGGTCCATAATTTCTTACTGTTCTATCAGAGCTTCACTGAATTCACTGCAAACAAACTGCTCTGCAGAAAGCCTTTAAAATGTATTTTGGTTTACAACATCAGATGCAGAGTCTAAGAAGTGTGATGGGATTAGGACTAGCTTTTGTTAATGCCAAGCAACTAGACCAGAAAAACTGGAGTTTTGTGTTTAAAGCCATAATTTAAATAAAGTAGAATAATGCTTTTGGATTGTGGAGGGGTAACCAACTGAGGGGATGTGTGTGCACTGGGAGGGAGGCAACATCGCCCTACCAAGGGAGCGCTGGGAAAACACCTACTTGCCGTTTCATAGATCTCTTCTGTGGGCAAAGCTTCACTGTCTGCGTCTGGAGAGCAGCTTGCTTTGTCTCGGAGTAGGGAACACGGGGATGTCTGTATGCAACACGATGCTCATGATATTCAAGGGATGACAGAGAAGCGTGTCTTGATCCCAGTCCTATGTAGCAGGATTTCAGTTAACTGGAGCTCCAGACTGTTCAGGTGTTACTTTTTAAAATTTTGTGCTATTTTTGAGGTTAACGATAAGAAAAGGTAGACTGAAGAGCCATTCAAGTTAAGTTATTTTCCAAATTAGGACTATAGATAAAGGCTTTGGTTTGGATGTTTCCTACAATATTATCTGCTGTTTTTGTGAGAGTTTACCCCCAAAGGTGAGAACCTGATTAGGCTGGATACTGTTTGGTCGAGAAAACTCCTGCCTGAATATACTGTGAAGTTCTTCATTTAACATGACATGAAAGTAGATAGCAGTACTTTAACTTCATTTGAAATGAAATCAGCATTAAAGTTTGTCTACAGTGGGGGGGAGCAGATTTAGGACATCTCTCTGAGCTATATTGCGTGTTACGTGCCTATGTAGAACTGCTATAGAAGTTGCAGGTTTTAATTTTTATGGATTCTTGAATATTTCAACACGGCATGTATAGAGATGGGTTTGACCATGGCATCAAATTTCATTTGCTTTGAGTCAGTTGCAGGGAGCTGCAGGTAGGATGTAAAAACAGCTTTTGAATCTGGTTTTAGAGGCATTGAAATATATTTCTTTGTAAGATTTCCAGTATACGTCTCTTGTGTGTATTACTTGACTGACCAACTGTCTCTCAAGAATAACATTTTTGAAGGCTGCATCAGGGTTAGGTAACCTTTTAAAGACTCTGTGCTGTTGTAGCACAGTAAAGTACATCACACTGATGTAGTATCCCAAAGGATTTGGTAATCTATAGCTAACAAATTAGTGCCAATCAACAGCCTGTTTGGACATTAACGATCAATTAGCGTCGGGATTGACAGTGATGTGCTTCTGAGGCCTGGTATTTCATTTACCAGCTGGTGACCTTTGTGCAGGAGAGTGTGCGAATCTGCTGTAGTCTTGGTAAAGTGGGGAGAGTTGTCAACCACAGGTAGGAGTTAATAAATACTTGGTTGTTCCCAAGCTGAGCAGGCGGACATGGGGGCTGGGGGAGCCAGCTGGGGGGAAAGTGTGTGTTTGAGTCACCTGGGAATCCTGCAAGTGAAATGACCTTCCCTCCCATTTGTTTTTTCCGTTTCACTCCTGCCTGCTTGCCACAGTATAAACAGTGGGGAAATGCTGATCAGCTAGATCCATCAAATGCGAGCTGTAATTTCAAGTCAGGCCATTATCCAAAATTAAAGCATATGTGGCAAAGAAATTAGCAGTCTGCCATGGAAATGCAGGCTTGTACCGTACACCTGGAGGTGTTATCTGCCTTTTGTGTTTTCTCCTTCAAAATTAGGCAATGGGTAGCCTGAAATAATGTGGACATGGATGCAAAACATCTTTTTGAGCTTGTTTGCTTATTTCTAATGCTGAAATGAAATTCTATCTGTGTCGAAAACTATACATTCCATTTGGTTTAAATATGTAATGGTACTTCTGATTGCACGTGAGCCATAGACAAAATCATTAGGAAACGCGTACACTTGTCCTGTATACTTACTGGCATGGTAGTTATTGTTTCAACTCATATCGTCATCCTTTCAGATCATTTAAGTGATGGCAGGGATCATGAAAGCACTCATCCTAAGCTTCTATTCAGAAAGGAGTTGTGCTTCTTACTACTTAATGAAGGTTGATAAGAGCCATGCATCTAAGTGACGTATTGAAAATACCAATGTCTTCAACACTTGTCATTCTGGCTTTTTGAGCACAAGTGGGTGAGTAATGGAATTTCCATTCAGTGTCCAAGGAAAAAGTTACTTAATTTTAGGAGTGGGTTATTTTCTGATGCCTTTCATTCTGAAGTTATTTAATCCTCTTCATCTTGCCTTTTCCTTAAGTATGGCAGCTTCTAAATGAAAAACAAACCAACCCACCAAAAAACGCAACAAACCAACAATTAGTTAAAAAAATACCTTAAAGCTTCAGTATTTAGAAGATTAAAAATCATTTCCATGAAACATATTGGTAATTTTACAATTCCTTCTCCCCCCCTGCAAAAAGCTGTTCAATTAATTCAACTCGAAATTGTGCTTTTCAGCTAATTCTTGGTGCAGCTAGTTGGAACTTTTTCATCTATTTTAGTGGTCATAGTAAAACTTTTTTTATTAAACTTTGTAATTTGAATTGACTAGCATTGGACCGGTTTTGTTGTTTTGTGTTGGTGTGGGTTTTGTTTGGTTTGTTGTGTTGGTTTTTTTTTTTGTTTTTTTTTTTAAATGGGACAAAATTGCAAAAGAAGAACCTCTGTGCTGTCTTTGGGACTGAGCTGAATTTCTTAGTACCTAGAACTTGTTAGTTATCTATGTGAATATTTAGCTGCTTCTGAGTTTTGATTTGGAGGTTTTGCTTCAGTGTGAGAAGAGTGTCAATTGATTAAACCAGTTCTTCCAGATTACTGTGGCAGGAATATTATTGCTGTTTGAGCTTTGCACTGGCTGAGTAAGACTTTTATATAAAAATGGTGTAGTTCCGTTAAATTACACTGACCTGTCCCTGCAGAGGACTTTATTTTTGTATAGTATTAGATTTAATAATTTTCCATGCTTTCCACTCTGTCAAAGTGTGGAGTGGCAGCTTCGTAGCATGTGCCCCTCCTCAGCCAAGGTTTTGCTCTATTCTAGGTATGCTGTGCAGTATGCAGTGCCTTACTGTTGATTGAGGAGTGCTCGAGACTCCAGGTTGCTGCTGGCATCCAGCACTGAGCCATCCATATGATACTAAAAAGCAGCACTTGTTCACTTAGTGCAGTTTTAGGCTGCCGACACCACACGCATGCTGGTGCAGCAGTCAAGCTCGGGGCTTCGCTGGCAAGAACCTTTGCACGCTCTGCAGAGGGACTCCATGTCACCTTTTTGCCTGAGGCCAACATGATGAGGACTGACAAAGCGGCTGGAGGTTGCACAGGTTGTGGGCTCTGGCGTATTGCAAAATATTGCTGAGGTTTTGGCCTCTAACAGAGGAAATGGGCATGACCAGGTTGGGCTTGGCACTTTGGGAATGTCCTGGGTTGCCTTGTGTTAATAGAGCAGGGAACATTTCCCTTCCTGAGGAAAAAACTCAGACAAGAGTTGATTCCAGCTAAGCTGTTAAGATTTTTGGCAAAAGGGAGGTTGTGTTTTGGATCAAAGTTCACTCCAGGTGAAACTTCAAAACCATATTGATCACCTCCATGAGTTTCATACAGCCTTTTCTTTCCTTGTGCTATGGTAGTTAGTTTAGGAAAAAGAGTGGTGTGTCAGGGCTGTTTCGTTACAGTTGGGCAGCTTACCCAAGTATTCTTCTCAAACAAAAAAATGAAGTAAAATCCAGAGTAGACGTCGAGCAACTCGTAATGACAGCTTTAAATCACTGCTCTAATTAGTGAGCACTCCCTGGGGACTCATTAGAATTATAAAAGCATTATTGTCGGTTATGCAGTGGTTGGAACATGTCGAGTTTTGGGCAGTCCAACAATACTACCTTCAAGAAAAGAGTTTTGCAGCCTTTAAGAATTTTCTGTAGTTTGGGAGAAAGCACAAATTGCAATGTCCTAGAAATCCTTTATGAATTGGGCCTTATGTTCACTCTTGTAAATAAGGAGGGTTTTTGAGTTTATATGCCACAGTCTAATAGGTACATAGTGACTGCTTAATGGGATTTACATTCACTCAAACAAAATTAGGTTGGTAAAAGACAATGCAACATGCTGTAATGTAAATGGGACTGACGGCAGAATTAAATGTTTGTGGAAACAGGGCAGCAGATCTATCAAGAGCTAATTAGACGGAGAGTTCAGAGACAGACTTCGGAGTAAACAGCACCAACAAAGAGAAGGAGAGCAAGAAAGAGAGAAAATGGAGTCTTTGTGTGGCGATGAAAAGGAGTTATAAACAAGGTTATTTAAATTGGACGGTCTGACGGAGCCTATCCCTTGAGAAGGACTTGGTCTTATCCGAACCTGTTGATTAACTCAAGTTGAATGGCAACTTTGATAACCCCTTTTATGTGTAAATAGTTCCTCTTTGTTGCAGTTTGCTATTCATGGTATCTTCCTCTGTTACACTTTTTCATCACAGTATAATGTTTCCATTTGCTGTTCAGCCTTTCTCTCAGACATCAGTTTAAAACCAGACTGTGGCCAAAATATTTCCAGCAGCAGGAGGAAGCCTAGAGAGCGGCACCAGAGGAGACAAGAAGGTTTAGGTCCTTCCTGTTCCCTGCGGGCGTGCGTGCATGGGAGGAAGGCACCCCTGCGGAGAGCAATCAGGTGAAAATGATGCCGTTGGCACAAGGGCAGGCTGTATAAACTTGGCACATAAAGGATCCTGTTTGCCTGTCATGCAGTCAGCTATGGTATCTTTGCTGTTATTGCTGCATTTTGCACAGCCACTGCCTTCTGTAGGCTCCTGTTGTCAGATGAAAAAAGCAATATCTGTTTAAATAAATGCCTATATATTCAGGTCATATATGAGGGCCAGTCCCTAAATTCAGTGGGACCAAGGTTGGATTAAAATTAATTTATTATAAGGAAACATGCAAAATCATTAACAAATCAATTGCTGAGGTATTTCAAGAATTTCTGTTTAATCTTCATAACTTCTTTCTTCAGACCTAGCTTAAGAAATTCTCCCTCTGGATAAGAAATAACATGGCAACTTCGTTGTGATTTTACGTTTATAGAAGGATAGTTCAGGGCAGGCCATGGCATTTCAATTATCATCTTTGGCAAATCCCGATTTGGGTTTATGTTTGTTGTTTTTGTTTCTTTGCGCTGAAAATAGATGGGCTTTGCTGAATTTTGCTGGCGAGTGTTGCACAATGAAGTTGATACTTGCAAGGGGATCAGAAAAACCCTTGTGTTTTTTTGAGTTTTGTTTAAAATGGGAGAATCGTCCTCTTTCTTTTGACAGCAGAGCTGGTATTATAAGTATGTGAGAGTTGAGACCAGAAGCTGTGCTGGTTTATCTGGCGAAGAGTCATTTTTCAGAGGGAGTGATAAAGCCTTGTTAGGAGGGGTTGGTGAAGCAGGAAAAAGGTAGTGCTGCATCTCAGGGATTTTCCCTGAAATTTGAGCGCCAATTTCTGTCTGAAACGAAATCCATTGACTCTGAAGGCCAGATCAAATAGGAATAGGGTTCTCTGAGTGTGTGAAGCATCTGACAATGTAACTCTAGTTTCAACAGAAATATACTACAGAGTCTTGGCTTGTTTGCTCAGAGATGTTGACTCTGGTAGGTAGTATTATTTTATCCCCCAGGGAGTGTTATTTGATGAAAGATGTCCAGGTTTGTGCCAGGAGGATGAAGCCCATGCCAGGTCCTGGAGCTGTGGGATAGAGAAGATGGCTCTCTGGCTGCAGACCTGGCTCAGGCAGGGGCTCCCTGCTGCTGCCTGGGGTGAGCTCAGTGCAGGTCATCCCAACAGGGCTACTCCAGCAAATCCTCCTGCATTTCCTCCCTTTACCCATAAAACAGGTGGGAAGAAAGCAGAGGACAACACACTTAAATCCCAGAAGAGCCAGGCTCTTACCTAGCTACCAAATCTTCCTGAAATAGATGGTTCAGTATCTTCTAGATGCCAGCTAGACCCCTCAGCTGTAAGAGATATGGTTTCCTGGCAAGGATGATTGTATGTACTGCTCTCTTCCTCTCTGAAGATTTCAAAACACTTTGGTTTTGATGCAGAATAAAACTGAAGGGTGGAGGACAGTGGCAAGATATTCACTGGGGCCAGTCCCAACCACCATAAGCTGATGTGCTGCAGCTCCTTCTGTAGTCACTGAAAATGACAGATTGCCCCAGAAGATGATCTGGAGCAGAGCCCTAGGTAGGGTCTACATAGTTGATTTTTTTCTTCTCTCCTGCTCCCCACATCTCAATACCATCTTTGCATTAGTAAGAATACAGACTGGGATATCATATGTGCCCCATAATGAACTGGTCTATAGGAGGTGATTTTGTTGTTTGTTTTTTTTCTTTGTTTGTTTTATGTAACTTAGTGGTTTTGTTGTGATGCTGAAAATCCGTACTGCTTAGAGGTTCAAGTTACACAAAATGTTACAACCTTCTCCTCTCCCTGGAGTAATACTGCTGCAAGACTCAAAATTATGGTGTGTTTTTTTTGGCGGTTGGTTGGTTTTTTTTTTTTTTTTTTTAAATTTCATCTGTGCAAAAGGTATTCCCCAGGGAAAGTAACCTGGCCCGGGTGTGGTGGTTATCCATCAGAAATGGACTGCATTCTTCTTTTTTCCAGCTTAGTGTTCTGACAAGTATGGGTCTCAAGTAGTTTCTTTACTGCATTGGAGCAGCATCCTTGTGTTTGAAAAGGTCTGTGGGAAACTATTGACTTCCACGTTCACTTGATCACACTTTAAAAATGAAAGGCCTGCATTTTGGCACCAACAATAAAAGCACAGGCATGTTTCTGACCCTCTCTCTTTAGTTTCTAATGGAAAGAAAAAGGCAAGCTTTTGTGTTTCAGAGAGGCTTTGATGGGCCTAGGTTTTTATTAGGGAGCAGCTGGGGTGTGACTCTAGTGACTGAAGGGAAGATACTGGTGGAGAGAGAAGGTGTCTGGGGTATGGCGGTTGTACACTCACTTTTTCCAAGTCCTTGGGCAATATCCTCTGAAGAAACTGTCTTTGGGGAAGGGTGCCCACGCTCGAATGGCAGGGAAGAAAGAATCTGCAGGTAAGAAGCCGAAACTTGTTATGTGGTGAATCTGACAGATCTCTTGCTGTAATAGTAATAGATTATAAACGTGGACAACACTAGTCATATAGTGTAAATTTGGCAGAAGCCTTAGCATATGTTATTACTTTGCCAACTGTCACCAAGCTTGTGACTGACTGCAGAAGGAGAAAAATCACACACGCTTTTACCTTGTTTCAGTCCTAGTAGAGCCTTTGACAAATTATTTTCTTGTTTCTTAGGTTTCAGCTGAAGAACGCAAAGCAGCAACTCAAAGTGTCTGAGGGTATTACACTAAGACTACATTTTTTCACAACAACAAATAGATTTGCTATTGTTTGCTGGAAAAATGTGGACA